>NC_142049.1:51135598-51830048 GCF_982192425.1 Myodes glareolus
CTTCACAGTGACTCATAACTGTCTCTAACTCCAGGTCTAGAAGACCCAATGCCTTCTATCTTTTATAATTTATTTTCTACATTTATTTTTTATTTTATGTGAATCAATGTTCTGCTTGTTTGTGTACCATGTGTGTTCCTTGGAGGATAGAAGAGGACAACAGATTCCCTGAATTACTCTTTCGCTGTTTTGACAACAGCATTTCTATAAAGGCCTAGGGCCTTTCGCCTCAGCGTGGGCAAGACTCCTCATACTAATGACGCTATTGCTGCAAATGTTTTGGTCCACATTTAATCTTTAAACAACTCTATACTTGTGATTTACTGCCACTACTTTCCCTCAAAAGAATAGTAATCAGCAGGCTTAGTGATTTACAATTTATTTACAATTTGTTTAGACTTACAATAATCTGTCCTGTTCTCCTCACTTAAGTGGGAGAAGAGAACAATTCCAGCTAAGCCAGCAGAAGCAATTTCTCACTGCACTGCCTGTACACAATTTCATTTGCTTTGACAGCCTGAGATTACCCACTCTGAAGACACGATGATGAAATGTGCTCGGTTGCCCCTTTATAGACAGTTTGAGGAGTCTAACAGATGAGGGTGACGGAAGAGTCAGGTCAATTTGATAGAAACTTTGGCATATCTTGAAAAAGGGAATCTTTTCTTCCTTTTGAATTATTTTTGAAATTCAAACATAATTATGTCATTTATTCTGTTCCTTTCCTGCCTTTAATCTCTCCCATCTCTCTCCCCTCTCCAATTAATGATCTATTTTTCTTTGTTTCGTATGTATGCGTGTATGAATATATACATCATACATGAATATATACATAATAAATACAACTTGCTTGGTCTATTTCATGTTACTTGTATGCATAAAATTTCAAGGATGAAGAAATAGTATTGGATAACCAATTAGGAATCGTTCTTGGAGACGACTGTCACACACTGTCAACATTCTTTAGTTACCAGCAGTTTTTTGTTTAGGTGTGGAACGCTGAGGTATTTTCCGCTCTCATGTTATCAGATGAATAGGTGTTATCCTTGTTCAGGTCTTGTTTAGGAAGCCATATTTTTAAGGTCTGGTTGTATCTTCCCTGCATTTCAAAGAGACAAAACCTCACAGCAAGCTTTTTGATCTCCGAGCTCTTAAAATCCGTTAACTCTCTTCTGGGATGTTTCCTGACACGTAGGTGAAAGGGCTGTGGTTTATGCCAACTGAGGCTGTGCCTCTTACAATCATTTGTTTTCTGTATCTTGACCAGTTGCAGTTTTCTCTAACAGTCCTGTGTGTTGCACAGAAAAGTTTATTTGATGGGGGAGTTAAGAACTACAGTTACTTCTGTCTATAAGAAAATATTTGGAATGCAGTCAGAAGTTATTTTGATTTAAAAAGTGGTATTTGTAGATTCTCCTCTAAGATCCTTGACTTAATTACCCCTGGGGAGTTGTCTAGGTTTCCAGTACCAGGCACTAGTTCCCTCCTGTTGAGTGGACCTCAAGCGCAATTACACACTCTTGTTTTCACCAAGATAAAATGCCACCCTTACAGCTCTCAAGTGGAGCATTGCTGTGACTCATAGGCGTCAGAGCTGGGTATGATGATTGATTTCATTCCTTCATTAATGGATTGCATAGCACCTTTCTGGTATCCCAATAGCTAGTCCTTGACTAATGATTGATGTAGGAGGGCCCACCCACTTGAGAGTGGTGCCACTCATGGGTAGGTGGCATTAGACGGTATAAAATATCAGGCTCGCAAATCAGTAAGCAGCATTCTTCCAGGATCTCTGTTTCCATTCCTGCCTCCAGGTCCATGGCTTGAGTTCCTTCCATGATTCCCCTTTCAGAAGGACTATTAGCTATAAGATTGAATAGTCCCTTTCCTTTCCATGTTCTTTTTGGTCGCTGTGTTGATCACAGCAATAGAAAGCAAAGTAGGCTAGTGATGGGGCATCAGGAGGATGCATCACCATGTGCACCTATGGTGAAATGCTTTATTTTTTAAAAAATAAACATTTTTTTTACTTTATATGTATGGGTTCTGTGTATGACAGGCATACAGGGAACAGCCATATGGGAGTTTGAAATCAAATCTGGGTCTTCTGGAAGAGCATCCAGTGCTCCTAACACCTGATCCATCTCTCCAGCCTGTGTTATCTTTATATTTGCCTAGTTCTTGATTATTCCCTTCTAGAACAGAAATTCTTTTTATTGTTTTAGTTAGATGAACAAAATTTGATATGGGTTTATACAATTCGTACATTTTGTAGTTAACAGTTCATGAGAAATGAGTTGAAGCCTGGGTTTCAACAGTGTTCTCTGGTGTTCCTGAGTCAGTGCACACTGTGAATCACATCCTTGCCTTCCATTCAGTGTTTGTTAGTAACCACAGACTAGGCTTATGGTGTGCAAAAGAGGATCCAAGTATGAATACATACTGAGTTAGTAAACTTAACCAAAGTCACCATTAAGTGAGAATCAGGCTTCAGTAGAAGCCAGGCCGCTGCTGCGTGTGGCTCACCCAGGAGTCCCCAGTCTGTGCCCCCTGCAGGAAGATCTTTACATTTCTCATGGGACAAAGGGAGTCCAGGGCTGGAGGAATATCCGGTAGATATATTTTGTATTTCCACACATATTAAATAATACTCTAGTGGGATGATTATATAGAGTTTTAAATAGAAAAAAGAGATTAAAAAAAACTCCTACCCATAGACAAAGTTAAAAAAAACAACAACTCCCTTTTCTGAGTAGGTTGAAGGGAACAATGTATTGATTGACTAGTTATGTGTGATTCCTGCTGCTGTAAGGGTCAGAGGGATTTAGAAGAAAATCCAACTCACAAAGTCACTGGTTCAAAAGAATAACACTTGTTGGATATTGTGATTCTTTTGAAAAACAAAATGTTCTTTTGAAAAAGAACAAAAAAAGTTCTTTTTACTTCATTACATTGTTGAATTCACATATCCTTTACCAGAAAACAAACAACAAAAAAAAACTATGGCAGTTGAAACTAGAAAAAAATAGTCTTATTATATACTCTTTCATGATGCATACAGCGTTTTATCTACATCATATCCTTTCTTACCACTTAAAATTATCCTGTCTTGTTTCCTTTCTCACGGTTTAGACTTTTCCACACTTGACACACATTTTCATGTATATGAATTGACACATTTATACACTTATATGTGTGATGAATACACTACAAATACTATATAGTTTCCAAATATTTATTATTTTAATTATGAGTATGTATTTCTGTGTGTGCATGTATGTCATATAAATACACTAGAAGAGTGTGTCAGATCTGGAGCTGGAGTTACAAATGGTTGTGTTCTATGTGATGTGTGTGGGACCTCTGCAAGAGGAGTCAGTACTGTTAATCAATGAACCTATTTAGTTAGCTTCTCCAGCCCCTATTTAATTAGCCAAATCTAGTGACAAAATTAAAGAATGAAATAATTGTTTGAAGCATCTTGCTTTGATGATCCTTTTAGCAATGACTGGAAGACGGGCTGTGAATTAATTCCACTGTTGCTGCTATTTTAGTACTGTTCCTTGTACTGCAAATCTCATGAAAATCTAGTTACCAAGACACTGACGGTTTTCCAAACCTCATGGGACTGCTCACAGTGATCTCCATGACTCTAGGGATTTGACTCATTTACTCCTCAGCCATAGCATGAGAAAAACTCGTTTAGCATGACTGGTACAGCTGAGTGATACTATTTCAAGGGCCCTGAAATACTGGAGTTTTACTGTCCTGTAATCTGTTGCTATTTCTTTAAATTGTTCTACACCAATAAATGAAAATTTTAAATTCTTCCTGAAGCATGGAGGTATGTGTGTACATTTGTAGATGGATATTGGATAGTCTAAAACATTGTAAGTTATAACCTTTAGCAAAAATCTTATAAAAGTGACAAAAAGAAAATGATGGTCAAAATGTCATCCAGATAATGAGCTAAAGAAAGAAAACAGTTTGTATGTAGGATTAGCTTCCCTGTCAGTTCAGTCAGTGTTGTGCATAGAGGACATGGAATCCTCTGTTTTTCATCTCAATATGAACTTCTAATATGAAACAGATCAGGTGTGACTGTGCTGAAAATGGCTTAGCTGCAAAGGGCTTCCCAGGAGCAAAAACAACATCAGGTTGTATTGCTTGAGTGACACTGACCAGGTTTCTGGGTCAGGAGCAAGAGTGAGAGCCCCCTACCCTTGACCATCGTTGATGTCTACAGTGGGACCAAAAGAGGGAGAATTTCACAGAGAACTCCATAAGCCATTGAAGTGAAAGCCTGTTCCTTACTATATAGGTCCATCCTCTTTCACACACAGTACGTAGGCAGACCACGTAAAGGGCCACCTGCTTCAGTTTTTATAGTTAGTGCCACTTAGCTCGACTGGCAAGCTCTGCACTTTCATACGCTTGTACATCCTCAAAGAAATGCATGAAGAGCCTTGGTAATCGCAATCACATCTATTCATAACCTTTATGCGAATCAAAATAAATGAATATTATACTGAAACACCAAATATCATATGTGTTCATATGTGAGTGATAGGTTCCTGGGCTGTCAGTCTTTCTGACACTGGAGCTGCTTGCAGTGTGGCTAGCTGGGATCTACTCCCCCTCTCTACTCTTTTTCTGTGTAGTTTCTGGGCAAAGCAGTGTCTCTACATTCTTCGTACTCCAGTGGATTAATTCTTCATTTTTACTCATTTTCTTCTTGTTAAAATACTATCTTTTTTTTCTGTTATCTTAATTTAAATGTATCTTATATAAAACTATACAGGAAAATTTGTAGATTTTTACTCATTTTCTTCTTGTTAAAATTCTATCTTTTTTCTGTTATCTTAATTTAAATGTATCTTATATAAAACTATACAGGAAAATTTGTAGATTATGAATCAGTGTAACACTGAGTGAAGGTATGCTCTCATGGAAACTTTACCTATGACGTAGGCTTCCCTGTATGTCCAGGACCATTCTCACAGCATCTCCCAGGTTATACAGATTCTAAATGGAAGCATTGTGTTGACTCCATCAGCTGGGAATCCTCGCTCTGTCTCTCTCTCTCTCTCTCCAACCCACCTCCAGTGTGAGTGCCTCAATCACGCTCCAGCTTAGCCTTAGAGACAAGGTCTTTCACTGAAGCTGGATCTTGCCGACTCAGCTTGCCGGGAGAGCAGAACTCCAGGGATCCTGTTGTTTCCACCTCCCAGGCTCTGGGGTGTTGAGTGTGGCACTATGCCTGGCCTTTTTTGGGGGGGATTCTGGGTCAGGATTTATATCTTTGCGCATGCTTATATTTTAATAATAGTTAATTTTTAAATTATTATTTTAAATAAATTTTAAAAATATTATTAAGAAAACTCTATTGATCCAGTCATCTTCCCTTTCCCTGTTTCTCTATTTTTAATTTTATTTTTATTGAGCTCTACATTTTTCTCTGCTCCCCTCCCTGTCTCTCCCCTCCCCCTTCAACCTTCTCCCAAGGTCCCCATGCTCCCAATTTACTCAGGAGATCTTATCTTTTTCTACTTCCCATATAGATTAGATCTATGTATGTCTCTCTTAGGGTCCTCATTTTTGTCTAGGCTCTCTGGGATTGTGATTTGTGGACTGTTTATTTGTTTTGTTTTGTTTTGTTTTATGTTCAAAAACCATTTATGAGTGAGTAAATGTGATAATTATCCTTCTGGATCTAGGTTACCTCACTCAAAATGATGTTTTCTAGCTCCATCTATTTGCCCGCAAAATTCAAGATGTCATAATTTTCTCTGCTGTGTAGTACTCCATTGTGTAAATGTACCACATTTTCCTTATCCATTCTTCGGTCAAGGGGCAGTTAGGTTGTTTCTAGGTTCTGGCTATGACAAACAATGCTGCAATGAACATAGCTGAACACATGTCCTTGTGGCATGACTGAGTATCCTTTGGATATATACCCAAAAGTGATATTACTGACTCTTGAGGAAGGTTGTTTGCTAATTTTCTGAGAAATTGCCACTCTGACATCCAAAGGGTCTGTACCAGCTTGCATTCCCACCAGCAATGCAGAAGTGTTCCCTTTACCCCATAATCTCCCCAGCATAAGTTATAATCAGTGCTTTTGATCTTGGCCATTCTTACAAGTGTAAGATGGAATCTCGATAGCCGGCCTGCAGCAAGCTAAGACTGCAGGCAGGGAGACTTCTGACCAGCGAGGGGCTCTGATCCTGTGGAGGGGTGAGTGTGTTGACCGCCACACAAGTCCTGTTAGGGAACACACAATATTCCCGCCATCCTTATCTCCCTGGCTACTCCAAAGGGGCAGCTTCCCCCAGCTAATCCCTCTCTCCTGCTACGCCATCCCAGCTTTCTGCCTGGAACCCCTCCCCTCCCCTCTCCCTTTTTCGGGGCTTAAATTCCTCCATCTCAGCCTGGGTGGGCACCGTGGGCCGGGACAGGTGGTGAGTGCAAAGGGAAGGAAGTCCCTTTGTTCTAATAGCCTGCCTGCAGCAAGCTAAGGCTGCAGGCAAAGTGATTCCTGGATAGCAAGGGGCACTAATCCAGTAGAAGAAGACCCAGCGGAGGGAAGAGCCATTGGAGGGCATCTGAAGGAAGAAATGGGCAGGCACCAAGGCAAGAATTCCTCCAACAATCTGAAAAGCAACATGAAAACACCAGATCTCAGCGTTCTTACGACAGAAGGACTTGAACGCCCTATTCCGGAAGAAGTGGAAAACAGTGTCATTATGAAAGCACTAGAGTCTCTTAAACAGGGTATGAACAACTCACTTAAAGAAATAGAAGAGAAATATAACAAAAAGATGGAAGAAATGAGTAAAGAAATGGAAGACAAATATAACAAAAAGTTTGAAGAAATGAGTAAAATCGTAAATGATACCCTGGGAAACCAAGAAAAAACAATCAAACAGGTAATGGAATCAGTTCAAGAATTGAAAACTGAAATGGAGGCAGTGAAGAAAACACAAACCGAGGGCCGGCTGGATATGGAAAATCTAGGTAAACGAACGGAGACTACAGAATCAAGCATAACCAATAGAATACAAGAGATAGAAGAACGAATCTCAGATTATGAAGACACCAGAGAGAAAATAAACGCCCTGAACAAAGAAAACAGCAAATCCAACAAATTCTCATCACAAAACATTCAGGAAATATGGGACATAATAAAAAAAACCAAATCTAAGAATAATAGGAGTAGAAGAAGGAGAAGAATTGCAGACCAAAGGTCCAGAAAATATATTCAACAAAATTATAGAAGAAAACTTTCCCATCCTAAAGCGGGATATTCCTATGAAGGTGCAAGAAGCATACAGAACACCGAATAGACTGGATCAGAAAAAAACATCCCCTCGCCATATAATAATCAAAACACAAAGCATTCAGATTAAAGAAAGGATATTAAGAGCTGCAAAGGAAAAAGGTCAAGTAACCTATAATGGTAAACCTATCAGACTTCCACCAGACTTCTCTATAGAAACCATGAAAGCCAGAAGGTCCTGGATAGAGGTACTGCAGAAACTAAGGGACCATGGATGCAAGCCCAGACTACTATACCCAGCCAAGCTTTCGTTCACTATCAATGGAGAAAACAAAATATTCCAGGATAAAAACAAATTTAAACAATACGTAGCTACTAATCCAGCCTTACAGAGAATATTAGAAGGAAAATTACATCCCAAGGAATCCAACATTGCCAACACTGACTACAATAATTCAGACATCTAGCGACCCTTCACTAGCACAACTCAAAGAAGGAAAACACATACACTCTATTACCCCCCAAAAAATATGACTGGAGTCAACAACCAATGGTCATTAATATCTCTTAATATCAATGGACTCAATTCACCTATAAAGAGGCACAGACTTAGAGATTGGATACGAAAACAGGATCCAAAATTCTGCTGTTTACAAGAAACACACCTCAACCACAAAGACAGACACCTACTCAGAGTAAAGGGTTGGGAAAAGGTTTTCCAAGCAAATGGACCTAAGAAACAAGCGGGTGTGGCCATTCTAATATCTAATAAAATCGACTTCAAACTAAAATCAATCAGAAGAGATGGAGATGGACATTTCATACTCATAACAGGAACAACTCATCAGGAAGAAGTCTCAATCCTGAATATCTATGCCCCTAATATAAAGGCACCCACATATGTAAAAGAAACTCTTCTACAACTCAAGGCAGTCATCAAACCACACACGCTAATAGTAGGAGACTTCAACACTCCTCTCTCACCAATGGACAGGTCAATCAGACAGAAACCAAACAGAGAATTAAGAGATTTATTGGAGGTATTGAATCAAATGGACTTAACAGACATCTATAGAACACTCCACCCATATAGGAAAGAATATACCTTCTTCTCTGCAGTTCATGGAACCTTCTCGAAGATTGACCACATACTCGGTAACAAAGCAAGCTTCCACAGATACAAAAAAATATTAGTAACCACCTGTGTCTTGTCAGATCACCATGGATTAAAGTTAGAATTCAACAACAATGCTACCCCCAGGAAGTCAACAAACTCATGGAAGTTGAACAGTCAACTACTAAATCACCCCTGGGTCAAGGAAGAAATAAAGAAAAAAATTAAAGTCTTCCTTGAATTTAATGAAAACAAAGACACAACATACTCAAACCTATGGGACACTATGAAAGCAGTGCTAAGAGGAAAGTTCATAGCAATAGGTGCCCAAATAAAGAAAAGGGAGAAAGCACACATTGGAGACCTAACAGCACACATGAAAGCTCTAGAAAAAAAAGAAGCTGATTCACCCAGGAGGAGTAGAAGACTGGAAATAATCAAACTGAGGGCTGAAATCAATAAAATATAAACAGAGAAAACAATCCAAAAAATCAATGAATCAAAAAGCTGATTCTTGGAGAAAATCAACAAGATTGACAAACCCCTATCCAAACTAATCAAACGGCAGAGAGAGCACATGCAAATTAATAGGATCAGAAATGAAAAGGGGGATATAACCACAGACACAGAGGAAATTCAGAGAATCATTAGATCTTACTACGAAAGTTTATATGCCACAAAGTTGGAAAATGTAAAAGAAATGGACATTTTTTTTAGATAAGTACCATATACCAAAGTTGAACCAAGAACAGGTGAACAATCTAAATAGACCTGTTAGTCATGAAGAATTTGAAGCTGTTATCAGAAATCTCCCTGCCAAAAAAAGCCCAGGACCAGATGGTTTCAATGCAGAATTCTACCAGAACTTCCAGGAAGAGCTAATACCTATACTCCTTAATGTATTCCATAATATAGAAACAGAAGAGTCATTGCCAAACTCCTTTTATGAAGCTACAGTTACCCTAATACCAAAACCACACAAAGACACAACCAAGAAAGAGAATTACAGGCCAAACTCACTCATGAACATCGACACGAAAATTCTCAATAAAATACTGGCAAACCGAATCCAGGAACACATTAGAAAAATTATCCATTATGATCAAGTAGGCTTCATCCCAGAGATGCAGGGCTGGTTCAACATATGCAAATCTATCAATGTAATCCATCATATAAATAAACTGAAAGAAAAAAACCATATGATCATTTCATTGGATGCCGCAAAAGCATTTGACAAAATTCAACACCCATTTATGATAAAGGTGTTGGAGAGACTAGGGATACAAGGATCATACCTAAATATAATAAAAGCAATATACAGCAAGCCGACAGCTAACATCAAATTGAATGGAGAGAAACTCAAAGCCTTTCCACTAAAATCAGGAACACGACAAGGCTGTCCACTCTCTCCATACCTCTTCAATATAGTGCTTGAAGTTCTAGCAATAGCAATAAGACAACATAAGGAGATCAAGGGGATTCGAATTGGAAAGGATGAAGTTAAACTTTCATTATTTGCTGACGATATGATAGTGTACCTAAGTGACCCCAAAAACTCTACCAAAGAACTCCTACAGCTGATAAACACCTTTAGTAACGTGGCAGGATACAAGATCAACTCCAAAAAATCAGTGGCCCTCCTATACACAAAGGATAAAGAAGCAGAGAGGGAAATCAGAGAAACATCACCTTTCACGATAGCCACAAGTAGCATAAAATATCTTGGGGTTACTCTAACCAAGGAAGTGAAAGACCTATTTGACAAGAACTTTAAGCCTTTGAAAAGGGAAATTGAGGAGGATACCAGAAAATGGAAAGATCTCCCTTGTTCTTGGATTGGGAGGATCAACATAGTAAAAATGGCAATTCTACCAAAAGCAATCTATAGATTCAATGCAATCCCCATCAAAATCCCATCAAACTTCTTCACAGACCTTGAGAAAACAATAATTAAGTTTATATGGCAAAACAAAAAACCCAGGATAGCCAAAACAATCTTATACAATAAAGGAACTTCTGGAGGCATTACCATCCCTGACTTCAAACTCTATTACAGAGCTACAGTATTAAAAACAGCTTGGTATTGGCATAAGAACAGAGAAATCGACCTTTGGAATTGAATAGAAGATCAGGATATTAACCCACAAACCTATGAGCACCTAATTTTTGACAAGGGAGCTAAAGGTATACAATGGAAGAAGGAAAGCATCTTTAACAAATGGTGCTGGCATAACTGGATGTCAACCTGTAGAAGGATGAAAGTAGATCCATACCTATCACCATAAACAAAACTCAGGTCCAAATGGATTAAAGACATCAACATTAATCCGTTCACTTTGAACCTGATAGAAGAGAAAGTGGGAAGTAGTCTACAAGATATAGGCACAGGAGGCCTCTTCCTAAGTAGGACCCCAGTAGCACAGACAATAAGAGAAACAATGAATAAATGGGATCTACTGAAACTGAGAAGCTTCTGAAAAGCAAAGGACACTGTCCGTAAGACAAAAAGGCTGCCTTCTGACTGGGAGAAGATCTTCACCAACCCCTCATCAGACAAAGGTCTGATCTCCAAAATAAACAAAGAACTCAAGAAACTAGGCACTAAAACTCTAATTAACCCAATTAAAAAATGGGGTACTGAACTGAACAGAGAATTCACAACAGATGAACTTCGAATGGCCAGAAGACACTTAAGGTCATGCTCAACCTCCTTAGCGATCAGGGAAATGCAAATCAAAACCACTTTGAGATACCATCTTACACCTGTCAGAATAGCTAAAGTCAAAAACACCAACGATAGCCTATGCTGGAGAGGATGTGGGGTGAGGGGAACACTCATCCATTGTTGGTGGGAATGCAAACTTGTGCAGCCACTGTGGAAATCAGTGTGGCGGTTTCTCAGGAAACTGGGAGTCAACCTCCCTCAGGACCCAACAATTCCACTCTTGGGAATATACCCTAGAGATTCCCTAACATACTACAAAAGCATTTGTTCAACTATGTTCATAGCAGCACTATTTGTAATAGCCAGAACCTGGAAACAGCCTATGTGCCCCTCAATAGAAGAATGGTTAAAAAAGGTGTGGAACATATACACATTAGAGTTTTACTCAGCGGTAAAAAACAATGACATCTTGAATTTTGCATGCAAATGGATGGACATAGAAAACACTTTACTGAGTGAGGTAAGCCAGACCCAAAAAGAGGAACACGGTATGTATTCACTCATAAGTGGATTCTAACAATAATTAAAGGTCTTTGAGTCTATTATTCATGATCCTAGAGAAGCTAAATAAGAAGACGAACCTGATGAAGATTATTTAGCTATCCGCCACGAGGTAGGAAATAGTCAAGAGTCCCAGGTAACCTTGGGTTCATGGGGGGGGGGTGGGAGGGTTGTTGGAAGGGGAGAGGGTTAGAGAGAAGGGAGTAGGGGAGGAATGGAGAAAGCTCGGTTGACCAGGATGGGGGGAAGGGAGGAAGGATGAATATGGGATCAGGGAAGAATATATTTCAACTAAGGGAGTCATTTTAGGGTTTACAGGAAACTCGATTATATATGGGATCCCAGGTCCAAGGAGAGATCCCCAGATTGTTCTCTGGACAGAGGAGAGGGTGCCTGAACCGGCCTTGGCCCATAACCATACTGATGAATATTTTGCTTATCACCATAGATCCTTCATCTGGCGATGGATGGCGATACAGACGGAGACCCTCATTGGAGCACTGGACTGAGCCCCCCAAGGTCCAAATGAGGAGCAGAAGGACGAAGAAAATGACGAAGGACTGAGAGGGATGCTATCACCCACTGATACAAGGGGACTGATCTAATGAGAGTTTACCAAGGCCAGTTGGACTGCGACTGAACGAGCACGTGATCCAACCAGATTCTCTGAATGTGGCCGGATTCTCTGAATGTGGCTGGCCTGGAGTCTTTCTGAGAAGCCATTGACAATGACACTGGGACTTGTTTCCTCTGCATATACTGGATTTTTGGGATCCAGTCTGTTTGGATACTCACCTTCCTGGACCTGGATGGAGGGGGGAGGAACTTGAACTTCCCACAGGGCAGGAAACCCTGACTGCCCTTAGGGACAAAGTGGGAGGAGGAGAGGGAGGGAGGGAGTGGGAGGGTGTTGGGAAGAGTGGCGTAAATGGAAACTTTTATAATTTAATAAAATTACTTTTAAAAAAATAAAAAAAGATGGAATCTCAGAGTTGTTTTGATTTGCATTTCTCTGATGACTAAGGATGTTGAGCATTTGCTTAAGTGTCTTTCAACCATTTTAGGTTCTATTGTTGAGAGTTCTGTTTAGGTCTGTACTCCATTTTTTTAATTGAATTATTTGTTCTTTTGATGACCAATTTCTTCAGTTCTTTGTATATTTTGGAGATCAGACCTGTCTGATATGGGGTTAGTGACAATCTTTTCCTATTCTGTAGGCTGTCATTTTGTCTTGTTGACCATGTCCTTTTCTTTACAGAAGCTTTTAAATTTCAGGAGATCCCATTTAATTGTTTATCTCAGTGTCTGTGCTGCCAGGGATATATTTAGAAAGTGTTCGCCTGTACCAATGTGTTCAAGTTTACCTCCCACTTTCTTTTCTATGAGGTTCAGTGTGACTGGCTTTATGTTGCAGTCTTTGATCCATTTGGACTTGAGTTTTAACCTGTTTTTCTATTTTAAAATACAGTATAAATACAATTTATAATATACTCATAATCTTTTCTTAATTTCATGTACTCTATCTGACTACTTTCCAGCATCAGTTACTTAATGGCATGGACTGCAAATTCTATTGACTTCACTGTTCTGTTTATTTCAGAAGTAAGCTCACTTGATTAATTATCATCTCTTTGGTTGCATAGGGTATAACATTAATTTGAGATGATTGTAGTATTTCTGTACATGCTTTTAGCATAGATAATCATGACTGTTCATGGGTACTCATAGTAGCAAAATTGATGGTCCTAATACCTGTATTATGAACTTGTTCAATATTCTCAAGTATATCATAATATATATTACATATATATAAACATATACTAGCAAAATATATAAAACTTTTCAGTGATCACTATTTTTTACAAGTGCCATCATTTTTAGTAATTAATTTTTAGTTATTCTTATATGTAGCATTATTGTTGTGAGATTTGTCTGTGTGGTAGGTTTAATAAAATGCCGAATGGCTACTAGCAAGACAGAGTTTTTGGGCCAGCGAGAATGCTGGAAAAAAGGGTGGAGCTGTCCAGAGTTACCAACCAGACACAGATGAATCAGAAAAGCAGCATAGGCAGTACAGAGTAATATCCATGAGGAATAAAATAATTTAATAGAAGTGGTTTAATTTAAGTTATAAGAGCCGGTTAGAAACAAGTCTAAGCTAACAGCTGAGCTTTCATAATTAATAAGAAATTTTCATGTTGTTATTTAGGAGTTGATTGGCCAGACCGAAAAATTTTTGTACATATAGAACTGAAAGTGGGGCATGGAGTCACACATGGCTTCCTGGTGACCAAGATCTCTCGAATAGGCTCAGTGCACAGAGACTACCTGTAGTCTAGAGCCAGAGGGTAGCCTCACACACTAGCACCGTGCCCTGAACTGAGCCACACTTAGCAATTGGAGAACAATAATGATGCTCAGCAATCAGATCCAGATGTAAAAAACCTCCACACAGGTTATAGTCTGTTTTAAAAAGGTACATAGGATTAGAAACAAAAGGAAAATGGTTATAGACAGTCATAAAAATTAGTTTATAAATTATAAAAGAAAGTCTTTAAAAAGAATAAATAATATAAAAAATTAAGCCACATAAAGATGGGAAATGCTCGGAAAGTGTAGATTCTATATTATGTCTTATTGATTTTAAATTTTTTGATTGGTGATGAACAAACAGTAGTAGCTACTGAGAGTCATCAGGTTATGAAAAGTGCTAACTTAAACCAAATTATATACATTTTAATTGTCTTAACTTCCAAATAAAATTCAAAGTGTATGTTGTGTTCGAAAAGAGGTCATGCTTTAATTTCTACCAAAAAAAAAAAGAAGGCTGTGGATTCATTCAAGCTTAAAGAGGATCATATTTGATCAGAGAAGATACCCTGAAAAACCTGGCTATACACATAAAGAAGTAAATTTAAAATAATTTCAAGACAGGTGATGTATATTTTGCCTGCTCAAACACAAAACAAAAAAAACTTCTTATATTGATTTGTGTACAATGCATAGTCCATGCTTGTGCTAATGCGTATATGTATGTTACCTTCAAAAGTTCATGTGTTTTCAGAACAATGGAACAAGACACCAGTAAAAATAAATGGGCCGGGTTATTCAACTTCTCAGAATGTCTCTGTTACAGTCTCCTCAGAAATCTACATCCAGAACAGCTTCAAAGCTGCTGGTTGATATTCCAGTCTCATAGACTATTCTTTCCAGGACTTGACTAATATCCTAATATTTTCAGGGTCCTCCAAAGATGCTAATGCCTCCAGACAACAGGAAGTCATCAAGAGAACACAGTACATACATTCCCATGAGATGTGGTCGGTGGTTTTGGTCATTCAGGGGATTATGGATATTTGTCATTATTTAGGGGAATTGATTACAAGCTGCTGTTGGTAAGGGTCAACAAAAGCTAAACAAAGCAGATTCAATTTAGAGATCCCATTATGCAAAGAAAAAGAGAGGCAATAGTAACAAAAGGATAAAAGGATAGATTATTGAATCTACTTTTGAACTAAAAAAGCAACTATTAGTCTTAAGTATTTTACATTGTATAGATTTCTCTATATTGATATAATTTTAAGGTTATTTTTGTTAAAACCTTGTGGTAGAATGTATGGATGGCCTGAAGCCAGGGGAATAGCAAGCAACCATGACTAGTCATGAAATCCCACTGGGTTATACTTGAGCTGGCTTCAGAGTTTTTACACAGACCCTAGATTTTCCTTTGTGTTACAAATACTTTTTGTTGTAATATGTGAATCTGGACTGAGGGCTTCCCATGGATACAAAGTATACGTAAAACTTGTTTCATTGGAAACCTGGAAAACCTTGGTGCCTTATAAAACAGGTACTTGCCCCTGGTATTGTGCTGTTGGAAGAGTCTATCAGTTTGTTTTGAGATACAGAAATCTTCAAGCTAAAGTGTAAGTATAGGAAAAAAACAAAGATGCTGGGAAGCAAAGGCAAGGCAGTTCAGTTCACCAAGATGAAACCCTTTGCAGCCACAGAGGCTAAATTCATTTTCATGTGTCTTTGTGTCTTCATTTCTCCGACCCACATGAATCCACACACTATATGCTGAAATATTTGCAACAGAACCTACTGTACTGTACATACGTTTTATTCTTGTTTAAGGTATTGTACCTATGCACCTCATTTAATGATGTGAAGTAAGTTTCTAGTCCTTGAAAGGTATTCTTACAAATTATTTATGGTAATAAGGAAATGCAAGTTAGTAGTTAGTCACTTATAACAATATAATTTACAATCACATTAGGTATGTTATCAAGATTCAACAGAGAGATATTTTAGAAAAAATAGGTAATCTTCAAGCACTTCAAAGACCTACAGAATATGACATTTAAAATGTTTTGTTATCATAGGGCTTTTCTTGACAATGAGACATGTCTGCTCCTAGCAGCAGCAATCATCTTCAAAAAAGATAATGGGCATTATCTTTTAATGACATGGAGTCATTAAAAGAAATGACTCCATGTGGAGTTTGCTTTCATTGTGACACAATTAGCCATTTGGTCAGAAACTGCTCTTTCCTGACTGCTGACATTATGATATACAAACCTGACAAGGAAAACACAAAGATAAAAGACTGTTGAACTTTGACAAAATAAGGTAAGACAGTCCTTCAAATATCCTAATACATAAAAGAGTCTTCCAGATATTGTAGGTCTGTAAGGCAAAGATGTATGTTCAGCTGTTACAGAGGAACTTTGACTGACAGTGCAGGTAGTCAGAAGTCTCTGCAATTTCTATATTTTTATCAGTTGCTTGCAATGCATTTTGTTAATTCAGGCAATATTATCTACTTCTGAGTTTTTTAATGGAGTTAAAGACTAGATATACTTATATTTTTTCTAACTTATGATAAAAGGTAACTTTGAATGCACCATGGTAGGATAAATAATAGAGTATTTTCTTTAAAATTGTCAACTACAAATGGACTAGGCATTGTATATCTAATCTTTACCAGATAATTGTTCTTATTATTTATAGTTTTATTATGTTAGAGTAAAACTTTCTTCTTTTTATTTAGGAAAAAGTGGTAAATAGTGTGACATACTTCATTATATTGTGTAAAGATACATAACTGTGATAGGTTTAATAAAAAGCTGAACAGCCAATAAATAGAAAGCATTTTCAGGGCAGAAAGAATGATGGAAAAAGGGTGGAGATGTGCTGGGTCACCATTCAGATACAGAAGAAGCATAAAAGCATCATGGGAAATACAGAGTAAAAGTAATATAACCACAAGGCAGAAAGTCAATTAATAGAAATGGGTTAATTTAAGTTATAAGAGCTAGTTACAAATAAGCCTAAGCTGGTGACTGAGTTTTTATAATTAATCAGAAGTCTTCAAGTGGTTATTCGGAAGCTGCAGGTCAAACAGAAAAGTCTTCCTGCATATTATCTCACAATTTATTAAATAATTTTTACTTGCTGAGGTTGTAATACTAATTTCTTTGGTGAGTAATGATGTTAAACCAACATCATATATTTAAGATATTTTGAGCCTCAGCAAGTCATGCCAGTTTAGAAATGAATTATTTTAAATATTTCTTTTTAATTTAAAATATTTTTTATTTGATATTAATAATTTTTAAGTTATGTAGTTTCTTAGAGTCTTTCTGGAAACCCAGCCTTACCTGGAGATGTTCAGTTCATGAAGCTGGAATCATGTATTCTCCCTTATGCTTTCACAATCTCCTCTCCTCTTTTCTATATCCCTGTAAGCTATATCATCAATTCCAAAGAATCAACATCTGCAAGTTAGTCAAAGTCCACAGTACATTTAATAATGCAAAAAGAATACCACTTGTGCCTATCCATTGCTCTCCTGTAGTTTGAAATTTTTACCCTTTGAAATTCTGATCACACCAAAGCTCCTTCAATAGCTATAAGTAAAGCATCACATTCAACACATTTATGTGAATGCATTTGTTTTTCTCTTTCCTGGGTATAAGTTGATGTGCTAGAGAAGATAAGTGCTGTGGGATTAGAGAGAGGATGGTGGGACCCATGAAATAATGTTAAGTCTGTTTTCCAAATGCAGAGCCAGGTATAGTTGATGCCAACATTCAGGAGAGCTGCAAGTGTGAAGCCAAGCTGAAATATAGACTAAGTTTAGATCCAGCAGGCTTTACAATAAGGCCTTGGCTCAGAATAAGCAAGCAAAAAAAGCCCCCAAAACATTGCTAGACGCTGTGACATTTTTTTAGCAAGTTGAACATAACAAGTTTAATACCACAGTTTAAGGTAACATCCTGTGCAAAATCATTTGCTGAATCCCCACCATATGCTAGGGTTGGTGTGTGACATTCATTCCATCCTCAGTGAGAACTCTCATATGAAGATAACCAGACAGTAAAGTTAAAGACACTGGAGCTGGGATTGATTGGAGAATATGTGATTTTCAAGAATACAAAATTCATAGAAAACAAAGTACTCTAGGAACTCTATTTGGCATTAAAAGAATACTGAGGTATTATTTGAGAGGGAAAAAGGAATATGTGAAGGCATTAGAGATTCAGGGATATTTTAATTTCACATGAGGAACATTGCTTCAAAGATGAGGCTGGTAAACACATCTTTGTAAAGGAGTAAATTTGTAAACTTGAGGGATGCTCATGTGTAAAAAAAAGGCTCTTGTGATGATCAGTGTAAATTATGAACGTGACAGAGTGTAGAATCACTTGGGAAATGGGTATGCCAGTGGGAAATTATCTTGACTACTTTAATTGATCTGGAAGCCTTGCCCATTGAGATTGGCACTGTTGTCTGAAAGGGCCCTGGACTGTAGACACGGAGAAGGGGAGCTGAGCAGTGGCTTTGGTCTCTGTTTCCTGACTGTGGTGCAGTGTGACCAGGACCCTCAAGCTCCTGTGGCAGCTTTCCCTCAGCCGACACTCCTAGTCACAGTTTGGTGTGAACTGGTTAGAAATCTAAATGCAGCAGCCTAGAGCTCTTTATGCTCCAGTTAAAACACAGAGACCTGAGTGAGATGGAATCTCGTTGATATCCAGATTTTAACATACATCCTTGGGGTCGACAATTATTCAGACCACCACTTTCCCTGGTTTAATTTTCTTTTCCAACTTTTCCATTTGCAGTGTTGTCTACTGACCCGCTACACACAGTTCCCTGTCTCCTGAGTCTAAAATTGTCTGGCACTAGGGTTTCAGAACTAGGAATGCAAACAAATTTTAAGCTTAAGAATTATGAATTCCCTTTTGAAAGTACAGTTAAGTTAGTTTATTCTCTCCCCCCCTCCTCTCTCTCTCTCATAAACAGATAGACAAACACAAAGAATTGGTCAGCCATACCAGGGTGACTAAACATGTACATCACACACACATACACATACACAGAGAGAGAATACAGTCCTGTTCTGTGCTGGTTAGTTTTTAATGTCAAGCTGATAAACACTAGAGCTGCCTAAGAACAAGGACTCAGAAACTGAGAAAATACCCCAACAGATTAATTTGTTGGCAAGCCTGTGGAGAATTTTCTTGATTAACGATTACTATTGGTGGACCCATACCACAGGGAATGGTACCACCCCTGGACTGCGGGTCCTGGGTTCTATAAGAAAGCAGGTTGAGCCAGATTTGAGGCACAAATTAGTAAGCAGTTTTCCTCCATGGCTTCTACATCAACTCCTGCCTTGAATTTCTGCCTTAGCTTTCATCAATGATGGGCTCTAAACTATAAGATAAAATAAATCCTCTCCTCCACTGGAGATAGATAATAGTTTATAGTCTATATTTGGTCGGTGTTCTATCACAGCAGTTGAATCCCTAACTAAGACTGTCCAGGGAATTCTGTCCCGCTATAATTCAGTTTGGCTTTGATCCCCGATCAGTTCAGATTCAGGGACCTTCTTGGATTTTCGTTGCTGTCATTTTCATGACCATTCATGTTATTTAATTATTCAGGCTTTAACTTACCTCTTCCTTCTTTCACTTAGACTTCTCAACGCCTGAACCCTAACGAAGTTCTCCCTGCACACTTGGTAGTTTGGCAACCAGTGGTGACTGCTCAGTTTCCTTGGCTATAAACTTTGCCTTGACTATAAACCTCACAGTGTAGTGGAGACCTGTGAGCAAATGTGTCACCTGTGCATTCATGCACCTTTCTCAGGAGGAAATTTGACGGCTACAGAACTCTTTGCTGTCATAAGCAGTGTGGGCTGCAGCCACAGAACAGACACACAGATAGATTTAACTTACCTTTAGGGCTCTCAATCAATGAAAGAGAAAATACAAGCATGTTTCTGAGAAAGCTCCTCTGTGAATTTTTCCACACTTCTTGTTTTCAGAAGCGACTAGGGCAGTGCTGTAGAAAGTGGTTCAGATAACAGGCAGAGGTAAGAGCAAATAAATTTATGCTGCCTGATTCCTTTGTTGATAAATGACAAAGCTTCATGTATCTCATGCTACAACAGCAATTAGGGGATAGACGGGGATCTCTCTTGAGAAGTTTATATCATTACATTCGAACACATTTGCTGAAAAGACCAAACTGGCAAATGACCTAACACAGAGAGCTGTGTGCATTTGGAATCCCCCGCTGTGAACTTGACATTGCGCTCTTACTCAGTAGCACTTAACTGTTCAGCATGCATGACAGTGTGACCCTGGGGTTTCAGAGCAAGTCTGCCAGAACTGTGGGAGGAGGTGTGCATTCTTGTCAGCTGAAAGAAGCTTGTGAGACTTTTAACAAAACTGACATCTATAATTCATCAAAATAGCCAATGTGAGAATGAATAAAACATGAAAACACCATTTTGAATCACAGGTTTCAAACTTATTTGTTAAAATAAAACTTACTGATTTTGGGAAAATGTGAGTTGCAGTACTTATATATAATTCTGTAGAATTTTGCAACATACTTTAGGGTTTGTGTTTTAAATTATAGATTGCTTTTCATGAAATATATAGCAAGAAGAATATGCATTGTTAACATACTTCCATCAAAGTAATTTGTTTAGTGTGTGAATAGCCTTTACTCTTTCTCTCCAAAACAGAGTATTTTAAAATCTACTTACGTATAAAGAGAAAATTTCTGGTGAATAAATAAAAAATATGTACCGTGAATTAATACAGAAAGTATCTTTCAGTGTACCCATTAACAAAGTGTTTCCAAAACAAATATATGACTAATTGTAACAAAATCAAAGAGCTTTTGAAAAGGAAGATAAAATGAATTTTTTAAAAATGACTGGAATGTGATGACTCACAGCTGTAATCCCATCACTTGTGGGTACCTGGCTGAGGCAGGATGATTGCTCTGAGTTTGAGGCAATTCTGGGCAATATATTGAGTTCTAAGCCAGACTGTGCTATATGATAATATGATAAACCTTTTCTCAGAAAATATATGAAGGAAGAACAGGAGCAGGAAAAGGAGGAAAGATCAAGAAGTGTAGGAGGGGAATGATCAGGAGGAAGAGGAGAAGGAGGCAAATGGAAAGAAAGAGGAGCTAGAAGAAAAAGAGGAGAAGGAAGATGGGAAGGAGGATGACAAGAAGGAAAGGGAAGATGAGAAGGAGAAAGTCCAAAACAGCAAAACCATCACAGTAAAGTTTGGTGAAGGCTTATGCTAAAAGGATTCCTTTGTTGATAAATGACAAGCTCCATTTATCTAATGCTACAACAGTTGATTTTAAAAATTTACATGAGATCTAGGTGTGGTTTAAAGGGGAGCAGATGCTCTAAAAAAGGCCCCCCAATTGCAGGCATTTTGTTTAACTATTGGCCGTTTTCATTCTTGTATTAAGAGAGCTGATTTCCCAATTTTTTCTTAGTTGGTTTCATGGCAGGGATTTATATCTATCAGGAAGCAGAAAGGTGGCACCTGAGAGATGTCCTGAATTGATATGAGCAGAAACTGAAGACAGGAACACAGGCAGGGAGGGCTGTCAGCAGGGAAGTGACTTTTCCTCCTAGTGCAGGAAAACCCATCAATGAGATCGAGTCAAGTTGTCCCAGGATGAGTGGATCAATCTTGTCATAGTTCACTGTGACCCATCACAATTCCTCAATGGCTGATAGACACTTGGGAAAGCCCTAGCATGTTTGTGTCCTTAGCAGGTTTTTGATGAAATCTAAGGTTTTTCTAATCTAAGAATCCCTTTTCCAGGCCCACTGTTCTCTTTGACCAAAATCTACCTGTTCTTGACAGAGTTCTAAGCAAATATTCATACTTAAAAATCCCCAAGAAAGAAACTGAGTTTTATTAGTTTATTAATAAACTGTATTATTAGTGTAATTCATCTCTAGATATTCTTACAGTCATTACTAGCAATGTTAACATGGGAATCAAAGCCAGTAGAATATAAAACCAAAGAGGACCACTAAAGAGAACAGAATTTTGAATATCTGAGATTGATAATATAATTATAATTGTAATGAGCTGTAACTGTCTATTATTTAATAAATGAGCTCCACCATTTATAGCCATCTCATTTCTTTATGAAAGACAACATGGTGATATGCAGTATTTGTCAGGTTGCCAGGATCTAGACTCACCTGGGATAAAGGCCTGCATGCTCTATAGATTTGCACTGGTATGGATCTCAGTCTACTGAAAAAATTTAAGGTCAATTTTGTATATGTGTATATGTGTTTCTGCTCTTGACTAAGGTATTATAAATTAAT
This sequence comes from Myodes glareolus, assembly GCF_982192425.1. NCBI lineage: Eukaryota > Metazoa > Chordata > Mammalia > Rodentia > Cricetidae > Myodes > Myodes glareolus. Next base: position 51,157,893 of record NC_142049.1, read on the forward strand.
TATATTAATTAAAATGTAATGTATAATTAAGAAATGCAAGTTAATAGATAATCAAGCTTATAGTCATGTTAGTTAAGTTTTCTAGATATATAGAGATATATTTCAGATAGATAGGTATTTTTCAGATCTTTCAGAGACCTTCAGAACATGGCATTTAAAATGTTTTAATAACTGAAGACTTACCGTGATGATGAGACACATCTGCTCCTGGCAGAAGCAATTACTTCAAGAGAAAGATGGGATGGTCATCAAAGAGGCTCCTTGTGGAGTTGCTTAGCCATTTTGGAAAGAAACTGTTCTTGCCTGGACTGCTTGATGTTATCATGTATGATCTGGACATGCGGGATCCAAAGAAAAATGACTGCTAAACTTATCTAAAGGTGAGACAATCCTTCAGGGTTCTTGCTTCATGAAAGAAACTGCCAGGCATTCTGCAGGATACAGAAGAAAGTGCCTTTAGTTAGAAATGTCTTTGAAATTTCATGTTCTGTAGAAAAGTCTGCCAGATACTATGGACCTGTAGGCTGAAAATAAATGCTTCAATGATACAGAAGAACTTTGGGTGACTGTCCAGGAAGTGAGATGTCTTTGTCAATTCTAGAGTTTTGGAAGTTATTTACAATGCACTTCCTGTTTATTTAGGTAATATTATATCCTTCTGGAGTCTTTGATGGAGTTGAAAAATGGATAGTTATTGTTTTCCTTAGTTATGATAAAAGATAAAGTATATAAATATTGTAACTTTAATTCTTACTTGATACCGATTTTGTTATATATAATTTTACTATGTTAAAGTTAAAACCTTCCGCTCTCTTTCCCCCGTCCCCTCTGGAGACACAAGATCTCCCTAGAGCTGCTCCCTTGCATGCTGGGCCTGGACTGTGGGCTCAGTCCGGCAGGGGCAGCTCTGGTGCTTTGAGAGCCTGCCTGAGGACAGGCAAGCCCTGTCTCAGCTCAATCACATTCCTCGCCAGCAAGAGAGAGTGAACTTCTAGCAGACTTCCATTGGAGGAGGGGTGAGTTTTCTCCTGGCCAGAAGGCTTCCCCTAGGAGGAATTCAGCCTTTCCCCGCCCCCCTTGACAATCTGGTCACCAGGCAGAGGCAACACCTCGACACCTCCCTGCGGAGCTCTCCCGAATCCCTTCCCAGCCTTTATCCAGGCTCTTCCTCTCTTCCTCCCCTCCCCTCTGGAGACACAAGATCTCCCTAGAGCTGCTCCCTTGCACGCTGGGCCTGGACTGTGGGCTCAGTCCGGCAGGGGCAGCTCTGGTGCTTTGAGAGCCTGCCTGAGGACAGGCAAGCTCTGTCTCAGCTCAATCACATTCCTGGCCAGCAAGAGAGAGTGAACTTCTAGCAGACATCCATTGGAGGAGGGGTGAGTTTTCTCCTGGCCAGAGGGCTTCCACTAGGAGGAATTCAGTCTTTCCCCGCTCCCCTCGACAATCTGGTCACCAGGCAGAGGCGACTCCTCCCTGCGGAGCTCTCCCGTCCCAGCCTTTATCCAGGTACACCTTCCTCTCTTCCCCCCTTCCCACTGGGGCCACAAGATCTCCCCAGAGCAACTCCCTTGCTCGCTGGGCCTGGGTTGTGAGTGCAACCCGGTAGTAGGGAGTGCCTGTGTTTCAATAGACTGCCTGAGGAAAGGTAGGCCTTCTGTCAGTGAATTCCCTGCCCAACAAGGGAACCTGATCTGGTACTAGAAGATCCAGTAGAGAGCATTTGAAGGAAGAGATGGGCAGACGCCAAGGCAAGAACTCCTCCAACAATCTAAAAAACAACATGAAAACACCAGATCCCAACGACCCTACAATAGAAGGACTTGAACCTCTTAATTCAGAAGAAGCAGGAAAAAATGCCATTATGAAAGCAATAGAGTCCCTTAAACAGGATATGAATAACTCCATTAAAGAACTGGATGAGAAGTATAACAAAAAGATTGAAGAAATGAGTAAAGAAATGGATGAAAAATATAAAAAAAACATCGAAGAAATGAGTAAATCCATGAATGATATACTGGGAAACCAAGAAAAAACAATCAAACAGGTAATGGAAACAGTTCAAGAATTGAAAACTGAAATGGAGGCAATGAAGAAAACACAAAACGAGGGCCGGCTGGATATGGAAAATCTAGGTAAACGAACACAGACAACAGAATCAAGCATAACCAATAGGATACAAGAGATGGAAGAACGAATCTCAGAGTCTGAAGATACCATAGAGAAAATAAATGCTCTGATCAAAGAAAACAGCAAATCCAATAAATTCTCATCACAAAACATTCAAGAAATCTGGGACACAATAAAAAAACCAAATCTAAGAATAATAGGGATTGAAGAAGGAGAAGAACTGCAGATCAAAGGACCAGAAAATATATTCAACAAAATTATAGAAGAAAACTTTCCCAATCTAAAGAATGATATTCCTATGAAGGTTCAAGAAGCATACAGAACACCGAATAGGCTTGATCAAAAAAAACATCCCCTCGCCATATAATAATCAAAACACAAAACATACAGATTAAAGAAAGAATATTAAGAGCTGCAAAGGAAAAAGGGCAAGTAACTTATAAAGGTAAACCTATCAGACTTACACCGGACTTCTCTATGGAAACCATGAAAGCCAGAAGGTCCTGGATAGAGGTACTGCAGAAACTAAGAGACCATGGATGCAAGCCCAGACTAATATACCCAGCCAAGCTATCATTCACCATCAATGGAGAAAACAAAATATTCCAGGATAAGAACAAATTTAAACAATTCGCAGCCACAAACCCAGCCTTACAGAAAGTAATAGAAGAAAAATCGCAACCCAAGGAGTCCAACATTGCCAGCACTGCTTACAATAATTCAGACATCTAGCGATCCTTCATGAGCTTAACTCAAAGAAGGGACACATACAAACTCTATTAATCAAACAAACAAAAAATAATAATAACTGGAGTCAACAACCACTGGTCATTAATATCACTTAATATTAATGGACTCAATTCACCTATAAAAAGGCACAGACTAAGATACTGGATACGAAAACAGGATCCAACAGTCTGCTCTTTACAAGAAACACACCTCAACCACAAAGACAGACATTTACTCAGAGTAAAGGGTTGGGAAAAGGTTTTTCAAGCAAACGGACCTAAGAAACAAGCAGGTGTGGCCATTCTAATCTCCAACAAAATTGACTTCAAACTAAAATCAATCAGAAGAGATGGAGATGGAAATTTTATACTCATAAGAGGAACAATTCATCAGGAGGAAGTCTCAATCCTGAATATCTACGCACCTAATATAAAGCCTTCTACTTATGTAAAAGAAACACTTCTAGAACTCAAGGCAGTCATCAAACCAAACACACTAATAGTAGGAGACTTCAACACTCCTCTCTCACCAATGGACAGGTCAATCAGACAGAAACCTAACAGAGAATTAAGAGAATTATTGGAGGTATTGAATCAAATGGACTTAACAGACATCTAAAGAACATTCCACCCAAATAGGAAAGAATATACCTTCTTCTCTGCAGCTCATGGAACCTTCTCAAAAATTGACCACATACTGGGTAACAAAGCAAACTTCCACAGATACAAAAACATATCAGTAACCACCTGTGTCTTGTCAGACCACCATGGATTAAAGTTAGAATTCAAGAACAGTGCTACCCCCAGGAAGCCAACAAATTCATGGAAGTTGAACAGTCAACTACTGAATCACCCCTGGGTCAAGGAAGAAATAAAGAAAGAAATTAAAGTCTTCCTTGAATTTAATGAAAATAAAGACACAACATACTCAAACCTATGGGACACTATGAAAGCAGTGCTAAGAGGAAAGTTCATAGCACTAAGTGCCCAATTAAAGAAAAGGGAGAAAGCACACATTGGAGACTTAACAGCACACTTGAAAACTCTCGAAAAAAAAGAAGCTGATTCACCCAGGAGGAGTAGAAGACTGGAAATAATCAAACTGAGGGCTGAAATCAACAAAATAGAAACACAGAAAACAATCCAAAGAATCAATGAATCAAAAAGCTGGTTCTTGGAGAAAATCAACAAGATTGACAAACCCCTATCCAAATTAATCAAATGGCAGAGAGAGAACATGCAAATTAATAAGATCAGAAATGAAAAGGGGGACATAACCACAGACACAGAGGAAATTCAGAGAATCATTAGATCTTACTATGAAAATTCATATGCCACAAAGTTGGAAAATGTAAAAGAAATGGACATTTTTTTAGATAAGTACCATATACCAAAGTTGAACCAAGAACAGGTGAACAATCTAAATAGACCTGTCAGTCGTGAAGAATTAGAAGCTGTTATTAAAAATCTCCCTACCAAAAAACGCCCAGGACCAGATGGTTTCAATGCAGAATTCTACCGGAACTTCCAGGAAGAGCTAATACCTATACTCCTTAATGTATTTCACAATGTAGAAACAGAAGAATCACTGCCAAACTCTTTTTATGAAGCTACAGTTACCCTGATACCAAAACCACACAAAGACACAACCAGGAAAGAGAATTACAGACCAATATCACTCATGAACATTGACGCAAAAATACTCAATAAAATACTGACAAACCGAATCCAAGAATACATTAGAAAAATTATCCATTATGATCAAGTGGGCTTCATCCCAGAGATGCAGGGTTGGTACAACATATGCAAATCTATCAATGTAATCCATCATATAAATAAACTGAAAGATAAAAACCATATGATCATTGCATTGGATGCCGAAAAAGCATTTGACAAAATTCAACACCCATTTATGATAAAGGTGTTGGAGAGACTGGGGATACAAGGATCATACCTAAATATAATAAAAGCAATATACAGCAAGCCGTCAGCTAACATCAAATTGAATGGAGAGAAACTCAAAGCCTTTCCACTAAAATCAGGAACACGACAAGGCTGTCCACTCTCACCATTCCTCTTCAATATAGTGCTTGAAGTTCTAGCAATAGCAATAAGACAACATAAGGGGATCAAGGGGATTCGAATTGGAAAAGATGAAGTTAAACTTTCGTTATTTGCAGACGATATGATAGTGTACATCAGCGACCCCAAAAACTCTACCAAAGAACTCCTACAGTTGATAAACACCTTTAGTAATGTGGCAGGAAACAAGACCAACTCCAAAAAATCGGTAGCCCTCCTTTACACAAAGGATAAAGAAGCAGAGAGGGAAATCAGAGAAACATCACCTTTCATGATAGCCACAAATAGCATAAAATATCTTGGGGTAACTCTAACCAAGGAAGTGAAAGACCTATTTGACAAGAACTTTAAGTCTTTGAAGAAAGAAATTGAGGAGGATACCAGAAAATGGAAAGACCTCCCCTGCTCTTGGATTGGGAGAATCAACAGAGTTAAAATGGCAATTCTACCAAAAGCAATCTATAGATTCAATGCAATTCCCATCAATATCCCATCAAACTTCTTCACAGATGTTGAGAGAAAAATAATCAACTTTATATGGCAAAACAAAAAACCCAGGATAGCCAAAACAATCTTATACAATAAAGGAACTTCTGGAGGCATTACCATCCCTGACTTCAAACTCTATTACAGAGTAACAGTATTGAAAACAGCTTGGTATTGGCATAACAACAGAGAAGTCGACCTATGGAATCGAATAGAAGACCCAGGTATTAACCCACAAACTTATGAACACCTGATTTTTGACAAGGGAGCTAAAGCTATACAATGGAAGAAAGATAGCGTCTTTAACAAATGGTGCTGACATAACTGGATGTCAACCTGTAGAAGAATGAAAATAGATCCATATCTATCACCATGCACAAAACTCAGGTCCAAATGGATAAAAGACATCAACATTAATCCGACCACTTTGAACCTGATAGAAGAGAAAGTGGGAAGTAGTCTACAAGATATAGGCACAGGAGACCACTTCCTAAGCAGAACCCCAGGAGCGCAGACAATAAGAGAAACAATGAATAAATGGGATCTCCTGAAACTGAGAAGCTTCTGTAAAGCAAAGGACACTGTCAGTAAGACAAAAAGGCTACCTTCGGACTGGAAAAAGATCTTCACAAACCCTTCAACAGATAAAGGTCTGATCTCCAAAATATACAAAGAACTCAAGAAACTAGACACTAAAACTCTAATTAACCCAATTAAAAAATGGGGTACTGAACTGAACAGAGAATTCACAACAGATGAACTTCGAATGGCCAGAAGATACTTAAGGTCATGCTCAACCTCCTTAGCGATCAGGGAAATGCAAATCAAAACAACTTTGAGATATCATCTTACACCTGTCAGAATAGCCAAACTCAAAAACACCAATGATAGCCTATGCTGGAGAGGATGTGGAATGAGGGAAACACTCATCCATTGTTGGTGGGAATGCAAACTTGTGCAGCCACTGTGGAAATCAGTGTGGCGGTTTCTCAGGAAACTGGGAGTCAACCTCCCTCAGGACCGAACAATTCCACTCTTGGGAATATACCCTAGAGATTCCCTAACATACTACAAAAGCATTTGTTCTACTATGTTCATAGCTGTACTATTTGTAATAGCCAGAACCTGGAAACAGCCTAGGTGCCCCTCAATAGAAGAATGGTTAAAAAAGGTGTAGAACATATACACTTTAGAGTTTTACTCAGCGGTAAAAAACAATGACATCTTGAATTTTGCATGCAAATGGATGGACATAGAAAACACTTTACTGAGTGAGGTAAGCCAGACCCAAAAAGAGGAACACGGTATGTATTCACTCATATGTGGATTCTAACCATAATTAAAGGTCTTTGAGCCTATTATTCGTGATCCTAGAGAAGCTAAATAAGAAGATGAACCTGATGAAGATTATTTAGCTATCCGCCAGGAGGTAGGAAAAAGACAAGAGTCCCAGGTAACCTCGGGTGCATGGGGGGGGTGGTAGGGTTGTCGGAAAGGGAGAGGGGTAGAGAGAAGGGAGTAGGGGAGGATTGGGGAAAGATCGGGGGACTGGTATGGAGGGGAGGGAGGAAGGCTTAATATGGGATCAGGGAAGAATATATTTCAACTAATGGAATCATTTTAGGGTTTACAAGAGACTTGATTATAAAGGGGATCCCTGGTCCAAGGAGAGATTCCCAGATTGTTCTCTGGACAGAGGAGAGGGTGCCTGAACCGGCCTTGGCCCACAACCATACTGATGAATATTTTGCATGTCACCATAGAACCCTCATCTGGCCATGGATGGAGATGGAGGCAGAGAACCACGTTGGAACACTGGACCTAGCTCCCTAGGTCCAAATGAGAGGCAGAAGGAAAGAGAACGTGAGCAAAGAAGGCAAGGGCAGAGGAAACCTTCTTACGATGTTGGATGGCGATACAGATGGAGACCCATATTGGAACACCGAACTGAGCACTCCACGGTCCAAATGAGGAGCAGAAGGATGAAGACAATAAAAAAAGTAATCAGGACCGCGAGGGATGCCAGCACCCACTGATACAAGGGGACTGATATAATGAGAGTTCACCAAGGCCTGTTGGACTGGGACTGAACGAGGACATGATCCAACCAGATTCTCTGAATGTGGCTGGCCCGGAGCCTTTTTGAAAAGTCATTGACAATGACACTGGGACTTGCTTCCTCTGCATATACTGGATTTTGGCGTCCAGTGTGTTTGGACTCTCACCTTCCCTTGACCTGGAGGGAGGGGGGAGGAACTTGAACTTCCCACAGGGCAGGAAACCCTGACTGCTCTAGGGGATGGAGAGGGAGGAGGAGAGGGAGTGGGGGGAGTGGGAGGGTGTTGGGAGGAGGGGCTGAAATGGAAACTTTTATAATAATAAAAAAAAATAAAATCCTAAATGCATTTACAGCAAAAAAAAAAAAAAGTTAAAACCTTCCTTTTTATTTAAACAGAAAAGGGGAAATTGTATGGGAAGTCCTTCTGCATATGTATTAATCTTATTGGTTAATGAATAAAGAAACTACTTTCGGGCCAATGGCTTAGCAGAACATAGCCAGCTTAGAAGACAGGCGACACACAGACTGAAAGAAATGGGTTAGGTTAAGATGTAAGAGCTCGCCAATAAGAAGCTAGAGCTCATAGCCCAAGTAGTGATTTAAATAATGTAGTTACTGAGTGGTTATTTTGAGTTTGGGTAGCCGGGAATGAAGAAAGGGACTTCACTGAACACCTGAAGTTATGCATCTGGGGGGAGGGTGTGAATTGACTTAGGCACATCTCTGGGAGCATGATCTTGATTATGTTAACTGATGTGGGTGAGACTGCTCCATGGACAGGGAATTGTAACCTTCATCAGGTGGAGAAAGTAAATTTAATACTCGAAATCAAAGTAAACATTCCCTGCTCTCTTCTGCCTGCTGAAGACATCATGCAATCTCCTTCAGCATGACTGTCCTGACTTACTCACAGAGGTGAGTCACCGTGTGAGCTCTCTGCTAAAATTAGCCCCTTCTCTCTTCAGTTGCTTTTGTCAGGGAATTGTAATACAGTCACGGGAAAAGAATTTAAGACAGATCTTTTATTTTAAATTTGTTTTACCTTCTGAGTTACTCTTTGTGTCTCATTCGCATTGGGTTCTAAGCCTTATAATAGCTGGAATGATAAGCCATTTTGTTGCTTGTTTACACTGTAGGAGAAATTTCATAAATCTGACTCAGTTACACTTGAGTTGCCCGGTGCCCCACTAATTTATGTTTATAACCAATTACCCATTGCAAGCACTTTATTATTTTGATGCGTGCCTGTGAAATCACGTTCCTATTTTGAAATAATTATATTTAAGAATTCAATACCATCAGAAAGCTCAGTAATATAGTTATTTTTGTTATATCGTGCTTTGTGCACATTTTCTTTTCGTGATTCATCTTCTTTGTCACAAACTTTGCAGCTGCTGTGCTGGAGTTGATGGAGTATTAGGTGGAAAGGCCCCTGATGCTGTTACTGGGAATGATGGATTTCCCTCCAGTGAGGAGGTGGAGCTGAGATATGTGCACAGATGCTCCTGCATTTCCATCTTGCCTTGTGACTTGTGGGGTGGGTGGCAGTTAGTCTGATGCTGAGGTTAGCTTCATTCATCTCTGCAGATACTGAATGGGGAAAGTTTCATGTTGAACATCAGTGGTAAGGGGAAGGGGCTGAGAGGCTGTTAGCATTGATCAGAATACCCGGTGCTAGTTGTCACTACATTCCCTGAGACGCTGATGAGATTTATTGAGTATACATGTGTACACACACACACACACACACACACACACACACACACACACACACACACAAACAAACACTCACACTATTTATCTCTGCCCAAACGATTACACAACAATAAAGGTTATGCCCTCTCTAGTGATACAAAGGACTTAGACTCCATTCAACTAGGGACTTAGCCATTACTCATGTGAACAGTTAAAAAACTGACAAAGGAAAGACAGATGGAAAACATTTCCTGCAAATGCTTCCACATGGCAAGACATTTTAAACCATCTCACCTTGTTACTTTGATCCACACCTAGTAAAATTTTTTATAATCTGGTTTTCCTTCTCTTATATTTCTGTTATTTGCTGGACATTTACTCTATAGGACTTTTTTCTTTAGAATTCTAAATACGTAATTTTATTTCTTTCCAAATCCTGTCATGTAAAAGTATCATTATTCTTTTATAAGTTAAATTAGAGAAATTTAAAACAAATTTATGCTAGAATATAAATAATTAATTCTGAGAGTCAGGATTTGGATCAATCTTTGCCTGTTTCTGATGTAAACACCTTCCCTGGCCGTGAGTTATGGAATCTACCAGGCAGAAGCAGTAACTTTCCTTATTACCCTGTATGTGTTATCTCTTGACACTTAAGAGGACAGTGTACTCTTGATAACATAGCTTAACCAATGGAGGCAGATAACTTAACACACATAAACATGTACTCAGGTAGGTCTTTTTCTTTATTTCAACAGCTACAAGCATAGGAGACAGTCCGCTGACTACCCTCCCAAATGCCCTGAACCAGACCTCATGCTTAAGAACCCAGTCCCTAAATAAGAACTTCACCAAGTGTGATTGAGGTTTTCACTTGATTTTTCTGCTCTCATAGTCCAACCTAAAAAATGCTTATGCAAATTTCTCAAATTATTTTTCTTATTATTGATATATTCATTGTAGTTAACTATGGGTCTTTCAGTAATGATTGCAGTCTGTCTTTCATCAGGCTGAGATGTTGTCCCAACCAGCAGAACAGAAACAGAACTGAATTCTCCCTGGAGGGTAGGAATGAAGGGGAAAGAGACAGGAGAAATGACAGCAAGTCTAGTTTTCTGATTAAGCTGCAAACTTTATTTTTTCTCAGGAGCATTTTATAGCAAAAGGGCATGGGGAAGGGCAGGATTCTGGAAAGTCAGGTCTGATGGAATGTCATTGATCTAATGCTGCAATGTCAGGTCTGGAGACGTCCCTAGCTGATAGAAAATACTGAGGTCTGTGACTGTTAACTAACAAAGGAAATGCCAATTGCTTCTAAAGCCTGCGGCCTGCAGGTCTCACTAGCAGATAAGATACCAGGTTAGTTTCCTAGGTCTGAAACTTGCCCTGCCAAGGTGAATATCTTACTTAACTTGTGAACTTAAGATAGCATAAACAAAATACAGGTCTCAAAATACAGGTCTTTGCTTCCGTCAAGATTTCCTCTATTTCCCCAGGCTGCTATGACTGCCAAGCTCTAGATCTAGTGTTTGGTGAATGAAGAAATGTCTTAGATGCCCAGATGCCACCCACATTCTCTATTGCCCTCTGGTTTTGTTTTATTTGTACAATTTTACCTAAATTTGCTAAATAAAGAGTGTATTCCAAAGTCTCTGTATCATTGAAAGCCCAGGAGATTCATCCTACATTCCTCAATAGCTCCTGCCCAGAACATGTACCCTAATGACCATTAGGAAAGACGCGGCTGCTGCAGAAGCACCTTCCGCTCCTTCAGCCAATAGCCGCTGAAGTATCAGCCCACTGGGGCGTGGTCTATTTCTCCTTAAAAAGAGTGGCAAGCCTCTGCTCGCTCTCTTGGTTCCTGCCCCAGCGACTAGGCTCCTTTTCTGACGTGTTTTGTAACTTTTACCCCCCAAAATAAATACCCCTTTAAATCCTAGCTGGTGTGGGATTGTTTCACACATTACATAGCTGTGTTTTATACATTATAGTGAATCATAACTAAACTTATTTTCTCATTACCTTCACAAGCCTCAGTTTTTCCTTCTTGCTTCCTCCCCTTTTCTTTCTTTAGTCACATGCTTTCTTTCACCCTTTATCCGTCCCTATTTCCTTCTCTTCCCTCTTTTCTTAGTCTCTTTCATTTTGGTCACATAAAGACTCTCTGCTACTTTAAACTCTACTTTCATCTGAAGCAATAACTAAGTACTACAGAGAGGTCACCTCACCACACCCCTGGTGCAATGAGAGACACTAAAATATTTTAATTATTAATTTTTTAATGTAGAGAAAATTTTAAAAATTACCTTGCAGAATTTTTTTAATATTTAATATGGTAGTTCAGTGAAAAATAACTTGTTCAAAAATGAGAATCTATGAGACTTCACATTCAGCATTCTCCTTGCAAATTTGATCTCCCAGTCTGTGCAGGCAGTGGTCAGCTCTCAGTTCTCCTCACAGCCCTTGGATCTACATCCCATCTGGACTCCTTGATGTAAAGAAGCATTTTATAGACCATAAAAGAATTTCAAGTGCCATGTAGCCCAGAGAAGAACCAGTGCATAGGGAGTTGATGCTTTGTTTGTTTAAAGTCCAAAGGAAATACTAATAATCACTGTAATGATCTGTCTCTTTAAGAGACAAGCCATGCCCACTCCCTCCCCCATCCGCTGAGGCAGGCAGGTCTTCCTTCCTGCTTGCAGTCTTAGTCTCTCTCTCTTTTTCGCCTCCCTCTCAGAGATGCAGCTTTGGTCTCTCCTCTCTCTGTTTCTCTCTCTGTTTCTCTCTCTGTCTCTCTGTCTCTCTGTCTCTCTATCTCTGTCTCTCTCTCACTCTCTCTCTCTTTCTCTCTCTCTCTCTCTGCTCTTCTCTCTTTCTCCCCTCACTTCCATAGCGACTAAATAAATATCCTGTCTACTCTACATGATGTGCTTATCCGTCTCTCTCTCGCCCTTCCGCAGCCACATGGCTTACCACCAGGGATACCGCTGGGGACCAGCCACCTTCAGAAACCTGCCAAGTGGTCTCCTGTGCCATCCCTGCTTGGGACTGGCTGTTCTCAGGACCCACTGGCCCCTGCCTGCCGGGGATCCTGCAGCAATTTTTAGTAATCCATTACATTGGTGCAGCAAGACTTGAATGGCTCTCCCATCCCAGCCCCTCTCCCGGGATTGGGATCTAGAACCAGATATTTTATCCACAACAACCAAATGTTTTGTATGCCTGAGCACAATTTCTACTCACAACACCAGCTTCAATTGGTGAGTTTTCCCCATTTTGTTATGGTTGCTTCCCTCAATTAAAATTGTGTTTGGACTGACCTTGGGGTCAGTCGGTCCATGCTAGCACTGCACACTCTGTGCGGTGCATTCGACTGGGGGTCCAGGGTCTCTTAAGTTCTTCTTTCTCTTTTTTTCTTTTCTTTTCTTTTCTTTTCTTTTCTTTTCTTTTCTTTTCTTTTCTTTTCTTTTCTTTTCTTTTCTTTTCTTCCCTTCTCACCTCTCTTCTATAACCACTAAATAAATATCCAGCCTACTTTGCATAGTATGCCTATCCATCTGTCTCTTGCCCGCCAATGCCAGGTGGCTCACCGCCTGGGACCAGCCGCCTTAGGAGACCTGTGGCATGGTCTCTTGTTGCCCGCCACCCCATCTCCCTGCCTAGGATCAGCCACAGCTCAGGGACCTGCAGCCATCACTGCCTGAGACTGGCTACTCAGGACCTGCTGCCTGCTGCCACATGGCCTGCTATACCGCTTGGAAACCTGCTGTCAGGGATCATGCAGAATTTTTATTAATCCATTACAATAACTAAGAATTTTTCAATGATCTCTTTACATGGGAAAGAGTGTTAAGATGCTGGATTCCACTTGACACTTCTTGTCATGTTCCTGAAATCACTTGGAAAGAAATGAGATGGGACAAAAGAATCTGTTTTCAGTATAAAGTATAAAACTTAAGAGTTCCTTGTTGCATTTATGTACACTAGAAACTATATGAAGACAGATTAAGCCAGAAACTCCTTGGTGTCCTATTAAAAGTATGAAATTACCAAGAAATATAAAGCTTATGATAGATCTTCCTGTAAGTAATAGCATAGGGAGTTTAAATTACAGACACATTTTTATCTATTACAGAAAAGTAAGAATTTCAATAAGAATTAGTTTTAAAAATGATCTTATGTTATGACTTGTGCTTCTGGGATTAGCTGAACCCAATGTCCTGTTCTTGGTTAGCGGGATGGTGTTCCTGAAGCTATTTTAGGAAAGCACAATAGGCCATACAGGGATCAAAACATTTGTAAATTACAACTTGAAATTTGGAAATTGTAAGTAAGCTCCCCCACAAAGAGTTAAAGGTATTAAATATAGAGAATTAAAGGTATTAAATATTGAAAATGTTTTTAGCATTTGTGCCTTTGGTACTTACTACATTGAACTTTGCTCTTTTTTAAATTTTTCTCAAATATTAAATATAAGTAGCATTGTTATTATGTAGGCAGAATGGAGAGAAAGGAAGAAAGAAGAATGAGGTTTTTGTGCATTGCTTTGTCTATTCTGTGAATGGACAGTGATTTAAATAAAGATTCTTCAAATAAATTTCCAGTCTCCTATAGCAACACATAAGTACCATAGGAAGTCTACTGATTTTCAAAAAATCCCAAGTTAACTCAAGAGGGAAATCAAATGTTCCAAAACTGATTGTAAAAGTTAGTTGTAAGCTTGAGCACCGGACCCTGCCTTGCCAACAGCAGGCTTAGATGTATGCAAAAATGCCGAAACTAAGCATTTTAAAGAAAAAGTGATATTTTGCAAGTTTAGGCTCATCAAACACTATTTAGAATATTATTGAACGTGAGTGAAAATTTAATGAGTAGGAATTCAGTAAGTATTAGAGGCCTCATATCAGACTTTACTATGAAGACAAAAATGTCATCATACACGAGGAAATATATTTTCAACTAACATTTTTAACAAACAAAATCTATATTCAGAAGAAAGACTTAAATGATAAAACACTTTTTGCGCAAATGCATTTTGATGAATTAGTTCAGCCTGATTCATAAGAACTCCCAGTGCTTACCCAGCTTCTTAGCCTGCTGTATGTTCTTGTTTATGACCTCAGTAATCTTAGATGCAAGATTTTACTGGATTTGATCACCTAAAGCATGTTATTTAATTAAACAAACAGCAAATATTGAACAAGATAAACAGGCTGCTCGAGAATCTGGAGTTCCTTTTGCATTTAGCAATTGTTACTATTAGCCCAAAACATTCAAGGAAAAAATTGAATGGAAAAAAAATAATCTTGAGATCTAATAGAAACTCACATATCATTTATTACTCAAAAAAATCTTCCAAACACGGGAAAACAAGACTCATAGATAAGTGATTTTTTTTCCCGTTGTCAGACTATTGGTTTCTTGTGAATCAATAATTCACTGTCTTTGCATTCAAATAGACTGACTTCAGAAGGCAGCAGAGCTGATGAAAGAATAAAAACACTTTCTATTCCTGGAGTCACTAGGATAAATAAAGGATGAATGCAGGAGAAATAATATCAGCTCGAAGGATTGCTGTCACCCATAGAAATTTCTGTGGCTATCTGTACATGGCAAGTGTTGTATACACACTCAATCACTTCATCTTTGCAACCAGTTTGTCAGGTGTCTGCAGCCATGTTGAAAAACATAAATTAGAAAGGAAGGGTTAGTTGCATTGACTTTACCTGATCACAGAGCAGGCCTGGTCCAGGGTTAGCTGCATTGACTTTACCTGACCACAGAGCAGGCATGGTCCAGGGTTAGCTGCATTGACTTTACCTGACCACAGAGCAGACATGGTCCAGGGTTAGCTGCATTGACTTTACCTGACCACAGAGCAGGCATGGTCCGGGGTTAGCTGCATTGACTTTACCTGACCACAGAGCAGGCATGGTCCAGGGTTAGCTGCATTGACTTTACCTGACCACAGAGCAGGCATGGTCCAGAACTGGAAGCCAAGTACTGACCTCAGGCCAAGTACTAAGTCCATTTACATTCTGCATCTATAGTGTTAAAATAAAGGACAAAAGAGCTGAGTTTTCAGATTGTCTGATAATGGCAGAAATCCCCTTAATATGCAGCCATTAGTGAACCATTTATTGAAAGCCCAGCTTGTCAGTCAGAGATATTGCAAGTTTGTGTGTATGGTAATTGCCTTCTTCTCTGTTCAGTCAATGTTCTTCATATAATCAGCCACCATTTACCAATCTACGGGCACCAGCTGGGTCTTGGTATAAGAAAAAAAATTTAAAGGCTTGTGTATTTTATTCTTGATTCCTTTCATAATTTATCAAAGTACGCTATTAGGCAATCCATACCATTTTCTGTAATGATCAATGAAAGTGATCATATGGTGACTTTAAGCCTAATCATTTAGTTACATATTTATTTAGTTAGCCAAGCAAAAGATTGCTTAACCTTTGCTTAAATCATTTATCATTGACCAGGATTTCACTGTGCTCTGCATTCCCAAGTTTCAAATTAGGAATGTCTATCTTTTTTTTCTACATCTAAACTAATATTCTGATGTTGGAAAGTCTTCAAAGTACTTGCCGCTTTATCTTGTGACACCTCGGAATCCCTGATATTATTCTTTCTCATACCTTCTCTTTTTGGAAATTCTTTTAACAGCAAGACCATTTCTTTCCCTCATTTCTTTCTCACATCTCAGGAGTCCATTCTCCTTCTTTCAACCCCGTGCTCCACAACAGCTTTTCGTGTGACAATGTTTCTCAAAATTTTTAGCTATTTTAAACATTTTTCATAAAAGAAGAGGCTGTTATATTTCTATAATTTTACTCAGGGTTCACATAAGAAGATGTAAAAAACATTTTATTCATTAGTTATGTATATATGGAGGCAGAGAAATAGGACTCAAAAGATCAAGCATTCAAACACTGGTCACACTACTCTTTTTTCCGACAATAAAATGAACAGTTAGATAAAGTGATCTACGTGATGTCTTGTGAAACTGAATGTCACACCTTACGTAAATGTTAGCAAAAAATGACGCAACGAAGGAAGAAATGGAAGGCACCAATCTTAGCTGCAAATCTAACTACAGGATACAGGTTTCATTGTCCTCAGTTTCCCCCCTTTTGTACCTTATGGAGTGAAGAATATGTGACAAAGGAGGTCAGCCTGTCAAAGTAACTGAGAGAACCAGAGCTGTACTGTCAGCACCTGTAGAGACACCTCAGAAAGAGGGGCTGTCATTCTTATAGACTCCAAATCCTACTTTTCCCCAAGTGCGTTATGACAATACATTGCTTTGTGAGGCTTGGGATCCCAGAGGCAAGTGGGACTGAACACAGGCAGTAGCTAAAGAACAATTTCTACTCAGCTAGTTCAGAATCCTATGCAGTCTTTAGTTATCTATTGGTTGTGTCTGTATTTGGGACAGTTTTATATCATCTGGAGATTTGTGCCTGTTTGTGAAACAAGGAATATAAAGCAAATTTTTGTAGGATTAATAAAGAAGGCCAAATTAACTGTCATGCGTAAGGCTCTGGTTTCATCCACAACACCCCAGGGAAAGCATTCAAAAAGGATTCATTCAGGTCTGCAAATGAGATGGAGGCCTCATTCTGTCTCCAGTGCTGGGATTCCCAGGAGTATGTTGGCTTATCTTTCCTATTAAATCAGTGTTTCATATTTTTGATATTTCAATAATATTTATTAAAGTGTTAATAGTAAACGTAGAGAAGAGAGATGATGGAACCTGTGACTGCTGCTTACAAGCAACGGCAAAAAAAGATTAATTTTGTGTGTTTTCCATTTCTGATAGATGAGTTTGATATGTGTTGAGAAATAAGCTGCCCGGGACAGTATTTACAATAAATTTCCTCCACAGTTCCCCAAACTTGCATTCATTACTTCCTGGTGATTGGATGCCCATATTTTTGTGATGCTATGATAGATTTGTCAAAAGGTTACAAAGGGCCCTTATTGAAGTAGTTTCAACAAATAGAAACAGATTCCCCTAAAGGCCTTTAAGGCTGCTTTGAAAATTCAAAGCGTTATTTGTCCAGGAAGCAAGTGGGATTCAACTCCTCACTGATCTGAAAAGCTATTTTAAAAAGTCAAAGACAAACAATTATTGAAAGTTTTACTCACAGAGGAATTTCTTGTTCTCAGCCTTATAGTATAGGCAAGTAAGGGCCAATTTTGTGGCTCTGAAGGGAAAGGGGTGGCTGATGTTAGAAGGAACAAGGTACTGGATTACAAAACAACTTAACAAACACTTTGACAAAAATTACCTATATAGGAGATCGAGAGGCAGCTCAATGGTTAAGAGCATTTGCTGTTCTTGTAGAGGACCTGGATTTGTTCTCAGCACTCACATTGTAGCTTACAATCATCAGTAACTCCTGCTCCAGGGGATCAGATGACCTCTACTGCCCTCACACAAACAAGCTCATACATGTTTCTATAAACTAAAAAGATAATCAAGTGTATATTTTAGTATCCAGACATCAATATGTAAAAAAGTCAGATGTTGTATATGGCTTCACTTGTGTATCGACCTGCTCTTAAGAACTTAGAGTACATATACCTGAAGCAGCTGACTAACATTTCACAGCAGATGGTAAGCAATCACTGAGTGAGGTCACCTTTCTGTTGTTAATATGTATTCATCGGTACATTATTGTTCTGTTTCCCAAAAGGTTCCAGAGTGACATTTAATGTTAACAAAATGATTACAAAAATAGAAGAATCCCACTTGAGGAGGTGTATTGTACGTAGATTTGACCCTTTATATTTGAGCATGTGTGTGATTCAGCTAAACATTTCCAGTAGTTTCTCACACTTTTGAAGGCTGGAATGTTTGAGGTCAAGGTGTGAGACACATCACTCTCTTTGCACATTTAGTCTATAAGGCCATACTAACCATGACAAACCAGAGACTTACGAAAAATAAATGAAATGACATCTCATTATCCCTCTTCTTTTTCTTCTTCTATTTTGCATTTTTGGATTTTGTTTGTTACTTTTGAGACAGAGTCATGATCCACAGTCCAGTGTTCCATAGCCTGGAACTCACTATTTATCTCTTGCCTCCCTGGAAATGGCACCTTCTACTTCCTTCAGCCTCTTGTGTGCTGGGATCACAGGCATGTAGTGTAAGGCGGGCAGCCCTTCAAAATCCATACAGGGCAGGCCCAGACACCAAATTATCAGCACAAAGGAGATTCATTACCCTGGAGGGGCCAGTGGGCAGGTGAGCAGCAGCCCAGCAGCAAGTGATTTCTTTTCTTTTTGCAAGGGTGGGTTTTTAAAGAAGGGGGAAGTCTGCACTAAAATGAATTGGTAAATCCAGATTGGAAGTTAGCCAAATAATAAATTTTAATTGCTGGGTCTTAGTGTTTTGTCATAGGAATGAGACAGTGGCCAAATAAAGGAATGTTCCTTGGGGTCTAGCTTCAGGACTGTAATCTAGTGCTTTTCAAGGAAGGGAGGTGGAAAGAGGTAAAAGAGCAAACCCCATCAACCCCATGTTCACCATGCTTGGGCTTGTGTTCACCACGCCCACGCCAGTCACGCCAGAACCCTTCATGTAGCAGCACACTCAACATATCTGTATGTGAAATTGTAAATCCTCCATCAAAAGTTCAAATTAGGGATAGGAAATATGATGGTAAAATGTAAAATGTCTGTGTTGGCCACAATTAAGTACAAGACTCCATGTTGGGATGCCAAAGATGTACTTTGGATAAATGACTTAGTATTGCCTGATGAGTTTCAGCCTGAATTCAGCAGTTTACTTAGAAGCTAAGCTGTACCTCAGTCCTATGTAGTCCCCATTGTTCTATGAACTCCCAGGCCTATGTTTCTTTTGATTAGTGTTATTGACATCTTCTCTATTTGAGCCACATCTGTCACCTCCCTGGGAGGGTGTGCTATCATCTCCCCACTCTGCCCCCTCCCAACATCTGCTTTCCCCAGAATTTTAACAACATTGAATTGATTCTTCTGCTCTGAATAGTTTATACCAATAAATCACAATTGAGATAATTTTTAATTTTTATGTAAATCCATGACCTCTATCAACTTTCTCTGGGACCCCTTCCTTTTGTTCTCTCTGTACTGCTTTTCTGAATCTTATCTTGCTCCTCTGTGGCTTCAGCCTTATCATGCTTCCCTCCAGTAATGGACCCTTTCCCACCTCTTTTCTTCCTCAGCATCTTTGACAGAAAAACCCATGTTTGTTAATTTTTTTCTGTTGCTTGTTTGTTTTTGTCTGAGAAATAATCTTCTACTAGAAGTAAAAGCCTATTGAGTTCTTGCCCAGATTTTGGGTCTAAATAGTCTCTCTCTGGGTGACAGCATCCAGAGATGTTCCTGGTTGTGAGACCTTTTCAAGATCTAGATCAGTATTCTACTTTGAGATGCAAATGGATGACTCAGAAGACAAATGAGTGTCTCTGTGGCCTTGCAATGTCTTGACAGTTGTAAATTAAATATGAAAACCTTGCTCTTAGCCTAGCATCTTAAGTTTTTCACAAAATCTATTCAGAGAGCCTCAATTCTGCAAAGACAGAACTTATTTATAATGCAGAGTATGTTATTAATGCATTTTGGTTTCTCTCAATCATTAAGAACTCTGTGTTTTCAGTGTTTGTTCTCTTTCAATAAAGCTCTCATGCACAGTCACATACAGGTCCTTCTGTGAACAAACATATCATGCTTTCATAGGGACCCAAGAGGTCAATAATAAGTGGTATGGTAAATGCATAATTAATTTTACAAGAAACTACCATTTCCTGAAATCATCATTGGTGTGGGAGAATTGTCTGTATTCTGTCAATCATATTTTAATAAAATGCTGATTGGCCAGGCAGGCAATATAGGCAGGAAAGCCAAACAGGAAGTAGGGGTGGAGCAATGAGAACAGGAGAATTCTGGGAAGCAGGGAAGTTCCTCTGCCACTCCTACGCAGATCACTGAAGAGGCAGCATGTAACTGGCCCAACTGAGAAAGGTACGGAGCCATATGCTAAAGTAGATAAGGATAATGGGGTAACATAAGTTATAAGAGTTAACAAAAAGCCTGACCTAATGAGCCAATCAGTTTATAATGTTATGGAGTCCTATGTGTGATTTTCTCTTTGGGATTTGCCGGCTGTTGGGGTACCGGGCAGACGGAAACCCCAACAAGCCGGCCCTCATGTTACATATGGCGCCCAGACGTGGATAACTGAATCCACAGAAAGCTTGAGAAAGCTTGGGAACGAATAGAGTAAAGCATGTTTTGTTGATAGCAGCAATTTCTCGGGTCTACTTTGCTTGCTAGAGGCAAGCAAGGCTCTCATATAAGAGAGGCTTCCTGACTCAGCTTTAGCTGCAAAACCCTGCAGCTCTTTTAAGAGGTCCTGCCACAAAAGAAATAGAGGTTAAAATAAAGCCACATAAAGATGGAAAATGCACAGAGAATCTTCATACTGTATGCTATTATGCTCTCTTTAAATTGTTTGATTGCTGAGGAAGGAGCAACAGCTGCTAAAGGACTGTCGTTTATAAATACTGCTGAACTAACCCAAGATAGGTATTTTGAAAATACCTTGGCTTCAAAATTGAATTCAAAAGGTATGTTACTTTGGAGAAGAGATTTTGCTTTTGTTTCCACAGAAAACGAGAGGCTTTGGATTTATTCAGAGTTAAGAAAAATCATCTTTGGCCAAGGGAGACCTCCTGAGCAATCTCCGGTAGGAAGAGATGGCCCAGATGACAGAGTTCTACATCCAGAACAGATTCAAGACTGCTGCCTGAGATGATCAAGACTCACAGGATACTCCAGTCAGGACTTGATTATAACTTTAAATTTTCTTTAGGTCCCCATAAGATCATCAGCGCCCCCAACCAGCAGGAAATAGCCTGAAATACTACGCCCACATTCCCAACAAATGGACTATGGGTATTTTTCTTTGTTTAAAAAAAAAAAAAGAGGGAAATGGTGTGGGAGAATTGTCTGTATTCTGTCAATCATATTTTAATAAAATGCTGATTGGCCAGGCAGGCAATATAGGCAGGAAAGCCAAACAGGAAGTAGGGGTGGAGCAATGAGAACAGGAGAATTCTGGGAAGCAGGGAAGTTCCTCTGCCACTCCTACGCAGATCACTGAAGAGGCAGCATGTAACTGGCCCAACTGAGAAAGGTACGGAGCCATATGCTAAAGTAGATAAGGATAATGGGGTAACATAAGTTATAAGAGTTAACAAAAAGCCTGACCTAATGAGCCAATCAGTTTATAATGTTATGGAGTCCTATGTGTGATTTTCTCTTTGGGATTTGCCGGCTGTTGGGGTACCGGGCAGACGGAAACCCCAACAAGCCGGCCCTCATGTTACACATCATCTCAATTTATATTTTATGATTTTATTATATTAGCCATTTTGATGACACATATTGATAGTTTTATATTGAACCTCTCAGACTGTGATTTGCAACAACACACAAGATCACAAGACTAAATGTGATAACACCAAGAGATTTCTTGGTGTAAAAGGTCCTTCTGTTTATATGTTGCATTCATTGGTTAATCAATAAAGAAACTGCTTAGCCTAATAAGGCAGAACTTAGGTAGGCGGAAAAGACAGAACTGAATGCTGGGAAGAAAAGCGGAGTGAGAGACGCCATGGATCTCCTGCCTGAGAAGGATGTTGATTAGAATCTTTCCAGTAAGCCACAGTCATGTGGCAATACACAGATAAATAGAAATGGGTTAAATTAAGATGTAAAAGTTAGCCAATAAGAAGTTAGAGCTAAGGGCCAAGCAATATTTTAATGAATACAGTTTCTGTGTGGTTATTTTGGGTATAAACTAGCCGGGCAGCAGGGACACAGGGCTCCCTCCTCATGTAACAATTTCAAAATATACATCAAGCAAAAATTAAGATCAAATACTGTAATGAACATAAGCGGTTTCTGCTCATGCTTGCTGCATCGTGTAACATGCTCACTTTGCAACTGAGGGCTTCACCGCAATGTTCACTCCAAGCGTACACTGCCTGAAACATCTCAGCGTGTTACATACCACAGTGTTTCTAATGTACGTCAAACCTCTTCTGCCTTCATTGCTCATAGTGGTTTCGTTTGGAAAACAAAAACTTTTAACATTTTCTTACCATCATTCCTCATCATGTATCAAATCAGACTATCTTTGGATTGTGTTAGATTTTTTTTAATTTTAAAATTCCTGTTTGAAATATTAAATAAATTTAGTAAGTAAAATAGTGCTAATTATAGTATAAAATAGTGTGGGAATATGCTCTACAGATAATCATAATTCATGAGGATTCCCTAAGAATCTTAAATAACTTTAGTATGAAATCAGAAGTCATAGAATAATTTCTTTCTATGAACTAAGAGTCTTAAAAGTATTTCCCAATTTTCAGGTACAGAAATTCTTAGTAGTTATGCACATCACCCATTTTTCCTTCATATTTGTCCTCTAGTTTCTATTATCGTGAGTCTTACTATATTGTGGGATATAAAACTTACTAATTTTCCATTTATCAATTCATAAATATCTATTGAGGAACTGTCAGATACCAAATATCAAACTGGGCAGAAAGGTATTAGTGCAAATGAAACCAACAAACAGTAGGGTGTCTGTGTGCATTTGCTCATAGTCAAAATTTCAACACTTTGTGCCACTAGGTCTGCAACATATTCTCTTAATAACATTGTATTTCTGGAAGTCAGTGTGGCTATGCACTGCTGTAATCCTAGTACCCAGTGGGTGAAGATGGGATGATCAGATGCTTTAGGCCATCCTTGACTACCCAGTAAGTTTAAACACAGCTTGAGATACATAGGACCATTGTTGCAGAATATTCATTTACATTACAAAGATGTATCTCAGCCTGAGGTAACTTCTGATTGGTTTAATATAGAGCTAAATGGCCAATAGCCAGGTAGTAGGTATGGGTGAAACTTCTGGACAGAGAGAGAGATAACTGGAAGGAGGGATCTAGGTTTGTGATTTTGCCAGCATCAGATGTGTTGGGAGCAATCGGATGTGCTGTACTAAGAAGAGGTAGCCGAGCTACACGGCAGAACATATGTTAATACAAGCAGATTCATTCAGTTATAAGAGCTAGTGGAGAAAAACCTAAGCTAAGGCTAAGCTTTTGTAATTAGTAATAAGTCTCTGGGTCTTTATTTGTAGTATGGTCCTCCAAGAAAGTCTGAGAAGAAACTTTGCTACAGTTAACTTTATCAAAAGTAAAACAAAAATAAGCATAATAGTTAAAATATCTAGAATTAATATATAAATAATAAACTCAGGAAAGCATCACTTGCTGAGTGTATCAATATAAGTTGTAGACATAGTTATATAGAAATTGAAAATATTTTAAAGGCAGCAGTATTGATTCTCCCCAGCAATACCCATTGATAAATCATCCTTCTAACACTGATGGATAGAAAATAATTTATGTCTTGTTTTTAGGTGAAGGCAATTAGGACACAATTCATTCAAATACTGAATTTTAGCAATTATAAGGCGTAATCACAGTCATAACTTATATAGGGAAAATAGATGCAAAAACATTATGATCAAATGCAAAAGCAAAATGTTCGAAAACATTTGACCCACAGGGCTGCAACATATTATAAACATATTTAATAGTGACAGGAACTGTTTGATTAAAGAATGGTAAAGTGGCATCATGACTTTTAATAGCAGAAATTAATTATGCATATAGAGTACAGGATCTGAGACTAGCAGTCTAAAGGTAGAAGTTTACTGTAAAATGTTGACAAATACATGCAACCCACACTGTATAATATATGTCTTAGACTATTGTATTTGTAAATCACACACTTATTTTGTCTCCATTTTCTCATTTATTCCAATATATCTTCTGTTCTATATTTACTGTGAGATTCGCAACTACACAACTGAACCTATTATTTGGTGAATGACTGATGATGACTTCACTGGATTCTAGTCATATTTAAGGAATAGGAAAACTTTTATGGTACCAGGAGGTCCATCCAAAGGGGTAAGTGTGTGTCCGGCCAGCCAGCAGGACACCCTGGGAATGGAGTACAGGTGCTCTCCAATCCGCTAAACTTTCTGGCCATTCAGCAGGACTTCTCCTCATCTACTGGTTTCATCTATCCCATCCTAGCTTGCCCCCAAGCACCTTCTTCCATCTGTGGGGTCCTAGGATCCCCCAACTCAGTCGGCTTCAGGGCTGAGGGCCTGGGGACACAGTGGTGAGTGCTAGTGCTGCAGGGGTTTCTTTGTTCCACAGAACCTGCACCTTCCAAGCCCGCCCTTTTGTCTGCAAGGTCTGCGGCCAGCAAGAGGCCCTGCTCCTGTATCAGGAGGTTCATCCGGTGGGGTAAGTGTGTGCCTGCCTGATGGCCAGACGCCCCGGAAACAGATTACAGGCACCCTCCAATCCCTTAAACTTTCTGGCCATTTGGGGGGAGGGCTTCTCCTGGGCTGCCAGCTTTCTTTAGTTACCCCATCCCATCTTTTCCCCAAGCACTCCTTTCCATCTGCGGAGTCCTTAGATCCACCACCACACTCTACTTCAGGGTGAAGGGAATCTGAGAGCCAACTCCAATGCTGAGGAGTTCTAAGAGAGGGCAGACCAAAAAAAAAAAAAAAAAAAAAAACCCAAGTACACAGTTAGCCACAGCAAAGATTGGACCAAGATGACAAGACTCTCCTGATCACATTTGAAGGAAGAGATGGGCAGATATCAATGCAAAAATTCCTCCAACAGCCTGTAAAGCAAAACAATAACACCAGAATCCAGCACACATGCAACAGGAAGACTTGAACACCCTAATCCAGAATAAGTAGAAGAAATCAACTTTAAATGTAACATTATGAAAGTGATAGAGACCCTTAAACAGGAGATGAAAAACTCCCTTAAAGAAATGGAAGAGAAGACTAACAAAAAGTTAGAAGAAATGAGTAAATCCTTCAAAGATACCCAAGAAAACCAAGAAAAAGCAATCAAACAGATAGTGGAAACAGTTCAAGACTTGAAAACTGAAATGGAGGCAATGAAGAAAACACAAACCAAGGGCTGGCTGGATATGGAAAATCTCAGTAAATGAACAGGAACTACAGAGACAAGTATAACCAACAGAATATAAGAGATAGAAGAAAGAATCTCAGACACTGAAAATACTGTAGAGGAAATAAACTCATTGATCAAAGAAAACAGCAAATCCAACAAATTCTTATCGTAAAACACCCAGGAAATCTGGGACACCATGAAAAGACCAAACCTAAGAATAATAGGGGTAGAAGAAGGAGAAGAATTATAGCTCAAAGGCCCAGAAAATATATTCAACAAAATTATAGAAGAAAACTTTTCCAACCCAAAAATATTCCTATGAAGGTACAAGAAGCATACAGGACACCGAATAGACTGTATAAAAAAAAATCCCCTCACCATATAATAATCAAAACACAAAACATACAGAATAAAGAAAGAATATTAAGAGCTGCAAAGAAAAAAGGTCAAGTAATATATAAAGGTAAACCTATCAGAATTACACCTGACTTCTCTATGGAAACCATGAAAACCAGAAGGTCTTGGATATATGTGCTATAGACACTAAGAGCCCATGAATGCAAGCCCAGACTATTATACTCAGCAAAACTTTTTTTCACCATCGATAGAGAAAACAAGATATTCCAGGACAAAAATAGATTTAAACAATACATATCCACCAACCCAGCCTTACAGAAAGTACTAGAAGGAAAACCACAACCCAAGGAAGCCAAAAACACCCATAATAACACAGACATATAACAACCCTCTACCAGCACAACTCAAAGAAGGGAAACATACAAACTCTACCACCAAAAAAAAAATAATAATAATAAATAAATAAATAAATAACTGGAGTTAACAACCACTGGTCATTAATATCACTTAATATCAATAGACTTAATTCACCTATAAAAAGGTACAGGTTAAGAGAATGGATATGAAAGCTTCTTCTACCTTCATAGGAATGCCCGCCTATTTCTTCCTCTCTGGATCCCCTCAGAACAGGAGCAGGACATCTTGCCGGGCTCCACGGACCTCAAAGACAAAAAGGTTTTTTGGTTTTTTGAGACAAGGTTTCTCTGTAGCGTGTCTTGGCTTGGTGCCTGTCCTGGAACTACCTCTTGTAGACTAGGCTGGCTTCGAACTCATAGAGTTCTGCCTGCCTCTGCCTCCCGAGTGCCGGGATTAAAGTTGTACACCACCACTGCCCGGCAAAGTCATGGAGTCTTACATGCTTTGGTGGATATATATTTTTGTTTTTTGCTTATTTTCTTTACTTTTTTCCCATTTATGTAAAATGGATACATTTCTTATACAATATATCCAGTTTATATTTTCCCTTCTCTCTACTCCTCACACATCCCACCCCTCAAATTCCTCTTCTATCTGGATCACTCCTTTTCTGTTTCTCATTAGAAAAGAACAGGCTTCTAAGTAATAGCAACAAAACATAACAACAAAAGTCATCACATCAAAATTGGACAAGGCAAACCAATGAAAGGAAAAGAGCCCAAAAGAAGGCACAAGAGTCAGAATCCCATGTATTTACACATCAGGATTACTATACAAATACTAAACTAAAAGCTATAATATGTATGCAGAGGAACTGTCGAAGACCTATATAGGCCACACGCTTGCTGCTTCAGTCTCTATGAGTTCATATAAGCCTTGCTCAATTGATTCAAATTATCTTGTCCTGGTATCCTCCATCCTCTCTGACTCTTAAACTATTTGCATCTCCTCTTTATGATGGGTTGCCTAAGCTCTGATGGAAGAGATTTGATGGGCATTTCCCATTTAGAGATTTAGAGATGTGTGTTCCAAGGTTTCTCTAACTGCATAATGTCTGGCTGTTGGTCTCTGTACTTGTTCTGTGTGCAGGAAGAGCAAGCTGCTTTGGTGATGCCTACATCAGGTGCTGATCTATGAATGTGACAAAATATCTGAATACCTTCACTTTACCTCTTTTTTTAAAGATATGTAATATTTGATTTTACTCTAGGTCACTGGGCTATCTAAGGGACACATATGATTTTTAATATTTATTGGTTTTAGACTCTTTAACTGGAATCTTCTTTTTCTTTTAATGGTTATATATTTGCATGGCTATATTGTCTTTATTTTTGTTCTTGGAATCACTTAAGTTCCAAATTTTTTCACAATACACTGCTGTTTATCAATCTAGAAGGGTGCTCTACAACATTAGATAAATTGAATCATTGATTTCTTGATTAATTGTATCGAGTGGGATGTCCTTCTGTATATGTACTGCTTTTGTTGATTGATGAATAAAGCTGTTTCAGCCAATGGCTTAGCAGAGTAAACTCAGATGGGAAATATGAACAGAGATATAGCAAGAGAATAGGTGGATTCAAAGAGATGCTGTGTAGCCACTGAAAAAGAAAGATGCCAGAACATTACCAGTAAGTCACAGCTTCCCGGTGATAGGTAGATTAATATAAATGGATTAATTTAAGTTATAAGAACTAGTTAGTAATAGAGCTGAGTTATGAGACCAAACAGTTTGTAAATTAAAAGAACCCTCTGTGTGTTTATTTGGGACTGAATGGCTGCAGGGCCAGACAGAACAGAAACTTCCATCTATGCTGTAGATCAATGCCTTCTAATCTTTTTAATGTGCTATTTACTTTCTCAGACTATTAGAGAGAATAATTTTGCATCATCCAATGGGAAAATTGTTGGGCTTGACTTATGTGTCTGACTCAGTCACATGCATGTTGTTTGAGATTATTTTTTAACAAGTGTCAATGATTTCTTATCTAACACATTCATTAACAAGGAAATCAATGGGATGAGAAACCTATTCTCTAGAACTTTTTGAAGAACTTGTTTTGGTGCTTTTCTTTAAAAAGATTTAGATTTCTAAATCAAAGACTGATTTATGTCTTTTAGGGCAAATTCCAGAGTCCTCTTTGCTGTTAGAACTCTTGTGTGGTAGCACAGGTGTAAAATTCCTAATTAGCAGACTTCGCTTTTCTCACTGAGCAGCACAGGCCCAAGCCTAGCAATACTATATTACTACAGGAAATGATCATCCTTACCTGGTCCTGGTGAATTAAGACACTGAGAAATTTTGTTATCACATTGTCTGACTGATTTCAAGATTGTAGCTAAGTTTCCTTTCTAAACTATCTTAAAGTCTCTGGTTTTCCTCACACTCATCCTGCTGGTCTGTTCTCTCCATGGCATTTTGATCAACTGTTTAAGGTGATGAAGAAATGTTTTCCGCTGTGATGATGATGGGTGATGTTACAAGGAGATGGAAGCTGTATTACGAGGAGGCAGTTGCTGTGAGAAGCGGCACCATCCTAACACTGCATCATCAATGGCATTTTTGTTTATTTTTTATGAACACCAAAATAATGAATCAGTTTCTAAATCTACAAAGAACAAATAAAATGAAGCATAAATAAAAAGTCAGTTAGAAGAAAGAAGATCAATTAAAGCCAACTAAGAAAACACAGCACAGTATTCATAGGGGGGGCAAGAACATGGAACTGTTCTCATGCCATGAGACATGAGAAAGGGGAGTTCTGCGCTCACCTGCCAATGTAAAAGCCTCTATTTCTCATTGTCTGTCATCACATAAGAAAGCTTACTTCAAATGTAAATATGGTGTCACTGGAGCTTTGTCCCTATTTTCTCTTGCACAATGTGTTTACATAAACTCTAATTTATTCATGATGCCTATGGAAGGTTGGGAACTGTAACAATGAATTCTCATTTTCAACTTAATAATTCAGTAAATTATATCACCTCACATTCAGTAATCAAAAATGAGAGCACATTGTACAAAGTTATGATGAATAATAGGTACAAAATCAGAGCCAGTTCTAAAATTCCCATTAATATGATAATATGCAGCTACCACCAAATGATAATAGCTGTGTTCATGAGCCCATTTCCTTGTTAAAGACTCTGACCAGCTCTGTGGAATCTTGTTTCTAATTTACTTCTCTCAGAAGCATTGAGACAGCACATATCAATAATGACTTTTTACAAAGTCTATAAAGTAGAACTGGCAGAGTGGTAAATACTGAATGAGGTGGAGTCAGTACCAAAGCACACCTCTGCAGCCAAAGTCTCAGCATGCAACACTGGAGATGCTTTGGAGCAAGTGTGAGGTGCTTTGATGATCAGAGAAGTATAAACAAGAGAGGACCGGCTGTTGATAAACAGACCCCAGTGACAGTTTGTTTCTGTAGCAGTTAGCAGATGGTTTTCCTCAGAAATTGTTTCTGAGATAACACAAGAAAATGGGATCGTTTAAAATCATCTTAGAAAGATGCAGCTGAGTTTTATAGAGCACCAGAATTCAGTGAAAAATATAATAATCTCTTTGACTTCAAAAGTCACCAGAATTAAAAATAAATTTTCCTACTCCCTTACTCCCTGAAGTTAAACAATTTACCTTTCTATAGTCCTGATTTGATAGAGATGAGATTCTTATGTTAAAAAGAGAAAAGCTTTCTGTTTTATTTACATACACAATTTAAAAAAAAAAAGACATCCTTTCTTTGATGAGTTCCTAAAACAAAATGATTCCAACTTCAGATGAAGGGTATTATTTGTTGTTAATACTATCACAGTTAAAACCACAAGACTGAATTTGAATGTTGGATACCCAGAACAGCCCCTGGAATTCTATGACTTGGACAACATTAAGCTGCCCCGGACTTCCTTACTGCATGGTCTAATGTGTCTTTTGGTTTTTCTTTTCTTCTTTTTTTTTTTCCCATGACAATATATTTGCACTTAAAGTAAGTTTTCTTATGTGATGACAAACTACCAGAAATGAAGAAACTTTTTGTGGCTTGTTCATTATCAGGTTAGATCAGAACTCTACTTTGTCATAATTCATGGAATAGTTTCTTTTGAAAAATAAAGTAACTCCACAATCAGAAAAGGCCAAATAGATCTCCATGAAAAACAAACTCCAGTAGAAAAATGAAACTGAATTCTTTCTGATGTGCTCCCAGTCCTTGCATCTGATGTACTGAAAGACTTAACAGATAGAAAACTCTGAATCAACTAATATATTCAATACCGATAATGGCAGGATCTGAAGAAATAAAGAAAAAAATGAAATAATGATTCAAAAATATCTGTTTCTTACACATTTTCCTTTTGAGAGTACAAGTTGCTAGATGTCATGCTCGAGCAGGAAGACTCAGATGATCTTGTCAAAGGGTGCCATGACTTCCAGTCCAGTGACAGGGAAAGGTGAGTTCTAGAATGCCACAGCCCACAGTACATTTCCTTTAGCTAACCAATATACATGTGAGCAAGTTCTTTCCCTCCTGGTGTCCTAGTATTCCATGAATTGACACAGTGACTTAGGTAGACATTGTTGTCTTAGAAATGGTTTTTCACAGATAATCCTCAGAATTCCAAGGCTCTGAGTGAGGTAGATTCCTGTAGTTTCTGTGGATAATCAGACTATTCCTCAAAAATGATGGAGTCAGTCAATCTCAAAGAAGCTCAATAGATGCCCTGCTATGACGGAGGTTTCTATCTTCTTTCACGAAAAAATTAATTTCAAAAAGTTTTGTCCCTTTGTCAATTAAGTCATAGGAACAGAAGCGTAACATCCACACATATCTCCCTGAGCCAAAGCTTTTAATGTCTCTAAATCCTGCTCATGATCAGTGTTGCAACAAGAGTTCACAGGACTCTCGAGCATCTTAAGTTGTCAGTGAGGAAGCCATCATCTTGTCTTCAAGTCTGCATCTGTCATCTCTGTGCAAACTGAATATTGGCTGTAGCTTATGATTTCATCTAATGACCCATATTTCTATAAATGGTGACATTAATCAGTCATTTAAATGCAAATGCATCCTGAAATGTTCACGAGTTAGAACTGTAATAGCCACAGTGCATAATTTCTTGCAATAGCAATTTTGACTGGAATCTATTTTAGAAATTTAACAGATTGTACAAAAAGAAATCATTTTATAATGGAAGACAAAAAAAGTGTCTGAGAGGTGATGTGTTCTTGCTTTCTATTCCCTAGAAACATATAATTCTACTACAAATAAAATATTGCATTTAAAAGTAGATTTGTTTCAATAAACCTTGCATTTTGATATTATCAGAGTCAATCATATTAGTGCATTTTCTTACTTTT
Organism: Myodes glareolus; assembly: GCF_982192425.1. Classification (NCBI taxonomy): domain Eukaryota; kingdom Metazoa; phylum Chordata; class Mammalia; order Rodentia; family Cricetidae; genus Myodes; species Myodes glareolus. The sequence continues at coordinate 51,189,288 of NC_142049.1, forward strand.
GTTTTTAATTTTAGAATTTGCATTTCTATCATTGAGGAATAACTTACTGCTTTGTTGTAGCAATAACAAATTGCTTGAGACTGATTAATTTATAAAGATCAGATACTTATTTCTTATAGTATTGAGGGTAAAAAGTACAAGATGGTAGTATCAAAAATTGTCAAAGTCCTTCTTGCTATATAATAGCTTGAATAGTGGAGAGTCATGAGGCAGGGAAGTATCCTAGATATCGAGAATGAAGTCCCCACCCTGTAAAAGCAGGCTCTCTCCAATAGCAGAAGGTTGAACTCCGTAAGAATGGCACTCTCAGAACCTGAAGACTTCATGGAATGCCCTTCTCTTCACCGTGTTACAATGGAAATGAAATTTGAGCATTGAGTTTAATGCAAAGAGAAACAAAAAGTCAATGGATGAACTTATAGTTATGAACATTTTTGTTCAGGAAACACCAAGGAAGTGTTCTACCTGTTCGAATGATAGGCAAATATTTAATAAGTCCCTCTCCTTTTCTGATTATTTTGTTTATATTCAATGTATTAGATTTTTCTGAGGTAAAGGAAATTGAATTAAGCAGCATAGACTGGTATAGAACAATTAAAAACAATCTCAAGCTTAACACACATTACTATGTGAGTACAGTTATCAATTACTGTTATTGCCAAGATACCAACAAGTTTCAAAATTTAGTGATGATGAGATAATGAAAGACAGGGTGATGGACACCTGAGATCATATGTGATAATGTACACATTAGATAAATGTCGCCATGATACATAGCAAAAACAAGTATGAAAAGCAAGCCTTTAGACCCCTGGATCCTTCCAATTGTGAACTGTGTAGAAAAACATTTATAAAATAAAATATCTTCTAGTTTCAATATAGGTTCTGTAACACGATTAATAGAAACCCAGAGACAAATATCGTGGTTCAACCTAAAGATCAGAAAAGCAGAACAGCCAGTCACTGACTCTTACCTCTACCTCATTCCAAAATGGAGGTTCTGCCTCCAGGAAACTCAGAATGAGAATCTGTGAGAATTGTCTCCTCCCATCTTATATTCCTCTCTAGGACTGGCATTAAACGTGTGCACCACTACTGCCTGGTTTCTATGGCATACTAGTGTGGCTACTGGGGTTAAAGTTGTGTGTTACCACTGCCTGGTCTATAAGGCTGACGAGTGGGGCTGTTTTGCTCTCTGATCTTAAGGGATATTGTCTGGGTTTTTCCTTGACCACACAGGTAGATTATACTATAATTAGCTGAATAAGAAAGGTTTAGGACTTCATGGAACACATAACTCTAGTGTGGATACTTCAGCTGGATATGTCTAGGAGATCAAATATCTAAAGCTCATAAGTAGTATTTGGGATATCAATAGAGCCAACAGTGTTCTCAATGCCTTTCTATCAGAGAGAACAGATTTGTAAGTATTTTAGGTTTTATTAGAATGCTTTCATTATTGTGTCAAAATATTCAAAGAAGGAGATTTTAAAAAGCAAAGACTATTATATCAGCTTTTAATGATTCATGATCTTAGTGTTTGCTTGAACTTCTGTCATGTTAAATGAGGCCACGATGGTGAGAATATGAATTCTAACATCTCCATTGACAAATAGGAATCCAAACATTGGAATAACCAGTTGGTGTGCTCTTCTTTGGGAAAGATGATTTCTTCTGCTCTCAGAGTTTCTTATTTGTTTATAGTTGTGTAGGGTTGAGCTTCATGAGCTTCTGTATTGGTTGTCTATTATATGCTCTTTGTTCAGGTCATGTTTGGGCAGCCATGCTGGTGTCATTTTCTAGGTGTAGCTTGTGACTTTTCTGACTTTTTTGGCAGCAAAGTCCCTGATCGTCTGTCTCCTACAATCTTTCCACCTCCTATTCCACAATAATTCCTGAGTCTTAGGTGCAGGAGTTGCTTTGTAGGGATATCTACTGGGATTGGACTCTGCAACTCTATATTTTGATTGGTTGGGGCTTTCTGAAGTAGTCTCTCTATGTTACAAAGAGAACTATTTTTGATGAGAAGGACTACACTTACCAGTAAGATTAAAAACAAATATTTATAATGCAGTTAAGGGGTTGTGTTGGTTTGGTAAACTGGTGTGGGACAATGTTCTGTATTCCATCAATTATATTTTAAATAAATGCTGATTGGCCAGTAGCCAAGCAGGAAATATAGGCGGGACCACCAGACAGGAAGTAGAGGTGGGTCAATGAAAACAGAAGTATTCTGGGAAGAGGAAATCTTGGTGTGCAGTGTGACCCAGCCAAGAAGAAGCAAGATGTGACTGTCTCACCTAATAAGGTACCAAGCCATGTGGCTAACATAGACAAGAATAATGGGCTAATATAAGTTATAAGAGTTAATAAGATGTCTGACCTTATGGGCCAATCAGTTTATAACTAATGTAGACCTTTGTGTGATTTGTTTGGGACTTAATGATTGTGGGAACTGGGCAGGACAGAAACCCCAACAACAGTCAATGGGACGTTGAATGTTCTCCACCAAGGTCCGTGACTTAACTAGTCCTGGGTAGTTGTCAAGGTTTCTTATACTTGAAGCCATTATTTTCATTTTGTTAAACAGGAGGTAAGTCAGCTTTTCTAACTTACCCCATTTTTTTTAAACTAAATTTTGCCTTTGGACTTTTTACCTTGATTTATTCTATATATTACTTTTCTTTTTACTTGGTGGCTGGCTGTGTGGCTGGGTGACTGGCCGCTGGTATGCTCCTCTGTGTTGTAGGGGAGCTGCTTGTTCATCCAACCACACAGAACCGAAATAAATACACAGACACCATATTAATTAAAACACTGCTTGGCCTATTAGCTCTAGCTACTTATTGGCTAACTCTTACATCTTAATTTAACCCATCTGTGAATCACCACAAGGCTGTGTAAAATTGCTGGGTAAAATTCCCAGAATCTGTCTCTGGTGGCTCCATGGCCTCTCTCCCCAGCTCCACCTTTCTTCCTCCCAGCATTCAGTCCCATCTTCCCTGCCTACCTCAGTTCTGCCCAATCAACAGGCCAAGGTAGTTTCTTTATTCATTAACCAAGAAAAGCAAAACACAGACAGAAAGACCTCCCACACCACCTCTACTTTTTCTTTACTTGCTCCTCCCTCTTCCCTAGATTTTTCCTACTATTTATTCTTTATGCATGCTAGTTCCACATATCCATTGTGCTGTATAGCAATTGGATGTTCAGATCTTTATTAGACTATATTTAGGCAGGCAAAGTAACACAACTTTACAGAGTTAAACAAATACAACATAAAAAAGAATGCAACACATCTTTGCATCATTAGATACATATTCCACAGCATAAAGAATATAACACATCTTGAAATATTCCACAACTGAATCATAACTAGGTGTTAGGAATATTTTCTAACGCGAGCTCCCTGCCGATACAAAATTCCCAATCAAGCTAAATCAGAACAAGCTGGATGGCCCCAAGGGGAAACTGGGAAGCCATGTGAATGCAGCCACCAGGAGGAAGAAAAAGCGACCAAATGTTCCTCTTTTGGGAACTTATTTAAATAACCTGGGAGTGGTCCTGACCCCTCCCTGGGGGTGGGATCTGGACCTGGCCTGCTGGGATTTGGAATCCAGACCAGGCCTGGGTGCTGAGATAGATGTGAGGGGCTGGGGCCTACACTCTCAACTTGACTCTAGGTAGGACTGTTTGTTGTGTAGGTCCTCTGGAGACCGGTACGATGCATTCAGGTACTGTGAAGTCCTCGGGGAGGGAGCATTCATGTCAGTTCTAGCTCAGAAGAATACCGTTTCTGAAGTGCATAGTACCTTCAGTAAAAGGGACTTGCCTTCTACCTCTGTGGAGTAACCAAGGGCAATGGTAATAGGCTATATATTTTGTGAGTCTCTCTGACAATTCTTAATAACTGAAATGAGGGATTCTCATATCTGGTTGTGGTAGTTTTTGTTAGATGATATTTGGCTCTTGGAGGAAGCAATGCAAGCTCCAGTAGAAAAAAAGTCACTTTAACTACATATGTGTATTTATGCACACCCCTACATGTATTATAGTTATTTTTAGGTAGATAGTCTACACTATTATTCCATAATATTACAGAGAAAATCTTTAATTTCTTGAAATCTTTGAGGGAAAACTGAACTTCCATTGTGGGCTTTCTATATCAAACATAAAATGAAGAAAAGTCATTTTTGTTAAGTTATTAAAATTTAAGGTATATCCAAAGAATTTGGTAGCAAAATATAAGTTTAAAAAGATTGCATTTAAATTTTAGAGTGGATTAGGAAATGAGGTAGGGTATCTTTCTTAATATATTTTGAATATTGCTACATCTTTCCTAGAATATTTTGAATATTACTACTGAGTTTATAAAAGGATGTTCTTGTTTGGCAAAATTAATAATGCTATAACTGAGTCATTGCTTTCTGTGAAAACACAACACATTTCCAAGTTGTCAAGATAGTATGTCTCACATATTTAAACAATCTGTGATCAGCAGCATGAAAATTACTACTAATTATCTATAATTGGCCAATTAAATAGATATGAATCTTGTTTTAATTTATTTGATAAAACTGATGCCCTAATGAGTTATAATAGTGAATTTTCAGCAAATAAGTATTGAGTTTTGTTCATTATTATTATATAATTAAGTGAATGTTGTACTTATTAATTCCTTTAGTGCATAAGTTTCAATTAACTTTGGCATAGAGAGACATACAAGGTGTCTGTAGCCTCTCTAGAACATTCTAGAACTTTAGGTTCATTGAAGGTTTTGATAGAAAGGGCACACAGTAGCTGGGAAATTATTTGATTTCCACTCATCTATCTCTTTGATGATCTGTATCATCAATTTCCATAAAATTAAAAATAACAAACCTAGCAGCATTAAGTTTTGGAAAATATTAAAACATAAAATAAGAGTGAAGTTAACGATGAGCTTCTAAACATTCAAATGTTGTTAATAGCTAGTCATATGAAAAAGTTGTGACAGAAATACATTAGGCCTAAACAGTTTGCCTGGCTCAAATGAGATGTCATCAACATAAAAAAGGGAAGCTTTGTGGTAACAAACAAAAATACAAAAAAGTACCACAGAAAATATAATTGGTGATCTTAAATTTGATTAGTGATTCTTGTCTGTGTGTTTTGCCTTTATAGGGATAAAAGTTTATCAACACCAAATTGAAAACATTCAGCTTTCATCATGCATAAACATATTAGTGTGTAATAAGCAGGATAATGAAGATACCACTAAATCCCAGGCAAGGAACCACTTATTCAGGTTCAGTTAATCAACCTTTGCTAACACCAAAGGTGCTACCTTGATCACAACTCACAGTTTTAACTGTGTGTTGATTTGTTAGTTTTAGAGCCTAGCAGGAAGAAGTGTTCTTTGAAGAAGAGGCATTGTTTAGGAAGTCTAGGGAGAAAGATTAGGATACATGAACAAAGGCAGATATTTCCCTGAATACAACATTCATCATCTGATTAAAAAAAATTCATAAAATTAGCAACCCTGAGCAGCAATCCTGGCCCTCAGGTGTTTTGTGTTACTTTGTTAATTAAAACAATGCAGAGAACACAGTGATGATGATCACAGCAGGCCTGACTCTGTGTAAAATGCCACTGAATATATTTATCTCATGCTTTTAGTTAAATTGTGCCACAAATGACATGAACAGTGTCTGAGGCCTTTCTGAAGGATATGTTTAACTGTGTGTAGACAAACGATTGAGATTTGGAGAAGAGAAAATATCTAAAGGAGAGAAAGGTATGAGAAGTAAGGATAATGACCTAGCCCTTCCACAATTACTGTGTCTCTCTGCATTCATATAAGAACCTACCCTTCCTCGTATTGTCAGCATCCCAAGACAGTGGACTGTCACTGCAGCCCTCCAATTTGAAGTGTCAGTTGTCTCCATTTGTACTTGGCCAAAACACTCCACACCACAAGTACAGAGATTGCTATTCTCTGGGAATAAATATGACATCTTCTCTAAAATTCTAATTTTTCTTCATCATCACCCAGATATATTATACAATAAAGTCTTCGCATTGTTCCCTAGAAGCTTTCCAGTTTCACATCTAAAGACTACATAGACTTTAGTGCTTTTGTATCCATTCTCTCACTCTCTCTCTTGCTGTCTCTCTCTCTCTTGCTTTCTCTGCCTTCCTTCCCCACTGTCTCACTAGGTTGCTTGCTTTACAGACACTAATTTAACAGAAAGGCTCTTTCCTCCAGCCTTTGCACGTCCTTATAGATGAATAACCAGCTCCCATGGTAGTAGCCGCAGATCTTAGTGAGCACAGCACACTGACATCGGCTCCACATCCAGGGTTTGCCTTGAATACCCCATGGGGTTTTCTCTCCTTGAGCTCTGCATGGAGGTAAATGCCATGTGCTGTAATCCCTTGATCTCTCAGTAGTTGTTTTCAGTTTTCAGGGGGATATTTTCTTCCCACTTCAGCTGGAGAGTACATTAGTAAGAAGACAAAACAAAAACAAGCAAATAAAGAAAATTCATACCAAACAAACCAGGAGTTGGGAGAGAGAAAAAACTGTGATCAAAGTATATCATGAAAATAAACAAACAAACATTTTTGAGTTAAAAAAGTAAGCCTTCAAATTAAAAGAAAGACAACATTTGTAATGCACCTACTGCAAAGGACAGAGGAAGAAGACAGACGGTGCAGGGACTCTCTTAAGATTCTATGTGTGCTGTTCTGATATGAGGTATTTAAGATCTGTCCCATAAGGGCCAGACATACTGACAGCATAATACTATGTCAGGCAGAAAGGCACAACCCTGTAAAGGCAGTGTATGACTGCCTGACTTTTAGGATTCACTGTTTCAAGTCAATTGAAAGATACCTTTATTATTTAATTTTAAATTTCTCCAGTGAACTTTGTGTGAACTTTAACAGGAATCAAAACATCTCAAATCTTCCAAATTTGGATTATTATAAACACGGTATCTAAATGTAGACCAGGTCTGCTGACACCCCAGAGGATTACTATTATTTGCTTCTTTATTTCAAAGAGATTTGCAAAGTACAGGAAATGACCCTGCTATAAATAAATAAAACAGTTTAATAATTTAAATATGTATATGTTGCATTTCCTTAAGTTTGTCTTCTACTCTTGGATGAGTCTAAGAACATGAAGGGTTTATGTCACAGTCCAGTTGTTTCTGGCCCACACTTGCTATTTTTTTGGCTTATGTTGCTGTACTAAGGCGATATTTGTCACGGGGCTGTCAGGGCAGGAACTTTCTCTGCCGGGGTGGAATATAATGACAGCCAGTGCCTTTCATATTTGAGAGCAGGCTCATTAATGACAAGGGAAGTGTGGTGGAGCAGGATTAACTCCTGTCTCTGAGTCAATAGCGTGAACATTTTTAGACTAAATGACATTTAAAGAATGGCTTCACACTGTTGACATTGAAATGGAGAGAAATGTGAGACTAGAAACCATTTGACCCTCTGACATTGTAGTATTTATAATAATTCAAGAGGCAAAATTCTTAGGTTTCTTACAATGGAAACTCTCTTTAAAAAATAGGAAACTTTGCCCAAGAGATACTTTTGTGGTTTTTACATTTGCATAAATTCTTGGATTTGATTGTGAATGTGTTGTTTAATCTAATGTGATATCTTTGTCAGTGTGGAGGACAAGACCATTTCTATATTCACATGGTGTGGATTTAAATGAAGGGCTCCATCCATCATCACTCCTTCCCATTATCTTGATAAGACCTTTGAATATTCAATAATAAACTAGGGAAGGCTGGCTAGTGAAGCTTCCCTACCCTTGGGCTGTCAGTGACAAGCTCTTGGGTAAAATCATAAATACTTATATTAACAATGTGTTCCTTACTCCTGATATTTTTTGCTGTTTGACATTTTGCAAAATATTTTTGGTAGGTGCAAGGTTTGATTCAGTTGGGTTATCTGTACACCTTTAGTCAGGGAAATATAAATTTAAGGTATTATGGGTTTAAAGTTGGCACCACCTCCATCTTTTCTGGCAGGACTCATCGACACTTCCTTGGTTTAATGTCGAATGCGAGTGAGAAGAAGACACCAGTTGACCCACTTAGGAGTTTATTAGAGGAGGAAGGTGCTCGTAGGCCTGAGGAAACGGTGTATGGAGAGAGAGAGAGGGCAAAGAAGGCGCGTCCAGCTTTTTAAGGCCGCCTAGCACATGCGCACAGAGGGTTTGCATGAGTTTATCAGACGCTGATGACACCAATGGTGGGTACCTGGTAAACATACAAATGAGAGTGTGGGTGTGTCTCAGTAAGTAAAAGGTCTTCCAAACACAAAGAAGGAATCTGTCTTCTATCTTGAGGATCCACTCAAAAACTCTCTGTGTGGTGGCTACTGACTGTAATCCCAGTGCTGGGGAAGCAGAGATAGGTGGATGCTTAGGGCTTGCTCTCAAGACCATTTGGATTAATACCCCAACTCCAGGTTCTAGTGGCAGATCCTGTCAAACACAAACACAAAATCTAAACATCAAAAGTAGAAAAAGGGGGATAATTTCAAATAAATGAAACTTGAGACTCCCCTGACCTCCACAGACAAAGGTATTATCATGAGCACACACACACATACACACGCACACACATACGCACACACGTACACACAGATCCATGGACACACATACATACACACACATGCATGGACACACATACTCACATGTGCACACACATACACACACCACATTCTGAGGACCTTGAGCTTTCATTGCACTTTCGAAGAAAGTAAAACCATAGTGTACTCAAACCTAAAACAAACACACATGGCAACTAGCTGTCTCACACGTTCAAGGCACAGAAAAGATGGGCTCTGCATCAAGAGGAACTGAAGAGAAACACAGATAAATTGTATGAGGCTTGAAAATAATTAATATTACCTTCACAAAAGCTAAAAGAGAAGAAATTAATTCTTAATGTCATTTTAAAGACACATATACATATCTGAGGTATAGTGCTCTGAGAACTTTGTCTCGTTAGATATACAAGCTCATACAGCATTCATATAATGTAAATAATAGGAGTTCCTTGGTACCAATCTCAGCACTCCCTCAGGTCCAGAACAGGACATTTAAAGTACAAACTGACTGGGAAAATGGATCTGAGGGGTAGAACAAGCTGACTCTAGCACATATCCTCTGCCTGTTTCTTTACTCCTTGGGTGAGGAAGAAAAAGGGTCATTCCTCACAGGGTTTTCAGTTTTTATACACATACAGACAAGTTAGCATTTCAGTAGGCGTAACAATAGTATCAAGCATGCTTTTCACAGAATCAGAAAAGCAGGTAAAGGAGGCCTCTTAAATCTCAGAGGAGGAGGCATTTCTGAGAAGTTCCCCAACAGATACCAGGAAAATTAATTAAGAATGGGACACCAAATCACTACAAAATTCTAAGAAGAATTTTTGTGCACTAACTACATATTTAAGTGTAACTAGTTAAGCTAGAAGTTTATGATTATGGTTGCAGAAAATGCAGCAGGACTGTTGCACTTTCTGAGTATTTCTGCTTTCTTCCCTGGTAACTGGGAATGTGTAGGAGAGTAACCATAGCAACCAGCAGGCCTGGGAGGGAAGCAAAAGTACTTAATTTGCATCAGCATCCAATTACCTGAATTTCCTTACAACTCCAGCAGGGTACCCGTTGGCACCCAAGTGAGAAAGAATTTCTTTCTCTAGGACTGGTTTAGTGTGCAAGCCTTTTTTCTGTATCTCCAGGGATAAAGGCATAAACAATTAATGTCCTGAGCTATGATCTTATGTTAATTGAAACCAAGGGGAAGGGAAAGTACAGAATATTAATAGCCTGTTAGGATAAAGCCAAAAGCCAGCAGATTACACCTTTCTGAGTCTACTATTGGAGTAGTCATGCTGTCTCTCTGCTCATTGTAATCATGTTTGGGGCTCCTTTCTTGTCAATGAACTCTGTCAATAAAGATAGTTGTGCGGAAATAGTTTTATGTAGATTTGATTATGAGAACAAAAGTTTAGTTGAGTGAATGCTTTCACATCAGAGCTCCATCACGTGGCAATAGATATAAAGTTGCCCGTACCGGAAAAGTCAGGTTTAAAGAATGATTGATACACTGCTAGAATACTATAGAATGGAGAGGTGTCATGATTTCACAAGATTTCTACAGAATTGACAGTGACTGTCCAAAAGACAGGTGTTCCCAAAGATTTGTAAGTCACGTTCTCCACATAGATGATATATTCTCATGCATTTGTCAAATATATCGGTCAGCTGTACATTCACTGTATAATACTTGTGGGCTGTCATTAATAAATAATATGTACCAGTTTGTTGAAAGACAAGATTTGTTATGATCAATGTTGCTTGTGAGGGTCCAGAAGCACGTATCCCCTCTATTGCTGGCGCGGGCATGAATTACTGCAATAAACATATAATGGAGGGGCATTATTTCAAGCATTTGGAGCATAGAGGCATCAGTCACTGCTGTCTTGTGAACAGATGAATTCTTAAACCTCAAGCATGTGTGTGAGTTCACCTATACAAGAATATTCACTGAATTTACCCTAGCTGGAGAATATGGAAACTTCTTAAATGTCACACAGTAGGAGTCAGCAAGTAAATTATGGGAAAGTGTTACACAAACAACATAATACGCTATTGAAAAATTTAAAGGTCCTACATCTAAAGCTTTCTCTCAGGATTCAAAAGAAAGATGCTACAATAAGTGAAAAAGAACTAAAAGAAAAAAATGTCTTTTCACAACATGTTCTTTCTATCCATGTCTCTTTATTGTTCTCTCTTCCTTGACCTCTATACTAATTCTTCTGTCCTGTCTATAATTTCTTAACTCTAACTCTCTGTCTCAATTCTAATTCCAAATCCAATTCTCTGTTATACTCTCTTTCTCTTCTTCTTCTCCTTCTTCTTCTCCTTCTCCTTCTTCTTCATTTTCCAATTTGGACTGATTTCTGGGATGCTTCTGCTCCAGCTTCCATTGGCTTTCTTTGTACCCAGTTATAAAGACCCACAAAATCTTGCAGGTACAGAGAGTAACCAGGCAACCTATGTAAGCAGACAGGGGAGTTTTATTGACCATTGGCCCTTGGTCCATTAGCACATTCACCAAATGTTGCAAGCTCTTGGGGCCTTTTAGATTTATCATTTACTTTAAGCACTGAACAAAGAGGAAACCCAAGAATCTAAGTTATTAGATCTGGGGCTTGATGCCTATCAGAGGTACCAATGGAGCTGTGTCTTCTTCCCTCCTCTTCCTTATCCTTAGTAGTCCTCTCCTTACCTGTTTCCTCCTTCTTTCTTTTTTGATCTTTTTGGAGTAGAATTTCATCCCACTATGTGACTCAGACTAACCTGAAACTCCCTATGTATTGCAGACTGAACTTGAATAATAGTGAATCTTCCACATCATCCTCCTAATTGTGTGTATTTAATGCCTAGGCATCTATATCCATTAGAGAAAGCTGGGTTTCTCACAACTATGTTATAAGAGATGTCAAGCACCCTTCAGTCTGGATGACATTGTATGAATTGATGCAGAGACTATGGATCTATGATGCAACGTGTGATGAAAAAAAAGTCACCAGTTCAGGACCACATATGTTCACACTCTATGTTTCAGAAAATGCTTATGGCTGCGTCTGACCTTGGACATTGTGACAGAGAATTAGCATGTCCACACAGTTGAGTGCATTGGATAGCTACCAACCAATGTTTGTTGATTATAGTATTCAACCACCTTAATTAAAACTTGGTAGTTTATCTGTTTCTTCAACAGAAGTCTTGATTTTCAAAGAGTGTTGGTAATCATTTAACTAATTAAAATGTATAATTAAGTTTTTCTTATAAATTTAAGTGGATAATAAGAACTGAATGTATGGGAAGTTAAATGAAGCCACCATGCTTTAACCACTTAGGCCCCTGTTAAAAATGGTCTGGTAGTTTTTCATATCACAGACCAGAAGTAAGTGTCTCTTCTCTATTTTGTGGAATTTTGTCTTGCTCATATAAGGCTTTGTATTTTGCAAAGACCTGCAGGATTTTCACCTAAATTCAAACTCTAGCCCTTCAGTCACTCTTGCCAATAGTTTCAGTGTTATTACCTGAGCTGGATCAAGTTAACTTTAAGGGTATCCACTTCCTATACTATATTATGAAGAGTTCTCCAAGGCCAAAGCTGAAGTATTTATTGGGGTTCAGATATTTTTTAGCTCCATTTTCCTGGATCACAGTACTGAAATTGGAAATCTTATAAAAAGGGTGTCAGCTCTTCAGTTTCTCAATTATATCATTATATGACAACACAGCCCTACATGAGTTTTCTTCTTTTTGTGTACTTATGGACTAGAAAATACGCATTTAAAAAGTATTTGAAGGTACTATTTTATCCTTTTTCCTGCAAAGTAGGAGTGTTTAAATCAAGAAAAGGCACAAAATACTTGTATATTTTAGTTTGGTGTTTGCATAATTAATATAACATATTGAAATATTTAAATTCTATACTGATTCTTTTTTATTTATTTTGATTACAGAGTTTCCATTAAGTCATAATAATCTTATAGTCAAATTATCTCAGTTTTTAAATTTGTAGCTAGATTTAAATAATAGTTGGTGTAAACCTTTTCTTAGGTGTTAATGTCAGCTGTTCCACTAAAGCTGGAATTCTTATTTCTCATAGAAATAAGAATAAATAGAATTCTTATTTCTCATTTATTGAATAGCATCATATTGCTAAATAAGTTTATAGTTGAAACCCGATTTATCAGTGTTACTGAAGGCTACTTTCAATTTTAAATCTTTACATGAGTATTACTTCAGTAGATGGTAAAGTATTTAGTGGAGAATCTAGTTGCACCCCTTCCACCTTCTTAGAAATTTTCAAGTGCAAACCTTGAGCATGACCAGTAAGACAAAGTTATAAGCTTAGAAATTTCATCGATGTTTGAGGAAGAGGTGCGTTAGAGATAGTGAGCATGTGGAGTCAAGGAGCTAACGATGAGTTGGACATAGAGTAACAGCAGCCTCTGTAACTCTCTTTCGCACTATATTTCAACATTAGCAGCCACCTATGTGGGATAGATTGCTCCAGAAGACTGACACCTCTTGATCTAGGATCACCTTTTAATTCACAAAAACTGGGCTATTTTGTGCTACAACACTGGAATATCAGAGTGTTTGCTTTATTATTTTTTTTTATTTGAAAAATTCCCTTTAAAATCTGAGGAAAAGACAAATGAAAAATTGGAAGAAATCAATAAATATTTTAAAGAAAACCTAGAGAACAAAGTAAAGACAATCTACCAGGAGAAGCAAACAGTTCAATACTTGAAGACTGAAAGAAAGGCAATAAAGAAAACATAAATCAAGGGAACTCTGGAAATAGAAAATCTGGGTAAATGAACAGGAACTATAGAGGCCAACACAACCAACAGAATACAAGAGATGGAAGAGAGAATCTCAGGTGTTTGAAGAGGAAATAAATTTGTTGGTTAAAGAAAATGCTATATCTAATAGATTCTTAACACAAAACATCCAGGAAATCTGGGACACCATGAAAAGATCAAACCTAAGAATGATAGGAATAGAAGAAGGAGAAGAACTTCAGCTCAAAGGCACAGAAAATAAATTCAACAAAATCATAGAAGAAAACTTTCCCAATCTAAAGAAGGAAATCCCTATGAAGGTACAAGAAGCTTACAGAACATCATATAGACTGGAATAAAAAAAAAAGTCATCTCACCATACAATAATCAAAATGCAAAACATACAGAATTTTAAAAAAAGAATATTAAGAGTTGCAAAGGAAAAAGGTTAATTAATATATTAAGGAAGACCTATCATAATTACACCTGATTTCTCAATGGAAACCATGAAAGTCAGAAGGTCCTGGATAGATGTGCTGCAGACACTAAGAGACCATGGATGCAAGCCCAGACTACTATACCCAGAAAAGCTTTCAATCACCAATGATAGAAAAAACAGATATTCCAAGACAAAACCGGATTTAAACAATACCTATCCACAAACCCAGCCCTAAAGAAAGCACTCGGAAGAAAAGTCCAACTCAAGGAAGCTAACTGCACCCACAAAAATACAGGCAGCAGATAACATCACACCAACTCACTCCAACGAAGAGAAATACTACCACCAAAAATAACAGGAATTAACAATCACTGTCATTAATATCTCTTAATATCAATAGACTCAATTAATCTATAAAAAGACACAGGCTAAGGGAAAGAATATGAAAGCAGAATCCATTCTTCTGTTGTTTACAAGAAACATACCTCAACCTCAAAGACAGACATTATCTGAGTGTAAATGGTTGGGAAATAATTTTCCAATCAAATGAACCAAAGAAATTAGCAGGTATAGTTATCCTAATATCTATGAAAATAGACTTTAAACTAAAATCAATCAGAAGAATGGAGAAGGGCACTTTATACTCTTAACAGGAATAATCCAGGAAGGTGAAGTCTCAGTCCTGAACATCTATGCCTCAAATACAAGAGCCCCCACATATGTAAAAGAAACACTACTACAGCTTAAATCACACATCAAATCCCATACACTAATACTAGGATACTTAAATACCCTACTCTACCTAATGAACAATTCAACCAAACATAAACTTGCTGTAGGAGTTCCTACTGCCAGTAGCCTTTAAGATGCCCACCCACTTGGACAAGGCCTCTTATGCTATATATGCCAATATAAAACACACATCAAGCTTCTTTCCCAGCTACTGGATTCGGTTTCTGTTGCTCGTTCAAACAGAGGATTGTGATCTGTGAGTCTACCCCTAAATAAATAACCTTTTACTATACTCAATTCTGAGCTAGTGTGGGATTTTTTTTTAGCATCCTTCTTCAGAGATTTAACAGAGAAATAAGAGGACTAACAGATGTCATGAGTCAAATGGGCCTAACATAAATCTATAGAACATGTCACCAAATCACAAAAGAATACACCTTTTTCTCAGCACTGCATGGAACCTTCTCTAAAATTAACCACATGCATGGTAACAAAGCAAATCTCAACAGATACAAAAAAAATTGGAAAAAGCCCAGGTAATTTATCAGATCATCATGGTTAAAAGTTTAAATTAATAACAACACTAACTTCAGAAAGCCAACAAACTCATGGAAATTGAACAGTGCTCAATTTCACCACCCCTTCGTCAAAGAAAAAATAAAAAATAAATTAAAGACTTCCTAGAATTCAACAAAAATGAAGGAGCAATGTACCCAAACTTATGGGACACTACAAAAGCAGTGTTAAGAGGAAAGTTCATAGCACTAATTGCCTACATGAAGAAAGTGGAGAAAACTCACACTAACAACTTAACAGTACACCTGAAAGCTCTAGAACAAAAAGAAGCATGCTTACCCAGGAGGAGTAGACAGGGAGAAATAATGAATAATTATATTGAAATCAATAAAATAGAAACAAGGAAAATAATACTAAGAATCAATTAAACAAAGAGCTGGTTCTTTGAGAAAATCAACAAGATAGGCAAATCCTCATCGAAACTAATCAAAAGGCAAAAAAAAAGAACATCAAAATTAAAGAAATGAAAAGGAAACATAAAAATAGACACCATGTAAATCCAGGAAATCATTAGGTCATATTAAAAAAAACTGTACTCCAAAATATTAGAAAATATAAAAGAAATGGACAATTTTCTCCATAGATATCACATACCAACATTAAATCAAAACCAAGTGAAAAATTTATGTAGATGTATAACCTGCAAGGGAATAGAAGTAATCACCAAAAACCTCCCCACCAAAACAAGGTCAGGGCTGGATGGTTTCAGTGCAGAATTCTTCCAGAACTTCAATGAAGAGCTAATATCTATATTCCTCAAAGTGTTCCACTTATTACAAACAGAAGGAACATTGTCAAATTCTTTTATGAGACTATAGTTACACAGATACCAAAACCACAAAAAAAGCAACTAAGAAAAAGAATAACAGACCAATCTCCCTTATTAACATAAATTGAAAAATATACTCCATAAAATTCTGGCAAATCTAATCCAAGAAGACATCAAAAAAATCATCCACCATGAGAAAGTGGGCTTAATCCCAGAGAAGCAGGGATGGTTAAACAATTGAGAAGCTATCAATGTAATCCAATCTATCAATAAACTGGAAGAGAAGCACTGTATGATTATCTCACTTGATGCTGAAAAAGCATTTGACAAAATCCAACACACATTTATGATAAATGTCTGAAACAGATCATGGATAAACATTTACAAATAATAAAGGCAATACACAGCAAGCTGACAGCCAATATCAAATTAAATGAAGAGAAACTCAAAGCAATTCCACTAAAGTCAGGAAAAGGACAAGGCTGTCCACTCTTTCCATATTTATTCAACATAGTTTTTAAAGTTCTGGCTAGAGCAATAAGATAACAAAAAGAGATCAAGGGGATACAATTTGGAAAAGAAGAAGTCGAACTTTCACTATTTGCAGATGATATGGTAGTATACATAAGAGACCCCAAATATTCTACCAGGAAACTCCTACAGCTGATAAGAATACTTCAGTAATGTGGCATGATACAAGATCAACTCAAAAGAAAAAAAAAAGTAGCCCTCCTATGTACAAATGATAAAGAAGCTGAGAAAGAAATCAGAGAAATATCATTCTTCACAATTAGCCACAAATAATATAAAACATATTGGGGTAACAACCAAAAAGGTGAAAGACATGTTTTGACAAGAACTTTAAGTCTTTGAAGAAAGAAATTGAGGAACATACCAGAAAATAGAAAGATCTCCTGTTCTCTTAGGTAGGTAGAATCAACATAATAAAAATGGCATTCTTACCTAAAGCAATTTATAGATTCAATGCAATCCCCATTAAAATCCCAACACAATTCTTCACAGACCTCAAAAGAACAATTCTCAACATCATATAAAACAAATAAACAAACAAACAAACAAAAAACAGGATAGCCAAAACAATTCTGTACAATAAAGGAACTTCTGGAGGCATTTCCATCCCTGACATTAAGCTCTATATAGAGCTATAGCAATGGAAACAGCTTGGTATTGGCATGAAAAAAGACAGCTTGACTAATGGAATCTAATGGAATACCCAGATATTAATACACATAACTATCAACACCTGATTTTTGATAAAGAAGCTAGCATTATATAATGGAAAATGGAACCATGTTCAACAAATGGTATTGGCATAACTAGATATCAACAAGTAAAAGAATGCAAATAGATTCATATCTATGTCCATGCAGAAAATTCAAGTTCAAATGGATTAAAGACCTCAATGTAAATCTGACCACATTAAACCTGATAGAAGAGAAAGTGGGAAGTAGTTTTCAAAGCATGGGCACTGAAGACCACTTCCTAAATATAATATCAGTAAGTAGCACAGACACTGAGAGCAACAATAAATGAATGGGACCTCCTGACCCTGAGAAGCTTCTGTAAAGCAAAGAACACAGTCAATAAGACAAAAAAAGCAGCCTACTGAATGGGAAAAGATCTTCATCAACCTCACATCTGTAACATGAAGATCTGGCTTGTTGGGGCTTTCTGTCCTGCCCGGTTTCCACAGCTGTTTAGCCCAAAAGAAAATCACACAGAGGTCTACATAAGTTATAAAATGGATTGGCCCATTAGGTCAGGCTACTTAATAGCTCTTGTAGCTTATATCAACCCATTATTTTGATCTATTTTTGCCATATGGCTCAGTATCTTTCTTAGCTGGTAGGTCACATCTTGCTTCCTCCGTAGTCTGTGCAGGACTGAGAAGAATTAGCTTCCCCCTTCCCTGAATTCTCCTGTTCTCATTGCATCACCTCTTCTTCCTGTCTGGTTTTCCCACCTATACTTCCTGCCTGGCCAATAAGCGTTTATTTAAATCATGATTGACAGAATAGAGACAATTCTTCTGCACCACACATCAGAAAGAGGAATGATCTCCAAAAATATCAATTAGCAAATGAGGTACAGAACTAAACAGAGAATCCTCAACAGAAGAGTCTCAAATGTCCAAAAGATACATAAGGAAATGTTCAACATCCTGAGCTATTAGGGAATTGCAAATCAAAATGGCACTGAGATATCATCTTACACCAGTTAGAATAACTAAGATCAAATACACCAATGATAGTTTATGTTGGAGAGGATGTGAAGTAAGGGTAACCCTCCTCCAATGCTAGTGAAAATACAAAGTTGTACAATCAATCTGGAAATCAGAATGGCAGTTTCTCAGAAAATTGGGAATCAACCTCCCTCAGGAACCAGCAATATTATTCTTGGGCGTATACCCAAAGGATACTCAATCATACTACAAGGACATTTGCTCAATTATGTTCATAGCATCATTATTTGTAATAGTCAGAACCTGGAAACAACCTTGATGCCCCTCAATACTACTCAGCAGTAAAAATCAATGACATCTTGAAATTTGCATGCAAATTGATGGAACCAGGAATAAAAACATCCTGGGTGAGGTAACCAAGATACAGAAAGACGAACATGGTTTATTCTTACTCATAAGTTGATACTCGCTGTAAAGCAAAGGGTACAGCCACAATCCTATAGAAGCTAAGAGATAAGGTAAACCCAAAGAAATATATATATGTGTGTGTGTGTGTGTGTGTGTATGTGTATAATATAAATATAGAAATAGACAAAATCTCTTGACAAAATTGGGAGCATGGAAGTGTGAGGAGGAGAGAGTACAGAAGGGGAGGAGAAGAGGAGAAAGGGAATAGGGAGGAGAACTTGAGGGAATAGGATAGCAAGTATGGGGGAAGGATAGAGACAGAGAATAAGAAAAGAGATATTTTGATTGAGGGAGCCATTATGGAGCTAGCAGGAAGCCTGACACTAGAGAAATTTTCAGGAATCCACAGGATTACCTCAGAAAAGACCCTAGCAATAGTGGAGATGGTGCCCAAATGGGCCTTGCCCTGTAGTCCCATTTTTTTAAACAAAAGCAGGTGCCCTTGTATTTATGGCATGAATGTTAAGAATTGAAATGTTATCTTGTTGTGTCTTTCCTTTCATGATTATGTATGCCTTTCCCTATTCTTTTGATATGTTTCAGTTTTACTCTTATAGTATTTGATATTGAAATAGCTACATCAGATTGTGTCTTGGGTCCATTTGCTTGGAATATTTTTTTCAACACTTTACCCTGAGGTAATGTCTATTCTTGATTGGGAGATGTATTTCTTGCATACATCCAAATGATGAATCCTGTTTTTAATATCCATTCCATTAGTCTATGTCTTTTTATTGGGGGATTGAGACCATTAATGTTGAGAGATATCAATGATCAATGATTGTTTTCTGTCATTTTGTTATTATTGTTGAGGTGGTGATGGTGGTGGTACTCTCTTTTTCTCTCTTTCTGTGTGTTTCATTTTGTTGACTTGGTTGATCTAAAATTATTTATTTTCTGTGTATTTATTTGTCCTCAGGTTAAAGTTTGATTTTTCCCTTCTAGTACTTTCTGTAAGGCTGGATTTGTATATATTTATTGTTTAAATTTGTTTTTATGGAATAATTTATTTTCTCCATCTATAGTGATAGAAAGGTTTTTTTTCCCAATCTATTTGGTGTTTTATATATTTTCTATACCTCTATGGGCACCTCATTCTTTAGGGTAGCAGTGTTGTGGCAAAATGGTGTACATCTATGGCTGGACCTTTCTGTTTTGACAGTTAAGGTATTAAACTCTTATTTTGAATTATTAGCTTGCTTAGCACAGATTAACAGGATGAAATCTAGGAGATATTTTGGCAGAGAACTAGCTATGATCAATGTTCTTGTACTAAGCAACAGATTGATTGTTTATTTCAAATTAGTGATTCTTGGACAATTGTATTTGTTCAATTTGAAAGCCATATTAATAATCTTTTTCCAACTGATCCATTGTTACAATTCACACAACTGTATTTCTTTATTTTCCCTGAAGTTATAACAAAAGATCCCTTAAAGGATGTTATGATAAATTTTACAGATGGTTCTTCCAGTGAAAGAGCTATATATTTTCTTAATATAAAAAGGAAGATTATGGAACAAAAAGAAATTATGGAACATGCCCATGACACTTGAAAAATACAGCTTAAAAGCATAAAAACAGGAAAATTAAAAATTGCCATATCATGTCTTAAGTCATGCACCTTTAATGGATGTCCTTGAGCAATCTGCCATGGACAAATTTTGGCATGATGTCAACAAAGCGACCTTTGCTAAGGCAGGGTGAATAGACCCTTACACTGGATTATGGAAAAGACTCGAACCTGTATTAATTTGGGGCTGAGGATGTGTTTGTGCTTTTTTTCACTGGAAGAAAATAAATTTTCTTATTTTTTATTATATGTATATTTGCATATACAGCAAAGGAGTACCAGGAAAATGACTCATGATCATGTGAACTGATACAGACAGGTACTTGATAAAACTCAGCATGAACCCCATGTAAACCCTCAGCTTCCTGAAAAGGATAAATTGGTTTATAAAAGCCAATGATCAACTTTAGCTTCAGGGTGAGCAAGGAAAGGATGTCCTCCCCTGCTGTTTTCTCATGTTAGTTGCAAACCCAGGACAAGAAGACAACAATGGGCATTGTAATATATAGATTTAAATAACCTGGCACGAGTGAGAAGTAAACAGAACATGCAACAAACCCGCTTAGGAGTTTGTGGGGGAGGAGGGGCGGTACAGGCCTGGTGAGGTTGATGTACACACACACACACACACACACACACACACACACACAGAAGGCTGAAGATGGTGTGTCTAGTTTTTAAATGCTGCCTAGCACATGTACACAGGAGGATAATGTGGTTATGTCATACACAGATGATGGAGTGTGGGTGTCGTTCCACGCCATGGGGTCCGCATCACCACCCAACCAAGTATGGACCGCGACTCCATACCTCCCAGGAGTTCTATATTGTCCTAGGGGTTAAAACACAGATGCACACACAGATGCAGAGTTCAAGTCATTCCCCAAGAGGAGAATGCCCCATTTATTCAAACTTAACCCAGGGTTAAATACTTTTGCCCCAGAAGTGGAGAGCCCCCTCCCAGCCAGTAGTGAGATCAAGTTGTTGAGCTGCTGGTGCCAGTGGCAGGAGCTTTCAGCAGGGGGTATGGAGCTGGGAACCCTGACAGACAGATAGGAGGAGATTCAGGGAGCCTGTGAGAACCCTCCTTAGCAGGTGAAATTATCATAGCAAAGACAGAAACAAGGTTCTGAACTAATCCCCTCAGGCTGGCAGAATCAGGCAGACGAAGCTAGGCTAGTTAGCATAACCATAATGTCACATGTTGGTAATGCTGAGGGCTTGCCCACACATGCGTGGTCCTGGAACCCAGAAGTTTCAGCCATGTTGTGGCTGAATTATAGCATCCCATCCTTTTGTGTATTATAAAAATTTGGGGGGTTTGGGGTCTTTAAAGGATGGGAATGGACCAAAAATTTGGGGAGTTTTGGGTCTTTAATGGGTCGGGAAAGGAGTGTTGAAAGTTCTCTCCTGACTGCTTCCTGCTGATTTTGTGGGTGTTGGAGAGCTGAGATGCTTGACCATGTCCTGGGGTGACTGATTACTTTTGTGGTCTTTCTGGGCTCTGTGGAATTGGCTGGCTGACAGCTTGGACCTTGCAAGATGCTTAAAAGGCAGAAAATTTTCAAGAAAATCTTGAAAAGAATTTTAGATCTTACTTATTAAGAGAGGAGAGTCCCAAGATGGAAGACAGAGGTTTTTTTTGGGGGGAGGGTTGCTGGAGTAATTTCCCAGGGGTTTCTGAGACCAGGTATGATAAGGGAAGAATTAAATGACACTTATTCTGGGTAAGTCTGGTCTGTTTAGATAGGTCCAATTGGCTCACTGGAGCTTATGTAAAAATGTTTGAAAGGAAATAAATTTTTGACATATTAAAAGCTTATTATTAAGATGGAATAGAAGACAGTGCGGAGGAGGGAGGAAAAGAAGGGGGAATTATTAGAAAGGGGAATTATCAGACCTCTCAATGTTTTACCTGAAGCAAATCTTAAGACTCATATTCTATTTAGCATCACGACATTACCTTAATATCCAGGAGACACTGCTGCAGTCAGTTATAAACCTGCTATATTAAAGCCTGTTTTGTGAGATTTTGGAGGCCAGGGCTGTGAATGTCTCCAAGTTCATTATTGTTTCTTTACCACCTGGACTTTTGGCAATCCTTGTACCTCACTCTCCATGTTTAATGATGTCCCCTGTAATTACAGTTAAGTGGTTAACTGAAAATTTAAGTATGACATTGGAGATATAGAGAAGTTGGTAAAGCAGATAGGAGAAAGTGAAAGAGGGAGAGTATATGGAGTTTTTGGCACAGGAGGGCTGAGTATGGTAATGAAACTTGTATTTTTCTGGAACTGAAGAAAAGTGGTTGATCTTGGAGCAGGGTCCTGTTTTGGTTACCATATATGAGGGGGTATCTTCAGCTGGAAGAGTATAAGTCTTAAGGTGAGACAGGTAGATGCAATGAAAGAGTCCCTCGAATTTGGCAGCTGTGAGAATTATAAGAATTACTTTAAATGGGCCCTGACATTTAGGGGTAAGGAGTGAGGAGTATTGGTCTGGGTTAGAGAATAGTAGTACCTCATCTATTAATTTAATCGGTGATGGGCATGAATTGGCACATGGCTGCGGTAATGAGTAGTCAGTAAAATCCAATAATAAGGAACAAGATGGGATAACCACAGAGTAAACAGGTGATCAGGAAGGGGAGAGGATTTAGATGAGAGGCTGGGGGTCAAAACTGGCCGCCCATACATGAGTTCAAGGGACAAGATGGAAAGGGGGCTTTTGGAGAGAGACGTAAGCCTAAGAAGGGCCAAAGGCAAAAATTTTACCCAGTCAAGATGAAGCTCCTGTGACATCTTAACAAGAACGTTTTTTAAGAAACAGTTAGTTCGTTCTACTCTATGGGTCCCTTCACATAAAAAAGAACTGCCCTTTTTAACAGGAAATTTTAAAAAGTGGAGGAAATTTTAAAAAGGTATCAGTTTTGCTGATTTCCAATGATGGACTGCAAAGTAAAATATCGTCTACATACTGTATGAGGTTAGACTTGTGGAGAGACTGTGGAGAGTATATCAGAAGTTAAAGCCTGACCAGATAGATGTGGGCTGTCCTAAAATCCCTGGGGAAGGGTGGTCTAGGTGAGCTGTGTGAGGAGGTGAGTGTTAGGGTCAGTCCAAGTGAAGGCAAAGATATTTTGAGATTGAGAGCTGAGGGGAATAGAGAAAAATGTATCCTTAAGATCTAGAACTGAGAAGTGGGAGGTTCCTGGGGTGATAGTGGAAAGAAGGGTGTAAGATTAGGTACTACAGGATGAAGAGGAACCACTGCAGAGTTAATTAGCCAGAGGTCTTAAACCTGGTGATAGGTTCCATTAGTCTTTTTTTAAACAGCAAATATGGGGGTGTTTAATGAAGAAGTGGGGTGAAGTAGATTTTTCTTAGAAGGTCAGCTATTAAGTCCCCTAAGGCTCTGGAGAGAAAGGGGGTACTGAGTTTGGGTAATGTACTTAGTAGGATCTTGCAATTGGATAATGATGGGGGAAATGGTGTTTAGCAACAGAGGGGTTTTAGATGGTCCAGACTTGGGGATTTACTCAGAGGCTGGTAGAGGAAAAGACACATTGGAGCTGGGAGATTGGGAGGTCAGAAAGAGGAGGAGAGGAGCTGTTGGTGCATCTTGGGTATGATGAATTAAAGAAATGAAAGCTTCTATTGTTATTTAAAAATCTACTACCATTAGAGGTACTGGACAGGTTGGCATGACTAAAAATGAATGAGCAAGATAAATACCCCCAAAATACAGTAAAGTGGTAGGGTCTGCTGAGGTATATAAGGTTGTCCCTCTACCCCAACAATAAGAAAACTAGAAGAAGAGTTAGGCCCCCAGAATTCCCTCAGTACTGAGTATGTGGCTCCAGTGTCCATGGAAAAGGAGACTGGCCATTCTGGTACCATGATGTTTATCTATGGCTCCATGTTACAGATGATGATTGTGGTCAAGTCAAAGGAGCCTGGGCAGCCTCAGTCATCCATGGCCAGACCTAGAAAGTCAACTTGGGGATTTTCTGGTTTTTATGTCTCTATGCCACTATGTACTAGGAAAATCGATTGCCCAGTGTCCTTCCTTATGACATCTTGGACAAGGTCTGGCAAGACCAAGATGAGGATTAGGACATACTTGGGACCAGTGACCAGTTCTACCACATTTGAAACATGGGCCTGGTGGTTCTCAAACCCGAGGATCAAGAGAGCAGCACGGACAACACATATCAGACGATCTGTTGACTCAGCCAGACAGAGGGTTGTGGAGCACGTGACAGTGATGATTGTGGGCTTTGTCATTCCTCACATGGTACATACTAAAAGCCAACTCTAATGTTTTAAGCAGAGGTAGAAACATTCATGCATAGAATATGACAAAATAACTTTGCTTCAAATGGTGAGTTTTCCCATTCTGATCAACTTAACTGTTTCTCCGAACCCGAGAAACTGACCGTTGAGCTCCCAGAAATCTTCTGGTGTTCCTAGAAACAGGGGGACAGCCACCAACAATGGCCTTCATGGCTACAGTTGAGCCCTTGGCTGACATTCATGTCTGGGATTGCTTCCCTTAATAAAATAGTGATTGGACAATCCAGGGTTGGCCCACCCGCCTCGATTTTTCTTTTCTTTTGAACCACTCGTCAGCTGTCCCTGCCTTGAGAGACCGCTCGGAGAGGCCTCAAAGCCTCTCTGGTTTCTGAGTTACTCTGACCAGAACCAGTAAGTTTGTGGTAGTGAAGGCTACATCTACACTGTTGCCTGCAAAAAGCAAAGGAGCTATGTGTAAAATCTGATGTGAGAGAAATGTGGATTTTATTTCATGATGTGACAGACTGACTCATTCTGTGTGATAAATTCAGCCCAAGACACTGAATTACAATGGAAAGTCACTCCTGGGTGGCCCCTGAATGGAGTCTCTACACTGTCTTTGTACTGCTTCTGTAAGACGAAAACCATGCTAAAATGAAAATGCCTTCCCAGAACAAAGAGTAATGATGTCATAGTGTTCTTTGACCTGTGGTAACACTCATGTATGTGGCTTTGTTCATGCTGGCTCCTGGGCCTTTCCCCGTTTAAAACACTCCACCTATATTTCACTGCACCCTAGACATGGCCAATGTGGCAGCACATTGCTTAATGTCAAGATAATAAATAACCACAGTGCCATATTGCAGAGTAATGGCGTGTAGTAATTGGCTATTTCAGTTAATAATAATTTTGCAGTTATTTCTATTGACAATAATTTATTAGTTCATTGAGTAAATGGTGGGAAAATACCTTATTTTTCTTCCTGCAAGGCTACCATGTCTCACCTTTCTAAGTAAACTGAGTCAGCCATCGCAGGAAGAGCAAAGTTGACCAGAAAAAGTGTCTGTATTCTACTTTGTTCAGATGTTTTCAATATTTTTACTTTGTACCTGTCTACTATTGATTGTGGAAAAATAATAATCTGTCCTGTTAAATATTTTTAAGTACTTGCTTAAAATTTGCTAATTTAA
This sequence comes from Myodes glareolus, assembly GCF_982192425.1. Lineage (NCBI taxonomy): Eukaryota > Metazoa > Chordata > Mammalia > Rodentia > Cricetidae > Myodes > Myodes glareolus. The sequence goes on from NC_142049.1 coordinate 51,214,924, forward strand.
TACTAAAATCTACAATTTATTTTTCACTTTTGACTTCAAATTCAATTCTTCCCCAAAGCCTTCTATTTGTCATAACCTTAATTTTTCTGTAATGTATGGAAATGTTGATAAATATATATGTCATAATAAATCTCAGTTCTAATATACATATTAAAAATGTTGCTAAAATTTATTTTGTTTCTAGTCAGTCTCTAGAATGGTTAACCTAATAGGAATACACACAGAAATGGTATTTCCCCCCACTTTCTGCATCCAAATCACCAACAGCTTCTGACTTCCTTGATTAAGAAATAAAAACATGACTCTTGTTTATCTCTTACTCTGTCCCTACAACACAGAGAAAAGTGAGACTTGAACTGGGAGGAGAGATGAACACCTGCCAGGTGTCCTGAGGGCTCTCATTCCTCGTTTCAACAGGGAGGTTCCAGGGCAAGGCTGACCATGAAATATTTTAGAAGCATTTTATCTCCTGAATGCAAGTCAGAAAAGCTAAGACTTTCAGTGTTTTAAGGGAAACAGGGTTTAGTGAAATCAAACATGTGAGACTGCTTTGTTTCTTTCTAAATTCACAGCATTTGTTGGTGCACACATATTTGGTAATTGAGTACATAAGTAGATATTTTTTACAAGTAACATCTGGTTACTGATCCACACTGCCTTGTGAAGGTTTATCTTTTATACTTTGTATACAACACATACGTTCATTGCTACGAGTATAATTCTATCTTAAAAATGCCCCTTGTTTTTAAAACTATGAAACAATAATTGTAATATTTAAAGATTATTATAATCTTATCTCTCAGATTCCCATAAAGAATACTAAAATATGAGACATAATCTCTACCTATGTTTGATATATGAAATATACACACAGAGAAAGAGCAGTTTCCAATTAGACTGTCTGAGCCTAAATGCTCTCTGGGAGGGCATGTGCTGGATAACCTTACTGAGTTCGTAGTTTCCTCATGAATGTAAAGGAATTGATAGTATCACGTGGAATAATGGACCATACCTTGAGATGACAAATGAGCATTCATGTTCAAGAATCAAGACCGTGAACTGGATTCATTCTCTCATGACCTGCAGAAGACACAAACAAGTCTGCAACAAAAAGCTTTGCTCTATTCCTTCACTAACAATGAAATATTTCTATTGTAGTGGTGAGTGTGTTCTGGGGAGTATTGGAGGTGTCCTATGTTCGGTGGGTTCTCTTTTCCATCAAAGAATAATTCTTTTTAACAATAGTATATGATAAATGGTTTTTAAAATATGTTGAGAAATTTCAGGTATTATTTTAGCTACCTTTCCAAATATATTTCAAAACAACATGTTAGCAGTAGTAGCAAACTTTTATATGTTGAAAAGCACAATGGTTAAGCATTTTTTTTTAATGTTTGCACAGCGAGTTTGTAAAACAAGAACAATGGTGTTAATGTGCTTGGGGAGGCAGCAAGAAAAGTGATAAGAGATATAAAGAAGAAAAAGAGAAAGTATCAACAGATGGGCAGAAATGAGAGATAAAGAGAGAGACAGTTACAGAGACACAGAGAGAGAGACAGAGAGAAAGATAAAGAAACAAAGTTGTTAATGCTCAAGTGTGTGGTGGCTACGATATAAATGTTCCCACTAACTATTAAGAGGGGAAGTTTAAAGAATTGTTTAAATAAGGAGGACTTTACACTCATGAATGAATCGATAAATTCATGAATTAATGAATGACTTTTTAGATGGTTCATATTTTTCTCTATTTCTTACATATGGCACCCTATGCCACTATTAGGACTGTAAAGTCCTCACCAACAAAGAAGTCTTCAGCTATGCATCCAACTTCTCACCCTTAAACATTCCAGACTTAACAACATGTTACTTATATGAATGTATTCAGTTATAAAACAATTGGCTAATTTATGAAACATAGACCAAAAGGAACAGAAAAAGATGATGCCCACCACCCTCCCCAGTTTCCTCGTGCTGATCACACATTGTTCAGCAGGTGCTGGAAGACCTTAAAGCTATTCTGAGACGGCTTTCCGAGCTATAGCGCTTAGGGTAGGGGGATAAGTAGAGTTAGGAACCAAGACTGTGTTAAAGAACTCTGTGCTTTGGGAGCAATGGAAGTGAAACTCAGTGATTAAGAAAAAACATACTCATTTGGTAGTTATTGTGGTTTACTGGAAAGGGCGCTGGGAAAGTCTGAATGTCCCGTTAGAGCAGAGTATGCATGTGAAGTGCAGGCGTTTGACCATGGGGCTGTAACTCACCCAGGAGCCAGAGAGACTGAACAGAGGCATTTGTAGGGAGGTAGTTTTAGTTTTTCTACAACATCAGGTCACAGCTCCTTGTCTGTCATCTGTTTGAAAAGAAAGGAACACAAAACCTCCAGAAGTAAAAAGCTGTTGTGAAAATAAAACAGTTATTACCCCTCGTGATCCTGACTTCCTTGCTCACATTCTCCCTCCTTCTGCTCCTCACTTGGACCTAGGGAGCTAAGTCCAGTGCTCCAGTATGTGTCTCTGTCTCTATCTCCATCCATCGCCAGATGAAGGTTCTATGGTGATATGCAAAATATTCATCAGTATGGCTATGGGCCAAGGCCAGTTCATGCACCCTCTCCTCTGCTGCATAGGGAACAATCTGGGGACCTCTCCTTGGACCTGGGAACCCCTCTAGAATCTAGTCTCTTGCAAACCCTAAAATGGCTCCCTTAGTTGAGATATTTACTTACTTCCCTGCTCCCATATCCATCCTTCCTCCATCCTACCCATCCCATTCCCCCAAGCTGTCCCGAATCCTCCCCTTCTCCCTTCTCTCTGCCCATCTCCCCTTACATCCACCGCCCCCTGGCCCATGCACCCAAGTTTGCCTGGCAATCTTGTCTACTTCCAATATCCAGGAGGATAACTATATCTCACCTTTATATACCTGTATGGAGGGAGGAGAACTTTGGACTTCCCACAGGGCAGGGAACCCTGACTGCTCTGAGGACTAGAGAGGGAGGGGGAGGTGGTGAGGGGAAGGTGGGGAGGGGGACGGAAAAGGGAGGCAGGGAAGAGGTGGAAATTTTAATAAATAAATAAATTAATTAAAAAAAACAGTTATTGCCCCAAGTAGACCACCTCACACTGTCTGTGCTTATTGAAACATAATCCCAACGTTGACAAATAGGCACAAGGATTGAGTATTGGTGTCCGTATTAATGTACAGAAAGAGCAGTGCTGATTTCCATGATTTGGTTTTGCACAGGGAATACATGCATATTGTATCCCATAAATACGAATAATGAAAAATCAATAACTAATTTCAAACAGAAAATGTTCCCTCTCTTGTCTAATACAACCTTGGTCATGAACTGAAGAGAGGTTGTTTGTCATGCTCTGGACACTGGGGAGGAATACTGAATATGCATCAGATCATACCTTAGGTACAGATGATTAAATTACTGCCTGACCCCCTCGTCACATCTTTTGAGGTATGTATCATTACACATGAGGACAGTTATTTATCAGATAAGAATGAATGATGCCAGACTTTTTTGATTCCTCTCTAGTCAGATATTTTGTGCACTAAATCTGACAATCTGGGAACTGCTTATATCTCAAAATGGCCAAAAGCTTAAAATTGAAAAAACGCATCTCCAAATATTTTATGAGTCACTGAGAGATCAGCCTTTCATATGCTATGGGATTAAAATTCAAGTAAGTTCTTGGAGTGAGAAATGTGTCGTCTGCCACAACCAAATTTATTCTAACTCTATACACCACTGTATTTCAATGACCTGAACATGCACTTTTTGACCGGTGGATTACAATGAAGGGGGCTTTAGTTTAAATACATACAGAGTTTGGGAACAGAGAGGTGATAGTCTTCAGAAAATAACTAAGACTAGAAAACTTATTGAATAAAGACTGATGAGTATAGATGCATATGTTTAATTAATAATTCACAGTCATCATAATAATAATCTAAAAGGCTATAGAACTGAGCTAAATATGCCACCATGTATTGCATGGCTGAATAATTCACTTCCATGACTAGAATTTTTCCTAAAACTGTGTTTTAAAAATGGCTCAGTATCTATAACTTCATCTCAGAATGAGTTAGTGGGATTTGGGCATGGTGTGTGAGTGTCATCTCATCATGCCAAAAAATGCTATCTGGAAGATCAGATATTCAAGGTCAGTCTCAGGTGAATAGTGAGTTCAAGGCCAGCCTGAGATACATGAAATTGTCTGAAAATAAAGATTGAATGGGCAAATAAATTATTAATTATATTCTAATCTTTATTTATAAATATAAATGTTTTAGTAATAAATAATTATATATATATATATATATATATATATATATATAGTCTCTTTGCTGAGTCTTTGTGTGGTTTGTGTATCATGGTACATGTGGCCTCATAAAATCAATTTGATAGTGTTCATTCTGTTTCTATTTTATAAAATAATTTGGGGAGTATTGGTATTAATTCTTTTCTAAAAGTCTTGTAGAATTCTGTATTAAAACTCTCTGGTCTTGTTTTTTACTGTTTGTTTGTTCATTTGTTTTTTGCTTTTTTTTGACTGGGAGCTTTTTAATGACTACGTCTATTTCCTTAGGCATTATAATTTAAATTGTTTATCTTGCCTTGATTTAAATTTGCTAAGTGGTATCTATCAAGAAATGTGTCTATCTCTTTTATACTTTCTAATACTGTGGAGTATAGTTTTTAAAGTATGATCTGATGATTCTTTGGATTTCCTCGATGTCTGTGTTCTGTTTCCCTATTCATTTCAGATTTTGTTAATTTGTATATTTGCTCTCTGCCTTTAATTTAATTAGAATGAAATTTTGTCTATCCCATTGATTTTCTAAAAGAACCAACTCTTTGTTTCATTGATTCTTTGTATTGTTCTCTTATATTCTATTTTATTGATTTCATCCTCAGTTTGATTATTTCCTCTCATTTACCTCTCTGGTGCCTTTGCTTTGTTTTGTTTTTGTTGTTGTTCTAGAGTTTTCAGGTGCTCTGTTAAGTTGCTCAAATGAGATCTCTCCAAGTTCTGCATGCAGACCCTTAGTACTGTGAATTTCCTGTAGCACTGCTTTCATCATATTCCATACGTTTGTGTATGATGCAGAATAATTTTTATTGAATTCTAGGAAGTCTTTCATTTCCTTCCTTCATTATCTCTGTCTTGACCAAGTAGTCATTCCACACAGTTTGTTCAGTTTCCATGATTTTGTAAGCTTTCTGTTGTTTCTGTCATTGTTGAAATCCGACTTTAATCCACTGTGGTCTGATAGGATGCAGGGGGTCATTTCAATTTACTTATGTTAGTTGAAACTTGCTTTGTGACTGGATGTATGGTCAGTTTTGGTCAATTTCCTCTTTAAATGGACAGACAATGCTTACTAGTTTTGAAAACATGTGCTGCACTTTGGAGATATTATATTGCTTAGGTCTCCTGATAATCCCCAGAGGTAAGAATTATGATTATCCATTTTCTGATGTGAGGACTGGGGCAGAAAATGATTGCCTCTTTCATACAAGTTCACAGTGTGAATTACGGAAGGAACACAGAAGGTGAAAACTTGCAGCAGTTGAACACAGCTAAGCCATAGTGAGTAAGTGTGAAACTAATGCTCAGTACAGTTTCTCCTTCGGATGCAAAGGAGAGGAGTTTGTGCCAAGCCCTGTGCGTGCAGGTCCCTCAATGTTCCTGATGTCTCTGAGCTCCTGGGAACCATGCTTCCCATTTCAGAACCACACACAACTATCGTCCAGAATTGCCATTGCTTCGATGCATGTTTGTTATTATTTTAGATTTGGTTACTGAGAAAGGAAGGTCAATTAAGTAATTAACATCACCACGTTTTTCTTTTTTATTAATTTTTAAAATTTATTTTACATATCACCTACAGTTTCCCCTCCCTTCTCTCCTCCCATTCCTTCTACTCAGCCCCCATCCCACATCCACTCTGGGTAAGGCCTCCCATGAGACTCAACAAAATATAGCATATCAAGATAAGACAGGACCAAGCTCCTCCCCCTTGCATCAAGGATGAGTGACTCATTCCACCACAGGGAACAGGTTCTAAACAACCAGCTCATGCACTTGGGATAGGCCCTGGTTTCACTGCTAGGGGCTCCACAAAGACCAAGCTACACAAGTGTCACCAACATGTAGAAGGCCTAGGTCATTCCCATGCAGGCTCCTTAGTCTTAAGGATTAAGTTGTGATCTGGAGGCATAAGGCAATTTTTTTTTCCAAGCTGTTTTTAGGAAGAGTATTCTATCACAACAACAGAAAGAAAACAAGGACATCCACAATACTTCCAAAGTACTAACTGCATAATAACACCACAAAAGTGAGTTATGCACTAATGACTGGATCAATTAACAACGATCTCACTTTTTAAAGCATTCATCCAGCTTTAAACACAGGCATTGAGAGCCAACACATTCAAACCACAATGGATGCTACTTGGAATTTTTATAACCATATATGTTTGAGAGAATATAGAGATTTTAAGTTTCCACACTGTTTCACAAAGTAAATAATAAATGTGAAATCTTCCACAAAATCGCTGTACAGCTACAGGGTTATGGATAGGGCATAACTTTTAAAAAGTATTCCAACACGTTAGCAATCCTTCTTATTCACAAATAGCAAAATGCAATACATCATCTTGTCTGAAAAAAAAATCCTTTCAATTTTCAGTAAAATATAACCGCAAAGAAAAATCAATATTAGCTCAGAAGAAAGCAATACTGCACAAAGAATAAGAATCAAATACACTTAGCTGTGTCTCAAAAATAAAGGGAGAAAGACAATCACAAAAGGCCAAGTTATCTTGCTACAGCTAGAACCCTTAATAAAAATAATATTCTATTACAGTTACCATTCATCCATCTTGAAAGTACACTGTGGACAACCTAGTCACATACTCATAAACTGACATTCACAGGCAGCCCGATCAATCAAAACCATTCTGGAAGGTAAAAAAAAAAAAAAAAAAAAAAAAAAAAAAAAAAAAAAAAAAAAAAAAACTAGCATAGAAAACATCCAGAGAATTTTCACAATCCATTAAAATGTTTTCTATCACATTCTCTATGTAAGGTTTTAATGAGTTTTATTTTATAAAGGTGAAACAAGAGTGCTGGTACATTTTAGCTTTTAAATGTATTCCAGATTATGTAAAAGTTAAACGAAAATACCTGTGTTGTATCTTAGCTCTTCTTGTAGTCTGCTGCCTGTGCTTTCTGATAGACTAACTGCCTAGTCCAGTCCACACACCTTGCTACTCACAGGGAGATGATGTTTAGCAATACTGTCTATCTATATCTTGGTTTCTGACACAATAAGGAATCATTATTTCCTCTTACTGAAACCAGCTGGCCACTGGTTTCACATTCAAGACAAATAAGTCTGATCAACAATCTAAACAAAGGTTTCCATTTGACTCTAAGGGACAAAAAGGAAGAGAGAGAGGAATGAGAGAAGGTGAGGAATGAAAGGAGGGAGAAAAAGTGGAAGGGGAGGAAGAAAAGCTTTGCAGAGGGAAAAGTGCAAAGTGAAAGAAAAATCAATGATGCTCAGGAAAACAAACATAAATCCAAATGAAAATTTAAGTCAGATATTTTGGTAATGTTTACACAATTCCCAGTCTTCATATTAATAACAGACAATACACATCATGTCGTAAATATTAGCCGTGTTCAGAAGGAAAGGCTATGTGGATGTGAACAGAAAATAGAATTGTGTTTTCCAAGAAAGAGATACATATGAAAAAATGATTTTATTATGATTTTTATCCCCAAAATCATTCTGATTATCAGTCTATTATGACTTTAAAAAAGCATTCAAATGTGTTAAGAAACAATCTTTTTAAATTGCTTTCTTTTCACATACTGGCATTTTATGCCTTAAAGATTTTCTCTGTTGTTTTGAATTTTATTTATTGATTTTCATCTAACTATAAAATTTAGAAATATGTCTCTGTTTTAATATTTTCTTCCTCTGGTTTGTGGAACACTATCCACTGAGATTTTAGTTTCAACCAACAGTCCTTCTAACTTCTTCCTTTCTCTTGATCCAGTTTCTCCATAGTACTCCCTAATAGGATTTTTATCCAGTCTTCAGCTTCAAGATTTGTATTTGGCTTGCTCTTCATTGCTGTCTAGCTTTTATTACAAATTGCTTCAATTATTTGCTTGAATTGCATTGTCTGTATGTGTGCGGTGTGTGTGTGTGTGAGAGAGAGAGAGAGAGAGAGAGAGAGAGAGATAGATAGAGAGAGATAGAGAGAGAGAGCACATATGTTCTGTGTGTGTAAATATTTTGGGACAGATGTGAAAACATTTCTCAAGCACATTATGAATTTCTCAAGAGAGTAAAGCATGTGAAAATTACCAATGTGGGTGTACTCACATATTTGGATGCATCAGTACCACCTGGTTCATTTCAGTTTCCAGCATAAAGTTCACGGCATAGTTCATTCCCCCAAATCACACAGAACTATTTACAAAGAACTCCACAACTGAATCTCCACTGCCAGAGCACTCTGATTTCATCAGAGATGACAAAGATGACTTTTTTTCTCCTCCTCCTTCTCTTCCTCCTCCTCCTCCTCCTCCTCCTCCTCATCCTTCTCCTCCTCCTTTAATAAAGCTGCAATGAACATAGTGTCCTAGAGATAGGATAGAGTATCCTTTGGGTATATGCCCAAGAGTGATGTCACTTGGTCTTGAGGTAGATTGATTCTCAGTATTCTGAGGAAAAGCTATACTGTTTTCCACAATGACCATACAAGTTTGTACTCTCAGCAATGTAGGAGTGCTCCCCATTATTCCACATCCTCACCAGCAATGAGCTATCACTAGTGTTCTTGAATATTACTCATTGAATTCTCTCTATATAATTTGTTGTTGGCTTTAAGTTTACTGTCAACTCTTTGTTTTATTCAATTTTTTTATAGTTCTCTTTCTTTCTTTCTATTTTATTGCTTTTAGCCCTCAGTTTTATTTTTTCTTGCCATCTACTTTTGGGGTGCTTATTTCTTGTTCTACAGTTCTTCAGTGTGCTTTTAAGTTACAAGTATATGGGATCCCTTCAAATTTTCTTAAATATAGCTACTTATTGCTTTGAACTTACTTCGGAGCACCATCTTCATCCAGTCTCATAAACTGAATATGTTGTATATTTTTTCTCATTGAATTCCAGAAAGCATTTATTTCCTTTTTTATTTCTGTCTTCACCCATTTTTCATTAAGTAGAGAGCTTTTCAGTTTACATGAGTTTGCAAGCTTTCTACTGTTTCTGTTGTTGCTGATTTCCAGCTTTAATACATGGTGCTCTGAAAGGATGAAAGGAGATATTTCAATTTTTTTGTATCTACTGAGGCTGCTTTATGTCCAAGTATGTGGTTAATTTTATACAAAGTTCCATGAGGTACTGAGAAGAAAGTATTCTTTTGTCTTTGGGTGTAATATTCCTTAACTACTTGTTAGACACAATTGTTTTATATCTGTTAGTATCAGTATTTCTTTGTTTAATTTTTGTCTGGTTGATCTGTGCATTGATGAGAGTTGGGTATTGAAGTCTCTTACTATCAGTGTGTAAGGGTCAGTATGTCATTTAAGCTTAGTAGTATTTTGTTTTGTTTGTTTCCTTATGTGTCCCTTTATGCTTTTAATGTCATCTTCTATGAAACCATCACCCGAGTACCTAAGTTCTTTGAAATAATTATCTCTTTCTATGATTGTTAATAAAGCAAGAATCATTAACCTTAGTGAGTTTCTCCTGCCAACCCAGAATGACTGCAAAGGTAGCCAGGGACGACCAGAGACACTGGTTTCAGAAAATAAGTGTAGAGAGACTTAATTTCTTTGTAGAAACTTTTAGGGGAAATATCAGATTTTTTTCCCTCAGTAAACGCAGCTATAATCTCAACTGACAAACCAAAACTAAGAATCACCATAAGAATAAGCACAGTCTTGGGTGGTGGCGGTGTACAACTTTAATCCTATCACTGAGGCCTTAGAGGCAGGTGGATCTCAATGAGATCGAGATCAGGCTGGTCTATAAGGTGAGTTTCAGGACAGCCAGGACTGTTTTACACACACACACACACACACACACACACACACACACACACACACACACACACACAATACTGTCTTTAAAAACAAAACAAATGAACAAACAAACAAAAAATCGAACCTAAAATACCAAACAGAATAAGTACAGTGAAAATTAGAAAGGCCTGAATCCCATGTACTCTCCAGAGCAGGGGTCTACAGCATCGCTTCCACAGGTCCCTCCAGGTGGGAGGAGTGAGGAAAATGGGTAGGAATGGAGAAAATTCACTGTACCCATGTATGAAACTACAAAATAATAAAAAATATGTAATTATTTTGATAGTTCAGCTTTATACAATTCTTCAGAAATAAGTGTCTCAACAACAGAGAAAATAGTTCTTTTCATTTCAAGATAAAATAGGTCTGGATATCTTCACACAAAAATTACTTAAACTTGGATTATAATATGCAGACAATGTCATTTCTAACAACAAAATCTAAAGGGGCCATCAAATACAGAGAAGCCTAAATGAATGAAACAAAATCTAACCCAGGCTAAGCTCTGCATCTTTCGCCCACCAGAGCAAATATTCTAAGCAACCACTCTCCAAGGGTGGTTATGACCTCCACTCCCCAGAAAGGCATTATGACCCCCACTTTTCAGCTGATGTAACTGAGCTCAGATTCTCATGGTTTACATAGTTTCCTAATTGGTCTTATGAAGGAATAAAATTGGTTCTTTCCTAATTATTTCTCATAGGAACTTTTTCTGGGTTTTGTTCAAGTTCTCCCTCCTTCTCATCCTCTTCTATCAAAATAGACTATTTACAATGTCAACAGTCAAAATCACTAAATTAATAGAATTAATATATTGTTCAGACATTCAGTGTCAATTATAATACATCTTTTCTCTGAATTCACATAAATACACAAAGATTAGAATTCTACATAAAAATTCCTGGCTGAAAAAAATTGAAATGCTGTCTCACATTCAAGATTGATGTAGGTGTTATGGGTCTTGAGACGGATGCTACAACATTTTTTTTCAAACAAGTTATAGTCCAACTGGAAATTATGCTGGAGATAGAACCCCAACCTGCTGTAAACCATATTTAATATCAAAGAGAATCACTCCTCTCCCTATGTTCCCTGACATTCTGGGATGCTGGTTGGAGAAGCTCAAAGAATGACACATTTCTTTCTGAGCACATTTTTCTCTTGGCCTTATTTTCTCCCTATTGTTAAGATTTAGTAACTTACATTTAATAATCATATTTACTTATGGATATTTGCAAATATACTGCTGAATCTACACAGTAAATTATTTTGGGTATTCCAGACCCCAAACTGACACTTGCCATTTTATAAAATAACTTCTAATACAAAGTTCATTGATCCTTAGACTAAGTATTTTGTTCCCATTTTAACAGAAGTTTTCCTAGCTAACTTTGTCTTTTCAAATGTGGGCCTCATATTTTCTTTATTTGTATGTCATATAATATCTTCTCGTTATTGGACATTTTAGCTCTTAAGTAGCAGTTCATCTTTTCTTATTTTGACGAATGTTAATAATAGAAACATCTTTCATTTATGATTAATATCATTACATATAAAATTATTTCTTATATTTATGATTATAATTTAAAAAGTTTCTTCATGAATTTACATGTATAAGACGTTTTAAATCAGTTTTCTAATCACTTACATGCCAATTAATTTCTAAAATCAAATTAACATTAAGGATGACTTCATATTGTTTCATTTTGCACTATAGCATATTGCATATATTCTTGACTCATATTTTCATGCTTCTCAATTTAAGAGCCTAAATTTTCAGGATCAAGTCTAATTGTTTGCGCAATATAAACATGGGTTTTGTAAATTTTGTGTCATCAACCATCACCATTTACTCAGTTTTGACAATTGTAAGGCTATGTCTGGGGCTCTTCTCATTAGTAACAAAATATCTAGGTCAGTGGTTCTTATCCTTCCTAATGCTGCAGTCTGTTAATACAGTTCCTCATGGTGTTGTGACTCTCAACCATAAAATTATTTCATTGATACTTCACAAATGAATTTTGCTACTGTCATGAATTAAATGTAAATATGTAATACGCAGGATATCTTGTATGTGGATATACTCATATGAAAGGATCATTCATCATGGCAATAGAAATCCCAAAGGGGTCATGACACACAGGTTGAGAAACACTGATCTTGAGAATACATTTTATTTTTAATCACCTACATCAAATATGAAAAGAACACATACAAAGAGTAGTTTTCTCAAAATTTTGACATAAATGTTAATTTTGAAGTTAAGGTTTAATATCTCAGAAAGGAATATCATATATATTTATATGTATTTAGCAATGAAAAATATTTTTTAATTTTATATGTCAATTGCTAAATTTTATTCTTTTTTCTGAAAAGAGAAGCAATATTTTCTTAATTTGGCATTTTCTGCCACAGAACATGTTTAAAGCTCTATTTTATTCATATTCTTAGGAAGAAAAGAGTACTGCAGCTAGGAAGCTTGTGTCTCCATATAAGATTTATGTTTTGTCTTGCAATTTTCAAATTATTAATCTGAATCATTTTTCTTTGAATCTTAGACTTTATATAGAATTTGAAACTCAGCTTTACCACTTTAGCATCGCAAGTACAGAAATATGAAAACATCAAATCCCTAATTACTTTGAGCTGTAGGAAAACATGCCAATGACAAAGAGTCCCCATGTTGAGCCTAAACAAAGACTTCTCCCCATCAGAACTGTAAGCAAAAACATTTCAACTTCTTTAAGTCTCAGGAGAACAGGAGGATGCTCATGAAAATACGACTTTTACCCATCTTTCCCAGAAATCAGAGAAAAGTTGGCACTCAGGATAGTGAGCTGTCTGAACAAAGTAAGCATCAACACAGCTGTAAGTTCATACACACATAATGGTTTTCATGGAGACATTATGTTTTTACTTGTGTTCTGTTACTGGTCCTTCTCATCTGTGTGACCACCTGTCTTAGGGTTCTTATTGCTGTGAAGAGACACCACGACCAGAGCAACTCTTCTAAGGAAAACATTTAATTGGGGTGGCTTACAGTTCAGAGATTCAGTCCATTATATTATGGTGGGGCACGGTAGATGGCAGGCAGACACGGTGCTGGAGAAGTAGCTGAACGTCCTGCATAAGTAGCTGAACGTCCTGCATATCGCAGGCAACAGGTAAAGGTCTCCATGTCACACTGAGGAAAACTTGAGGAAAAGATTTCTTAAAGCCAGCACCCACAGTTTCACATTTCCTCCAACAAGGCTACAATTACTCCAAAACACCATAGTTCCTAATAGTTCCTCCCTTTGGGGGCCACACCTCCTTCTGCTGGTCACCTCCCTTCCCTCAGTAGCCTCCTCTTTGCATGCAAGTGAAATGAATCTTATTAGATTTTTCCTTCCTCCTCTGCATCCCCTAAGGTCTTTCTCTCTCCTCTTTTACAGCAGCATCCTTTACATTTAAATCACCTCGCCCACAACACACATGTAAATGTAAAAATCTGTGGTCATTGCATGAGAGCCAACAAGCAGGATTTGTCTTTCTGTGTCTCATTCAGTTATCTTTTAAATACATAATGATTTAAAAACCTATTTACTGTACTGAGTATGTTATGTTTTCATATTTATTTAAAGATGCAAATAAATTCCATTATGCTTATGCACAGTGTTTTATTTATCCATTCTTCTATTGGATAATTGTCAAGTTGGTATTGTGTGTATCCATCGTCAATAACTACAAATGTGGATATGAGATTATTCTTGTGATAAGACTCAAGAGTCTCTCGGTATATTTTCAGACAGGGCATAATTAAGTCAAATAGAATTTCTATTATTAGATTTTAAAGTAAATTCTGTAGTCTCTGTACCAATTAATATTACTGTCACTAGAAAAAATTCCTCTGCCTCTATATTTTGCCAGAACTTCTAATTTATCATCATTTGTTTTCTCAATCATAGCTACTTTAACTGAGATAAGATGAATTTTTAGAGTAATTTTACTTTCCATGTCCCTGATATCTAAGAATGTAGACACTATGAAATAGAAAGATCTCTCATGCTAACGGATTGATACCTAATAGTATAAAAATGTCTGTATTCTCAAAAGTGATCTAAAAATTCAACAAAATCTCTTTTAAAATTCTGATGATATTGTTCACAGATTTAAAAAAGCATCATCAAATTCATATAGAATTATGAAAGACTGAAAATGGCTAAAGCAATCCAAAAGGAATACGGCTGAAAACATCATAATACACACCTCAAATTTCATTTCAGAACAGTAGTGACAAACACAGCACAGTGCTACAAAAATGAACGCAATAGACTAGTGATAAAATACTTACTGGCAGTGCTGGAGAAATGGTTCAGTTTAATTACGAGGATTCGGGTTCAGTATCTAGCACCCACGTTAGAAGACTCACAGGGGCTTGTAAACCCAGCCTCATTCTAAATTCTGTGGGTATATGCACACATGTGGCATATACTCAACACAGACATACATACATATGTATAAAGAAAAATAAATAAAAAATAAAGAACTGTAGTAGGAGGCTGCTCCTTTGTCCCTGGCTGTCCAGACCACAAAATAACCACTCAGAAACTGTATTATTTAAATCATTGTTTGACCAATCACTTAAGCATATTGCTAGATAGCTCTTATATCTAGAATTAATCCATTTCCATTAGTTTATATTTTATGAGGCTTGTGGCCTATCAGCAAGTTTCCAGCTGGCAGCTCATGTCGTTCTCCTCCGGCAGCTCCATGACTTTTCATGACTCTGCTATCTTTCTCCCAACATTCAGTTTAGTTTTTCCTGTATAACTCTACTCTATCCCTATCACAGGCCAAGGCAGCTTCTTTATTTATTAACCAATAAAAGCAATACATAGACAGAAAGCCTTCCCACATTATTTCCCCTTTTCTGTTTAAATAAAAAGGAAGTCTTTAACTTTAACATAGTAAAATTACATATAGCAAAATAGTTATGAAACAATAATTATAACTATAATATTGATATATACTTTATCTTTTATCATAATGAAGGAAAATTATAACTATTCTTCAACTCCATCAAAGGCCCCAGAAGGAAATAATATTACCTAGATTAACAGAAAATACTTTGTAGGCAACTTCCAAAACTCTATAATTGACAGAGACATCTTGATGCCTGGACAGTCACCCAAAGTTGTTCTGTAAAATTGGGGAATCCATCTTTAGCCTTCAGGCCTGTAGTATTCAGCAGACTTTTCCATGAACAGGAAATTTCAAAGACAGCTCTACCTATATTGGAAATTTGTCAGTCACTTTCTTCTGTATCTTGCAGAATGTCTAGAAGACTCTTTCATGAAGCAGGAATCCTGAAAGAACATCTCACCTTTAGGCAAGTTCAGTGGTCATTTTTCTGTAGCTCCTGCATGTTCAGTTCATACAGTATATCATCAAGAAGTCCAAGCAAGAGCAGTTTCTTGCCCAAATGGCTAACAAACTCCATAAGGAGTCTCTTCAGTGCCCAGGTTCCTTTTGAAATAATTGGTGATGCCATGAGCAGATGTGTCTCACTGTCATGAAAAGTTCTAAGTTCTTAAAACATTTTAAATATCATATTCTGAAGGTCTTTGAAGGGTTTGAAGATTATCTATCTAACTGAAATATATTTCTGTATATCTAGTAAACCTAACTAACATGACTACAAACTTGATTATTATAGATGACTAGTAACCTGTGTTTCTTAATTATACATTACATTTTTAAATGAACTGCACAGTCACAATACCTTAATCAAGAGCAGAAACAGACACATAATAAGAATGACCTAAAATTTGTGTCAATAAACCAAGATCCATACCAATGAAAATCTTTATAGTAGAGAACTCATACCTCAGAAATAACAATAACCAAAACTGATGTAGAAAACCTGAATATGTTCAGAAAAGAATTTAACTAAAGACTAATTTCTCATCCAGCATAGAAATCTATTGAAATTGAATTAAAGACCTTACTAAATGTGGGACCTGAAATGCAGAAATTTCAAAACAAAATCCTCAAAATCATACTTCAAAGCATGAATAAGCACACATCTTCTGAAAAATGGCTCTTTAGTAGAAGAAATAGCACCAAGAATTACCAAATTGAATTACACTAGATTACAATTCTGTACAACATAAGAAACCATTTCCAAAGTAAAGATGCTGAAAAGGAAAAAAAAAAAAGATACCACCCTGAATGTTGGAATGAAAGGCATTAGAATAAGGGGGAGGAGGCCTTTTGTCCTGTGAAGCTCCTGGACAACCCCCTCCTTGGTATTTAGGTGAAAGGTCAAGAATTTGCCACTGAGCGTGCACTCTTAGCCTTATTTGAATTGACCAATGGAATGAATCCCCATAACCACACTTTTCGCTTCTGTTCCAGCGCTTTTGCTCTCATATAAAAACCTCTCACCCCAGCCTGACGGGCGTGCAAGTCTTCCGAGAGACCTTGTCGCCCCAGGTACCTGTGTATTCGAATAAACCTCTTGCTGTTTGCATCCCTAAGTGTGGCTTCGTCGGGTTCGTGGGTTCGGGGCCTCTCTCGCAAGGAAGACATCCCTCGGGGATCTTTCAATGCAAGCTACAGAAGAAAATCCAACCAACTATTTTTTGAGAAGGGAGATTAATATCAAGACCACATGAAAGATTTTAAAAGTAAGCACTCAAATTAACAAAATCTGATGTGTACACTTATGGTGGTCGTTCCACACCACAGGGTCTACATCACCACCCACCAAGTATGGACCACGACTCCACACTTTTCATGAGCTCTATATTGTCCTAGGGGTTAAAACACAGAGGCACACACAGATACAGAGTTCGAGTCATCCTCAAGAGGAGAATGCCCAATTTATTCAGAATTCGTCAGGTTAAATACTTTTCCCCAGAGGAGAGAAGGAGCACCTCCCAGCCAGGAGTGAGATCAAGTTGTTGAGCTGCTGGCGCCAGTGGCAGGAGCTTTCAGCAGGGGGTACGGAGCTGGGAACCCTGACAGACAGATAGGAGGAGATTCAGGGAGCCTGTGAGAACCCTCCTTAGCAGGTGAAATTTCCATAGCAAAGACAGAAACAAGGTTCTGAACTAATCCCCTCCAGCTGGCAGAATTGGGCAGAGGAAGCTAGGCTGGTTAGTGTAAACATTTCTTGCATGCTGTGCTTTGACCTTGAGGAACAGGGAAGACAGGGCCTCACATACACTGTTTAAAAGAGGACAATACAAATTGCTAATGATTTAAAATAATAGCCTTTTTTGTTATAAAAATTTTGAAGAGAAATATATGCCAAACATGCTATAGGCTCAGATCTACAGTACCTGACTCAGACAGTGACTTTACTTCCTGAAGTTTGGTTTATTCAGAATTCACTAAAAGAAAAAAAATGAATCTCAGAGAAAGAAAACACAAGGAAATTTTATTCTACACAATTGTTAATTATTTGAAGGAACTCATTCATGGATCTTGTTGCTCTGACTTACATAAGTTTCTCAATATGTACTTCTCTCAAGTTCTTCTAACATAGTTAAAATTTCTTACAGACTTTAGGCATCCAATATATCTTTTCATGGGCTATTTGCTGAATGATGCCAGCGTAGGTAGTTGAGATGACATACCATTAATTATTTGCTATATAGATGGATTACCTCTCAATCCCTTTGATTTCTTCTCTGAGATTTAGGAGTAATAGATGCATTTTTTAAAACCAGGTTCTCAAATATTTTGAGAGAAATATTAATGTTTTTTCAAGCATAAGATTTTATTGATTATTTGGGAATTCACATGCTGTACTTCAATTACACTCACTTCCCAGTATTTCCAGGCCCATTTTCTTCACTCTTCTGACCCCCCACATACACCAAAGGAAGAAGAAAAAGCAAATTCAATTTATGTTTACCCTGTACTTTTTTGGAGCATGGTAATACATTCAGTGAGCAGTCCCTTAAAAAAAAAAAACAAAAAACTGAGTCCTTTACCTTCATCAGAAATCATCAATATTAATGTTATTAAATCAAAAAGCATTTTGGGAAAGCATGGAAGCATTTATGATAAAATGTGACAAATTTTTCAATATAATTGCAAATGAAATAAGTTAATAATCCAGTTCAATTTTATATCATAGCTGACAGGTTGGATATTATGAGAAGAGTAGAGATAACACATATTGGCAAGGATATGCAGAAAGATAAACCTGTAGGTTCTGTTGACAAGAACAAAAATTAGGACTGACAGTATGAAAAGTACAATGGAAATCGCCAAAAATATTACAAATTATAGCTGTTTGTGATTCAGTAACCTTTCACTGTGCTTTAAAAATTAAATCAATGCTTATGCAAAGAGACCTGTTCTATTGTACTAAACAATAAATTGAATAAATAAATAAATAAAAAATAAATAAATCTTTTTCTCTTCAACAGCCAAGATGTGGAAGCAACTGATATGTCTGTGGAATAAATCAATTAAATTTCATATACAAATGATTATACTCATATTAATACTTTTGTTGCATAAAAATGGAAAGATATTGTCATTTGAAATAATATA
Organism: Myodes glareolus; assembly: GCF_982192425.1. Lineage (NCBI taxonomy): Eukaryota > Metazoa > Chordata > Mammalia > Rodentia > Cricetidae > Myodes > Myodes glareolus. Next base: position 51,233,600 of record NC_142049.1, read on the forward strand.
ACTAATGTTAGAAAATATTATTATACAAGCTAGACATGGTATAAAACAAATAAAAAGTTCTATATTAGCTTACTATTAATAGAATAAAAAATGACTCAGGCAATGTTCCTTCTGCTTCTATTGTATAGACTAATGTGAGGAGTATTGGCATTAACTCTCTTTTAAAAGTATGATAAAATTCTGCACTAAAAGTATCTGACCCTGAACCTCTTTTGGTTAGGATACTTTCTGATGTGGAATTCTCCTCTGTATGCTGTGAATACCATTGGTTAATAACAAAAAAATTGTCTTTGCCTGTGATAGAGCAAAGGAATTAGAGCTAGGTGGAGAAAAGTAAACTGAATGCTGGGAGAAAGAAGGTGGAGTCAGAGAGAAGCTATATAACCCCACTGCAGACAGATGCCAGAACTTTACCCCGTAAGCCATAGTCTCATAGCAATGCACAGATTAATATAAATGGGTTAAATTAATATGTAAAAGCTAGCCAATAAGAATGTAGAGCTAATGGGCCAAGCAGTTATTTAATTCATATAGTTTCTGTGTAGTTATTTTGGGAGTCTGGGCAACCAGGAAACAAACAAGCGACCTCTCATACAACAGCTTTTAATGATTGCTTTTATTCCACTAGCAATTATAGGTCTGTTTCAATTGTTTATCTGACCTTGATTTAAGTTTGGTAAATGTTCACTATCAAGAAAATGATATATTTCTATTAGACTTTCCAATTTATTGGAATACAGATTTTAAAATATTTCCCTATGAGTCAGTTAATTTCCTCCCTTTAATCTCTAATTTTGTTCATTCTCTCTCTCTTTCTCTGCAACTTAGAAAAGGGTTTGTCTATATTGTTGATTTTCTTAAAGAACCAACTCTTTGTTTCATTAATTCTTTGCATTTTGTGTGGTTTTTTTTTTGGTTTGTTTGTTATTTCTCTCTTGAGTTTGACTATGTTTTTGCCCTCTATTCCTCTTGGGTGTGATAACTTCTTGTTGTTCTAGGTTGCTAGTGTGTGACCTTCCATTTTTTTTTTTATTTAGGCATTGGTGCTATTAGAACAGCCTTCAGTGTTTCCCATGAGTTTGGGAATCTGTGAATTCATTTCCACTCAGTTATACGAAGTCTCTGATTTCCCAGTGTCTGTCTCGGTCTATGTTGTGTTCAGTAGTGAGTTGTGCAGTTTCCCTGAGTTTGCAAGCTTTCGGTTGTTTCTACTGTTGATATCCTGCTTTAACACCCTGATGGTCTGGTAGGATACAGGGTGCTATTTTGATTATCTTGTGTTTGTTGAAAATTTTTTGTGTTTGAGTATGTGGTCAAATTTGGAGAAAGTTCCATGAGATGCTGAGAAGTATACTTTTTGTGGTTTGGATGAAATGTTCTGTAAATATGTTATATTCATTTAGTTATTCAGATAACTCCCACATTATTCTCTTTTTTTGTTAGCATCACCTATAGGTTATTGAAATACCCTACTGTAGTGTATGATTCAAAATGTGATTTATTATAAATCTATACTAATAAAAGCAGTATTGTCACAAAAAGAGATACATTGGTCAAAAGAACTGAATTGAAGACCCAGATATAAATCTACACACCTGTGGACATCTGATTTTTGACTTAAAAAAAAGCTAGAAATACACAATAGTAAAAAGAAAGTATTTTCAAAAATGATGCTGACTATGATGTGAGAGATATAAAAGTCTAAGGTGGTAGATGACTTTATGGAAACAGCATCTTCCACATACATCAAGATGCTACACAATGAACTTTGAGAGACTGTGACAGTGTGCACAAGACCTATACAGGTTCACATCAACTAAAATCCCAGCACTAATGGGGGAGGGTAAAAACTAAGTCCTACCTCTAACAAAGATGCTGTTGTCTATTGTAAACAATTGGGAGACTGAAATAGTTTTTTCCACAATAGATATATCAACCACACCCCAGAGCATGGCCCATGCCCATGCCCAAGCCTGCTTGACCATCACATAATGGACCCCATCTGCCTTTGTGTTTGTTTTGCTGGAGGAAAAGTTTGGTATGCTTCTCTCTCTCTCTCTCTCTCTCCCCCCTCCTCTCTCTCTCTCTCTCTCTCTCTCTCTCTCTCTCTCTCTCTCTCTCTCCCCCCTCCTCTCTCTGTGTGTGTGTGTGTGTGTGTGTGTGTTTTAATTTTTTATTTTGTCTTACTGATTTTCTTTCATTAATTTTTTCTTAGTATTTATGCTTTGATTTTTCTTATTTTGGATTTTTGTTGCTTTTCTATTTTTTGAGAGGAAAAAGCATGATGTTTGTTGGTTATGGATACTGAGAGGAGTTGTGATGAGTTGGGAGAGGGGAAAGAATATGATAAAACGTATTGTGTTAAATATATCTTATAAAAGCTGAAGTAAAGTCATAACCTCAATATTTGTTATTTATTTGTGTGTGTGCATGCATATGTGTGTGTGTGTGAAAACATATGTGTGTGCATAGGTATAGCTGTGTGTATGTGCAGAAGCCACAAAAGAACGTTAAATGACTTGAACCTGAATTTACAGGTGTTTGGAAGATATCTTGGTTGTTATGTGGATCTGGGATCGGAACTCAGTTCTTCATAACGGGACACTAAATGCTCTTAACTGCCGAGTCAGTTCTTCATCTTCAATTTGATCATTGTTTCATCTTAATGTAAATAATTTTCATTTAGATAGAAGATACTAAAAGTGATGATATTTCTTATTAGCATCAGTATAGGGACATAGAATATCACTGTCTACTTCTTCATTGTCAGATAAAGAAAGAGGTCCAGGAAACAAAAGTTGATCCAATAAGACAGAGGGTGACCTGTTCACCCTTTATAAAAATGTTCGTAGAAATAATGCTGAGAAATTTCCAAGGGTAGAGCATAGTCCCTGGATGTGTCTGGCTTTCCTACCCATGTGGCAAGCATTCAGATGTTTCAGATCTTGAATAATCTGCACTAGAGATATCAAAATAGTGCAGAATAGAATTTTCTCTTAAAAATTCTTGCACTCTAACTAGCCAACAGTATCCTTTTCTTGTTTAGAGGTTTTGTAGCCAAATTTGGGATGATGTTCATCCTTATTTCTTCACTGAAGCAGAGTGGACATTTTTAATATGACAAAATGAGATTTCACTATTAATCTTGAGCATATTCCTTAGCCTTATGTTAGCATGTGAGTGGAGGGAGCGTTCATTTTAAAATATTTCTGCCAGTCTATCATTCAGAGCAATTAGCCTCTGGAGAGGTCTGTCATTGAAGTAAGATTGGCAGCTCTCTCTGAAACAAGTGCAGTTAATTCGTGAGCATTTGCCCATGGCTCTCCCTTTCCAGTCTTTGCTTAGTTCCTGAAACTTGTTAAGAACAGTTGTTAATGATGGATGTGTCTCACAAAGAGTGAGTTCTCATCTGTGAATGTGAAGATCAGATTTTTCTGGCTCATAGCACAGCGGTCCTTTCTTACTCCTCTATTTGAAACAAAAATGATTTAACTTCTATAACCTTAGTGAATCATCATATTGAAGCACCCACCTACCAGAGCTACAGTAGGAACATTCTGTGGCTTTACTACAAGGTATGCAATTTGTCTCATTCAACGTTCTCTGTTTCAGCAGTTCCTGAACACAGCCGTGTGTAAATGCAGTACTTCTGGTGCAGGCTCCCCCTTCGTTCTCTCTATGCTCATAACCCTTTCCCAAATGAAAGGACGAGCTCTCCATTTTTTGGGGGTGCCCCTTAATAACTTCATATAAGTAGGACACACATCCTAGAATGTATTTTAGCTCATGTAGACATAATTACGCTATTTGAGAACAAAACAAAGGTCCACTGTAAGCTTTAGGAAAGCTCAGACCTTTTTCATGGGACTTGTGTTTTTCTGTGGCTTCCCATACAGGTGCTGGACGGTCCTTAAAGAAGTTGGAATGAATCAAGTTATTCTGTTTACAGATACCTTCTTCACATTTAAGAAAAACCGAACTCAAAGTATCTTCATAACATATTAGCTTTTTAAAAGCCTTTAGCACTCAGGAGGCCGAGGCAGGTGGATCTCTGTGAATTCGAGGCCAACCTGGTCTATAAGAACTAATTCCCGCACAGGCTCCAAAGCTATAGAGAAACTCTGTCTCTAAAAATAAAAACAAAGAGACAAAACTCTGTTAAAATATCCTGTAATTGCATATATATGTATATATATTTTATTATATATATCACAAAATAAATAGGATAAGCCTCCCTTCATTTATTTTTGAAAACAATGTCTTTCTAATTTGTTCTTACTTGCTTGAAACTTGTGATCCTCTTGCCTCAGATTTCTCGGTGTTGGAATTACAAACATTCCCACGCCATGCCTGGTTCCCACCAATATATGCAAAGCCATAAACTTACAAACGAGGAAAGATGAATGACAAAGCACACTGTGTGACTTAACTCCCCTGCAGGCCACAAGCAAGCAGGTGATTCGTGTTCATTTTAGTATTACACTGTTCAGCCTGCCCATCTTTTCTCCATTTTATTTCTTTCCTTGTTTGAGTCACTTTGTTTTACTTGTTCGTGTGTGTGTGTGTGTGTGTGTTGATAGCATTCTTTAGTTCAAATAGAATAAACCCAAAATAATTTTTAAATTCTAGCTAAAGGCTCTTTTCCTGTCATTTATATAATAAATAATGCCTTTATATGAATGTAAAAAAATGAAAAAGGAAATGACTGCTCTTAGGTATGGTGAAGGAGAAGAGGAGAAGATTTCTTACATGTATCAGAGAGAGCAGAGAGAGCAGAGGGATCTGGAAGCGCCCAGAATGAACATGACCCTGAGCCAGACCATGTGAGGGGAGAGGGGAAGGAGAGAGGGGAGAACCAGCAAATCAGAAGACTAAAAAGTCAAGAGGGTAGAGGATAGATCAAAGACTTGGAAACCAGGTTGGCTGGATTATATATGTGAGGGCATCTGGCGTAGCCTGGACTGGAGAAGTTTACTGTAGCAGGTGAGGTATGCCAGTCATACCCTGTAACAGATAGGGACTGCGGGATGGATGCTGGGAGAACCAGGTGGCTAGGTCTTCCTGATATGTTAAAAAGGCATCTTAGTTAGTCTTTTAACTCAGATTTGAGACCTAATATTATACTGATCTCAATCTGAAATACATATTTGTACAATTGTTAAAAAATGACAGACACTTCAAATTATTATGTACCTTTTATTTTAAGAAAGAAAGTGATTGCTATTTGTGCCTAAACAAGAAAACTTCCATTATTTTAAAGATTTTTCTCATTGGCATAATTAGTCTCCAAATAAGAGCTAAGCTAGAATGCTAACTATATTATTTATTGGCTATAAAGTCTGAACCGGTACCATGGTTTTCTCTCACTCCACGGACTATTCACAGCTAGCATATGTTTTTTTTTTTACACTAAGATCAATGCTTCAACATTGTCAAAGGCAGTGGTACACACCTTTTGTTCCAGCTTCTCTGGATAGTGAAACATGAAGGTCACTAACGTCCAGAAGCTCAGCTGTGGTGTGACATGCTGATTTGATGTCCTAAGTTTGTCATTGACATGGTGACCATAGGAGAATAAAGAACTACCAGGTTGCCTAAAGAGGGGCTGACCAAAGTGAGAAACAAATTCTGTTGCTGATTCGAATTATTCCCAACTTCAAACAGCATTTAGTAATAATTTATGTCAAAATAATTTAGTTCAAAAGATGCAGCATGAAGGCTGCCTAATTTCAATGCAGGTGTCCTGATGCCTTGCTTGTGTCTTTAGGGTTGTTCTTGGGGGAGCTCTGCCAGCAAACACATTATGACCTTCTGAATCCAATGGTTCCCTTGCCATGCATGCTGTTCTTGATGTGTGACCCACTCCTCGTGTTGTTGAAAGTCCACTCCAAGCCTATTCTTTTCTTTCAGGAGGACATCATGTGTGCATTGTTGGAAAGATGGTAATCCTGTTGTTTGCTCTTCTCCCTGTTATCAGTTTTCCTTTTTACCAATGTTAATGTTCATGTTATCTCTGCTACACCTGTGAACTATATTGTTTAAAATGAGTTCACAACATCAGTACATTCCCAATCCATAAAATATCTCTGCTGTCCTTTCCACTGTTATGCTTGATTACAGATAGCAGGAATTCTTACTGTGATGATCTAAACAACTACTTTTTCTTGTTTCTTAGAATAGGAACAGGCTGATTGCAGCTTGCACAGTGAAGCTGCTCAGTCATAGATTTAGAACTGTTGGCTGCATTTGACTTTGTCCTCAGCCTTAAGTGTCTGTGGTTTTACTCTCTGTTCGCTTGATTACCAAGGCTCAACTCACACAGACTCACAGTCATCCAAACGTGGTCTGCTTTGTTCTTGACTACATGGCTTCTTCCATCTTTATCCTAAGTCTTCTGGCAGAGGCAATCCATTGTTTCTAAACCAGTCTGTGGATATATGAGATCGCAACTTCTGACTAAATAGGAAAAGTGAAAACAACAAACGTAGTTCACTAGATGGAATTTATAGTACTGAAGGCTGACAAAGGGGGTGTTACCTAAACTCACCCAGGAAAGTTTTCTCAGTGTCTGCATTGAGATTTTGAATAGAAAAGAACAATAACAGACACCAAGGCAGCTGTGAAGACATAAGGAACAAAAGCATAACTCAGTATGGAAATTGCACCCACCTACAGTGTTTACCCACAGATCCTGTTGGCTGTGTGTGGGCATCTTATTCTACTTATATTTACATACACATGAATTGTATCTACTTAAATATAAATAAATATATGCTATATTATATATTAATACTTTTAATCATATACCTTGTATATGAGTTTACTATAAGTATATATAGTATCTATCTATATGTACATATATATATATGTACATATGTAGTCCCTTCTGAAGTTTAAAAAAATATATAGAAGATACTACTTGTAAACGGACCAAATTTATTCTTTACCCCAGAATCTTAAAATGAGCCTGACACTAAGTAATCACAAAAATTTGAGGAGTTGTTTCACCAAGAAAATGGACAAATGAAAGGAGAAAACCACTTATGTTTGTCCCGCAGAGAAGGTTTGTTTTATCTGAACAAGCTTCCATTGCTCCGGGAGTTTAAGGAGTGATTATTGTCTGTGAGGCTCTCAACATGCAGAACAGGACAGGAGCAGCTTGCGAGTTTGGAGGGCGGGGAGGGGAATGCTAATAAATTGGATGCTGGAGTTTATACAGCTACTGTGTCCCACAACCTTAACTTTCAGCAATGTAGACTGCATTATATTGAATTATTTATCTTTTTGTACTAAAAATGTGATAAATCATGTCAAACAAATTGCCACAAATAGGCTAAATGCTAGTTCTTTCACAGTAAAAGTTTACTTTTATTTATCTTTGAAAGTATTCTCTTGGGTCATTGGAAAAATATAGGAAAGTCTATCTAAATCAATCATACAACGAATCAGTGTTGTTATAAACTTTGCATGAGTTTATATGCTTTTAATAAGGAGAACAAAATATTTCAAGTTCTAGGTAGCGGCAGTGGTGCATGCCTGTAATCCTAGCACACAGGAGGCAGAAGCAGGCAGATCTCCATGAGTTCAAGAGCAGCCTGGTCTACAAGAGCTAGTTCCGGAACAGGCTCCAAAGCAACAGAGAAACCAGGTCTTGAAACAAACAAACAAAAATCTCACTTATTTTGGCAGTCCTGACCCAGTCACAGAAGAAGCAAGATGTGACTGCTTCACTGAATAAGGTACCGAGTCACATGGCTAACATAGAGAAGAATAATGGGCTAATATAGGTATGTTTATAAAATAACATCAGAATAAAACTGTCAGCTCTCAAACCTGAAATAAATGGCTGAGCTGCCTGTTTAAAATATCAGAACAGATTTAACCACCAAGTTCTTCTTGAATTTCTCAGTTCCTAGATGTTGCAGAGACCTCCTGGTTGCCATACTTGTTATGCTAAACATCTCTAGGAAGGGCCTGGGCTGCCCTTCCTCCTGCTGTCCCTACCTGTCCTCTTTTAGTCTCCTGGCTACTGCATCAGGTTCCCCTCTTTTGCATCTGTCTTTCCCTTTTGCTCTCTCCTCTCCTGGTTCAGGGTCATGACCACTCTGAACTCTACCAGATGTGCCTGCTTCTGTCTATGTCTCTCTTTTATCTAAATATACTTTATCTTCCACTGTGACTAGGAGCAGTCACATCCTTTCCCTTTTATTTCTTTTTTCATTAAAATATAGTTTAAGAAAATAATCTGAGATGGAAAGAAAATTATTTTGAGCCTTAGAGGCTTCATTTTATTTTAGTTTTTCATATTTTCCTTTATTGAAAGTGGATTCTTTTCTCATACAACATATCCTAGTTATTGCTTCCCCTCCATCTACTCTCCCAGTTCCTCCCCACTTTGCCCCACCTCCACTCCACTTTCTATCTTTCTCTCACGATAAAAGAACAGATTTCTAAGTGATAACAGCCGAACGTGAGAAGATAAAACATATTAAGATAAAGCAAAATCTCACATTGAAGTTGGACACAGAAACCCAACAGGAGGGAAAGAGTCCCAAGAGAAGGCACAAAAGTCAGAAACCCACATATTCTCACAGTCATGAGTCTCATAAGCATACTAAGCTAACAGTTATAATGTATACACAGAGGATCTGGTGCAGACCCATAGAGACCCTGTGGTTATGGCTTCAGTCTCTGTGAGCTCATATGTGTTTTACTTAGTTGATTTGGACAGTCTTGTTCTCTTGGTGTCCTCCAACCCCTCTGGTTCTTACAATCTTTCCACCCCCTCTTCCTCAAGATTTCCTTACATCTGAAGGGAGGTATTGATGGAGACCTCCAAATTTCACTCTCTGTCCATATAATGGCCCAAAGTCTCTGCATCTGTTCCTGTCTGCTGCCTTGAGGAAACCTCTGTGGTAATGGCTGATAAAGACTTATCTATGAGAATAGCAGACTACTATTAGGTATCATTTTATTGTTTTTTTTTCCCCTTTTCTTTTTTTTCAGTAGTATTTAGTTTGAACCCTATGGCTCTGGGTTTTCTAATCTCTTGTTCTTGGTAATCCAAACAGTGTCAGATATGTGTTCCTTCTTATGGAGTGGGCCTTAGGTCAAATCAGACATTGGTTGACTACTCCTTTAAGTTCTGGGCTTCCATTGCCTTAGAATATTTTGTAGGTAGAACAGACTGTAGGTCGAAGATTTTGTGGTTAGGTTTGTGTCCTCATTTCTCTTTCAGTAGACTACAGAGTAAATTCCTGCGCTGAAGAAACTAGAACATAGGGTGAAGGTTCCATGTAGGCACTAGCTCAGCTTCTTTAGGTTCATGAGCTGTGAGGTTGCTGTCCTCGGCAATGCAGCCCTGCTGTCAGCTTTTGGAGAGCAACCTTTTGTCTTAGAAACAGCCTGGATTGTTTGGGGATTTTCAGGGAAAGCCCTTGGCCAACAACTAAATTGAATAGAACCCAGTTCCACCATTGAAAGACTTGCCTGGCTACAAGAAATGGTCAGTTAAGACTCCACTCTGTTTTCCCCTAATACAGAACATATTCATATATTTCAGGAAGTTTCCATTACAGTAGGTTTCACTTCACTCCTCAAAGATCCCTCAATTCCATCTGTCTCTCCCCTCTCTTTCTCTCTCTACTCCACATCCCCAACTCCTTATTCTATCATGATCCACCTACTACCCACCTATGAAATCTATTCTCTTTCGGCATTCCAGGGAGATCGCTCTATAAACCCCATAGAACCTTCCTTTTCACCTAACTTTCTGATCTATGAATTATAGTTTTGTTATCATATCATTAGTTATTTACTTAACAGCTAATATCTACTTATAAGTGAATACATAACATATTTATCTTTCTGGTCTCTGTTTTCCCATTCAGAATTTTTTTCTAGTTCCCTCCATTTGCCTGTATATTTCATGATGCCATTTCTTTAAAAATAACTGAGTAATATTCCATTTTGCACATGTATCCCATTTTCTTTATTTATTCTGCTGTTGCAGTACATCTAGGTTGCTTTCAATCTCTGGCAATTATCATTAAAGAAATAATGAACATGAATGAGCATGTGACCCTGTTATATGATGAAGTATTTTTAATAAATGCCAAAGAGTGGTATAGCTGTGTCTTGAGGAAGATTGATTCACAACATTCTGAAGAACCACCATACTGATTTCAATGGTGACTATACAGATTGCACTCCCATCAGCAACAGAAGAGTGTTTGTTTTGCTCCACATCCTTGCCAATATGACCTGTCACTTGTGTTACAGGTATTAGTCATTATGATAGGTGTTAGATAGAATCTCAAAGTAGTTTTGGTTTGCATTTTCTTGATGGCTAATGATGTCGAATGTTTCTTTAAGTGTTTCCAGGCTCTTTGAGATTCTTCTATTGAGAATTGTCTGTTTATATCTCTTCCTCATTTTTAATTGGATTGTTTTGGGTTCTTGATGTCAAGTTTTGTTAGTTCTTTATGTATTTTAGATATTAGTCCTCTATTGGATGTGGAGTTGGAGAAAATATTCTTCCACTTTTTCTGCCACTTTCCACTTTCCACTTTGACTGCCACTTTGTCTGATTGAAAGTATCCTTTGCTTTACAGAAATCTTTTAGTTTAATGAGGTTTCACTTATTAATTATTGTTCTGAGTGCCTGCACTATATGTGTTCTCTTCAGAAAGTCTTTTCCTGGACCAATGAGCTCAAGGCTATTCCCCACTTTCTCTTTTATCAAGTTCATTATATCTAGTTATATATTAAGTTCTTTAAATCTCTTGAACTTGAGTTTTGTGCTTTGTTATGAGTATGAATCTATTTGCATTCTTCTACATATACATGCAGGACTTACAGAGAAATGACTGCTGAATTTGCCTAAATGTGAGACGATTTTTCCATATTCCTGCTTCATGAAAAAATCTGCAAGACATTCTGCAGGATGAAGAAGAAAATGGCTGACAAACTGCCAATAAAGGCGGAACTATCTTTTGGTGTGGGAGGTCCTTCTGTCTGTGTGTTGCACACAGCTGCAAAAAATAGAATGTGTGGGAACTACTGCATTTTAAAGAGTATTTAATATAAACCTATCAAGAGTAATATTTGAACCCTAACATACACCGATATGCATTCTCTTCATGTGATCAAGGCCTTAAACAGATATTACATATTTATTAAGATGAAAGTATTACTGTTTGTTGTATTTTTTAAAGAATTAATGGATCATGCTTAACATCTAGCATCTGTCAAGAAATATTTCAGTGGATTTAAGAGGATGCAGTGTATAGCGGAGACATGAATATAGTTAACACTTGTAAGTTATTGGTACCTATTTAAGTTAACAGGGGGACCCCATGCTATTGAGCATTCTTTTGAGCTAGGGAGTTGCATCATAGGTCCTGAGTCCACGAACTGTCTGTGTGGCATTCCTAGCATTGCAGTCCCTGACTTGCAGATAATCTGCTGGTGTGAGTCAGTGCTAATCCTTCCTCATCTACCTATTCACTTTGTCCCTCTGGAGATCATTGACAAATGCTGTTACACATGACCTCAGCTTAGGTTCTGAATGTCAGTGTTAATACTCTTTATTAAAACCTTAATTTTAATTTGAAATAAGTATCTTGGAACCTTGGTAGTGATAGGAAGAGACCTGTGGAATTGGGGGGTTTCTTGGGAAAGTATTTTTTTGAAGAGACAGACTAATGAACTAATTAAGTACTTGGTAGGTGGCAAAGATAAATCTGTGATGAATCTGAGGGTTTTAACTTATTTATAGGTGAGCTGGGTATGGGTTGATTTAATTAAACCAAAAAAAAAATGCTAAGGTAACAAAAGTTCGAAGATTCCAAGAGGAGACATGGAGGAGAAACACTATTGAATCCTGAGAGGTGGGACCTGCCAGAACAAAGCAAAATGAGGATGCCTGGTCTCAGAGAGGCTTCAGAGGAGACAGGAAGATGATGTTTATAAACTGTTCTCATGGGTTAGCAACTTCAGAGACTCAGTGCCCCAAAACAAAGAGGACCATTACAAAGTGGTGACCAAACAGTCTAGAATGCCCAGTTCTACAGAACCTGATCAGTGAGGGAGGCCCCTTCCAGACTCAGCAGAGAATGGGTAAGTGACGGGAAGCCAAGCACAGAAACTCATATATGTCCCATAAAATACTATTAAATGGACTTGAAGCTACACAAATCTAAGACACAAACACAGCATTTTTATAGTCTAAGATACTATACGCTTGTACTTCAAATGCAAAGTGCTTCTATTTAAAACCTGTGCATTCATATACAGATACATATTTATGAATGTATAAAAATGTATATTTGTATATACAGATAGATAAAGATAAAACTGGCGTCTTATAATGTTTGTGATAATTTAATCATGACCAAATCATTGTTTCACTCGACAACTGCTGCAAGTCTCAAGCAGAGAAAGTCAAGTCATGCATGCTAATGCTGAGGACTGGCATTTAACTAGGGTATTTCCAAAGTGGTGAGCTTCTCTGTGGCAAATTAAGAACACATAGACTGTACTTAGATTTTTTTCATATCTCCATATTAGAGTCAGATTACTTAGATTTAATTAATTGAATGGTACAATAATAAAATTTAAAGTCAAAATGTGGAAGGAGTAGAAACAATAAACCAACAAACATGCAAATTTTGCAGTATTTTTCAACCAAAGCACCAGTAGATAAATCTAAGTATAAGCCATTTATTGTTTTTACTAGTTACCAAAGAATTAATTCCTTGACTTTGCTTCCTTTACCTAAGTTTAATTGGACATTATATTATAAGAAAGTAGAGATGCTCACCACCTGCCTGCAATAACATATTACTTGTATATGTAAGCTAATACTGTTACTTTTCAAAAAGAATATGAAGTGTGAGGTATTTTTAAGAGTTTAAAAGTTCAATTTATGTAGATTTGAGAGTCTCTACAGTTACTGTTCAGTAATTTGTTTTGCACTATGAGCTGTATTTATAGCATGAGCATATTCACAGTCCCTATCAATTAAAAACATTCACAATTTGTAGAAGCTATTAGACAATCATCAGTGAGTTTTGAGAAGACCAATGATTTTATCTACATATAATTTAGTACTAGGTAGTTTAAGCCTTATCCTTATTGACTGAAGACCTTAGATGAATATGCATTAACCTTGTTGAAGGGAACACAATTTTGGCAGAAATTGCACATCTTCACAATGGTGAACAATAATTGTGTGTGCTCATGATATAACCTGACCACTTCTCAGAGACCACTAACCACAGAAACTGCATAACATTCCCTTCAGACCTGATCACTTTCAGGATGACTGTGGTTAGCAGCCACAGATCAACCTCTTGGAAAGCAAATACAAAATGCATTCTAGGCTGTATGATTGATCTCAGCAATTTGGTTTCAAAACTAGGAATCCAGATGGGAACAGAGTGTGATGTTTGCATCCATTCTGTGACTCTAGTCATTGGCTAGCTACAGTTACCTATGTAATAGGTAAGCTAAGTAATACCTGTTAGCTTACCAGTTCTTACACACACACACACACACACACACACACACACACACACACACAATGAAGAAAACAATTTAATAAGAGATTGGAAAACATAAAAATTTATATGAATCTGCAGATGATTAGAGACAGGAGTGTATCCCATGGTGTGGAATGAACATGCCATGCTGTTTTCCAATAAGCAGGGCAGACACAGACACCTCTGAAGAAACAATCATGGAGAAGAATGGATATATGTTGATTCTAGACTGTTTAGTACACCGGCAGGTTAACTGTGAGAAGCCAGTGTTCTGCTGCAGATACCAATATTCTTCATCTTTCTATAACTGAACGACTATCTTAGTGATTCATGGAAGAAGGGAGTTGTTTTGTTCTGAGTTTCAGAGGTGTCAGCCTGGAATCAGGTTTTCCTGTGGCTTTGGGTGCAGTAGGGATTGAGAAAACCCAGGGAGAAGCAAATGCATTCAACAGCAGAAAGCAGAGGAGAGGGAGAGGAGCAAGGAATTCGTCCACTTCCAATGACAAATCTGCCACAGACTAAAGGTTCCATCCCTTAAAGATTTCACTGCCTCCCAACCATACAATCCTAGGGAAGCATCTTTTAAAATATGGGCCTGGACTACAAGAGACAGGAGATCAAAGCCATAGCAAAATTAACCTCAGCATGGAAAACTGCGCATCTCACAGAGAAACTGTTCACTATGTCCTCATGGTTGTCGGGGATGGCTGATGGGTTTGGCAGTAATATGAGCAGAAAAGCTTTGTGAGATATTGGTCTATGTTGGGATGTGAACTGTGAGTGAAAATTTCAGTATTGTTTAGATTGTCTTTTCAGGAAGTAGATTGTTCAAGCTTCTTTGTGGTAGACACTTTGAAGGAAAAGAATTGTGTTGGAGACCATTAAGTGCAATATTCTAATGAAGAGTAATGAGAGGTGGGTGTGTCCCCAAGGAAGTCATTGCATGTCTCGGTGAAGACTGTAATAGTGACTATAATCACTATTTAAATGTGTGCATGTCACCAGGGTTTATAAAATATGATTTATAGAATCGTGTTCTCCATCATGTAATCTTTACTGGCTAAATTAACTTGCTAATTTTCATGTATTTATTCTTTCCTAAAAATTCGTGTTCATACAGTATATCTAACATTAAAGATACCCGAAGTAAAGAAATCTGTGGGTCTCACAAGCCAATGCTTCTCCCGTGGAAATCACTTCACTCATTTAATGTCTGCTCCTGCCTTCTAAAGCTAGTAGTGCCTGGTGGGAAGAAACTCAGAAAATTGTTCTAGAACTAAAGAATTGTTTCGCATTTTCAATTAGCCTTGAGGTTTATTAAGGGAAGCTTTTCAATTATGTCAACAAAGGCAAAACACCCACACCTACTAGGAACAGAGGTTTGAGACATACTCTCAATAACAGCAAGATCTCAGCAAAGACCTGCAGCCAGGAACGGAAGCCCAGCAGGGTCAGTCTGTGAAATCCTGCTGCTGATCTCTATAGACAGAAGCCCAAATCCTCTATAACTGACCAATTATAAACTGTTCTCTATTCAGCTTCATTTGTACTCCAAGATTTGCATTGAAAGTTTTTTAAGTCTCTTTTCTGGGAAAATTTTAGAGCTCTCAAGGAGATGAAGAAATTGCAGTAGAAATGAGGCCATGACCCAAAAGCAGAGCTGCTGGGTGACCCAATTCATAAGGAAAGAAGGATGTGCTGGAATAAGGTCTATTTTTTTAAGGCTGGTTTAAGTATGGATTGTGTACAATTGTGTGTGGGAAAGAAGGCAGAAATGTAGAGCAGAGAGCAACCAAGGACACAGAAAAATTTACAGAATATACCAACAAATTGGAGTGTGGGAGAAACAGTAAAACATGTAGGCAGATCTGGCATCAGATGAAGGGAAAGACATACAGGCAAAGAAACAAAATCATTTTGAGTCATACATTCTGATTAAGTAGTAGTAAAGTAATACACTGATAATAATCAGCCATATAGTCAAATATTAAAAACTATCCTCAAATATAGAGCTGGGGAGATTCCTCATGGATCACATGTTTCTGTTTCAGAGAACTGGAGTTCAGTTCCCAGCATTCTTGTCTGATTGCCAACAGCTGCCTCTAATTCCAGCTCCTGGCAATCTGACTCTCCAGGCAACTGGACATAAGACAGAGACAGACAGACAGACAGACAGACAGACAGACAGACAGACAGACACACACACACACACACACACACACACACACACACACACACACACACATACACACACTAAAGAGAGATTGATTGGGTCCAGGCCTGCCATGGACTTTTGAAACCTCAAAGTCCACCCACAGTGACATACTTTCTCCAACAAGGTCATGTCTCCTAATACTTCTAATCGTACCCAGGAGTTCTATTTCCTGGTGACTAAACCTTCAAATATGTGAGCCTATGGGACTCTCTTATTCAAACCACCACAGCACCCCACGTCCAGCCAGTTAGAAGAATGTGTGTTTAAGACCACAGAGCACAAAGCAGAGGTCCATGTCCAAGGCCCGTATCAGTCTTGTTGCTTCAGTGGGAACACAGAGGTGATGGGCTCTGAGATACACTGACCTCTTTCTCCTATGCTCTGGAGATCTCTGTCTGGATGTCAAGGTCTGACTTCCCATGAAACAGAAAGTATGCTTCATTTTGACAAGACTTTGAACACTAATGAAGCCCAGGTTTATTGTACACATTTAAAAATAATAAGAATACCTTCTTGAATGGTCTTTAAGCATGATAACCATCACCAAAACCATATAAAAACAGCCAATTAAAATGAAAAGTGTAAATTTCTGTGTAATAACCAAAATCAAAACAATAATTGAAGAGCTATAAATAACCCTTTTTGCATTCTTCCAATATTATAATCATCCAAAAATTTGATTAAAAAATTAAATTTGGATTAAACTTTAAAGTCAAATCTTTAAACAGAATGTAAGTTAGTTTTTCGGCGTGTCTATAAGTAACACCTGAATGAAAGCTGAATGAATTAAGTTTGAGCTGAGGATGTGCTGTCAGTATCAGGCAATGTGCACTTGTGAGTTATCTTACCTCTCAGTGTCAAATGTAACATAAATGATTGATTGATGTTCACTGACTTATTAACTTTAGAGCCCTGAAGGAATTGGAGTAACAATGGAAAACCATTGCTTTATGAAATCAAAGAAGCAGCTCAACTCAAATACAATAACTGACAGGTTCCTCAAACAAAATCTGTCTTCTGTAAACATAGAGAAGAATTTAGGGGGAGAACGGGAAGGGAAAAGAACAGGGACAGCTTGAGCAATCGCTTGTGCCCATGCCAGTAAAAAACAAAATAATGACAAATTACTGATATTACACAGCATGTAAACCTCTGAAATCATCATTTTCCATAACCGAGGCCCACTGGCCAGGCAAGCCCTGCACTACTTTTCTCCACATACTTTCCTTTTGTGAAATAAAACTTCCTATTGTTAAATAAATCATCTGTCACTGAACATAAATTCCTAAATCCTGAAGCTGACATGTTTCTATCTGCATAATTCCTGAAGAGGGACCCCAATCACTACATCTGTCTCCACTAGATCCTTTCTACTCCAGAGCATGACTTTTTTTCTTTTCATTTTTTTTAGTATTTCTTGAGAATTAATTTAGCTTGAGGCTATTTCAGATTAAGTTTCTCAGGACAAACATGTCCAGTTTTGGGTTAGTATGAGTCCTAAAATCTGGTCAGTATGACTAAAAATGCAATTGTCATCCTGATTCATAGTATATATGATAATTGCACAGATAGTTTATTTAAGAAATAAAAAACTATATTCCTAAATAGTGGCCATTTAACACTCAAACCAGTGATGTTCACATGATTCAGTTTTCATGGGCTCTTCCCTTTCCAGCAGGTGGTGTTGCTTGGTGTATTGCATTTCTTCTGAGTGATGTGCATTGTTATCATTTTATGTTTCCTTGATAAATAAAAACTATGCTGAGTGAGGTTTCACAGCCTGGTGTTTTTGTGGAACTCCTGACAGTAGAAATGGGGATGTCTCTGACTCTTCTGCCTGCTTTTGGAAGCCTGTTCCTCCTCCTTGTTTCTTCACACAGCCTTGATATGAAGGTTATGCTTAGTCTTATTGCGTTTTGTTGTGCTATGTTCCTTTGACACCACTGGGAGGGCTGCTCTCTTGTGAAGGGAGACAGAGGAGCAGTGGACCGCAGGGAGAGGAAAGGTGCAGGATACTTGGTGGATTGCAGGGAGGGAAGCTGTTGTCAGGTTGTATTGTATGGGAGTATAAAAATAGTAAAAAGATCATGGAAATTTCTCAAAACCATAAGCAATTAAAAGACAGCATGTGATAAAAGAATACTCTAGAAAAATTCTCATATTCAGCCTAAAACTAAACCACTTATCATGGGATAACTTGTGAGGTATAATAGTGTAGAGACCATGAGATGAAATGGATGTTAAAATACCAAATATAAACCAGTAGACAATTATTTCATCCTAAGATTATTCTATGATGGGCTGGAAGAGTGTGGGTTAGCACGAAGGAGAGCCACTGTCCCAGAGTGTTGGGATTTGCTTCCCGACACCCACAGCAGGCAGTTCAGGAATGCTTGAAACTCCATTTATAGTGGATCGGATGCCTTCTTCTGGTTTCTGTAGACACCTCCAAAAATGTGTTCATATCGCCGAATTAAATACAAATAAAATAAATCCTTAAAAACTGAAGATTATTATATGATCAATAGGAGCAAGTGTGACATGATAGAAGGGCTGCATTGGAGTACAGACACTGGGACTAGAAAGACTTTTCACTGACCTTTAATTATCTAAGTCATGAATGTGGGTGGATTTTAAAATCCTAATTATACTTAAAGCCAATCTTGTCATGGTCAGTAAAATGAAGACCAGAAATAGTTTCCTTGTCATAAGGAAAGCTGTGCATATGATCTTTGACCTTTGTCTTGCTGCTCCTGCGACAGTCAAGGTAGAATCATTAAGATTGGTAATCACCTAGAGGTCACCTCAGATGTAGTCACTCTGGCGATTTGGGTCAGACTTTTGATCCAACTTGTGCAAATACTAAGAAGTGTGAGAGTCAAGACACTGCCCACAAAGGACATAGGGGTACCTAAGCAGTGCCCCCGACTCGTGTGTCAGAGACCGACGTGCAAGACTCCACAATGATAGGCCTGTCTGTGGACCATGTAACAGTGTGAAATGTGAACTGTGTGTTGCCTCTTTCAGAAGAGTACACCAGCAAAGCAGCAGTGATCTAAGACAGACTTGAAAAAGAAGCAGTCTTAAGAATCATTTCCACGCCAGGCAGTGCTTGTTAATCCCAGCATTTGGGAGGCAGAAACAGGCATATCTCTGTGAGTTTGAGGCCAGGCTACAAAGTGAATTCAAGAACAGACTCCAAAACTACAGAGCAACCCTGTCTTGAAAAAAAAAAAAGAAGGAAAAACAAAGCAAGCAGCAAAGAATCCAAAAGAATCAATTCCAAAAAATTATGTGAATATTTGTGCTTCATCTTCTGTCTCCTGATTAAGGCTGCCATATGCTCTGATATGAGCTTAAAGGCACAGATATCTGGAAAGACATGCTGAGGTGGTCTCAAGGACAAGCTGATTCTGCTTCTATATACACCATTGTGCTTCTTTGCTGGTCTCTGCACAGTGTTTATATATCCCTGTTGCCTTCAGCTAATTTCTCCAGTTGGAAAAAACTATTCCAAAGAGGCCCCTCTGCACTATCTAAATTCTTGTGTTTTATTGAAAAACAAGCAAACATAAAAACAAACAAAACACATAAAGAGGCATTTGGTTACTTGTCAGTCGTTAGTGGAAACATGCATCCCACAACACATACCTAGTATGAGCCATTCAGAAACATGCCTCATCATTTATTATCACTCAGAATTATTGATAGCATGAGCTTTTCTGGGATTCAGTGGATGAGCTAGTTCAGAAAGGGAAACCTGAATAAATGAAGAAATGAGCCATCTGCTGTGAATGGCCAAACAGCTGTTCTTTGTGATCTGCTTCTCTGGAGCAGAGTTATTAAACTGCTAATTCCAAATGTATTTCCTCTTGATTAAACCAAGTGGGGAGACTTTCACGACAGTGGAAGAGCAAGGTGGACAACAATGATGGAATGATTAATGAGGAAGGTAGACTATATGATTTCATAGCTCATGGCCAAGTTTCTCTCTTTAACCTTGAAAGTATTTTTCCTACATTGTGTTAGAAATTCTGTGCTTAGCTTCCTTTTATCATTCTACTGTCGTTATCTACAAGTGCCTTGCTGTAGACTCTACTGCCCTGAAATGTTATAGTAGCCAATGTACTCATTCACATTTGTATTTAGGTCCACATGCATGCTGCTCCTGAGTAATTGAGATGAATGATCTCCTCTCAGCACAGGTCTCCTTTCCCTGAAGTTAACCACATAGTTGCTGGAGCCAACACTGCTGCCCTTCAGTTTATTGCAACCTTGAACAGCTTGGGAGTATCCCGGGGATTATCAGGTTAGTGATACAGATCTCTAGCAATCTGTGAGAGGAAAATATTCAATATCATAACATATTAGAAACAAACATGTATATATGTATACAATTCATTCATATACATGACATGTGTGTATCAGTCTTGAATAGACATTTCTGGATTAGTCTTTTTTCTGTAAAAGAATATACACTATTTTTGACACCTTTGTCAAATGCATATTCCTCTCAGGTAGTCTAGTTTGCTTACTAGATAAAGATACTGGGAAAGCAAATACCCCTTCTGGGTTATAGTCCTAAAACATTGGTTTCTTACCTATTTCATCTTCAAACCTAAAGCAAATTATAAATGACTCTTTCAGAACAAAAGCAATAATTTCTTTGTCAGGATGTATTATCATTATTATTGGGAAACTAGAGTATTGTGCAGTCTCTTAGAAGAAAATTGGGAGCAAAATGACAAAGATAGTTTGCCAGATGGTATCTATTTAAATCAGTCCTTCTTTCATGAAACTAAAACCCACAGTAGAAAAAAGTGAATTCTTTGACATTGCTATTCCAAGTTTTCTGAATATATTTCCTTAAAAATATTTTTAAAAATTATTTATGCTAAGTACATATGGATTACCTATTTTAAAATTTCTATATATCTTAACATATTTTTCTATGTTCATTCTAAATTTGGACTCATAGACTACCTGGGGAAATTGTTCTTGCCAGAGTTTCTAGCAATGGTTGTTTTGTGGTTCTGAAAGTGAGAGCTAATCTACTGACTATCATGGAGGTGATGACGATGCTTTAGTACATCTAAGCAACACAGGAACAACATGCAGCTGGAAGGTTTATTTGGGTCATGATTTCACGGGAGTCTTGTCAATCATGGTAATGAAGGTGAAACAAAATTTCTGAAGTTTACTGCTGGGGTTCCTCACATCACCGAGGCAAATGGGCAGTAGAAAAAGCAGGTCAGAGTTTGAAGTGGACATACGCTTAAAAGGCACACCCTTCGAGGTCCACTTCTTCGAACTAGGGCCCAATTCTAAAAGATTCTAAAACCTGCCCAAAACAATGCTACAGCTGAAGACCAAGTTCATGGCACACGAATCTGTGAGGGGCATTTCACATCCAAACCACAGGAGGGTATTGTAACCAGCTAGCAATGCACAAGTTAGGTCTCCTGGTCATTAAGTCATGCACCTGTCTTCACCTGGAAGGGACTTGAAGACTAAAGAGTAGAGAATGCCTAACTATTCAACATTAAAAGAAATGCAACCAAGATTCGAGGAGTGCATAGATTTTGTCTAAAGGCAAATAAATGAATGAATGAATGAATAAATAAATAAGTAAATAAATAAATAGGTAAATAAATGGAAATGAACATTTTCACTGGATGGAGGCAGAAGTGTAATTGAAATAACTAGCTACTTCTTGGATTTCCTCCACACAATGGATGGGTGACTAAGTCTTAAATAAGGCACTCCTCAGGACCACCTACTTTCTTATTTCGAAGTAAACTTTGCAAGGATTATGGAAAAGAGTCTAGACTCTTAATTAGTATGATCACAGACAGGTATGTCTCTACATCTCCATTTGCAGCATTAGGAGGTTTAATGATGTAAATTACCCACTCTTTAGTGACTTCATCTTTGTAATGAGGATGGTGATTAAGGCGATCTTTAGTTATATATTTTCTAAGAGAATAAAATAATTATGTGAAAATTTTAAGTACTTTATAGGCCAAAGGAGGTTTCTGGTGTTGTTGTTTTTTTTTTTTTTTGGTTGTTGTTGTTGTTTTTGTTTTCTGTCTTTTTGGTGGCAGCAGCGGTGGTGGTTGCGGTGATGGTGGTGGTGGTGGTGGTGTGTGTGTGTGGTATTTGTTTGCTTTGTTTTATTTTGTTTTGCTATCTCTGGCTGTGTTTCTGTAGAGGTAAGAAAAGTACTATATGACATCACTAACAGATAACCCTATAATTTTCCTTCCTTCCTCCATGTTGATACTGGACATTAGAACCTTAGATTTTATTTCATCTTCCTTTGTTTTAGGTCCTGTGATTTACTTATTCCAAAGTGGTTAATTTTAGGGTTTGCCAATTCTAGGTTGTTTCTATATCTGACCTTAGAGAGTTTAGCTCATCTCTCTTTCTTGATTATAGTCCGCAATAGCTGAAGAGTGCACAATAAACACCGTATGTCAACCAGGATTGCTGTGGGGTGAATGCGGATGCGTAATCAAGATCTGATATGTGCTGGGAGAAGCAGGCTTATAATTAATACAAGATTTATTTTCTCCTTTTTCCTCCCTTGCGGTAGAGAGCAAAACCACTTGACAAACCTCCTGCATGCCACTACTCAGAAGAAAAGGTAGCTAGTGCATGGAAATCGGAGTGGTCATCTGGGATGCAATGAACTCAAGTTTATGCCATCGTTTCTCCTGTTTAACATTGGAGAGTGTTGCTATTCTGCAAGATAGAGGTAATATTTTTGGGTTTGTTCATTAGTGACCATTGTATTGGCCAAATTAAAAAGAAAAGAAAAGAAAAATACCCCACCCCCCAAAACAAAACAAAGCCCTCACTTTCTGAACTATTAACAACCAAGCTGTAGTATCAGGGTTTTCTAAACCTAGTGTGGGCCAGACTCTAATTCTTATATAAGCAGACTCATTACGCTTCCATCAACAAGAATGAATAGGGCACAAGCAGGAAAATGTGAGTGAGAATGAGGAGGAAATATTCCAACTACTTTCCAGTGTTTAGAGTTCTGCTATTATTTAGCAACTTACAGAAACTTAGCTTTCCATACACAATACTGTGCATACTAAAAAAATGTTGCAAAGTCCTTATTGTGTGCTTCCTCTGGCAGAAACTCCACCATCACATCTGGTTTGTCCTGCAGGGATAACTTCTCAATGCTGTTCAAATCCAATCCACACACAGCCATCCCTATCTATCAGTGTGCTCTGCCTTCCCTTTTCTCCGCTGGCAATTCCATTTCCAGTCCTTCACTAGCGAGCGGAGTAGCAAGTGCTATTCATTTAATTCTGCTGGTGGTGATCCCACTGCAGCCCTCTTTATACCAGATTCACCACTTATGAGGACTCAGAACTTCAGAATCCTCTAATTCAAACTCCCCCAAAATTAAAGATTTCCAGATACAGGGATTTTGTTGTTAGAGTCCTGTAAAGTCACTTAACTGTGTAGCTTCTGAAGTAAAATTCTTAATCAAGGAATGCAGCTAACTAAAGAAATTTAATGAAAATAAAGCATTCATAAAACTGTGCAACACTTGTGGTTGCTGCCACAAGCTAGTTATTGAAGAAAAACAAGCACTGTGCAGACTAGATAGAAAGATTCCTAACAAGTGGATTCCTAACAGAATCCACCGCCTACTGGAGGCTCCTATCACCAACTGAGTACTCTAGAAATTCTGTTAAAAATATTTAACAAATATGTTCTTTAGTACATTTAGTACGTTTCTGGGTGTTTGATCAAGGGAAAAGGAGAGTTTTCTCTGGCCTTGTATACAAAGGGTGTCTTCAGGATGGTATTCTGTGTTCACCAAAATTATGAGTTTAGACCGCCTTAGGGGAAATAGTAAAGTTAAAATTTTTTCCACATTACTCCAATGATAAGAAACACATATGTTAGGTTTTTATTGCCCTTAGCTTCACTTCATAACCTGCTGTTAACTGCAAGCTAATGCAAGTTTCTTAAGTGTGCATGCAGTAGGATGAATTATGTCACATACTAATTAAATAATTAAATGAGGTAAAATCTACTTCATAAGTACTATAATGTATTGTTCTCATTTACTAAGAATGTTTGTTTAGTGATACTTTTGAGACTTGAAAGGCTTGGTTCCTCTACCTTGAAGAATTCCTCCCTTATAACAACCTGATGTTCCTAAGTCAGTAGAACCTCCTAAAAAATGGGTTAAGTTAGCATTTATTTTCGAAGAAAATTCCCAGAGTGTCATTTTAAAATTCAAATGACAGAGCGCAAGGTAGTGTGCAAGACTGTAATCTCAGCATTTGGAAGGCTTAGGCCAAAGAACAGCCAAGGCAACACAATTACACAATTTCACATAAAATACTTGGTAAACAAGCCTGATACCCTGTGACCTCTCCTGCACACACACACACACACACACACACACACACACACACACACAAAACAACAACAATAAAAAACTTGCTACTACTGCTGCTATTAAGAAAATTAAAAAGATAGTTTTCTGATTTGCATACATTTTTGTAATACAATGTATGCAAGTATAAGAGATTTTAAAAATTATCTGATACTACTTACAATAGGATTTTGATTTAGTTATTTTCCCAGTACAACTAAAATAAACATCCACAGGCCATCCAAGACTACATAACTGGTAACATGAAAGACATCCATCAGCAGGTGAGTCCCCTCTGCTTGGGTCAGAATTTGCTTCGGTCAGTCTCCTCTTTGGGCACACCTTTGCTTGAGCTAGCCTCCACTGCTTGGGCCAGCTTCTGTAGACAACTCTTGCCTTGGGAATTTGATCTCAAACTGTACCACAGATATAAACTCATCTTGAGGTAGGAGGTGTACAGTCTTCTTTGCAAATCAATAAATCTCATAGTCATGGACAATGGTTGGGGGATGGCATTTCTAACTAATATTTCAACTTACACAAGGTAACATTTTCCCAGGAATTTATTTCTGGGAAATAAATTCAGACAAAAATGTGAGCTGAAATTCCTCTTAGCATTGAGAGAAGATAAGTGTAAAAGTTATTTACTTCTGTGGCATCTTCCATGTCTCTCTGCTGTAAGGAGGTTGTCCTAAATTATTAAACATTTTAAATACCATATTCTGTAGTCTTTGAAAGGTTTGAAGAATGCCTATCCATCTGAAATAATCTGTGTACATCTAGAAAATCTAAATAACACTAATACAAGCTTGACTATTAAAGATGACTCTCTATTAACCTATATTTCTTAATTAAATATTACATTTTAAATGAGCTATACAAACACAATAATGAAGAGCAAAACTTTAATCAAGAGCAAAAATAAACATATAACAAAATTTGTATCAATTAACCAAAATCCATACCAATGAAAATCTCTATAGTATATCCCTCTGTAAATAAAAACAAACAAACATTTATAGACAATATTTAGGAATATGGGCGTAGTTCTCTCCATACTGTCTTCTGTTTTATGTTGGGAAAAGTAATTTTTGGGAGTGTTCATAACAACCTTTTGGGGGGATCTTGGTCCATCAAATCATATTAGTCTGAAAGCAATCTACAGGTTCTCATCCCTTGTAGAAACAAAAGAAGAACCTCTTTTCCAAAGCAACATATCCTAAGACCCAAATTCTGAAGCCAAGACACTTTTATAAATATACATATTGGTTTAGCTTAGAAGCCCATACAATGAAATGTCACTCTGTACTTAGCTCCTTTATAGTCAAAAAATTCAAAGAAAATACAATAATATACATAATCCACACAGAGATTTCACAAAATTTCTGTGAATTTTTCATCTTTACATGGCTTATTTATTTTTTTACACCTTTAAATCTCTGTCTGTACTCTGTCTCTTTAAAGAGTTTACTTTTTAAAAAAACTGTTTTTATCCAATACTGTTATTTAGAGGTCTTTTCCATCTGGATTTGTCTTTATTGCATATCTGTAATTATTTTCTGACCAGAACTGCTTCTTCAAATGCTAAGTGTTTCTTATAAACTTAAGCGGTGCCATTGCTAGAGGAAATATGGCACTGCCTGCTTGCCTTGCCCAGTCCAACGTGGTGGAACTGTGTGCTGCCTCTGAGAGTCATATACATTGCTCCATTTTCAGGAACAGAGCCTGTCTATGTTGTCATTAAGCAAGTTATAATTGCTCCATAGCCAGACCTTGTCAGAGTTCACGCTGGCAGTATGGCCCAGAAAGCCAGCATTTCAAAACTGCATGGCTTTTTTTTCTGCTGCCACTGAGTCAGGAAAACCTCTCTCAAAAGAGCCATGCCTCTGCTTGCTTCTAGCAAACAGCCCACCCAAGAAAATGCCACTAACAAACCATGCTTAAGTCTTTTCTATTGTGTCTAGGATTCCTTCTCAAACTCTCTGAGGTTTTTAAAGTGGATTTTAGTTGGCCATGTGGGCACCAAATTGTTATAAAGAGGTTGTTTGGTAGTTCCAGCCACTCAGCAGCTCAGACCTGAAATAATTCCGAAGAAGCTATATTGTTTAAATCACTGCTTGGCACATAAGCTCTAGCTTCTTATTGCCTAACTCTTACATATTAATTTAACCCATTTCTATTAATCTGTGTATCATCACGGGGCTGTGGCATACCAGGTAAAGTTCTGGCATCTGTCTCTGGCAGGGCTACATGGCTTCTCTTTGCCTCTGCCTCCTTTCTCCCTGCATGCCATTTAGTTTTCCCCACCTACCTAAGTTCTGGTCTATCAACAGACCAAGGCAGTTTCTTTATTCACCAGTAGTATTCACAGCATACAGAAGATAATCCCACATCAAATCTCTCTTACCTATGCTTACATATTAATTTAACCCATTTCTATTAATCTGTATATCGCCACATGGCTGTGGTAGAGAATTCCACTCCTCTCTTCATATGATAGCCTCCTTCATGAACCAATGTCAGTTATGTATCTCAGATCTCTGGCAATTAAGGTTGCTTCCTGAGCTCTTTGGTCTTTAAAAGATTCTTATAAGTATTATTTTAATATACATACTTTCTATATAGGTCAGTCAATGGTCAAGTTATTTTTTTCCAGGGACCCAGAGTCATTTATAAATAGCAATCTTGCTGCTCAGGACATTAAACTCGGTAGTAAGAGAACATCTTTCTTTAACCATTCTTCTATTGAGGGGCACCTAGGTTGTTTCCAGGTTCTGGCTATTACAAATAGTGCTGCTATGAACATAGTTGAACAAATGCTTTTGTGGTATGATAGGGCATCTCTTGGGTATATTCCCAAGAGTGGAATTGCTGGGTCTTGAGGGAGGTTGACTCCCAGTTTCCTGAGAAACCGCCACACTGATTTCCACAGTGGCTGCACAAGTTTGCATTCCCACCAACAATGGATGAGAGTTCCCTTCTCTCCACATCCTCTTCAGCATAGGCTATCATTGGTGTTTTTGACTTTAGCTAATCTGACCGGTGTAAAATGGTATCTCATAGTTGTTTTGATTTGCATTTCCCTGATCACTAAGGATGTTGAGCATGACCTTAAGTGTCTATTGGCCATTTGAAGTTCTTCTGTTGAGAATTCTCTGTTCAGATCAGCACCCCATTTTTTAATTGGGTTAATTAGAGTTTTAGTGTCTAGTTTCTTGAGTTCTTTGTATATTTTGGAGATCAGGCCTTTATCTGATGAGGGGTTGGTGAAGATCTTCTCCCAGTCCGAAGGTAGCCTTTTTGTCTTACTGACGGTGTCCTTTGCTTTACAGAAGCTTCTCAGTTTCAGGAGGTTCCATTAATTCATTGATTCTCTTATTGTCTGTGCTACTGGGGTTCTACCTAGGAAGTGGTCTCCTGTGCCTATGTCTTGTAGACTACTTCCCACTTTCTCTTCTATCTGGTTCAAAGTGGTCAGATTAGCGGTAAAAAACAATGACATCTTGAATTTTGCATGCAAATGGATGGACATAGAAAACGCTTTACTGAGTGAGGTAACCCAGACCAAAAAGAGGAATATGGTATGTATTCACTCATAAGTGGATACTAGCCATAATTAAAGGTCTTTGAGCCTATTATTCGTGATCCTAGAGAAGCTAAATAAGAAGGTGAACCTGAAGAAAATCATGTAGTTATCCTCCTGGAGATTGGAAATAGACAAGAGTCCCAGGTAACCTCGGGTGCATGGGGGGGGGTGGGAGGGTTGTTGGAAGGGGAGAGGGTTAGAGAGAAGGGAGTAGGGGAGGAATGGGGAAAGCTCGGGGGACTGAGATGGGGGGAGGGAGGAAGAATGGATATGGATCAGGGAAGAATATATCTCAACTAAGGGAGTCATTTTAGGGTTTACAAGAGACTTGATTATAAATGGTATCCCAGGTCCAAAGAGAGATCCCCAGATTGTTCTCTGGACAGAGGAGAGGGTGTCTGAACCGGCCTTGGCCTATAACCATACTGATGAATATTTTGCTTATCACCATAGAACCTTCATCTGGCGATGGATGGAGATAAAAACAGAGATCCACATTGGAACATTGGACTTAACTCCCTAGGTCCAAACGAGAAGCAGAAGGAAAGAAAACGTGAGCAAAGAAGGCAAGACCAGAGGGAACCTTCATCCGAAGATGGATGGCGATACAGATACCCACATTGGTGGATACCCACATTGGAGCACCGGACTGAGCCTCCCCCCAAGGTCCAAATGAGGAGCAGAAGGAGGAAGGAAATCAGGACCGCGAGGGGTGCGATCACCCACTGATACAAGGGGACTGATCTAATGAGAGTTCACCAAGGCCAGTTGGACTGGGACTGAACGAGGACGCAATCCAACCAGATTCTCTGAATATGGCCAGATTCTCTGAATGTGGGTGGCCCGGAGTCTTTCTGAAAAGCCATTGACAATGGCACTGGGACTTGTTTCGTCTGCATGTACTGGCTTTTTGGGATCCTAGTCTGTTTGGATGCTCAGCTTCTTAGACCTGGAGGGAGGGGGGAAGAACTTGAACTTCCCACAGGGCAGGAAACCCTTACTGCTCTTAGGGATGGAGAGGGAGGAGGAGGGGGAGGGGGGGAGTGGGAGGGTATTGGGAGGAGGGGCGGAAATGGAAACTTTTATATTTTAATAAACTTTGGGAAAAAAAAGAGAATATCTTTCAAAGGGTGTGACCTCCAGCCAGAGCTATCTGTCTGTCATGAGAGTTCTGAGGAAACAGGTCTTTCCCTTCTTTCTGCCTTCCTGTTCTTTTAAGTCATTTCTCTCTCGTTCATGATCTTTTGAAGAAGCCATTCACAGTTAGACTTTACAAGAGACTGAATCATTGCAGATGCACTTTGTCAAAATTTTATTCTGCTTTTGTAGGTCTACTCTATGCCCTAGAATTCTAAGTTTATTGTTATAGCCACTAGCTTAGGAACCCTGACTGTACTCACCCAAGGCACATTTCTAGCACACATCAAACACTCCTTAAGTTCAGTCCATGTTTGTTCCTGTGTCCGTTATTCAGCTGGAAAGCTCTTATTCCCCAGACCAACACTTTCCCATTGTGCTTTGGGATGAGCACTGTCGACAATCCTTCTCTGAAAGGTCAAAGGGACACAGTGGCTGCAGACGTCCTGAAAGAAAAATTCTCTAAGTTTTGCCCAGAATTTAGTGTGTGATTGGTGTTGATGGAATTGATTCATTTTCTATAATACAACCTAGATTTGCCCTTTTCTTTGCTTGTAGCATAAGACTTGTAAGAGCCAAGACATGTTTTAAAATGTAAAATGGTAAAGCATTTTTATGTGTTTATGTAAATATTAATATATCTACCTTTATATTAACAAGGCATTAAACACGATATGTATGTGTGTGTGTGTGTGTGTGTGTGTGTGTGTGTGTACACAGAAGGAGAGAGAGCTTCTTTGACATGATAAAATTGTATTCTAAACTAAAAGCACTTGTAATATACCTAGAGTGGTGAACACCACAACCGATCCTTAAGCAGTCTTAGGACAAATGTTTCATTAATTTGTTGTTGGAAAACAATCCACAATTAAGGCAATAGTGAACCTGCTGAATAGCTCACATAGTTTATTAAGTGCTTGGCTGAAAATGAATACATACACTGTGGTAGCACCCACTATGAATGTGTGTTGAAGGGCAGTGCTTGCTAAATGCAAACCAGCTTGGCCCTGTGGTGATGGTGAATGGCACGAGCTCTTGCCATCATCTCAAGAACAATGTACATGTGTATACACATTTGGTAGAAGGAGGGTGATGACTATGGAAATATCTCAGGCCTATGCAAGCTATAAAATTGTATGGATCACCCACTTTCCAACCATGGAGAACTAACTAGTTCTTTATTTTCTGCATTTTGTATTGAAATTTATAAGAAAGAAATTAATTTATATCATATTTATAACAACAGTATTTTGAGATTTACTAGTAGATGCATAAAACTGTATGTTCAGCAATCAAGTAGGCAAGGTGTAGATGCAGGTTCTGACATCAATTTAAGAGCAGACAAAAAACAAAAGTGGCCAAAGCCGGATTTGCCAAACACACCAAGCACTGCATAGTGTGGTCCAGTTGAATGCTGGCAACTAGAGACCTTTTCTTCATCTTAAAACACTAATGCAGGAGTCAGCGTGATGGAACCCAGCTTGATTTCTTCCCCGTAAGCTGTCTCTGCTTCTATCTATTATTAGAATTAAAATATGGAAAAGTAGGATATTATGTCCCTCTCACAAGATTCCTTCTGCCCTATAAGGCTGACATTAGGAATTATTTTGAGGTTGTGAATCTCGGTTAAAATGTACATGGGGAATGGACACATTAAATTTTCAGGGACATTTCCCCTTTATAAGAAAGGTAAACATGGAAAATGCTCCATTTAGTAACAGAATTAGTCTGAATAAAACAGCCTCAGAGAGCTAGAAAGGTGATGTGGTACACACATATGCGCGCGCACATACAAGCACATGCACACACACATACACACACACACACATTTTACCAGTGTATAATATATACTTCATGCTATACTATTTTATTTGAGGACTGTTACTAGGGATATATCCCAGAATTTTGTTTATACAGTACCACTAAACGTCCCTAGACAAGCAACTGTTGTGGGATATTTGACCATGAAGTGAAACTTTGTTAGTAAAATTAACTTTGTATCAGGAGGTAGAACCAGATACTAGTTAAAAAGAATTAGCCATAGATAGTGTGGAGGACCCAGAAAGACAGATAGATAGACACAGGAAGAAGTAGGAAGGGACTTACAGATTCAGTCTTTTGGGTTTGGGACAGCGTGGACATCTCTCTTCTTGCTGCATCTCTGGCTGAAAAGAAAGGTCAGCTGGTTGCTTCTTGGCTTATCTGATCTACCAAGTTTTCATCCCAACATTTAACCCTCAAATCTTTATTAGTAAACAACTTAGATTAAAACAATATTTGCCTGCCATGGCCACAGCTGAGCTGGTGCCAGCAGCGTGGAAATCCTGCCAGGCCATGGTCTGAGTAGTTAAAATATCAGTAGCTTCAGGTGTGGCCACTAAACAGACAGAAAAATAAGAAGCAATTACGTTTATCATATGAATATACACAATGTATACCTCCATGGCAGTGATTTTTATTTGAAATTAAAATCTCACTCATATCAATTTCGGGATTAACGTTGTCAAGTTTATTGTGGGATTAGTGTAGCACAGAGGAGGTAATGCTTACCTTGCCATCTCCTAGTCAATAGGCGGAAGTGCAAGTCCAGAGTTCTTGGACTTCATAGGCATCTTGTAGCTTCTGTTGTTTTAGACGATGTGGCCAGGCTCAAACTCAGCTGAGCTAAGAGCAGATCTGTTACTCTCCACATGTGCAAAATAAAAGGTGGGATCCCTCACTAGATGAGCGGGACACACCTTTTTGAGCAAGGGTGTCCCCGAGTCTTGGCACTGGTGCCTATTCCTCCAGCCAGCACGCATTTCCCATCCACCCCTTTGTTTCTGGTTGACTTTCATGAGTCTGAGCACCACGAGTTTTACCGGTAGCCATTATAGTCTCAGCCCTCCTACCTTGGTGCTTATGCCCATTAAATCATGGGTTTATATGGCAGCTCTTTATTAATTCTGTGACCTTAAATTTGTTAACTTCTCTGATCTTTAACATCTTAATTTATAACGTAAGGACTACACAAGGCACTGAAGAAACATTAAATACAAGAACCCTAGAGAAATTCACAGGAAAATTTTTACACATGGAAAAAAAGAAAAATAAAAGCCATTTAGCTGCTGTTCACTGTTTTAAGAATTTCTACTCGAATCTCTGCACTGCCCAGAATCACATCACTCAGACTAAAGGAACTGGAGACACCAAAGTGTCAACTCAGTTCATATGGCCCTGTTCAAACATCACAGTTAGTATTAGGGCAGTGCCATCAACTAGAGAGGGGACAACGCAGACATTTGCAGCTATGCAAAATATGCCACAGATAAAACGATGATTCTCTCCTGATATATGGTTATTTTCTTTTCAGTAGTAATAGAGTAAAACAATCATTATGGAAAGAATCTTCCACTAACTTTAGTGAACATGGTAGAAAATATTTCAAAGTAAATTCCATATTTTTATTTCTTCCCTTATTATGTAAGCTCTTCAGCCAGTTTATTTTATTATTTAATTTTATTTCATGTTATTAAGGGAAAGAAAACAGAATGATAAAGGGATTCAAATTCAATTTAAAATTATTCCACTGGTTTACCAGCATGGGCACAGCCTCCCATCAACTGCTTGAGCACAGTGTCTATGAGATTTGAATTTATCACTGCCCTTCAAAGAGATCAGTTTCATCCTTGTGTGCTTCAGCTTTCTTATTGATACTCAGTGACAACATCAGGAGCCACCTCAGAGGTTAATTGTGAGGATTAACCTGAATGAACATATTTATTATATTTATACTATTTATTTATTATTTATTTATTACTATTATTTATTTATTACTATTAAATTTATTTATTTATTGCTTTTATATTTTATTTTCCATACAAAGAAGAGTAAACAAACACTGCAGGCAGAAAGGACAATGTGAAATACAGGCCTAAAAGGATTTTACTTGCTCGTTATCTCAGCAAATTTATGCAGAAAATGATTTCCATAGCACAGCAAAACCAACTGAGTCTGTGACAGATCAAGGCCTCTTTCAGTAGGGTCACATCACCTCTACTGACCTGGAAATTCAGACTAGTTGTGTGAAGAAGACCCGAGCACATGATTCGTGCAGGTCCTGGGTATTCCTGCCTCCCTTTTACAGACTGTGGTGCTCAAGTTGAAGCTCACCCACACTTTTCAGTGCCCCCAAGTGATTTCACCCCACTCTAGCACTTGCTCTTTAGTATGCCCCTGAGAATACAAGTAAATAACTTTATAGATTTAATTTATCTGATTTTCTCCTTTTTGAGATGAAAAATATTCTTCATGCAGCTTGACTGATAAATGCTTTTGGTATGGTATAACCTATTCACTTACTAAGTGCATTTATCCACAGTAAACAGGGTGATTTTTGTCACACACTACCCAATCCCCCTCATTTGAGAGACAATGTTCACTTTTAGTTATTGCCAGTGAATAGGAAGAGTTCCAAACTCTGTGAAGAGATCATGTCTAGACTTTCATGTTCACTGGAGGCATTCTGATTAAGATAGAAATCCACTGACTGCCCTCTCCCTCAGAGAACTGATATGATATGCCTAACAGAGGAGCTTGGAGCTGTCTCTTTCAGATTTACCCCAGTTGTTGTCTGAAGTTTCTGTCCTGCCTGGTTCCCACAATTGTTAAGTCCCAAAGAAATCACACAGAGGTCTACATTAACTATAAACAGAAAGTCTGTCCCATTATCTCAGGTTTCTTATTTACTCTTATAGCTTATATTAGCCCATTATTCTAGTATATGTTAGCCACATGACTCAGTACTTTTTTCAGTAAGGCAGTCACATCTTGCAGCTGGGCCAGAACTCCAAAGGAATAGCCTTCCTTCTTCCTAGAATTCTCCTGTTCTCCTTGACTCACCTCTACTTCCTGTCTGGTTGTCCCACCTATATTTCATGCCTGGCTACTGGCCAATCAGCATTTATTTAAAATATAATTGACAGAATATAGACAATTGTCCCACATCAAGGAGATGCTCATTGTCACACAATAAAGAGCATATTGGGGAACTCACTCATCAGAGGACATGTACATTCTCTGAAAAGCAGAGATGAAATTGCCTGGAAATTTTTGGATTTTTAATAGAAGGTTCAATTTGTCATGCCTTCAAACTGTTGCATTTCTTTGATTTACTTTAAGGATATTTTAATATCACACAACCTTCCATCTCATGAGTGTAAGTAGTGTCAACATTCTCAGTAGTAGTATACTTCCTTTTAATGTGGATAGGTTCTTTTCCTGTATAGATGTTAGTTTATAAGGTGCATGCCTGTCTTGAGGCCAAAAAAGAGTGTTGGATACCCTGAGACTTGAGTTACAAAGGGTTACGAACTGCCCTGTAAGTGTTAGGATTTGAAACTCGGTCCTCTGGAAGAATATTAGCTATTCTTAACCATTGAGCCATTTTTCCAACTCCTATTAGTAGATTATTAGAATACTTTTTTTCTTTATTTTTGTGTTGCATTTATGCTTTTTATATGGAGATTTGATCCTGTATCTAGCTTTGGGATTTTATTGATAGTGGCATTCTCAATTTTTCATGTCTTCCTGTTTCTTTTGCAATACAAAGATTCCCCCCCCCCCATTTCCTACTCTATACTAAAGGCCCAGCTACTATAAAGATCATCAAGGAATGATCTTGAGCATGACAAAGAGGAACTTGTGTACTTTTAAGACAGAAAGACTACTGGCTGTGAGCTTTTTTTAGATTCAAACCTCTCTTTACCATGCACACAGCATTCTAAAAGCTCTCCTGTGCTGGGCTCCTACCCTCTCTGACACCCCAGCCTTTCCTGGACCATTTGACAACACTCTGCCGGGGCCTTGACTCTGGGGAACTACTGAGTAGGCGCAGGTCAGTGTCCTCACTGTGCTTTTGTCCTCACTTGACAATATGCTTTTCCTCACTGATGATGCATCCCTGTGTGTCTGCCATTATCAGGTGAGTTTGAACAATGATCTCTGTCCAGTGAACGTTCCTCAAAGCCATTGATAAGACATTGTGAGATGACACTTTTTTTTTTGTTGTCAACTGTTAGATCTTTATTTTTCTTCTTCCTTTTTTCTTTCTTTTGTTTATTTATTTTTTCCATTTAAATATTTACACTTCCTCCCCTCCTCCCATTCCCCTCCCCCTCCCCCCTCTCCCCCTCCTCCTCCTCAGTCCCTCTCCCTCCTTAAGAGTGGGTAGGGAACCCTGCTCTGTGGGAAGTCCAAGGCCCTCCCCACTACATCCAGGCCTAGGAAGCTTTGCATCTAAATAGACTAGGGTCCCAAAAGGCCAGTACATGCAATAGAAACAAGTCCCAGTGCCTTTATCAATGACTTGTCATTCAGCTCCATTGTCAGCCACATTCAGAGAGTCCGGTTTGATTGCACCCTCATTCAGTCCTGGTCCAGCTGGATAGTGAGCTCCCAAGGCATCCTACAGAATGGGAGAAGATCATAACCAACCCCGTATCAGACAAAGGTCTGATCTCCAAAATATATAAAGAACTCAAGAAACTGGACATGAAAATTCTAATTAACCCAATTAAAAAATGGGGTACTGAACTGCAAAGAGACTTCTCATCCGATGAAGTTCAAATGGCCAAAAGACATTTAAGGTAATGTTCAACCTCCTTGGCGACCAGGGAAATACAAATCAAAACAACTTTGAGATACCATCTTATACCTGTCAGAAGGGCTAAAATCAAAAACTAAAATCAATGATAGCCTATGCTGGAGAGGATGTGGAGCAATGGGAACACTCATCCATTGCTGGTGGGAATGCAAACTTGTGCAACCACTTTAGATCACACTTTTTAATAACTTTATTTTTTTTTAGCTTTTAACCATATTGCCAACACAATTTGGAGGCTCTAGATCTGAATTGCATAATGTGACCCTGATTTCTTTTCCCTTAAGAATGTCACAGAAATTTAAATTATTCTTTCCAATGAACTTGTTTTGATGTTAAAGATCTGACCTCTATACCATATTATCAATAGTTTTCATCATTAATATGGAAGGAACATCTTTATACTTCAACATAGGCTTGAACTTCAAAATATCTTTCCCACCAGTTCTGACTTGGTTGTGTAGACTAGTGTGAGAAGGTTATTAACAGTCACTTTCTGAATACAAGAACATGTTGGTAAAATAAGCCTTGCTAAAACTTTTTAATCATGTAATAATGTTGGTGGTGTGTTGAACTGTGTTTCTCTGAGCTGGCTATTTTTATTTGCATACATTATCATAATTGATCCTCTTGACAACCTTATGAGAGAGGCATTGTTAACACCTCTGCATGGACCAGAGAAAGGTGACAAAGAGATATTAACTGCTATTCTAAATTCCTGTTATTATAAGCCTCTGATTTTGTAATTTGAGAACGTAATTCCAGGTAATAGGGCAAACGTCATCACTCCTTTTTCCATCCTCCTCTGCCATCCATTTAGTGAATAAACTACTGGTGAATCAGTGCTTGTTGACCTGAGGAGGATGCTTTCAGTAAGACTAAGGACTTCAGGAATTCTCACCCTCTTCTTGGGTGGAGGAAGGCACAGTCCCCTTAAGAGACATGAAGAAATTCTGCATTAATCCTTACTGATATCTTACATAGTTGGAATACAAAACCCTGGTGTGGCATGGCAGTGAATCAGGTCCTAACTTATATGACTTTCTAAAAAACAGATGGACAACTAAAAAGAAGGGGAAGGTGGAAGACTAAGTGATCATGATCTTCAATTATTTAGTTATCAACAATAATAAGAATCCAGAGTCCAATGTTTTCTTTTTAGGAGCTATCAGATGGGTTTATTTCATATCTCTATGAAAGCTCTACACTGTCTCCTCCCCTGGAGCAGAATACTGCCATAAATTAGACTACATTTATCTAGAATTTTGAAATTCATAAATGTATTTATCTTCAGTTTTCATAAACTTGCTAAATGGCATGTTCCTTGTCTGCAATGTTCTAAGCAACATACTGGATTTGTAACCTATGCTACCTCTGTCTTAGCATTTACAGAGGGACAAGGTGTAACTACACGCTATGCTTTGAAATATATTTAAACATATTTTACTTAATCTTGATGTTACTACCATAGACTTGACCCCTGAGCCATACTTGTACAAATGTCTAGGATGCACATTTGTATGAAGTAGCTTTAACAAACAGATCTCAATGACATAAAAAAATAGTGCTTTACATTATAGTATAAGGGACAGCAGCCACCACTTTGGACATATATTTTCAGAGTCAATTGTGTACAACAGTGAAAAAACTCTAATGGCTCTTCTTCAGGATCTAAAGATGACCTGGGAGTAGTTTGGGGACAGCTCTCATTTCTAAAATTAACAGAACAGAGAATGAGGAGAAGGGTCTTCTCCTTGCTGTAAATTCCACTGCTGATAGCCTGCTATATATCAGGATGATGTGTGGTCAGAGACAGATCTTCAACTTTGCTTGATATTTACAGAAAATAGAATCCTCCTAACACATTGCTGTTCTCATGTTCCCTGATAACAAAAGAGATTTGCCATTGAGCAGACTGACATGATAGGGGAAAGCCCTTAGTTCTGGGGACTGCATTGCTTGTCCTCTGTAGCCTTAGATCTTCATTCTAAGCTGCAATTTTCTGTCTTTAAAATGTAGAGCTTTGAAGTAGAACAGAGCCTTTACTCCTAACAGTAGACTCCTTAAAGTACACTTAAACAGACCCAAACACCACAAAGCAACAGGAAACCAGTCAAACGTAACTGCAGTGCAACCCCATCCCTACTTGAAAAAAATGCTACATTATTTAGCATCTTTGAGCACATTTGCAGAAGACACTGATTACTCAGATGACCTTCAGTTTGTGTCTGAGTGGAGTCATTTACTGTTGACAACTCTGTGTCTTCCCCTATTCTCATCAAATTAAGTTCATGTGAGTTTTTGCGATTATCTTCTTTCCTCTGTCACAGACTTAATGTTAACTCTACTTTTTAATTTCTCTTATTCACACTTTGCTTCCTGTTCAATGGTCCACTCACTTAGCACGTCATTGGCAACAAGAACTCACTTAAGACATTCATAGGTTGAAAAAGATAAAGTTTGTACATTCATTTTTAAGCATGGCTGTGTACAGTTCAGGAATCACATATGCAAATTAACAAGGGCACTGGGGCTCTAAATCTCCTCAGAATGCTGGTCACTGTAGGAACCTGCAGACAGTGGTTTTTAGGAACTGGAGTAACTGGGCTTCTTTTCACTTAGTGGTGTTCAAAATGTTTTCTACAGTATAGATTATTTCTTGATGTGGAGTTTTCTATAATTTTTCTGAATATTTAGACATTTTAAATATTAATAATGGATGATGAATGCAATGAACAAGTAGAAAATGAAGTCAAACAGATTTTGAAATCTATCAGCCCATGAACTGAAAACAGCTATCTTAGTTATGCGCTGACACCTGTGTTCATGCTCATGGCTGATTTGATACTAAGATTTACACAGTGTACATGCAATTACATCATAAACAGAAACCCAGCTAAATATATGCTTTTGAGCTAAATCACATTCTATGTGTTTAAAGTAAATAAATATCTCTAATTTTCATAATGTTCAGCAGAGAACACAGAACAACAGAATACTATGACAATAGAGCACTCTTGAGAACAGAAGCCCAGATACCAAGTCACAGTCACTGCCACCATTCCTTTCTCTCTGCCTACCATGCTTTGTTTTAGATGACAAGAGTGTCATACACTGGATGCCATCCAACTGATATACATTTCAGATTTACCTTATTTTCCTTTGTCACTACACACGAATTTTATGAAAACATCGTCACAGGTGATAACAGTTTCATGAGCTACCTACTTTCTTTCATGAATACCCTAAACTCTTCTTGTGAATTAGTTCAGTTTTTACAACTTTATTCAGTAAGTTCTATGATTAGTGCTATCTGCTACATAAAAAGTCTGCCCATGAGTATAAACCACTGTCTAAGGTCTTCCTGCTACCCATGCTCTATGATGTTGAGTCTGAAGATAAAACACCCTTCGTCTTGCTGTCATGGAAAGCAAATATTACAACTGAAGCTTCTGAATTGGTGTAATTTAGTCTCTCCAAATTCACATTTGGAACTTTATGGAACTAAATAATGACTGTTCCTTATTCAGTTTTGTCTAATATATAATAAATATACGCTAGTTTTGGTGAAAGATATACAGCTATAACTAATGTATTTTATTAGTGAAATGGTGAAGGTGCTGAGTGACTAACAGAAAACTCATTTTATGAAAATAAAAACACCACAGAAAATACTAAAATCATGATTTTTCATGTGTTTTCTGTTTATATAACAAACTTATGTTAATGTTTTCTCTTTATATAAACTTCCAATGGAAGAAATCATAATTTTAAATACTACCTAGCTCATGGGATTACTTCAATAATTGATCCCCAGCTATTAAAGAGACTTTTAGCAATTCTTCTAACATTTACTCAGAAATAGCTTCACAAATGATGTCACCAATCACACATGGGGAAATGTCATTTCACAGCTCAGCAATCCCAGGTACCGTTTGCTTCCAAATTGGAAAGCTAAGTTTATCCTTTCAGTTGCACGGGTTTTGCTTTGGTACAATTTCACAGTCAACACATAAAGGTTTGGACTGTTGCTGACATTGGTCACAGAGAAAATGTAATCTATAAAGATCCCCCCCCCAAAATGCTACTTTAAATAGTGCTACTGGAAATAGGTTCTTAGGGCTGGAACTGCAGCCTCAGGAGCAGATACATTCTCTTTCACACACTCTCGTTAAAACACACATCTGTGATCCATTTACGCAAAAGGTTACAAATCTTTAAAAGTTTGTGCATCAGACTCCCTGCATGGAGGACTTGGGTGGGGGAACTCATAGTCCCTCACACCATTTCACTGACGTGAAAGTGAGACTCCTTCCTACACCAAACACATTTCCTTAAAAGTGTCAGAGTTTGCTGGTGTCCTCTCTTCCTATGGCATATACAGCAGCTTCATCCTGAGGTTGGAATGAACAGAAGACGTGGGAGCCTTGGGCATTCACAACGTACATTGCTGGAAATAGATTCCCACAGAGCATGGGGTGCAGCTGCTAATCAGGGCCCAGAGGAGACCTCACAGGTGACTCCTACTGAGATGAAAATAGCGACCATCTGCTCAAAGATGTACCTGATGGAGAACCATCAGAATTTGGTAGACCTTCACTCCTCCCCTGCTATATCTTGCTCCTCAAGTCACTTGAGAGCTCACATCCCAAAGGCATCAGGAACATGAACACAGCATCAAAGAACCAAAGTTCTGCAGCTAATGCCGAAGCCTCCTTCAGTACACAGGGATCCTTTTCAGGAAGAACTTTCAAAGAACTGAACTCCCACCATCCTTTCAGTCCCCACATTTCCTGTTTCTGAAGTGGAGGTAATGCCTTGGAATAACAATTCAATCCTCCTGTACAAAGAAACTGTTTGAACAGTACAGCCATTCTGTTCCAAAGCTCTTCAACCTTCCCATGCATTTGTGTTCTTTGACCACATGCATTCGTGCACATAATAAATGGATCTCTGTATTAGCTACGTTTTCAAACTATTAGCTTGGCTGTACTCTTGAATTTCTATGTACTTTCTAAACAACAGAAACAATATGCCAGGAAAGGCCTGCCTGCCTTCCTTCCTTTCTTTCTTTCTTTCTTTCTTTCTTTCTTTCTTTCTTTCTTTCTTTCCTTTTCGTTCTTTTTTAAAGCTCTATGGGGCTCACTGGGGGAAAGAGTGAAAAATGCTTGTCAGAATGAAAGTGAACATTCATGTTTCTTTCAGAACAAATGAAGAAAGTCTAAGCCTAAAGTGTTTATATTGTTCATGCTGATAGAATTATAAGATGTCTGTGGGGTCTCTAATTGTAATGACAAAGGGGAGAGCAAACAGAACAGACAACTACCAAGCCTTCCTATTTAGAAGGAAGAACTATCTGAGAATAACTGTGGGAACTGCAGCCCCGAGTTACATTTTCCTGCCCCCATCTGAGGTGCTTATCTGCAAAGAAAACATAACTTCCCTCTGCTCCTGGAGTTGGGTAAGGAAGTTTGAGTGCACGTGATCATTCCTTGATCCCTGCTTGGGTCAGGTGACAGTCCCTTTGCAGCCCCCTCCTCATTTGGTGCCGTGGTGTAAAAGCTAGCCCCAGTAGAACAATAAAGAAGCTGTTCCACCTCAACCTCGTGCTCTATGGATTCATTCAACCTGGACACCCTCCGCTGAGACTTGTGGTTCCAGCCCGTGCGGGCGCGGCAAATAACCACTAG
This sequence comes from Myodes glareolus, assembly GCF_982192425.1. NCBI lineage: Eukaryota > Metazoa > Chordata > Mammalia > Rodentia > Cricetidae > Myodes > Myodes glareolus. The sequence continues at coordinate 51,274,822 of NC_142049.1, forward strand.
AACACTACTATGACAGATAGAACACTACTATAAAGCACCTTTCTTCTTCCAACTATAGCATCTGTTTCAAAGCAGTCATTCTTTCCCTCCAGACAGAGGTGAACACCAGGCCTACAGCAGTGAAAGCAGGAAGTTCTGAGGAACTCTACTGGGAGAGACACATGACAGGGCAATGTTCTTCCCCATTAGAGTTTCAGCTCCACATTCCCCAAAGTGAGAAAGAACTTTAGAATCAACAAGTGGCGACTGTCACCCTCTGTGGATTTAGCCAACATAGTGTAAGCATGTGAGATGCAACTGCTTCATATAAAGAACACTAAGAAAGTCAACAGAAAACCCTGTCACAGGTGACCGTGGTTGTTGTGCTCAATAGTCCAGCAGGCCCTTCCTGACTACTGTCTTCCATAAGTTTTGCAGTCCGGGTTTTAACCTTTATGCTGCCCTGTGACAATAAGAACTTCTGAATACTGGAAGGAGAATGGACTTCTGTGAGAGTCCTTTAAAGCCCGTTTTCTTCTGCAGGTGACACACTGATAGTGTCACATTCATTTTCAAAAAAGTGAACTATTAGAAGGTGACCTGGGAGTCTTTTTGTTTGTTTGTTTTTGTTCTTTCTTATTTTATTTTATTTTTATTCATAATGGGTTTTGTGATGATGAGGATGTCTGGCCAGGTCTCTTCCTCAAGAAGTCACCAAGATCTCATGACAGATGGTTGTGATCCACCATTTGTTTACTGGGAATTGAACCTAGGACCTTTGGAAGAGCAGGCAGTGCTCTTAACTGCTGAGCTGTCATTTTAGAATACAATGCCTTTGCTTTAAGAATGACATTAACCAAAATAAATACATCAGTTACCTTACTGCAAACAGTCTGTTTTAGGGGACCTGGGATCAAGAACAACAAAGTGTCCCAGAGCAATTACGTAAATGGGTTGCTGTTTATGGCAATTCATTTTTCAAGACCATTTTGTATTTTTTGTAAAATTCAAATGCCAACACTGGAGAATGCTCCTTTCTAATTTCTAATCAGAATAACTTAATATTTTGTAATAAATGTGTTGGCCTTCAGTCTTAATGATATTTATAGAAATTGACACTTTTATAGACAGGGAAGTGGTGGCTCTTGCTTTCCAGAACTAGAACACATTTCAGGTTGAGACCATAGAGTTTGTGTACTCCAATGGCAGCTGCTTTGAGAAGCAGAAGGACTATGAGATCTCAAGAGATGCTTACTGTCCTGCATGTCACTGTACGCTGGGTTTCCCTTGTTCCATCATTTACTATTTAATGAGTATATTGACTGGATTCTACTTAAATATAGACTTTAGAAATGTCCCTTCTTCAAAATTACACACAAATAATTATTAAAGCAGAAGGTGGGAGGAAATGGCAGGTCCTGGAAGAAAACATCAGTCTGTTGGCACTCTGCAGTATTCATTGTTGAGAGAAGTTTTACTTTTTCTTTTTTAGGATGAAACAAAATTTCAGGGATTTATTATCTTGTAAATGATCATACAATTTCCTGAGCACTGAGTAGTTTATGTAGAAATAAACACAGTGCACAGTACAAGAGAAGGCTTAATAATAGATTAAATGTACAAAAATAATGAAATCAGAATGTGTACCATGGATTCAATATTTCTCAGTGAATAAGGAAGACAATTTACAACCTCCTCAATGAAATTTAAAAAAAAAAGTGAAAGAGAAAGATTGGATTAAAAATTCAAAGACAGTGTTTCAGTCAACATTGATTTTTCTCACCCTCCAAGAATATTTCAACTATCACTCAAAAGTTCGGTGGCACATTTTAAGTAGGTCTTTAAGGAAATATATTTAAAATAATTTACAATTTGATTTGATGTTAGTTATTTTAAAACATCACCTCGATATAGATGTTCAAAATAATGCCCTCATAGCCTTTTAAAAATGAATTCAGATGTCTCAAGAACCCACATCCTGTGTGTGTTATTTTATTTCATGGAGGCCAAGGGAAAGAGGTTGCTGCCAGTAAGTTGCTCAAGGCATGCAGAATAAATTCAGTCCTGGGCACTGAAACAGGACACCCTTGTGCTGTGCTTATGGGAGAAGAAAACAAACCCGTCACCAACTTTGAGACTACATCCCCAGCAGCAGTCACAAAGCACTTCTGTCAGTGCGTTTGAAATCTCCACTAAAAATAGGTCCTCTGTACTGGGGCTGAAGTTCTCATCCGCGGCCAGTGATGGAGCACAGTGCTCCATTGTTCCCAGCTAGGTTCTCCTCTGCTTCAGTACTGTCTTCTAACTTTAAACACAGCCAGAGGAAGTCACCTGCCTCCAAGCCCACTCAAGACTTCAGCCAGGCCAAAGGACGAGTTTGGGGACCACTGCTCAAGTCTTGGCACCTTCTGCTTTCTCTGGATTCCCGAACCTTAGAATTCCCTCCACTGGGATGGGGGGGGGGGCACGGAGAAGGGGCGAGGTTCCCTAATTGCTGGCAGGGGTTTAATGAAAACAGGCACCTAAGACATTCCCTTCTCTCTCTCCGCTTTTCACTATTCTTGGCTACAGAACTGGGGGAAGAGGGAGGACTTCATTTATCTCTGAAGGGAAGCTCTTGATCCCTGAAGACAGGCAATCCTAAAACTTTCTCCAGGGGGCTGGGAAAACTATAGAAGGGATCTGCTCTCTCCAAGGATTTTGGTCGTTAATCACTCAGATAGTGTCTTGTTTAGGTGAGAGGTGTGTCTCCCCTGTGTAACACAGGCTGCTGACTTGTGGCCTCAGGCTTCTGGACTCACCTGGTGCTGAGGACGGACGAGTACAGGCAGGCAGCAGGGGAAGCAGGTAGTGTTCAGTTTTGAATTGCATGTTGCTGCCCTCCAGGGTGACCCTTCACTCCGCCTCTACTCTTACGCCTTCTCTGGTCAGGTTGGTCGCTGCTCACTGACCTTCTCTTGTCCAGGAAGCCCTCTCAAGAGATTCGTCCAACCCCCGTCAGCCACCACCCACTCACGTACACACATAAACACTGATAGAGACTTTGTGAAGACAAGGCCAGGATGGTCCAGCTCTGTGGTCAGGGTGCACAGAGCGACCATAGCCTCTGGAGGAGGAAAGAACCCGCTGCCTTGGTAGCCAGCTGCACTTGGTCACTCTCCCCCACCCGCCCACGCCCCCTGTGCGCACTGAAGCAGATCTCCTCTTCCCCGCTCCTACTGAAGACAGGAGGGGAGGGCGGTGGCAAGGATCAACCTTGTTCTCTTGTAATTGGGTTGGCATGCTCCTTAGGATGAGAGACAATTCGCTGGGAAGAACTCCAGACTCTTCAGGGTCCAAAGGAGACATCTCTCACCAGCTCTCAAGGCTTTTGCAGAGATGTTGCTTGGAGAGTAAATTTAAAATACTGCGCTGATTAGATGCATAATGGCTTGCTGCTGCGGACAGAGAGTAGCAGCAGCTACTTACCCACATGAAGTTAGGAGGTCTCTATCACGGAAAGGGACCAGGACTAACACGAAGCCAGCGGCCCTTGTTTCTGGTGCTTCCGGGTTTCCTCTTTTCTGATCTTTGTGTCTCTGTATGCAGCTAGCTGCCTGACTTCATGCACCTTCAAAGATCTTTTTTCTGTGAGCAAACTCCTCAGCAAGATTAGAGACAACTCTATGGTATGGGGAGGGAGCAGAGGGAGGACTCTAGATGCCACTGTGTTTCATGATGTTTCTAAATGCTGTATTCCAAGCATCCAATGTTTTACAAGCTTTATTTAGAAATTTTCGTCAGAAAAGGGAAACAGCACAACTTTAAAGCAATCTACAATTTCGAAAAATCAGTTTTAAAAAGAATGGCGACTTCTCCTACAGAGATTTGAAACTCCAGGATCTTAACCCCCTCCCCGCCGTGTGTGTAAGTGTGTGTGTGTGTGTGTGCACGCGCACGCGCGCGTGTATGTGTGTTATAAGAAAGTGGACATGACATTCCTCTCAAGAATCAGTGTACTAGAGTAGACATTACAATTTTCCTACCAAAATGTGAGGAAAACAGGAATCAACAGTTTCTTGACAGGGTTTTTGTTTTCTGACAAAGATCTAGTTATCCTAAGACAGCTTTGCTGCTGCTGTGAATGTCACGCCTGAAACTGGTCTATGCTAAAGAATCAGGCACTTGCAAGTCTCAGAGAATGAAGGGCAGCAGATACTGTCCAGAGGGCTCATTTGATGACCCATGTTCTCTCCAGGCAAGCGATCTAGAAGGAAAATTCCAAAGAATAATTTGCTAGAAATTCAGTATTAAAGGTGAGTTTGAAGATAAAATACTACACTTATTATCAGATTCTAAATAGTGTGGGAAAGCAGTTCATTAACCTTCAAGTTACAGTTTTCTTCCAGTCTCCATACTGATGAGGCTGACTTCCAAGGCACACCTACTGAAGACCTTCGCTGTTAAAATCTTGTCATTAAAAAGACATATTAGTGTGTTCAGTAAATACCACCCCTTGGGCAGCAGGAACATCTATAATAGTTATGACTATAGTCAGACACAAACTAACGCCCATCTGGGTTGTCTTTTAGAAGGGAAAAGAAAAACCAAACAGAAGCAGCACAGTGGTGATCTAGAGCTAGGATTTCAGGGGGAAGGAAACCCAGGGACTCTTGTTTTGTTCTGCTATGTACCCTAAGTAATACTCATTTTTTTCAGTAATCCTCCTGTCTCAGCCTCTTGGATGCTGTCTTGCTTATTTTTAAAGGTGAGTATCTAAGTTGTATGTTAACAAGGGCATACATACCCCTTTGCAATAATAACAAAAATGTTTATAACAAGAATTAACACTCATCTGAAGGATTAACTCTGCTTATTATATACCAAGTTTGTATTCAATATTTTAATGACTTCACCCCATGAACCCAGTGTGGTCGTTCCCACTGTTTGTCTCTTCCACAGGCATCTGACTAAGAGTGGTCAATCCCTGACATGAGTCACCAGTCATTTCTACAAAGCAGTGGCTGTTCAAATTGTCTTGACATCACTCCATGATTTATACACTCTTAATGAATAATATTTTGTGACACCATAATGTAAATCCACAACATGAGTTTTATTACTTGAATACCAGACATGCAACCTTAAATTATAATGGATAAACTTCAGATTATCCACTAAGGGAAGAGTTTGAGCAATACTTGGACTGGACCTCCAATCTCTGCTGTACTCTGTATGGGACACCTATAAAAGTCCTTTAAAGGTCATTAGAGCATCAAGGAACACTTAGCTGAAGGTGATCCTGTGAGATTTAGGAAACTCTTGCAGGATTAGAGGTTTAAGAATCTACATTCAAATGCAGACGCCTCTTAGCAGTTTCCGCCCCCCTCCCACGTTCCTTGGGAAATCATAGGAGTATGAGCTTCATTTTTCTATAATAGTATGTCCAAAATTCAAAGAAAAACTTCTGCTCTAACCTTGATTCTCTGCCTTCAGAGTGCTAATGTGAATCCATGCACCGCTGCTCTCCTTAGCTCTTCCTCTCCCCTTTTGGGAAGTCCCATTCTTACCACTTCAGACCCACCGGTACAGTTCAGTCTCATGTGACTTTTTCTTTTCACATTTGTTTCAGCATTCGTTCATTTGCAGCACGGCTGGCGCCAGTGCTTCACTCCTTTCATGTGCTTTGTGGTGCTGCACTGCATGGACGCTGAGTGGACATGCGATTTGCTCATTCAAAAGTTAGCAAACATGAGCTTTTAAATCAGTTATCAATCATCTTACCAAGATAAATGTAAAAGATTTTCCTTGTAAATAATGATTTTAAAAAAATTATATTGAATTTATAGCTGAGTGATCTGGAAATCCTATATTTACTGTTTTAAGAAAGTACCAAATTGCCTTCCAAAATACCAGACATAATGTGAAGATGCTAATTTCTCTACTTCTCTCTTACTATTATAGATGCCCTATGTGGGATACCATGGTGTGCCATGATGACATCTTTCCATTTGTTTAATGGCAATAGACACACATTTTTGAAGATGTCATTATTTATAATTTATAATTATACTATTGGAGATGTCTTTATTTATAATTTTGACCCATTGGTTTACTTTTAATCTTATTTTGAGACTTAAGAGTTTTGTATTGGCTTTGAGTTCAATCTCCCAGGGACTAAATAATTCATGAATGTCTCCCAATGAGTTGGTGTCTTCACACCTTTCAGACAGTTTCATTTGGAGAACAGCAGTTCCTCTGTGCTTTGTCCCCTTTTCTTGCACTTATCATATAGTCAAGGATGACCTTGAACTTCTGCCTCTGCCTCTACTTCCCAAGTGCCGTGATTTTAGATAGGTGTGTGCCTCCTTACTTTGCTATGCTCATACGCTTAATGGGGCTTAGCTTTTTTCTTATTCTCTACTACCTATACTTTTAGAATTATGTATGTATGACATATAATGTATTATATATGTGCTTTACAAAATGCAATAAGCCATATCTGTATTCTTCTCAGTATTATGATGTTTAAGCTCTGAAAAGTAGGCTCATCTAGGTGTAATGTTTTGGATCTTTAGTTGTAGCTCAAGAGACTGAGGTAGGGGGATTATAAGATTAAGAACTATGTGGGACTGAATCCCGTCCCAGCCTTTATCCAGGTACACCTTCCTCTCTTCCCCCCCTCCCCTCTGGAGACACAAGATCTCCCCAGAGCTGCTCCCTTGCACGCTGGGCCTGGACTGTGGGCTCAGTCTGGCAGGGGCAGCTCCGGTGCTTTGAGAGCCTGCCTGAGGACAGGCAAGCCCTATCTTAGCTCAATCACATTCCTGGCCAGCAAGAGAGAGTGAACTTCTAGCAGACTTCCATTGGAGGAGGGGTGAGTTTTCTCCTGGCCAGAGGGCTTCTGCTAGGAGGAATTCAGTCTTTCCCCGCCCCCCTTGACAATCCGGTCACCAGGCAGAGGCGACTCCTCCCTGCGGAGCTCTCCCGAATCCTGTCCCAGCCTTTATCCAGGTACACCTTCCTCTCTTCCCACCTTCCCTCTGGGGCCACAAGATCTTCCCAGAGCAGCTCCCTTGCTCGCTGGGCCTGGGTTGTGAGTGCAACCCGGTAGTAGGGAGTACCTGTGTTTCAATAGACTGCCTGAGGAAAGGTAGGCCTTCTGTCAGTGAATTCCCTGCCCAAAAAGGGAACCTGACCTGGTACTAGAGATTCCAGTAGAGAGCATTTGAAGGAAGAGATGGGCAGACGCCAAGGCAAGAACTCCTCCAACAATCTAAAAAACAACCTGAAAACACCAGAACCCAATGACCCTACAATAGAAGGACTTGAACCTCTTAATTCAGAAGAAGCAGGAAAAAATGCCATTATGAAAGCAATAGAGTCCCTTAAACAGGATATGAATAACTCCCTTAAAGAACTGGATGAGAAGTATAACAAAAAGATTGAAGAAATGAGTAAAGAAATGGATGAAAAATATAAAAAAACATCGAAGAAATGAGTAAATCCATGAATGATATACTGGGAAACCAAGAAAAAACAATCAAACAGGTAATGGAAACAGTTCAAGAATTGAAAACTGAAATGGAGGCAATGAAGAAAACACAAAACGAGGGCAGACTGGATATGAAAAATCTAGGTAAACGAACAGAGACTACAGATTCAAGCATAACCAATAGGATACAAGAGATGGAAGAACGAATCTCAGAGTCTGAAGATACCATAGAGAAAATAAATGCTCTGATCAAAGAAAACAGCAAATCCAACAAATTCTCATCACAAAACATTCAAGAAATCTGGGACACAATAAAAAAAACAAATCTAAGAATAATAGGGATTGAAGGAGAAGAACTGCAGATCAAAGGACCAGAAAATATATTCAACAAAATTATAGAAGAAAACTTTCCCAATCTAAAGAATGATATTCCTATGAAGGTTCAAGAAGCATACAGAACACCGAATAGGCTTGATCAAAAAAAAAAAACATCCCCTTGCCATATAATAATCAAAACACAAAACATACAGATTAAAGAAAGAATATTAAGAGCTGCAAAGGAAAAAGGGCAAGTAACTTATAAAGGTAAACCTATCAGACTTACACTGGACTTCTCTATGGAAACCATGAAAGCCAGAAGGTCCTGGATAGAGGTACTGCAGAAACTAAGAGACCATGGATGCAAGCCCAGACTAATATACCCAGCCAAGCTATCATTCACTATCAATGGAGAAAACAAAATATTCCAGGATAAGAACAAATTTAAACAATTCGCAGCCACAAACCCAGCCTTACAGAGAGTAATAGAAGGAAAATCGCAACCCAAGGAGTCCAACATTGCCAGCACTGCTTACAATAACTCAGACATCTAGCGACCCTTCACGAGCTTAACTCAAAGAAGGGACATATACAAACTCTATTAATCAAACAAACAAAAAATAATAATAACCGGAGTCAACAACCACTGGTCATTAATATCACTTAATATTAATGGACTCAATTCACCTATAAAAAGGCACAGACTAAGAGACTGGATACGAAAACAGAATCCAACATTCTGTTGTTTACAAGAAACACACCTCAACCACAAAGACAGACATTTACTCAGAGTAAAGGGTTGGGGAAAGGTTTTTCAAGCAAACGGACCTAAGAAACAAGCAGGTGTGGCCATTCTAATCTCCAACAAAATTGACTTCAAACTAAAATCAATCAGAAGAGATGGAGATGGACATTTTATACTCATAACAGGAACAATTCATCAGGAGGAAGTCTCAATCCTGAATATCTACGCCCCTAATATAAAGCCTCCTACTTATGTAAAAGAAACACTTCTAGAACTCAAGGCAGTCATCAAACCACACAAACTAATAGTAGGAGACTTCAACACTCCTCTCTCACCAATGGACAGGTCAATCAGACAGAAACCTAACAGAGAATTAAGAGAATTATTGGAGGTATTGAATCAAATGGACTTAACAGACATCTATAGAACATTCCACCCAAATAGGAAAGAATATACCTTCTTCTCTGCAGCTCATGGAACCTTCTCGAAAATTGACCACATACTTGGTAACAAAGCAAACTTCCACAGATACAAAAAAATATTAGTAACCACCTGTGTCTTGTCAGACCACCATGGATTAAAGTTAAAATTCAAGAACAGTGCTACCCCCAGGAAGCCAACAAATTCATGGAAGTTGAACAGTCAACTACTGAATCACCCCTGGGTCAAGGAAGAAATAAAGAAAGAAATTAATGTCTTCCTTGAATTTAATGAAAATAAAGACACAACATACTCAAACCTATGGGACACTATGAAAGCAGTGCTAAGAGCAAAGTTCATAGCACTAAGTGCCCAATTAAAGAAAACGGAGAAAGCACACATTGGAGACTTAACAGCACACTTGAAAGCTCTCGAAAAAAAAGAAGCTGATTCACCCAGGAGGAGTAGAAGACTGGAAATAATCAAACTGAGGGCTGAAATCAACAAAATAGAAACACAGAAAACAATCCAAAGAATCAATGAATCAAAAAGCTGGTTCTTGGAGAAAATCAACAAGATCGACAAACCCCTATCCAAATTAATCAAACGGCAGAGAGAGAACATGCAAATTAATAAGATCAGAAATGAAAAGGGGGACATAACCACAGACACAGAGGAAATTCAGAGAATCATTACATCTTACTACGAAAATTTATATGCCACAAAGTTGGAAAATGTAAAAGAAATGGACATTTTTTAGATAAGTACCATATACCAAAGTTGAACCAAGAACAGGTGAACAATCTAAATAGACCTGTCAGTCGTGAAGAATTAGAAGCTGCTATTAAAAATCTCCCTACCAAAAAAAGCCCAGGACCAGATGGTTTCAATGCAGAATTCTACCAGAACTTCCAGGAAGAGCTAATACCTATACTCCTTAATGTATTTCACAATATAGAAACAGAAGAATCACTGCCAAACTCTTTTTATGAAGCTACAGTTACCCTGATACCAAAACCACACAAAGACACAACCAGGAAAGAGAATTACAGACCAATATCACTCATGAACATTGACGCAAAAATACTCAATAAAATACTGGCAAACCAAATCCAAGAATACATTAGAAAAATTATCCATTATGATCAAGTGGGCTTCATCCCAGAGATGCAGGGTTGGGTCAACATACGCAAATCTATCAATGAAATCCATCATATAAATAAATTGAAAGATAAAAACCATATGATCATTGCATTGGATGCTGAAAAAGCATTTGACAAAATTCAACACCCATTTATAATAAAGGTGTTGGAGAGACTAGGGATACAAGGATCATACCTAAATATAATAAAAGCAATATACAGCAAGCCGTCAGCTAACATCAAATTGAATGGAGAGAAACTCAAAGCCTTTCCACTAAAATCAGGAACACGACAAGGCTGTCCACTCTCACCATTCCTCTTCAATATAGTGCTTGAAGTTCTAGCAATAGCAATAAGACAACATAAGGGGATCAAGGGGATTCGAATTGGAAAAGATGAAATTAAACTTTCGTTATTTGCAGACGATATGATAGTGTATATCAGCGAACCCAAAAACTCTACCAAAGAACTCCTACAGTTGATAAACACCTTTAGTAATGTGGCAGGATACAAGATCAACTCCAAAAAATTGGTAGCCCTCCTATACACAAAAGATAAAGAAGCAGAGAGGGAAATCAGAGAAACATCACCTTTCATGATAGCCACAAATAGCATAAAATATCTTGGGGTAACTCTAACCAAGGAAGTGAAAGACCTATTTGACAAGAACTTTAAGTCTTTGAAGAAAGAAATTGAGGAGGATACCAGAAAATGGAAAGACCTTCCCTGCTCTTGGATTGGGAGAATCAACATAGTAAAAATGGCAATTCTACCAAAAGCAATCTATAGATTCAATGCAATTCCCATCAAAATCCCATCAAACTTCTTCACAGACCTTGAGAGAACAATAATCAAGTTTATATGGCAAAACAAAAAACCCAGGATAGCCAAAACAATCTTATACAATAACGGAACCTCTGGAGGCATTACCATCCCTGACTTCAAACTCTATTACAGAGCAACAGTATTGAAAACAGCTTGGTATTGGCATAACAACAGAGAAGTCGACCTATGGAATCGAACAGAAGACCTGGGTATTAACCCACAAACTTATGAACACCCGATTTTTGACAAGGGAGCTAAAGCTATACAATGGAAGAAAGATAGCATCTTTAACAAATGGTGCTGGCATAACTGGATGTCAACCTGTAGAAGGATGAAAGTAGATCCATATCTATCACCATGCACAAAACTCAGGTCCAAATGGATAAAAGACATCAACATTAATCCGACCACTTTGAACCTGATAGAAGAGAAAGTGGGAAGTAGTCTACAAGATATAGGCACAGGAGACCACTTCCTAAGCAGAACCCCAGGAGCGCAGACAATAAGAGAAACAATAAATAAATGGGACCTACTGAAACTGAGAAGCTTCTGTAAAGCAAAGGACACTGTCAGTAAGACAAAAAGGCTACCTTCTGACTGGGAAAAGATCTTCACAAACCCTTCAACAGATAAAGGTCTGATCTCCAAAATATACAAAGAACTCAAGAAACTAGACACTAAAACTCTAATTAACCCAATTAAAAAATGGGGTACTGAACTGAACAGAGAATTCACAACAGATGAACTTCGAATGGCTAAAAACCACTTAAGGTCATGCTCAACCTCCTTAGCAATCAGGGAAATGCAAATCAAAACAACTTTGAGATATCATCTTACACCTGTCAGAATAGCCAAACTCAAAACACCAATGATAGCCTATGCTGGAGAGGATGTGGAATGAGGGGAACACTCATCCATTGTTGGTGGGAATGCAAACTCGTGCAGCCACTGTGGAAATCAGTGTGGCGGTTTCTCAGGAAACTGGGAGTCAACCTCCTTCAGGACCCAGCAATTCCACTCTTGGGAATATACCCTAGAGATTCCCTAACATACTACAAAAGCATTTGTTCAACTATGTTCATAGCAGCACTATTTGTAATAGCCAGAACCTGGAAACAGCCTAGGTGCCCCTCAATAGAAGAATGGTTAAAAAAGGTGTGGAACATATACACATTAGAGTTTTACTCAGCGGTAAAAAACAATGACATTTTGAATTTTGCATGCAAATGGATGGAAATAGAAAACGCTTTACTGAGTGAGGTAAGCCAGACCCAAAAAGAGGAACACGGTATGTATTCACTCATAAGTGGATTCTAACCATAATTAAAGGTCTTTGAGCCTATTATTCGTGATCCTAGAGAAGCTAAATAAGAAGATGAACCTGATGAAGATTATTTAGCTATCCGCCAGGAGGTAGGAAATAGACAAGAGTCCCAGGTAACCTCGGGTGCATGGGGGGGGGGGGGTGGGACGGTTGTCGGAAAGGGAGAGGGTTAGAGAGAAGGGAGTAGGGGAGGATTGGGGAATGATCGGGGGACTGGGATGGGGGGGGAGGAAGGATGGATATGGGATCAGGCAAGTATATACCTCAACTAAGGGAATCATTTTAGGGTTTACAAGAGACTTGATTATAAAGGGGATCCCTGGTCCAAGAAGAGATCCCCAGATGGTTCTCTGGGCAGAGGAGAGGGTGCCTGAACCGGCCTTGGCCCACAACCATACTGATGAATATTTTGCATGTCACCATAGAACCCTCATCTGGCGATGGATGGAGATGGAGGCTGAGAACCACGTTGGAACACTGGACCTAGCTCCCTAGGTCCAAATGAGAGGCAGAAGGAAAGAGAACGTGAGCAAAGAAGGCAAGGGCAGAGAAACCTTCATCCGAGGTTGGATGGCGATACTGTTGGAGACCCATATTGGAACACCGAACTGAGCACTCCACGGTCCAAATGAGGAGCAGAAGGATGAAGAAAATAAAAAAAGTAATCAGGACTGCGAGGGATGCGATCACCCACTGATACAAGGGGACTGATATAATGAGAGTTCACCAAGGCCTGTTGGACTGGGACTGAACGAGGACGTGATCCAACCAGATTCTCTGAATGTGGCTGGCCCGGAGCCTTCTTGAAAAGCCATTGACAATGACACTGGGACTTGCTTCCTCTGCATATACTGGATTTTGGCGCTCCAGTCTGTTTGGACTCTCACCTTCCCTGGACCTGGAGGGAGGGGGGAGGAACTTGAACTTCCCACAGGGCAGGAAACCCTGACTGCTCTAGGGGATGGAGAGGGAGGAGGAGGGGGAGTGGGGGGAGTGGGAGGGTGTTGGAAGGAGGGGCTGAAATGGAAACTTTTATAATTTAATAAAAAAAAAAAGAACTATGTGGGAAATTTAGCAGGCCTTTGTCTCTGAACAAACTACAAAGGGCTAGGGATGTTGCTTAGTTGTAGAGTGCTGACCTGGCATGTGTGAGGCCCAGGTTTCATGCAGCATCCTATACTTTATCCCTAACCCATTTAGAGTCAACTTTTATAAGTTTGTGGGAGTGGTGAAGTTCATGTCATGGTACCTGGCCATCAGTGATCCAACATTCACTTGTTGAAAGGGTTACTCTGTCTCCAGTTCCTCTGTTGTGTTATTTCTTCTCCCTCACAACTTTATTTTCCTTATATTTTGAATGGATTGGATGTCATGCTGCCACGTCATAAACTACAATAACCTCTAACATTTCAGTTTTGACCTCCTGGTTTAAATTCTATGGTTTTACTACTGAGTTGAACTTGCTACTTTCTGGTCTCTGAATGACCTTACTCTGTTGGATTTCATCCTCTTTAGTCTTTCTAGTTCACATGAATGATGCAGGAGCTCTTGATTGACAGTTCTGTGAAAGGAGACCTCTGTTCACCCATGCATGTGTCCCTAGGTCCTTGCTTTGCTTGTGGAACCACAGGCAAATTATTCTGTGACCAAGTTCATGCACTTGAAAATATAGGCAACCATAATTAATGCCTTTAACTAGTATTTTTTTATGGGGTGGAGGCTAGTCTTATTTGTAGACTAAGCTAACCTCTAACTCCTGGCAAAGCTCTTACCTCAGCCTCCCAAGTGTGAAAATTATAAGTGAGGGCCACATCCCTACTCTAAATTATTAACATTACATATACAATATGGAAATCATTCATCCAAATGCAGGGCTTGTGCTATGAATTTAAACCTGCTTTGGGCCAACAGTGTCACACAGAATCCTTCGGGGCACACCAAATCCAATGAAACTTCATTGTGGAAATGTTTCGAATGATCATGACCTTACTACATGAAACCCTTTAGCTAAAAGCTTTTTGAGTCCATTGGTAGTTATTTCCAAGTGCTGACATGTTTTAACGTAAGAAATCTGTCCACTTTTGAGTAATTAAAATGATTCCTACTTTTATAAATCAGTAGTATCTTTTGTTTCATAGAAATAAGTATGATGTGGGATTCCCCTCTGTATGCTGTGATTACCATTGATTAATAAAGAAACTGCTTTGGGCCTATAGCAGGGCAGAACAGTGGTAGGGGGTAAAACTAAATTGAATGCTGGGAGAAAGAAGGTAGAGTCAGAGAGACACCATGTAGCCTCAGCTGGGGACAGAAGCATCGGAACCTTGCCAGTAGGCCATGAGCCTCGTGATAAAACATAAAATAATGAAAATAGGCTAATTTTAGTTGTAAGATCTAGCTACCAATATGCTTAAGTGATTGGCCAAGCGGTGATTCAATAATATAGTTTTTCAGTGATTATTTTGAGTCTGAACTGCTGGGAACAAACAAGCAGCCTCCTACAACATAAGTATATTTTCTTTTGCATGTGTATGTTTGTTTGTCTTGATGAACATTATAGCATACAATTTACACCTTACTTCCCAGTTAAAATGTAAAATTAACTGATGAAAAGTATCAAGTAGTCTGATAAACACACCCTTGGAGATCTAAAAGACTAAGGGAAGCTATTACAATACAGAAATCATATGAGAAATTCTGAATGACATATCAATATATGTACAAAAATAGCTTTGCTGTTTGGACAAGTTTTACAAAACTTGAGGAGAGTTTATTCCATATAGAACTCCATTAAAACTTCAAAAAAGATGAAAATTAAATTGTATCTACAGGATGTTGGGCTGGGACAACGACAAAAAGAATTCCCTAAAACAGCCCAAAAAGCAGGCAGAGGAAAGGGATGAGGAAGATACGGCTTTCAGGCAGAAACAAAAAGAGGAGCAGAAGAAACTCGAGGAACTAAAAGCCAAGGCCGCGGGGAAGGGACCCCTGGCCACAGGTGGAAGTAAGAAATCTGGCAAAAAGTGAGCTGTCCCTCATATCTGAGATGATGGTGACCCTCTTCCATTCCTTCTGTAAAAAAATAATAATAAAATAGATAATACAACGAAAAAAATAAATTGTATCTATAGACCCCAGATGGTGAGTTTTTCCACATTCATAGAAAATTGGCTGACAATGGTAAATAATGTTCTGAGGAGACAGAAAATATTTGAAAATGTTGAAATGTTGTTAGTCCAGAAATTTATGCTGAACAGAATATCTCTCCAATGTGAGAAAAAAATTGGCTGACAATGACAAATAATGTTTTGAGGAGCTAGAAAATATTTGTAAAATGTTGAAATGTTGTAAACCCAAGAAATTTATGCTGAACAAAATATCTCTCAAAAGTGGGAAAAATATATTCCCTAATAAGTAAAATCCTGGCTTATTAGCCACAAAACTCTAAAGCTGTGCAATATGTTGGTCATAATATCAGCTTAAACATGGCCTACAGTGAACACTAAGAAACCACACATGAAGTCAACACCCACACTCAGCCCGGATCTCCCTCCAGGGTTTTTGTCCTTCCAGATCATATTTGACGCGCCATTTTATTTGCTTTATATGGATTTTGTTTCATTTCAGAGTGATTGGCATTGCCACTCCCATTTAGTGTTTCGCTAGAACTAGAAAATGCAGTTATTCTTGCTGAAAGACCTTGTTGAAAGTCACTTTCAGCCATTCTTAAAATAAATTTCTCATACAGTTTCCCTATGTTTCCATTAACATTTTTAATTTTTTTCTGTTCATTTGTTTTGTTTTGTTTTGAACTTGTGATGTTGTGGTTTCTCTTGTTTTTAAGCGTGGCCTCTTTGGAATTAACTGAGGACTAAGTTTCTTTGCTGTCCTTTAGTACTTCAATTCTCAAATGTGAAAGGAACTGTTAAATCCAAGTATAATATTTAAGTCTCTATTTATTTCAAGACTCTTTTCTTTCCATTTAATAATATATCTCAAGTCACATCTACTATACTCTGAATACTTTGTGTCTCTGGAAACAAGACTGCCCACCAAACAACTGCACAGTAATATGCTGGGTTCTTAGCTATTCCTTGTAAAAATCAATCAGATTCAAAAACTTGTACAATCTCTACGAAAGAAACTGATTGTATAAGTTTTTGGTTACAATTGCATAAAAATGTAATTGGGCAATAAAACCTGTTCTTCCTGGACTCTGGAGTTCTCTAAGTATGCAGCAAATAAAAACAAGCAGCACTGTTATGGTAGACATAAAACCCAACTACAGGGATGTAGGTGACATTTAAGGTTACCCTGGACACCAGTAAGCTATCTGAGATATTTGGTAGAGAATGATGCATAAAAGTGGAGAATTTTAAATGCCCTGTCAGACTCCTGTCTGTTCTAATTAAGAACTGGCTATGTAAGCATCTTTTAGCCAATGAAGTTCAGGGATTGGCAAGAAAGCGTCTTGACTAAAGTTTAGAAGCAAGAAGCCCCTGTTATTTTTCTCTCTTTGCTAGTTTTCGTGGGTGTTGGGTGACATAAGGACAGCAGTAAAGCTCCCTAATTAGTACAAGGCTCTCCTCAGGCTCAATTTCTGTTTAGAGAATATTGCCCATTTTAACTACACGTATCAAAATATTTTCAATGGGGCAATGAGGCTATTGTTCTCTCGGTCACACTGAAGCTGATGAAGAAAAGGTGGGTAGAATCAACACTAGGTTCAATATAAGAGGGGAAAGAATGAGTCCCCTTCCTAATTTACCCCTCTTCTCAGACGTGAAAAGATTCTGGAGTCAGGCTACAGGAAAAGTGTGAAAAGTTATTTATGTTGCAAGTTTACTAATGTATTTGCATTGCAGAAGATGTCATTGTCTATGCAAGTGACTATTATTGAGTTTAAAAATACCTTCCGCCTTTCATTATGTTGACTGACATTCTTCATGTATTGTAAGTGGAAGTTCTAAGGAAAACCATCTTTCATAAGGGAAATGAGTATAAAATATAAATATCTCTTAAGGGTTCAGTTCTATTTGCCAGACAGTATTTAACACATCTGTTATCTCACTCAATTTAATCATATATCTTCACCTTTGAGATGCAGATATTTTTGAGAAATTTCAAAAAATATATTTAAGTATAAAATGTTAGTACATAATGACAGTTTATTTCATATTATGGCACTTGTATAATCATGAGCAAACATTCTTATCTTCAAGTATAAATGACATCAATGGCATGATTCACTTCTTAAAGCTATGGGGAGTGAAATAATGAAATAATTAATAATGAAATAATGAATAATTAAATAATAATGAAATAATGAAGAGTCCAGAAGCAAGCTATCTGATACAGTACATGCCTACTGCCTTACTAATTATAAGGGACACGCTCATTCTTCTCTTCTGCCCTCCTCTTCTCCCTTCCTCCTCCCCTTCCATACTCCCTTCTCCCCCTCCATACTCCCAATTTTTTCAGTTCTTGTCTGTTTCCCTTCCCAGGGGGATCCATGTATGTCTCTCTTAGGGTTCCCCTTGTTACCTGGCTGCTCTGGGATCTTGGACTATAGGCTCATTATCCATCGCTTTATGTCCAATATCCACTATTGACTTAGTACCATGTTAGCCTGTCTGGATCTGCGTTACTTCACTCAGGATGGCTTTTTTAGGAGCCATCAAAGGGCTAGCAAGAAACATGGCACTAGGGAAATTCCCAAGAATCCCCAAGGATGACCTCAGTTAAGACTCTAAGGAACACAGGAGGGGACACCTAACCTTGTAATCAGATTAATGACTACCTTAATTGTCATTATAGAGCCTTCATCCAATGACTGATGGAAGCAGATACTGAGATCTACAGCAAAATACTGGGCCGAGCTATCAGAGAACAGTCCAAGAGAGGAAGGGGCAATAATATAAGCAAAGGAGTCAAGATCAGGATGATGATACCCACAGAAACAGCTGATATAAGCTAATGGAAGTTCAACAACTCTGGACTGAGAGTAGGGGAACTTGCTTAGTACCAAACTAGGCCCACTAAATGTGGCAGACAGTTGTGAGGATTGGGTAGTCTGTGGGACCACTGGCAATGGGACCAGGATTTATCCCTAGTGCTTGAACTAGTGTCTTGGAGCACATTCTCATTGAAGGGATACCTTGCTCAACCTAGATTTGGCTGTGGGGGGAGGGCTTGGTCTTGCCTCAAAGTGAAGTGAAGTGTCAGACTTTAATGATTCCCCACGGAATGCCTTGCTCTTTCTGAGAAGTGGAAGGTGAATGAGGGAGCAGGGTGGAGAGGGAAGAGGGGAAGAGTGAGAATGGGGATAACTACATAAAACTAGAAAATATTGTATTTAAAAAACTTAATAAAAAGTACAAAAAAAGATTAGTGAGTAATAAAAGCGAGCACTTGGAACTTGTTCAGAATTCCTCTTCAAGGTCTGCATTTCCTCATTCTCTGCTGAAAATATCAATTGCACATGTGTCATCCTTTGAAAGAAATATTTGTGCTCAGAAAATTGCTTTATCCAGTTTACTCGCTGTTCCAGGGCTCATCCGCTGCTCAGAGACAATTTCACCTACAGACACATAAGGCTGATCTGTCTTCCTCAAGTGGGAAGGATTCTACAAGAATAGCACCTAAAAAACTTCCCAATATGCCTTCTAAGGCCTTAGCTCCAGGAATACAGCAGGCCAGTTCCTTCCCTGGCCCCTTTCCAATCTGCCTTCTTTTCATAATTCCTTTTGATTAACCCTTCTGAGTTCTACCCAATAAACCTAACCTACATGCAGCATCTTGCCTCATCCTATTTTTAAGGAAGTTATTCTAAAACACTCATCATCTGATGAGAGTGGTGTATATGTGTGTGTGTGTGTGTGTGTGTGTGTGTGTGTGTGTAGGAGAGAGGGAAAAAAGAGGGGGGAGAATATTATTTAGTGTAATCTCAATTGCTACATTTATGTATTAAAAAATAAATCTCTACTGTATTAATTTTTGTTTGCTTTTAGAATTAAAAGAGATTCAACTTGAAGTCATTTTTTTAAAAATATTATTCTGCTTCTTTTTACTTGAATAGTAAGGACAATTACATCCCTAGGTTCTCTGAAGATCAAATGATGCAATAAAAATAACTGAAGTGTTATCAGGCACCAAACAAACATGAGACATATTTCCAATCATCACTGAATCAGAGAATGAAGGTGGTACCAAACAAGAGTCTGATTTGGAAGTAGAACCTGTTAAGTTAAAGTCAAATTCTATATCTAAATTTACTGTTTTCTCAGAGATCTTGTCTAGTATGCATAGTTTTGGAAAGAACTGAAAGTTTTCAAATCTTTTGTCCTATTTTTTTTTCTACTATGGGTTGTGATACTGAATGGTTCATCTATTCTGATGAGTTTCAACTATCTGCAATCCATTTGATATATAGATTGAATGCAGAAGACACGAGGAGACCATTAATTGAAAATAACATTTCTAAAGCAGTTGGAACTTCTTAAATTAATAAAATGCACTATTTTGCATTTTCCTGCATTTGCAGGAAAACAGTCTAAAATGAGATCCCAGTATAAATATTTCAATAATAGAAGGTAATTCATGTTGTGGTAACTGTCCTAACCATTCATATGAGATCAGAGAACACAGTTTCTACAGATTCCACATACCAAGGTTGCCTAGGCACTGTGTAAGATTCAGGTGTGCAAAGATGTATTCAGTGATAAGAAAGCATTTGTACATGTGGATGAATTTATGGCTTCAGTCTAGTGGATGACCGTGGTGTGCAAGCATACTGTGGCCTGTGGTCAACTGTTTTCCACCTTCAGCTCCAAACTATAGAAACTGTGTACCCTGAAAAAACTGTTCAGTTCCTCCTTGTAACTCCCTCTGTGGAGGCAGAATGCTCTCACGGTAGAGTCATGAAGATTAGACAGAGTTTTTCGGGTAAGTCACATGCAGGAGCATCTCTACAGATGTACATTCTTAATTATTTGCAGCCTAATGGTATCTAATAGTTAGAAAAATTTCCGCACCAAAGACAAGTCATGCAATATTTTTTGTGAAGATATTTGAACAATACTGTAAGATCAAGAATCAACACAACAAAGGTCACTGTCAGGTTGTTCTACGAAGTCTGTCAGACTTAAAAACAATGCCCAAGACAACAACCCAAGGCATCCAATCAGTGACAGAATGACAACATAGCCCATGTTTTCAAGGCTAATCTGTCTCCAAAAGGTACTTTCAACAATTTTTATGTATGCATGTGGCCTCTTTTTATGAGGTAAGCTTACCACTTAGAATTTCGCACAATAGCATATCTTCCTAAGACAGAACCAGATATCTCTCTGATAAATGATAGATGTCTTGTTTAAGAGAAATCAATAAATTATTCAAAGGAAATTGTATTAAAATTTTGGACAAATGAAGTAGCAAATGAGTATTGCTCTGTAAATCCCTGAGCAAATTAACCATAACAAACCCTTTCATTCTGCAAAAGAATTTTAAAAACATCAGACGATGGAGTTAGGATCATTGGAATCTAGATAAAGAGACTTAAGAGTTTTATCCAGCTTGTTTTATGGATGAGACAAGTGGGTCCCTGACTGGACACAGCAGTGTTTAACCTGAAAGCAGTGCCTGTGTTTGCTAGCTCAGAGCATTTCTAATTACCACTACCATGCAGTATAATCATTGCACATCTATTGAATTGTAACATGAGAGGTCTTGCTTGTTGGGGTTTCTGTCCTAATTGGAACCCCACAACCAGCAAGCCCCCAAGAAAATCACACAGAGATCTCCAAAAGTTATAAAACTGATTGGTCCATTAACTCAGGCTACTTATTAGCTCTTGTAGCTTATATTAACTCTTTGCTCTTATCTATGTTAGTCACTTGGCTTGGTACCTTTCTCAGCTGGGCAGATTACATCTTGCTTCTTCCATGGTCTGGGCAAGACTGGGAGGAATCAGCTTCTTTCTTTCCAGAATTCTCTTGTTCTCATTGCATCACCTCTACTTCCTGTCTGTTTTTCCCACCTATACTTTCTGCCTGGACAATTAGCATTTATTTAAAACATGATTGACAGAATATAGTCAATTCTCCCGCACCACTTTCTCCTCTTTTTTTTTTAAAAAAGGAAAATATCCACAGTCCATTTCTTTGGGGAATGTGGGTGTCGTATTTCAGGCTACTTCCAATTGGTTGGGGGCACTGATAATCTTATGGGGACCTAAAGAAAATTTAGAGTGATGATCAAGTCCTGACTGAAGTATCCTGTGAGTCTTGATCATCTCAGGCAGTAGTCTTGAACCTGTTCTGGATGAAGAACTCAGACATCTGGGCCATCTATTTCTGCCAGAGATTTCTCAGGTGGTCTTCCTTGATCAAAGGTGATTTTTTTCTTAACTCTGAATATATCCACAGCCTCTCATTTTCTGTGGAAACAAAAACAAAATCTCTTCTCCAAAGTAACATACCTTTTGACTTCAATTTTGAAGTCAAGGTATTTTCAAAATATCTATCTTGGATTAATTCAGCAGCATTTATAAACAAATATCTTTTAGCAGCTGTTGCTCCTTCCTCAGCATTCAAACAATTCAAAGAGAGCATAATAGCATACAGTATCGGAATTATCTGTGTATTTTCCATCTTTGTGAGGCTTTATTTTAACCTCATTTCTTTTATTTTTACTTTTACTTTCTGAGACAGGTTCTCTGTATATCTTTGTCCTGGAATAATTCTGTAGACCAGGCTGTCTCTGCCTCCCCAGTGCTGGGATTAAAGGTTATGCTACCACAGCTTGAACTCACAGAAATCTGTCTGTCTCTGCCTCCCAGGTATTGGGGTTAAAGGTGTGTGCTATCACACCTTGAAGTCACAGATGTCAATCTACCTCTGCCTCTCAAGTGTTGGGATTAAAGGTGTGTAGCACCACACCCAACTACTCTCTTTCTTTTTTAAGAACTTTAACCTTTTTTCTTTTAAATCTGCATATATTTTAACACACTATAAAACAATTAGTGGTTTTCTTCATCTTTGAATCTCTCTTTACTGTATATCTCTCTCTTTTTCTGACTACATGAGTCTTTAAGAAGAGGATTAAAGCCATGACTTTGATGGCTAGATCCAGCCCATTCCTTAGCTTTCCAGACTCATGACAGGGGTACCGGCTGTAGCCATTTTTATTGCCACAACTCTATGGCGTTTTAAGATCTCTGCCAGCAAGCAAGCTGCAGCATTCTGCTCACAGACCACATTCAAATGGTTCATAGTCAGAATGGCTGCCTGAAAGAGCCAGAGTTTTCCCTGGCAGGACAGCCCAGAAAGTCAACATTTTAAAACAGCACAGTTTTTTTCCTGCTATGACTGAAAACTGAAAAGTATGCAGTCAGCTTTTTATCAACACTATTTAAATGTTTCTTGGCAGGACCTCTTAAAAGAGCTGCAAGGTTTTGTAGCTAAAACTGAGTCAGGAAGGGTCTCTTAGATGAGAGGGCTTGCTTGCCTCTAGCAAGCAAAGCAGACCTGAGAAATTGCTGCTACCAAGAAAAATGCTTTACTCTATTCTTTCTCAAGCTTACTCAGGCTTTCTGTGGATGCAGTTATCCACCTTGGGCGCCATTCTGTAACATGAGGGCCTGCTCATTGGGGTTTATGTCCTGCCCAGTCCCCCTCCTTTTTTTCATTGGGTGCCATTCTGTAACATGAGAGTGCCTGTTTATTGGGGTTTCTGTTCTATCTGGTACCTCACAGCTGGCAAGCCCCCAAGAAAATCATACAGAAATCTCCAAAAGTTATAAAACTGATTGCCCCATTAGCTCAGGCTACTTATTAGCTCTTGTAGCTTGTATTAATCCATTGTTCTTATCTATGTTAGCTATATGGCTCAGTATCTTTCTCATCTGGGAAGATTACATCTTGCTTCTTCTGTGATCTGGGCAGGACTGGGAGGAATCAGCTTCCTCCTTCCCAGAATTCTCCAGTTCTCATTGCATCACCTATACTTCTTGTCTGGTTTCCCCACTTATACTTCCTGCCTGGCCAATCAGCATTTATTTAAAACATGATTGAGAGAATATAGACAATTCTCCTGCACCATTGAATTACAGATGTTCAGAAGGTTGGCAAGCAGAATGTACTCTTTAATAAAAATGAGCCCATGTTAGTATTTTCTCTCCTTTATCTACACCTCTTTCCAAAGCCCGTCCACAGCTCTGGAAGTGCAGGGCTTATAGAACAGAAGAGTCTGCTCCCTGTCTGTGTATTCACTTCATTCTTGACTGTAGGGCCAGAACCCCACATAAGTGCATTCTCTGTTAGTTTGGGATGAGTGAAAGCTGTAGCAACCACATTTGGCCTCTGGCAAGCAAAACTGCTAACCATGGGAATGTTTGACTGAAAAAGCACCTTGACTGAAAAGCAGCAGGGGACAGCAGAGCACTAGGTCTCAAAGGTTGTTGCAGACACATTATAGCATTGAGTGCAGCAGCAGCTGGAGACAAGCTCTTCCCAATACTCGTGGGACACTGGGGCACAAAATGTCAATGAATACAAGATTCTATTCAGCTGATGTATCTTTTCTGGCCACAATAGTACAATATTTGGAAAATAATAAATTTCTCACTACAGAAACACAAACAAAAAAAATTAAACAGAGCATTCTGCATCAGCAAAGATTTAAAGGAGAAATATAGAGATATTAAAAAGAACTGAGAACAAAACCGAAAACCTTGACACAGCAAACTTCTACAATACAGAAAAATTGGTTCTAGGAATAAAACTCAGCCCAATAAATATGTACATAAGACCAAAAGAAAAAAAACACAAACAAAACTATTTGCTTTCAGACCACAGGGAGCTAGAACAAAGAGGGAAAACTAATTATGAAGATAACAGAAGAATGCACACAACTAGAGCAGAAATCAATGAAATAAAAACCAGAAGGAAAATGAGAAAAAATGTTGAGACAAAGATTTGACTTTTAAAAAGACAATTAATGTGGGTCTCTGTCCCTATCTCCAGACCCACATTGGAACACTGGACTTAACTCCCTAGGTTCAAAAGAGAAGCAGAAGGAGGGAGAACGTGAGCAAGGAAGTCAGGATCAGAGGGAACCTTCATCCGACGATGGATGGAGATTGAGACAGAGACCCACATTGAAACATTGGACTGAGCCCCCAAGGTCCAAATGAGGAGCAGAAGGAGGGAGAACATGAACAAGGAAGCCAGCACCGCGAGGGGTGCGTTCACCCACTGAAACAAGGGGACTGGTCTAATGAGAGCTCACCAAGGCCAGTTGGACTGGGACTGAACGAACATGCAATCAAACCGGATTCTCTGAATGTGGCTGACACGGGGACTGTCTGAAAAGCCATTGATAAAGGCACTGGGACTTGTTTCGTCTGCATGTACTGGCTTTTTGGGATCCTAGTCTGTTTGGATGCTCAGCTTCTTAGACCTGGAGGGAGGGGGGAAGAACTTGAATTTCCCACAGGGCAGGAAACCCTGACTTCTCTTAGGACTGGAGAGGGAGGAGGAGAGGGAGTGGGGGGAGTGGGAGGGTATTGGGAGGAGGGGCGGAAGTGGAAATTTTTATAAATTAATAAATAAAAAAATAAAAAGGCAAACCACAGGTTATATTAAACGACCCTCTACAAAAAAGAACAAGGATGCAATAAATACAATTATTGTGTAAAACAAGGCATTATAACACATGACAGATATGAAGAATCTTAAGAGGCTTCCATGAAGAATTGCAGGATAATGATTGAATAATTTCTTGGAATGTTCGACCTACTAAATCAAAAGGAAATAGACTATCCAAACAGACAATAACTCTGAAGGTTATTGAGTTGTTAATTATGTTCCTTTCAATAGAGAAAACCACAGGGTTATACAGACGGTTTTACTGGTGAAATCTCTGAACGTTTAAAGAATTGCTGACAGATTTTCTAGTGCTTTTGTTGAACAACTATTTTCTTATTGCACTTTTGTTGAAAACGTACGAAATTTGTCTTATGAGACTGCATTTTTCTCATATTAAGGTCTGGTAAGAACTCAATAAGAAAACACTATTGTATGGCAAGATCCTTAAAAAACACAGATGCACAAGCCCTCAGTATGGGATTAACAAGCAAAGTATCACAGTGGGTTGAGAAAAGAGCACAAAACATCTGTCAGGATTTGTCTGTGGATGAAAGGTAGCTTGGCAAGCTCATCAATTAACCAGAAATGCAGAGTAAAAATGTTAAAACTGGCAATATTGCAGTGTGTACAGGAAAGTAAGTGATGAGGTTTTAAGCTATTTCATTGTAAATTGTTTCTGCAGAATTTTCATAATTTGTGCTTAAAATAAAAATTAAAGTCAATTGTCTGCTAGGTCCTTGGCCCAGGAAGAATTCCTGCACCTGCACTGAGGCCATACACCCAGAGGGTTGAGTGTGTGCTTGCCGGGCCGGAGGGTCCCCAGAAGAGAATGCAGGGAACCTCCAGCTCCTGCTGCAGGGGCTTCATTGTTCCAAACGAACCTGCCCACCCCGCCCAAGTTCGCCCTTTGGTCTGCAGGGTCCTAGGACTACCAGGGGTCCCTGTTCCTACGCTGAGGAGATCCATCCAGACGGGTGAGTGTGTGCCATCCCTGGGCAGATGGTCTGGAAATAGAGCACAGCCCCCCTCCCCCCCCCCCCAGCTCCTGCTTCAGGGGTTTCTTTGTTCCACAAGACCTTGTGGCCTCCAAGTTCGCCCTTTTGTCTGCAGGGTCCTTGGACTACCAGGAGTTCCTGTTCCTGTGCTGAGGAGATCCATTCAGAAGGGTGAGTGTGTGCCCGTCCCCCAGGGCAGATGGTCCAGAAGGGAGTACAGGGCACCTCCAGCTCCTGCTGCAGGTGCTTTCTTGTTCCACATGACCCTGCCTCCTCCAAGCCTATCCTGGTGTCTGTATGGTCCTTGGCCCAGGAACAGGTGCTGCTTCTGCGCTGAGGAGCCCCATCCAGAGGGAACTCCTTTCCATCTGCGGAGTCCTCAGATCCAGGAGCACGACGGGCTCCAGTGCCAAGGGGCCCTAAGAGAGGCCAGAACAAAAAATTTCCCCAAGTATACAGTCAGTCATAGCAAAGATTGGACCAAGACGCCAAGACTTTCCTGGCTGCATTTGAAGGAAGAGATGGACAGGTGCCAATGCAAGAATTCTTCCAAGAACCTGAAAGGCAATATGACAACACCAGAATCCAGGGATCACACAACAAGAATACTTGAATACCCTATTCAGGAAGAAGTAGAAAAAACTGACTTTAAATGTAACATTATGGGGGCAGGCGGTGAGTGCAAAGGGACGGGAGTCCCTTTGTTCGGATAGCCGGCCTACAGCAAGCTAAGACCGCAGGCAGCGAGTCTTCTGACCAGGGAGGGGCTCTGATCCTGTGGAGGGGTGACTGTGTTGACCGTCATACAACTCCGGTTAGGTACACAAGGTATTCCCGCCATCCTTATCTCCCTGGCTGCTCCACAGGGGCAGCTTCCCCCAGCTAATCCCTCTCTCCTGCTACGCCATCCCAGCTTTCGTCCTGGAACCCCTCCCGTCCTCTCTTCCTTTTTCGGGGCTTAAATTCCTCCATCTCAGCCTGGGTGGGCACCGCGGGTCGGAACAGGTGGTGAGTGCAAAGGGAAGGAAGTCCCTTTGTTCTAATAGCCTGCCTGCAGCGAGCTAAGACTGCAGGCAAAGTGATTCCTGGTTAGCAAGGGACACTAATCCAGTAGAAGAAGACCCAGCGGAGGGAAGAGCCATTGGAGGGCATCTGAAGGAAGAGATGGGCAGGTGCCAAGGCAAAAATTCCTCCAACAATCTGAAAAACAACATGAAAACACCAGATCCCAGCGATCTTACGACAGAAGGACTTGAACGCCCTATTCCGGAAGAAGTGGAAAACAGTGTCATTATGAAAGCAATAAAGTCTCTTAAACAGGGTATGAATAACTCACTCAAAGAAATAGAAGACAAATATAACAAAAAGATGGAAGAAATGAGTAAAGAAATGGAAGACAAATATAACAAAAAGGTTGAAGAAATGAGTAAATTCATAAATGATACCCTGGGAAACCAAGAAAAAGCAATCAAACAGGTAATGGAATCAGTTCAAGAATTGAAAACTGAAATGGAGGCAGTGAGGAAAACACAAACCGAGGGCCGGCTGGATATGGAAAACCTAGGTAAACGAACGGAGACTACAGAATCAAGCTTAACCAATAGAATACAAGAGATAGAAGAACGAATCTCAGATTATGAAGACACCATAGAGAAAATAAACGCCCTGACCAAAGAAAACAGCAAATCCAACAAATTCTCATCACAAAACATTCAGGAAATATGGGACATAATAAAAAAAACCAAATCTAAGAATAATAGGAGTAGAAGAAGGAGAAGAATTGCAGATCAAAGGTCCAGAAGATATATTCAACAAAATTATAGAAGAAAACTTTCCCATCCTAAAGAGGGATATTCCTATGAAGGTGCAAGAAGCATACAGAACACCGAATAGATTGGATCAGAAAAAAACATCCCCTCGCCATATAATAATCAAAACACAAAGCAGTCAGATTAAAGAAAGGATATTAAGAGCTGCAAAGGAAAAAGGTCAAGTAACCAATAATGGTAAACCTATCAGACTTCCACCAGACTTCTCTATAGAAACCATGAAAGCCAGAAGGTCCTGGATAGAGGTACTGCAGAAATTAAGGGACCATGGATGCAAGCCCAGACTACTATACCCAGCTAAGCTTTCGTTCACTATCAACGGAGAAAACAAAATATTTCAGGATAAAAACAAATTTAAACAATACGTAACTACTAATCCAGCCCTACAGAGAATACTAGAAGGAAAATTACATCCCAAGGAATCCAACATTGCCAACACTGACTACAACAATTCAGACATCTAGCGATGCTTCACTAGCACAATTCAAAGAAGGAAAACACATACACTCTATTACACCCCAAAAAAAATGACTGGAGTCAACAACCAATGGTCATTAATATCTCTTAATATCAATGGACTCAATTCACCTATAAAGAGGCACAGACTTAGAAATTGGTTACGAAAACAGGATCCAACATTCTGCTGTTTACAAGCACAAAGACACCTCAACCACAAAGACAGACACCTACTCAGAGTAAAGGGTTGGGAAAAGGTCTTCCAAGCAAATGGACCTAAGAAACAAGCGGGTGTGGCCATTCTAATATCTAACAAAATCGACTTCAAACTAAAATCAATCAGAAGAAATGGAGATGGACATTTCATACTCATAACTGGAACAATTCATCAGGAGGAAGTCTCAATCCTGAATATCTATGCTCCTAATATAAAGGCACCCACATATGTAAAAGAAACTCTTCTAGAACTCAAGGCAGTCATCAAACCACACACACTAATAGTAGGAGACTTCAACACTCCTCTCTCCACAATGGACAGGTCAATCAGACAGAAACCAAACAGAGAATTAAGAGATTTATTGGAGGTATTGAATCAAATGGACTTAACAGACATCTATAGAACACTCCACCCAAATAAGAAAGAATATACCTTCTTCTCTGCAGTTCATGGAACCTTCTCGAAGATTGACCACATACTTGGTAACAAAGCAAACTCCCACAGATACAAAAAAATATTAGTAACCACCTGTGTCTTGTCAGACCACCATGGATTAAAATTAGAATTCAACAACAACGCTACCCCCAGGAAGTCAACAAACTCATGGAAGTTGAACAGTCAACTACTAAATCACCCCTGGGTCAGGGACGAAATTAAGAGAGAAATTAAAGTCTTCCTTGAATTTAATGAAAACAAAGACACAACATACTCAAACCTATGGGACACAATGAAAGCAGTGCTAAGAGGAAAGTTCATAGCAATAGGTGCCCAACTAAAGAAAACGGAGAAAGCACACATTGGAGATCTAACAGCACACTTGAAAGCTCTAGAAAAAAAAGAAGCTGATTCACCCAGGAGGAGTAGAAGACTGGAAATAATCAAACTGAGGGCTGAAATCAACAAAATAGAAATAGAGAAAACAATCCAAAGAATCAATGAATCAAAAAGCTGGTTCTTGGAGAAAATCAAAAAGATCGACAAACCCCTATCCAAACTAATCAAACGGCAGAGAGAGAACTTGCAAATTAATAGGATCAGAAATGAAAAGGGGGATATAACCACAGACACAGAGAAAATTCAGAGAATCATTAGATCTTACTACGAAAGTTTATATGCCACAAAGTTGGAAAATGTAAAAGAAATGGACATTTTTTTAGATAAGTACCATATACCAAAGTTGAACCAAGACCAGGTGAACAATCTAAATAGACCTGTTAGTCGCGAAGAATTAGAAGCTGTTATCAGAAATCTCCCTGCCAAAAAAAGCCCAGGACCAGATGGTTTCAATGCAGAATTCTACCAGAACTTCCAGGAAGAGCTAATTCCTATACTCCTTAATGTATTCCATAATATAGAAACAGAAGAGTCATTGCCAAACTCCTTTTATGAAGCTACAGTTACCTTAATACAAAAACCACATAAAGACACAACCAAGAAAGAATTACAGGCCAATCTCACTCATGAACATCGACGCAAAAATTCTCAATAAAATCCTGGCAAACCGAATCCAGGAACACATTAGAAAAATTATTCATTATGATCAAGTAGGCTTCATCCCAGAGATGCAGGGCTGGTTCAACATACGCAAATCTATCAATGTAATCCATCATATAAATAAACTGAAAGAAAAAAACCATATGATCATTTCATTGGATGCTGAAAAAGCATTTGTCAAAATTCAACACCCATTTATGATAAAGGTGTTGGAGAGACTGGGGATACAAGGATCATACCTAAATATAATAAAAGCAATATACAGCAAGCCGACAGCTAACATCAAATTGAATGGAGAGAAACTCAAACCCTTTCCACTAAAATCAGGAACACGACAAGGCTGTCCACTCTCTCCATACATCTTCAATATAGTGCTTGAAGTTCTAGCAATAGCAATAAGAAAACATAAGGAGATCAAGGGGATTCGAATTGGAAAGGATGAAGTTAAACTTTCGTTATTTGCTGACGATATGATAGTGTACATAAGTGACCCCAAAAACTCTACCAAAGAACTCCTACAGCTGATAAACACCTTTAGTAACGTGGCAGGATACAAGATCAACTCCAAAAAAATCAGTGGCCCTCCTATACACGAAGAATAAAGAAGCTGAGAGGGAAATCAGAGAAACATCACCTTTCACGATAGCCACAAATAGCATAAAATATCTTGGGGTTACTCTAACCAAGGAAGTGAAAGATCTATTTGACAAGAACTTTAAGTCTTTGAAGAAAGAAATTGAGGAGGATACCAGAAAATGGAAAGATCTCCCTTGTTCTTGGATTGGGAGGATCAACATAGTAAAAACGGCAATTCTACCAAAAGCAATCTATAGATTCAATGCAATCCCCATCAAAATTCCATCAAACTTCTTCACTGACCTTGAGAAAACAATAATCAAGTTTATTTGGAAAAACAAAAAACCCAGGATAGCCAAAACAATCTTATACAATAAAGGAACTTCAGGAGGCATTACCATCCCTGACTTTAAACTCTATTACAGAGCTACAGTATTGAAAACAGCTTGGTATTGGCATAAGAACAGAGAAATAGACCTTTGGAATCGAATAGAAGACCCGGATATTAACCCACAAACCTATGAGCACCTAATTTTTGACAAGGGAGCTAAAGGTATACAATGGAAGAAGGAAAGCATCTTTAACAAATGGTGCTGGCATAACTGGATGTCAACCTGTAGAAGGATGAAAGTAGATCCATACCTATCACCATGCACAAAACTCAGGTCCAAATGGATTAAAGACATCAACATTAATCCGTCCACTTTGAACCTGATAGAAGAGAAAGTGGGAAGTAGTCTACAAGATATAGGCATGGGAGGCCTCTTCCTAAGCAGGACCCCAGCTGCACAGACAATAAGAGAAACAATGAATAAATGCGATCTACTGAAACTGAGAAGCTTCTGTAAAGCAAAGGACACTGTCAGTAAGACAAAAAGGCTACCTTCTGACTGGGAAAAGATCTTCACAAACCCCTCATCAGACAAAGGTCTGATCTCCAAAATATACAAAGAACTCAAGAAACTAGGCACTAAAACTCTAATTAACCCAATTAAAAAATGGGGTACTGAATTGAACAGAGAATTCACAACAGATGAACTTCGAATGGCCAGAAGACACTTAAGGTCATGCTCAACCTCCTTAGCAATCAGGGAAATGCAAATTAAAACCACTTTGAGATACCATCTTACACCTGTCAGAATAGCTAAAGTCAAAAACACCAATGATAGCCTATGCTGGAGAGGATGTGGGGTGAGGGGAACACTCATTCATTGTTGGTGGGAATGCAAACTTGTGCAGCCACTGTGGAAATCAGTGTGGTGGTTTCTCAGGAAACTGGGAATCAATCTCCCTCAGGAGCCAGCAATTCCACTCTTGGGAATATACCCTAGAGATTCCCTAGCATACTACAAAAGCATTTGTTCAACTATGTTCATAGCAGCACTATTTGTAATAGCCAGAACCTGGAAACAGCCTAGGTGCCCCTCAATAGAAGAATGGTTAAAAAAGGTGTGGAACATATACACATTAGAGTTTTACTCAGCGGTAAAAAACAATGACATCTTGAATTTTGCATGCAAATGGATGGACATAGAAAACGCTTTACTGAGTGAGGTAAGCTAGACCCAAAAAGAGGAATATGGTATGTATTCACTCATAAGTGGATTCTAACCATAATTTAAAGGTCTTTGAGCCTATTATTCGTGATCCTAGAGAAGCTAAATAAGAAGACGAACCTGATGAAGATTATTTAGCTATCCACCAGGAGGTAGGAAATAGTCAAGAGTCCCAGGTAACCTTGGGTGCATGGGGGGGTGGGAGGGTTGTTGGAAGGGGAGAGGGTTAGAGAGAAGGGAGTAGAGGAGGAATGGAGAAAGCTTGGTTGACCGGGATGGGGGGAAGGGAGGAAGGATGAATATGGGATCAGGGAAGAATATATTTCAACTAAGGGAGTCATTTTAGGGTTTATAGGAAACTTGATTATATATGGGATCCCAGGTCCAAGGAGAGATCCCCAGATTGTTCTCTGGACAGAGGAGAGGGTGCCTGAATTGGCCTTGGCCCATAACCATACTGATGAATATTTTGCTTATCACCATAGATCCTTCATCTGGCGATGGATGGCGATACAGACGGAGACCCACATTGGAGCACCGGACTGAGCCCCCCAACGTCCAAATGAAGAGCAGAAGGACGGAGAAAATGACGAAGGACTGCGAGGGATGCTATCACCCACTGATACAAGGGGTCGGATCTAATGAGAGTTTACCAAGGGCAGTTGGACTGCTACTGAATGAGCACGTTATCCACCCAGATTCTCTGAATGTCGCCGGATTTTCTGAATGTGGCTGGCCCGGAGTCTTTCTGAGAAGCCATTGACAATGTCACTGGGACTAGGTTCCTCTGCATATACTGGATTTTTGGGATCCAGTCTGTTTGGATACTCACCTTTCTGGACCTGGAGGGAGGGGGGACGATCTTGAACTTCCCACAGGGCTTGAAACCCTGACTGACCTTAGGGACAAAGAGGGAGGAGGAGAGGGAGGGGGGGAGTGGGAGGGTGTTGGGAGGAGGGGCGTAAATGGAAACTTTTATAATTTAGTAAAATTACTAAAAAAAAATGTAACATTATGAAAATAATAGAGAACCTTAAACAGGATGTGAAAAACTCCTATAAGAAATGGAGGAGACGGTAGATTCGGCGGACTGAGGCAGAGGCACCTTCTAATTCCATGTGTTTTGCTGCGGGGATCTGCGAGGAGATGGGGTTGAGCTCAGAATCTGCCATGGGGGTGCTGCTGAAGCCAGGCTTGTGTCAATGGTGTCCCTGAATGTGGTTCTAGAGAGGCCATTGTGTGAAGCAGTATTGGTGAAGCCTAGATCATCTTGGAGACCCAAAAATGTTAAAGAGACCAGAGTTGTGGGATACCTGATGAGAAAAGCTGTTGTAAGGAGTGGGACCACCCTAAAGAAAGAAGTTGTTGCAGTCAACAAAGCTGAAAATAGTTGAAGATCTGAAGAGCGTTTTGACATAAGACACGGAGGATGTAGTGACCTATGAGGATGTGCATGTGAACTTCACTCATGAAGAGTGGGCTTTGTTGGATCCTTCCCCGAAGAGTCTCTACAAAGATGTGATGCTCCAAACCTACTGAAACATCACTTCTATAGGGTACAAATGGGAAGATGAGAATATTGAAGAAGACTGTCAAAGTTCTAGAAGACATAGAAGGTATACCATCTTCAAAGACACAAAAATATCCAATACTAAAGAGGATCTTTATGAATGCAAGCAACATGATAAAAAATTTGGATCTGATTCCTCTTTAAAAGTACATCCAAGGACTCATAGGAAGTAAAAAACTATGAATATAATCAAAGTATTAAAGGCTTTAATGTCACAATCTCAGTCAAGTATGTACAACTCATACTACAGAGAAAACACATGGATTTCATCGATGTGATACACTGATTGCTTATATCAGTTATCTTCTAATACGTGAAAGAAGTCCTAGTGGAGAGAAACCTCATAAATGTAATAAACGTGGTAAAGTCTTTGCATGTAAAAATGTTCTTCACAGGCAAGAAAGCAGTCACATTGGAGAGAAACTCTATATATGTGATCACTGTGACAATGCCTTTCCATATAAAAGTCATCTTCAAATGCATGAAAGAATTCATACTGGAGAGAAACCCTATGGATGTAATCATTGTGATAAAACCTTTTCATCTAAAAGTCATCTTAAATCACATGAAAGAAGTCATACTGGAGAGAAATCCTATGAATGTAATTACTGTGGGAAAGCCTTTGCCTATAAAAGTAATCTTCAGACACATGAAAGAAGTCATACTGGGGAGAGACCCTATGGATGTAATCACTGTGGTAAAGCCTTTTCATCTAAAAGTCGTCTTAAATCACATGAAAGGATTCATACCGGAGAAAAACTCTATGAATGTAGTCAGTGTGGTAAAGTCTTTGCATATAACAGTCTACTTCACCGGCATGAAAACAGTCATACTGGAGAGAAACCCTATAGATGCCATCTCTGTGGTAAAGCCTTCTCATCTAAAAGTCATCTTAAATCACATGAAATAATTCATACTGGAGAGAAACCCTATGAATGTAATCAATGTGGGAAAGCCTTTGCCCATAAACGTAATCTTCAAACACATGAAAGAACTCATACTGGAGAAAGATTCTAAAGTAATCACTGTGGTAAAGTCTTTGCTAATAAAAATCAATTTCAAATACATGAAAGAAGTCATATTGGAGAGAAAACTTACGGATATAGTTAATGTGGTAATGTTCTTAGACATATCTTATTCCAAAAATATGGGAATATGGGATAATTTGAATAATAAAACCTATTTGCAAATAAAAAAAAGAAATGGAGAAGACAAAGAAAAAGGTAGAAGAAATAAAAAAAATCTCTCAAAGATATCCAAGAAAACCAAGGAAAAGCATTCAAACAGGTAATGGAAACAGTTCAAGACTTGAAAAATGAAATGGAGGCAATGAAGAAAACACAAACCGAGAAATGGCAGGATATGGAAAATCTGGGTACAGAACAGAAACTACAGAGACAAGTATAACCAACAGAATGCAAGAGATAGAAGAAAGACTCTAAGACACTGATGATACTATAGAGGAAATAAGCACATTGATTAAAGAAAACAGCAAATACAACAAATTCTTAACATAAAACATCCAGGAAATCTGGGACAACATGAAAAGGCCAAATCTAAGAATATTAGGGGTAGTAGAAGAAGAAGAATTACAGCTCAAAGGCCAGGAAAATATATTCAACAAAATTAGAGAAGAAAACTTTCCCAACCTAAAAAGGGATATTCCTATGAAGGAACAAGAAGCATACAGGACACCAAATAGACTGGATCAAAAAAAAAAAACAAACAAAAAACAAACCCATCCCCTTGCCATATAGTAATGAAAACACAAAACATACAGAATAAAGAAAGAATCCTATGAGCTGCAAAGGAAAAAGGTAAAGTAACATATAAAGGAAAACCTATCAGAATTACACCTGACTTCTCAATGGAAACCATGAAAGCCAGAAGGACTTGGATAGATGTGCTGCAGACACTAAGAGATCATGGATGCAAAGCTTACATTCACCATCTATGGAGAAAACAAGATATTCCAGGACAAAAACAGATTTAACAATACGTAGCCACAAACTCAGCACTACAGAAAGTACTAGAAGGAAAACCACAAACCAAGGAAGCCAACAACACCCATAATAACACAGGCATCTGGCAACCCTCAAACAGCACAACTCAAAGAAGGGAAACACACAAACACTACCACAAAAAAAGATCACCAGAATTAACAACTGCTGGTCATTAATATCACATAATAGCAATGGACTCAATTCAACAATAAAAAAGCACAGGTTAAAAGAATGGATACAAAAACAGGATCCAACATTCTGCTGTTTACAAGAAACACAACTCTACCTCAAAGACAGACACTACCTCAGAGTAAAGGGTTGGGAAAAGGTTTTCCAATCAAATGGACCAAAGAAACAAGCAGGTGTGGCTATACTAATATCTATCAAAATTGATTTCAAACTAAAATCAATCAGAAGAGTTGGAGAAGGACACTTTATACTCATAACAGAAACAATTCATCAGGAGGAAGTCTCAATCATGAATATCTACACTCCAAATATAAAAGCACCGGCATATGTAAAAGAAACATTACTTGAACTCAAAGCATACATCAAACACCACACTCTAATAGTAGGAGATTTCAACACTCCTCTCTTACCAATGGACAGGTCAACCAGACAGAAACTTAACAGAGAAATAAGAGAACTAACAGATGTAATGAGCCAAATGCACTTAACAGACATCTATAGAACATTCCACCCAAACAGAAAAGAATATACCTTGTTCACATCATTTCATGGAACCTTCTCAAAAATTGATCACATACTCAGTAACAAAGCAAACTTTTACAGATACAAAGAAAAAAAATTGTAGTAACCACATCAGATCACCATGGAATAAAGCTAGAATTCAACAACAATTCTAACCCCAGAAAGACTACAAACTCATGGAAACTGAACAGTCAACTACTGTATCACCCCTGGATCAAGGAAGAAATAAAGAAAGAAGTTAAAGTCTTCCTTGAATTCAACAAAAATAAAGACACAACATACCCAAACCTATGTGACACTATGAAAGCAGTGCTAAGAGGAAAGTTCATAGCACTAAGTGCCCACATAAAGAAAATGGAGAAAGCTCACATTAGAGACTTAACAGCACAGCTGAAAGCTCTAGGGAAAAAAAAAAGAAGCAGATTCACCCAGGAGGAGTAGAAGACTGGAAATAATCAAACTGAGGGCTGAAATCAACAAAATAGAAACACAAAAAACAATCCAAAGAATCAATGAAACAAAGAGCTGGTTTTTGGAGAAAATCAACAAGATCGACAAACCCCTATCCAAACTAACCAAAAGGCAGGGAGAGAACACTCAAATTAACAAGATCAGAAATGAAAAGGGGGACATAACCACAGACACAGAGGAAATTCCGAGAATCATTAGGTGTTACTACAAAAGCCTGTATGCCACAAAATTGGAAAATCTGAAAAAAATGGACATTTTTTTAGATAAGTACCATATACCAAAATTTAATCAAGACCAGGTGAACAATCTAAATAGACCTGTTAGTCGTGAAGAATTAGAAGCTGTTATCAAAAATCTCCCTACCAAAAAGAGCCCAGGACCAGATGGTTTCAATGCAGAATTCAACCAGAACTTCCAAGAAGAACTAATATCTCTGCTCTGTGAATATTCTATTCACAAAATAGAAACAGAAGACTCACTGTCAAACTCCTTTTATGAAGCTATAGTTACCCTGACACTAAAACCACACAAACACTTAACCAAGAAGGAGAATTACAGACAAATCTCACTCAGGTACATTGCTGCAAAAATTCTCAATAAAGTACTGGCAAACAAAATTCAAGAACACATAAAAAATTATGCATTATGATCAAGTAGGCTTCATCCCAGAGAGGTAGGACTGGTTCAACATAGAAAAATCTATCAATGTAATCCATCATATAAATAAAATGAAATAAAAAACATACGATCATTTCAATAGATGCTGAAAAAGTATTTGACGAAATTCAACACTCATTTATGATAAAGGTCTTCAAGAGATTAGGGATATAAAGTTCATACCTAAATATAATAAAAGGAATATACAGCAAGCCAACAGCTAACATCAAATTAAATGGAGAGAAACTTAAAGCCATTCCACTAAAATCAGGAACAAGACAAGGCTGTCCACTCTCCCCATACTTCTTCAATGCAGTGCTTGAAGTTCTAGCAATAAGACAACATAAGGAGATAAAGGAGATTTGAATTGAAAAGGAAGAAGTCAAACTTTTGTTATTTGTAAATGATATGATAGTGTACATAAGCGACCCCAAAACCTGTACCAAAGAACTCCTACAGCTGATAAACACCTTTAGTAATGTGGCAGGATACAAGATCAACTCCAAAAAATTAGTGGCCCTCCTACACACAAAGAACAAAGAAGCAGAGAGGGAAATCAGAAACACATCACCTTTCACAATAGCCACAAATAGCATAAAGGATCTTGGGGTAACTCTAACCAAGAAAGTGAAAGATCTATTTGACAAGAACTTTAAGTCTTTGAAGAAAGAAATTGAAGAGGATACCAGAAAATGGAAGGATCTCTCATGCTCTTGGATTGGGAGGCTCAACATAGTAAAAATGGCAATTCTACCAAAAGCAATATATAGATTCAATGCAATCCCCATCAAAATCCCAACAAAATTCTTCACAGACCTTGAGAAAAAGAATAATCAACTTTATATGGAAAAACAAAAAACCCAGAATAGCCAAAATAATCTTATACAATGAAAGTACTTCCGGAGGCATTACCACCCCTGACATTAAACGCTATTACAGACCTACAGTAATGAAAACTGTTTGGTATTGGCATAAAAACAGAGATGTTGACCAATGGAATCGAATCAAAGACCCAGATATTAATCCACAAACCCATAAACACCTGATTTTTGACAAAAGAGGTAAAAATTATACAATGGAGGAAAGAAAGCATCTTTAACAAATGGTGTTGGCATAACTTGATGTCAACCTGTAGAATAATAGAAATAGATCCATATCTATCACCATACACAAAACTCAAGTCCAAAGGGATTAAAGACCTCAATATGAGTCTTATAGATTTATATTGAATCTGATAGAAAAGAGAGAAGCAGTCTGCAACACATAGGCACAGGAGACCACTTCCTATGTAGAACCCCAGTAGCACAGACAATAAGAGCAACAATGAATAAATGGGACCTTCTGAAACTGAGAATCTTCTGTAAAGCAAAGGACACTGTCATTAAGACAAAATGGCAACCTACTGAGTGGGAGAAGATTTTCACTAACCCCACATCAGACAAAGACCTGATCTCCAAAATATATAAAGAATTCAAGAAACTAGACATTAAAATTCTGAATTACCCAATTAATAAATGGAGTACTAACTGAATAGAGAATTCTCAACAGAAGAAGTTCGAATGACCAAACGATATTTAAGGACATGCTCAACTTCCTTAGCAATCAGGGAAATGCAAATCAAAACAACTTTGAGATACCATCTTTCACCTGTCAGAATGGGTAAAATCAAAAACACCAATGATAACCTATGCTGGAGAAGATGTCGGGTAAGGGGAACACTCATCCATTGTTGGTGGGAATGCAAACTTGTGCAGCCACTCTGGAAATCATTGTGGCAATTTCTCAGAAAAATGAGAGTCAACCTACCTCAGGATCCAGTACTTCCACTCTTGGGAATATACCCAAGAGATGCCCAATCATACTACAAAAACATTTGTTCAACTATGTTCATAGCAGCACTATTTGTAATAGCCAGAACCTGGAAACAACCTAGGTGCCCCTCAATGGAAAAATGGATAAAGAAGGTGTGGCACATATACACATTAGAGTTCTACTCAGTGGTTAAAAAAAAAAAATGACATCTTGAATTTTGTATGCAAATGGACGGAAATAGAAAACACTTTACTGAGTGAATTAACCCAGACCCATAAAGATGAATATGGTATGTATTCACTCATTTGTGGATTCTAGCCATAAATAAAAGACATTGAGCCTATAGTTTGTGATCCTAGAGAACCTAAATAATAAGGTGAACCGAAAGAAAAACATATAGTTATCCTCCTGGAAATTGAAAGTAGACAAGTCGCTGGGCAAAAGTTGGGAGCATGGGGGTGGGGGAAGGAGAGATGGGGAGAGAGAAGGGAAAATGGGAGGATTGGGGAGAGCTTGGGGGAATGGGATGGTTGGGATGGAGGAAGTGTGGATATGAAGCAGGGAAGAAGATATTTTTATTAAGGGAGGCATTTTAGGGTTGGCAAGAGATTTGGCTCTAGAGGGGTTCCCAGGTGTCCAAGGGGATGTCCCCAGAGAAGAGGGTGCCTGAACTGGCCTTCTCCCATAGCCACACTGATGAATATCTTGCATATCACCATAGTACCTTCATCTGGCGATGGATGGAGATAGAGACAGAGAACCACACTGGAGCACTGGACTGAGATCTCAAGGTTCAGTTGCTGAACAGAAGGAGGGATAACATGAGCAAGGAAGTCAGGACTGCGAGGGGTGCATCCACCCACTGAGATGGTGTGACTGATCTAATGGGAGCTCACCAAGGCCAGTTAGACTGAGACTGAAGGAGCATGTAATCAGACCGGACACTCTGAATGTGACTGACAATGAAGGCTGACAGAGAAGCCAATGATAATGCCGCTGGGTTTTGATTTTACTGCATGTACTGGCTTTTGGGGAGCCTAGTCTGTTTGGATGCACACCGTTTTTACCTGGATGGAATGGGGAGTACCTTAGACTTTCCACAGGGTAGGGCACCCTGACTTCTCTTAGGACTGGTGAGAGAGGGGGAAGGAGAGGGAGTGGGAGTAAAATAGGGGGGAAGTGGAAAATTTTAATATATAAACAAATAACTTTAAAAAAATAAAAATTAAATTAAATCAAAAAAATTGAAAGAGCATGCATCAACATAATGAAGGTTCTATTTTATCAGCCCAGAGCTGTTTTCTTACTTTGTGCTAAAAATTTGTAAATGCTAAAAATAATTTGAGAACCAGACAAGCATTCTCAAAGTTTAGCACACTCTTGGAGATTGTAGTCTGAGGTATAACAAGGGAAATGGTTTAAAATCTTCTATATGAAAAAGAAAATGAAATTTGGCATGGTGGAGTATGGGTGGTCCTTCTGTCTATGTGGTGCTTTTATTGGTTAATGAGTAAAGAAATTGCTTTGGCCTATATCAAGGAAGAACTTAGCTATGTAGGGAAAACTAAACTAAATGCTGGGAGAAAGACGGTGGTATCAGTGAGAAGCCATCTAACACCACTGTAGACACACCCAGAACTTTACCCATTAGATCACAGCCTCATGGTGATACACAGACTACTACTATATGGGTTAATTAAAGTATGAGTTAGCCAGAAATATGCTTAAGCTATTGACCAAGCAGTGATTTAATTAATACAGTTTCTGTGTGGTTATTTTGGGGGTCTGAGCAGCCTGAAACAAACAAGCAGTCCTTCCTACTAAAGTAGAGTACAGCTTTAATCTCAGCATTCGGGAGGCAGAGGCAGGCTGATCTCTATGAGTTCAAGGCCAGCCTGGTGTACACCGTGAGTTCCAGGACAGCCAGGAATACACAAAAAAACCCTATCTCAAAGAAGAAAGAAAGGATGAAAGAAAGAAAAGAAGGATATATGAAAGGAAGGAAAGAAAGAAAGAAAATGAATCAAAGTGTGCTGCCCATAGAGACTATGGTCTCCCTCATACACAACACTCTGATGGCCTTGCTCCATTATTCCTCAAAAGAAAATAAAGCAGGAATTTAAATACAACAAAGGATGCAAAGATAAAAAAATTAAGTTCAATAATGTTGGAGGCTACAAAATTGTCATTGCAGTACATAGATGTATTTCTGTACACTGACAAAGAACTATTGAAACCATAAGTAAGCACTAACCAATATATGCTATCATTAGAAATAATTTACTGGGAACAAATTCAACCCATGGAAGTAAAATTTAAATACCAGACATTGTTAGACAGTGATGATAGGAACTGAAGGAGATGCAAATACAAGCTGTGACGGTGTGTCTGAGTAATGACTGTTATTTAAATTAATCGGATCACTATGATCCTTCTAACATTCTAGTGATATTTTCTTAGAAATAGAAAAGCAATCATAAGTTTTTTGTTTGGAATTGTAAAAGATTAAAAAAAAATGGAAAGCAAAATACAGCAGGGGGTCTCAGTGTTTCATACTTCAAACAATCCAATCAATATGCCACTGACATTAAACCATAAACATAACGATCACTGTGGAGAGCTGAGATACAAACT
The DNA here is from genome assembly GCF_982192425.1 of Myodes glareolus. Taxonomy (NCBI): domain Eukaryota; kingdom Metazoa; phylum Chordata; class Mammalia; order Rodentia; family Cricetidae; genus Myodes; species Myodes glareolus. Next base: position 51,316,677 of record NC_142049.1, read on the forward strand.
CACACAAACTGAGCATTCCAGCTTGATTCCTGTTGCTGTGATAAACACTAAGACCAAAAGCAACTTAGGGAGGAAAGTGTTTATTTGACTTACACTACCGAGGTCACCACCCGTCATCAAGGGAGAACAGTGCAGTAACTCAAGCCAGATTCTTGAGGCAGGAACTGAGATGCTGAAGTAGAGAACATGGAGGAATGCTCTTAACTGGTTGATTTATCCTGGGTTTCTTGGCTACATTTCTTATAAAGTCTAGGACCATCTGCCTAGGGATGTTACCACTTCATGTGTGCTGGGCCCTCTGTATCATTTATCAGTTTAGAAAATATATGGTCATAGGCCAGTCTAATCTAGGCAATTCCTAATTTTAGTTTACCTCTTCCCAGGTAACTCTAGTTTCTACTCAATTGACAGCTGAGGATAACTGTTACACATAGTTAATGGTCTTTCACAAAGGGCCAAAGACGCACACTAGAGACAGGATGTGCACCTCAGTAAGGATGGTTGTTGAAAAAGGAGTCTCCCAACACAAAGAAGGAAAGTAAGCCCTTGTGATTGACAAAGTTTGCAAAACTGACTATAAAGGGAATATATATTTAAATATAGAACCCAAAATCAAAAATGGAAAAAGACCCCTATCACTGGTCCTTTATTATTGTTGCTGTTGTTATTATTATTATTATTACTGTTACACCAAAGCAGAGGGAACCACAGCAAACACTGGGTCACACTGCATTTTACTGCAATTTCCTGCACAATGAAAGAAACAAACTGCTGAAGACTACTAAGGGGGAGAGAATACCCAGCCACACACTCGAATTCTGTGGGCAAATCATAAAATCCAATACTGACACCTGACTAAAAGAGGTAAAAGTGGCAAATAGACATTTAACACAAACAAAACCATATAAATATGACAAAGGAAGTTCTTAAAAGTTTCTGGGTATCAGTGATCTTCAAGAAAGGCAACACCATAGTGAGATGTCACTCATGTCGTGAGAACGGAAAAGATGACATGAGATGACCAGCAGTGAGGAGCTGTAAGACAGGAATTCCTAAACACATCTAATGAGGATGTCAATTATTATATCAAGGTTGGAGCACACTACAGAATTCCCTTATAATTAATAATGAAATCACTTCATGATTCAACAATCCCTGCTCCAGTACCCTGTCCATGAACTAATACAACAGCGCTCCTCCATGTTCCCTATGAATCATCTAGAGACAAACTTATGGAAGCAAACTATTTTCCACGGACTGGTGAAGTCCTGCACATGTACAGCATGTTTTGCAATATTCTATCATTCAGCCCTGGGTGTTATATGACAATATAAGTGAATACGGAGACACTGAGGTCAGTGAAACAAGCCAGACCTAGGAGAACAAGTAGTCCCTGTGAAATGTGGAATGTTGACCTCACTGAAGCAGAATCACAGTGGTGGTTCCCTGAATAATGCAGAGTAACCGGCAGATCTGAATTATAAGACAGAGAATTGTAAAGATTGCATGTTCAGTCTCACTTAGTCAGCAAAACTGTATTGTTTGCAAAAAAAAAATGTGGAGAAGCAGAGATAATTTTTACTTGCGTTGTTCTGGTTCTCTTGAAGATAGCCCAACCATTCCCTTAAGTCCAACTTGATGCTACAGACTGTGAGGAAAACCTTTGATAATCTCAGGAATTCTAGGAGACGAATCATAAGTGAGTATTTTATGAATGGAAGCAGAGAAAATACAGACACTCCAAACATGAACCATTATTCTACACAAACTGATCATATGCCATACCTTTACCTAGTATGGCATGCATCCTCTAACAAGTATGAAAGTTTCTAGTCATGAGCTAACATACAAGAAAACTTGACTTTCATTGCTTTTATATAAAGCTGGAACTGAACTCTGTTCTCTGCACATACACAAAGTTATTCCAAGGAGAAGAAACATCCTGTATTACAGCTTGGTTTGTTTTAATGTATATGGCAGTTATGTTTGAAAACAGTTTCAGTAAGGATGCACTTGTAAGTTTTCGACAAATAGTGAGAGTTTTATCAGGTCTTTCTTTTACACTGCTAGCTCTCTAGTAAGGACATGGAGACATTTTATTAATTCTGTGAGATTGACTTAGCTTGTTCTCAACTATCTCTTACAACTGAAATTAACCCATTTATATTCATCTATGCTCTGCCACATGACCCATTACTGCTCCTCAGTACCTCAGTACTGTTTGGCTGGCTTCCTCTGCATCCACCTGGCTAATCTCCTGCACCTCAGATTATTTCCCAGAGTTCCTACCTCTCTCTAGAAGTTCCACCTATCCTGCCCTCCCTAACTATTGGATGTTCAAGTCTTTATTAAATCATTCAGAAGGTGAGGAAGAACAAATACACATCTTTATATAGCATACAAAAAATTATCCCAACAGAGAGTAGATGGAGAAAACTGTTCACAAAATGTGCATATTCCACAGCACTCTGCTACAGACAGAACTATTCAATCATTGTGTTCATGAGCAGAACAGTACTTATATAGCATAATAAGGAGCCATGCAAAGGCTATGGTAACATATAAACCTGTATATGGCATATATTTGGCGTTTGAACTGGTTAAAAATTTTTCATATCTTTAAGTATGCTATGTACCATAATATTTATCAGAATTTTTAAGAAAATGTTCACATTTGTTGAATTCTGAATTATAGGCATGGACCATAGAAATAAGATAAAGATTTTTATTGAAACAGGGTCTCACCACATTGTTTAGGTTTGCGTTGATCTGATTATTTTCCTGCTTCAGAGTCTGGAATATTCTGGCTTAATGGGAAAAATATTATTTTTAGGTAAAAGTTTACTGTGTTGCAGAGGGCTCTAGCAATGTGCAAAAAGCAGGGTAGTTCTGCTGACTCAATATCCACATTAAGCAATGTTCAGCTCCCCAGAACCATCCCTGTGCTGGGTCTCTGAGTGAACATGGGCAGAGTAGGTCCCCTAGTGACTTCTTTCTCAGCAACAACTAGGACGCTATGGAAGGACAGGAGAGACATGGGTCAATGGACAGGCAGTGGCCTTGTTTACAGCTGAAGGGGGATTCCCCACACCACTGCAGCAAGAGAGTGACTAATAGACCTATAGAGAAGGTCCACGTCCACATTCTGAGTGGAAAAGAAGAGGTGTGGCATACCAGCTTCAGAATAGTTGGATGTTTATTTATATGGTCTACCTTACAAGGTACAGCTCATTTTTCACATATGACTAAGATGAAGTTTTTACATGACTGATGACCCATTCAGTTACATGTGGGCCATGGTCTGTCTCAGTGTCAAGATCCTCAATGAGCTGATGTGGTTTTAATCGATACCCTTGGACCCTCAGCAACTGCTGCCTTTATGAGACTGATCATAAAGTCTCTGATTTTATTATCAAGACTTTGATTTTTCTTCCAAGTAAGTGTCTACTAAACCAAACACCTGTCTATATTATAAGCATACCAGCTTTAGCTTGTTAACATGTTTCTTTATACTCTTTTCCTACTAATCGACCCAGATTTATTTCTACAGATCCTAGTGTCCTTCACGCACATTTCTCATTTCTCCTGTTCTTTGCTGTCTCTGTGATTCACTGCACAGATTATTCTCTAAGAACCGGTTCTGCCTGCCTTTCTTCTTATTTCTTTTCACATATGTTCATAGTGTAAAACCCCTTTTTAAATTTCTAGTAGCGCTCTGTGTAATGTTTTCCATAACAGATTATAAGAGTTTGATAATTCAAAAGATTTATAATTTAAATTTAACATAAGTACTAATGAGAAATCAAAAAAATGACACATTTTTTGGTATTTTAATGTACTCTATTTTTGGAAGAGAACATTAAAGAGTGGAAAGTCCCACGTCACCTGGAGTGAGTACTGACACATTCTAGGAGTTTAATTATTGTTCTGATGAATGAAAGAATAATTGCAAAAGTATGCCAGTTGGCCTCAGAATTTCTGTTCTTATTTTTATGTTACTAAAACCCCATCACTTTAAAGACATTTAAAAGCTACGTTGCATTTTTAACGTTTAGTCAAAATAGCTGATACACCATGAGTATGGAGGTTCCAGTTTCTGAAGCTTATGCTATGAGATATGGGAGTGTCAGGAAGACATAAGTACAGTAACCAATCTAACTCAACAAGAAGAAGGAAAGTCAGGCACCAGGGCACACATCTGTAATCCCAGCACATGAGAAACACAGGCAAGAGGAGCTGGCTTAAGGGAAATTTCATAGTGAGTTTGAAGCCAGCCTGGATTACATGAGACGCTGTCTGAAAATGATAAAAAGAGAAAATGGGGGTGGGGCTTATAAGAGAAGCAGAACTGTGTAACCGGACAGTTGGATGGCTGTGCTCCAGGCAGAGGTCTTCTCATGGTGGTCATAAGCTTAAGCAGGGGCTCAGAAATGAGGTCTTTTTAGTGACCAATGGGACAATGGATACACCCCTAACAGTGGAGGCTTGGAAGACAGAATGAGTAGACTGAATGGGGTCATAAACGAGTGCACAGGATATATAAAAACTGAAACTGATGTCTCAAATAAACCCTTCAAGTGTAAATATGCAAAGGCATGTAGAAGTCTCCTTGGTGCTACAAGGTCTATCCAGATGAAGCCTCTGATATAACTCACTTATTGGAACTGATGTTACTAAAATTTATAGTAACTCAGGCAAATCCAGCATCTTACTGCACTTGGATGACTTGTCTGGTGATCCCTAAACAGAAGCTCTGTAACAGGAAAAAACAAATGGCCTCAGGTAGTCGTCTAAGGATTTCACTCTCCCTGTTAACTTATTTGAGGGCATGATGAGTCTTGGCCCTGATTCCTGCCTTATTAGTTCTGAAACAGAGGTTCACATTGAAAAGTAGCAAGGCCATGGCCTTTAGATGAAGTATCATTTACAGTTTGCAAATAAATGCGGGCTTCTCAGTAAGCCTGGTTTCAGGGGTGAGAGTACAGAAAAGAGCCATGGCCAGAGTAAAGTGGGAGCTTCTCTAAGCCCACATTCACTACTCCAGGCCATCTGTTCCCCTAGGGGATAAGACTCTGATTACAAGGACTCCAATTACTATTATAATTTTATGACAGTCTCATTTGCAGTAATTTCATTTGGCCTGAAGAGACAGTGTTATGGGCAGTTGTGACCACCATCAGTAAAAACTTAATGAAGATAAAATTGATCACATCAATTTTATTTGAATTTCCTGTCACCACTCAGCCTAAACTCTCAAAACCTGCTGTTTATGTAACTTCTCTGTCCTAGTAAAAAGTCTCAATCTCTGTTGTCTTTGCAGTCTTTGAGAAAAATTGCTAGACTCTAATCACTCCTGGGAGACAACAATGGAGCAAAGCCGCATAGGCTTGTGGAGGTACTTAATACACACAGTGGCTGAGATATTATGTTTTATTTCAGTGTGGTAGTTTGAATACAATTGGCTGCATAATCTCATAGGGAGTGTGGTGTGGGAAGTCCTTCTGTATATGTGTTGCTTTTATTGGTTAATTAATAAAAAAAATCTGTCTTGGTCCATGATACGCAGAGAAGAGCTAGGCAAAAAAAAAGCTACACTGAATGCTGGGAGAAAGAAGGCAGAGTCAAGAGAAGCCATGTAACCTCGTCATAGACAAATGCTGGATGGAACTTTACCCAGTAAGCCACAGCCACATGACGATACACAGATTAATAGAAATGTGTTAAATTAAGATGTAAGAGCTAGCTAAAAAGAAGCTTGAGCTAATGACCAATCAGTGATTTAATTAATACAGTTTCTGTGCATTATGGGGCTTGGTAGCTGGGAACAAACAGCAGCCTCCTACCACAGGAGTGTCACTGTTAGAAGCTGTTGTTGTTGGACTGGGTGTGCATTGTTGGAAGAAGTGTGTCACTGTGGGTGTGGGCTTGGAGGTTTCCTGTGCTCACGATGCTGCCCAGTGCCTCAGTGGATTTCCTGCTGCCTGCAGGATGTAGGACTCTGATCTACCTGCAAGCTGCCATGATCCCTGTCATGATTATAAGTAAACCCCCCCCATTAAACATTTTCCATTGTAAGAGTTTCCACGGTAATAGTGTCACTTCGCAGTAATAGAAGCCCTAACTAAGACAGTCAGAAAACACTGTGTGTTTCTTTATACTTTGTTATTCACTGGAAGCCTCACTTCTGCACTAAAAGGTTACATTCATTTTTGAAACTCAGCAACTTGGTTCTAGCTAACGAGAATGGTGTAGGGGATGTTGAACCTATTTATAAATAGTCCATTTTTGTTCTTTGTCCTAAATGCTTGAGGTATAATTATAAAGGCTGCAGTATTGCAGCTGAAGTGTGAACCTAAGTCAGGAGCACAGACACACCAGAAACACTGCTTCCTTAGAACACCATCATCTGCACTGTCTTACTCCACACTCGCTGAGCATGTCCTCAGATCATGGCCCTGCTTCTCAATTCCTTTGCAGAGATCCGCATTTACACACTGATGCTGCTCATATGACTACATTTGACTCTTTCTAATGCTGAGCTCTGCCCCAAATCCATTTCAAGGAACATGTTTCATAGACTAGGAGAATAAATCATTACCCCATTTGGTTTTACTCTGTTCTGTAAGTGACTATTCTTGAAAATTGGCGTACTTCATCTCTGAACTAACCAAATAACAATATTGACAACCACTGAAGATTTTCCATAAACTACACCTAATATCTTAATTCAGGAATGTATCATGGTTCTGTTTCACACTACCTACTCTGTATACAGACATTGCACACATCACCTACTTCATGTCCATACCATATTACTGACATTACAAAAAGGGCTGTGGATTGAGTTCTTCTGTCAGCTCAGAGTTAATATATTGAAACTCTCACATGATGTCATGACTTTTAGAGATGGGACCTTATTGTAGTGGGTTGGCATATTCGCATAATGGGATCTGTGCCCTTATTAATGGAAGAAGAAAGAACACCTCTTTTATGACACAGGGAAAAGAAAGGCCTCATGGACACTCAATGAAACTGTAGTCTGTAACCCCAATGAGCTCTCACTACAGGCTAGGCTATACTGACACTCCAGCTGTTGCCCAGGGGAAAACAAAGTGAGCTCCCTAGTGCAGCACACCATTCTGATGCCCCTGGGTACACAGACCAGGCAGGCCTGCCTTCCTTCAAGTCCCACTCCACACATCTCCTCTCTTAAACCTTTTCCTTCCTTTCTCACAATCTTACAACCAAATGCGGCCTTACAGAGAAAATCAGGCTGTTTCTTATTGTAGCACTTGGTACAATGGACACTGGGCTTCGCCTATATTATACGGAATGTCTTTCCCTTGTACATGGCAGGCCCTGGGCCATGTCCTGTTGTGAGATAGCAAGATCAATGATAGACAGAAGAGCATCTAATGTGTGCTCAGTTAAATAGAGCATGTACATTCTGGTCATATTAAGATCTTTCTCTGAAACACACAGCAAAAATGATGTTGGATTCCAGTCACTGAGAGTGACTCAGTTACCGCATCGTGTAGAGACAGAACATGTGAACTGTGTGAAGAATACACTTTTGAAAGCTTGGTATCTAAGAATGAAAATCATAGATTGGGAGAGGGAGGAAAATATAGGTTCACTCATTGAAACCGTACAGTGGTTTAAATTTGATCAGGAAATACAGATTTTATGTAAGATCAATACATGAGATAAAGTGATAGATTGCTTTGCTTTTGCTATTTTAAAAGAAAATTAGATAATTTTAGCTAAATGCCAGTAATTAAGAAGAAATAGTGGAACATTTGAACTACTAAGTAACTCCATGTAAAACTGTTGCAAATATGAACATGGCAATGTTGGGTTTTACTGCACTTAGGGAGCAGAAACACAGAGATGTGGCTCACAAAATAGATTTTGTACTTGGATCTGAGTTTAGAACATAGCTTAATGGTTTCCCTGGTATTACTATGATCAAGTTATATAGCCTCTTTAAGAGCCTTAGAGTTCCCATGTGGGAACTGGTTCACACTTCTTTTCATCACTGATGTTTGTGGGTAACAGCGGTCAGGGGAATATGGAGAATTCAATCATTTAACATAAGAGCACAAGGTTGCAGTTGTCCATTAATGGTTGCTTTTAGAAAGAATTTCCTATAGCTCAGCCTAACCTCAAACTGACTATGTAGCCAAGGGTGGCCTTGGATGTCTGATATTTCTGTCCCAGTCTCCTCGGTGCCAGGATTATAGACAGAAGGATTATAGACAAAACCCAGCACTATGATATTTACCGTTTTTTAAAATAGGTATCTCTGTGTTATGGGCTATCATAATCTAACTGAGGAAAATCTATTTTATATATGATGATGAGAGTTAATGATAGGTGGCTGGTTAGCTGGCAGTGTAGGTAAAGGAGCTTGTGGCCAAGACTAATGGCCTGAGTTCCATTCCTAGAACCCCAATGATGGAAAAAAAGAATAAATCTTTATCCTGAGTTATCATTTGACCACAGGTTTGCACACATTTCACAAAATTTAAATATTGTAAACATTGCAAGTCGTGAATCTCTGTGTTTCTTTGCCATCTACTGCAAGAAGCTCCTCTTGAGGGCCGAGTGATGCAGTGATCTATTAGTATAGCACTAGCTCATTAGAAGTTATTCTATCACTACATTGCTTTAGCAGAATAGTAGTCTAGGTTTCCCCCTAGGGATCATGACTTTCTAAAGTTCCTGACTTCAACAGTGCCAAGTTCTCTTCTCTCAAGGCTCAGGATTCTGTGCTGAGGAGAAGGGAAAAGGATGCCCAGATCCACAAATTGTAGAAAACTCTAAAGAAACAGCATTTTCCCAACAGAACAGGCATGAAACACATAAAAACTCATGGAGGACAGCATGCACATAACCACGTGACCTGCACACATTCATGCCAGACAAACTCCTAGCGTGGAGAAAGGAAGTTCATGTAAAGTCTCAGTGCTAACCAAGAAGCTACTTACACTGGATACCTACTGGGAGAGGGAAAATTAGTTTTCTCTAATGAATGATACTGGGTATATCAACCACACTCCAGGGTAGGCCCCATGCTCAGGAGTAGTAAGCCAATACAAATAGAACTTGATGTTTGTACATGGGTATGTTATTTTTTGTTTGTTTGTTTCTTTGCTTTCTTGCTTTGGTTTGTGGGTTTTTTTTGTTTAAAACAGAGAAAGAACATGAAGTTGGGTTTGAGGAGTATCTGGAAGAACTTGTGGAAGGAGAAATGAAAAAAAGCAGTTAAGGAACATAATTGATTTCCCTCCCCTCTATTTTCAGGCGAGGATATTTTTTTATACTTCTTGTCCAAACATTTTGCCAGTCTTAGTAGAAATTTTAATATAAGTCATTCTCAAAAGGAAACCCAACCAAAAGAACTCATGTATTCAGGATTCTAGGAGGTATACACCATGCCAGAAATGGCCTGTCCTTTGTTCTTTTCATCTTTTAAAATATTTTCTGTGCTTTGTGACCTTCAGACCCAAGCACTGTGTACACACTCCCTGTCATCTCTACTGCTCAAACTTCTACCCCATCTTTCTTCTCCTCCAAAACTCATAATCTCTTTATTATATACAAATATATATACAAATCTTTATTGTGGCACAACCTAGTGATTTCATGTAGCGTTGGTTGTATGTACATGTTTCCAGGACTTTCTGCATGTTCCCAAGGCAATGATGTTGTCACCATTGCTTGCTCTGATAACAGTGAGAATGCCAGCATTGGGAAGTAGGAGGAAACTGTAGAATAAAACAAAACAAAAAAATCCCATGGGAACAAAACTTGAAAATGATTTCAAGGATGCCTTTTATCAATTAACTTTCTATGTTAACATCAATGGACAATGTGATATTATCTAGAATTTGGGAACAAACGTTATTAAAGAATTTGCACCTTCTACTGTGCTTTCTGCAAGGATTACAGGATTGCAGCCACAATGACTGTAGGGAGTCTGGAACATTACAAGCACAGAGTCAAACTATCTTGTGTTGTTTTTAGCCTCCTGAGTAGTTTTATTGTTTTGGTGTGTGAGAGATAACATCCTCATGAACACTTCATCAATCTTTCAAAATGTACAAAGTAACACCTAGCTCCTTTCGAGCCGAAGTTTAAGGACGATATGAGGTCACACCTGAGGCCTGGAGCAGAGATTTCCACACTTTGCTTTAACCCACCCATCTAATGCCTCCACTGAAGCATTTGAGAGGTGACCTTGCTTATGACTCCTTTACTCTGGTCCTGTAAAACCTCATCAGAGTGTTAGTATGTTATAATATGGAGTTTGGTGAAATGTAAATCTCTGTTTTCAGGGTGTGGTTACTAATATTGGTTCAAAAAAGAAAAATAAAACAAGACAAAAATACACAACAAAACAAACAAAACCAAGAAAAAACATTAAAACAAAAAACACTTCTTGCCTCTTGTCTCCTTTGAGGTGAGAGCTGTGATTTTTTTCTGTAGCAGTGGCTTCTAGGATCTTGATATCTATTCTTTTCCCCAAGCCTTACCTGTGAAGAGTCTTTCACCATCCTGAGCCATCCAGCTTGCAGAAGTGAGTGCTCCTACTGAGATTTTCAATAGGCACATGTGACACTGCCTCTGAAGAAAAGAAATAACAACAGCAACAAAAAGAATTCTAATGCCAAGGGGTCCTCTAGAACATACTTGGTGCAGCTATTTGAAATGAGTCAGAGGCCCTGCTATGCAAATATTTCATAGTTCTAAAGTAAACTCTAAGTATATATTTTAAGGTTGTCTTTCTGCAATATTTAAAGTGGGAAATGCATAAGTATACTTACCAATAAATCCATACACATCAATCTTCTCCCACTTCTAACGGAGAGTTGTCTGTCAGCCAGTCCCAGTTACAGATATAGAAAATATTGTGTGAATTTTCACTATGATTGGGGTCAGGAAGAGGCAGGTCCTAAAATATTCTCTTGGTATTCTATTACTCTGCTATTGTTTCATTGCCAGTTAAAGCAAGAGACAGAAGCAGCTGAAAGAGAAGGAAAATATAAGCCAAGGTGAACACGAAAGACGCTATGAAGTATTCTCCACAGCTGAAATGTGTTATGCTTAGTGAGCAGAGCTGTCATCCCAGTACTCAGGAGATGGAGAGAAGAAAGATTACAAGTTTGAGACTAGCCTGGGCTACACAGCAAGGTGGTGTGTCAAAAATATATGTCCTCAGAACGTCTAAACTATTGAATTATTTATTTAGTGACAAAAAGTAAAAACCAAATTTATTGGTACAGGGCAAGATGAAATGAGGGACATTAAAGGTAAATAGAAACAAGGGCGGCTGGAGGGAGGCTTTGGAGAAAGGCTCTCAATAGTACTCAACCCAGGCAGTGGGTTTTAACCACGTTCTTCACCATGCTCTCACTACTGTTGGTTTCTCATCCTTTTTAAGTCACAACTCCCCTAAACCCACAAGGAAACATGAAGTAACTTTCAGTTTTATTGGGTTATTTTTATGATTATTTTTCAGTCCTTTTAATATTTGCTATAGTCCTCTTCATATACTTTCTTTTACTTACAACAAACAAGGACAAGACTCCACTCAGTTGCAGGTTGAGTCTTTCTTATCCTGTAAACACTACCTAATGGTAAAGATGTGACTGTAGAAGTGACCTTTGCCAATGGACTCTAACGCACAAGGTGAGAACATTACAAGGCACAGGATATCCACCATCTATGATTCAGGGAGATCATATACAGATCTTAAAACACTGTGCAGTGATTCTGAAAATGTGACTAGAACATTCATTTTACTATTTCTGACACTAAATGCAAGCAAAACATGAATGCCCTTCATAAAGCAAATATAAGAAAACATTGAAAAGTCTAAGGAAGGTAGACTAGCTAGAGGCCTACCTTAACTCATTGCCAGTGAGACAGAATAGCCAAGAAAAACACATTTAAAGGCAAAAGGTTTGTTTTGGCTGACAATGTCAAAAATTTCAGTCCAGTGTCAGCAGGGACTATCACAATGGTTTCAAGTAAATACGCTGTAGCAGGAATTTATAAGACACAGAGAATAAATACTGGGATGTGGTCCTCATGATTGACTAGCAAGCTCTGTTAGATGTTAAACTATCCTCTTAGTTTTATTGTTTTTTTTTAATAAATAACTGACACCTACTAAAAACAAGCTATAAAAATTTAATGTGCTATTATTCAATATATCACCTAGCTACATCTAAAATGATTAATAATGTTCTAAGTATAAAAATTGTGTTGTGGTTGTGAATACTTTTATGGTTAAAGCTACTTTGAAAAGAACAAAATTTCCGAAAACAAACATCTATTGGAGAAAGTTAATGGATGTTTCTTTGTCTGGCTGGCCCTGGGAAAATCTACTAAATGTGAAACATGCTGACAAACCTCTGACGTTGTGCAGCTCCTCCTGATTTCAAATTCTGTCTACCTGGTAGATTCCCAACATTTTCTTTATATTTTTAAACATGCAATGTTGAAGAATGATTCCTTATTCAACGAACATCTCCTTTTCTCATGTAAAAGAAATGTGTACCATTCAGAACGTGAGAAGAGTTAAAAGGATCTGAAGCAGTAGTTGGAGTTGACATGAGGGGATCTGAGTCAGTTAAAGGGCAGCCCAATTACATGCATCGCTGTACTTGCAAAGCCTAAGCCCAACAGTAGCACCTGCTGTAACTGCAACACCCTACAGGCTGAGGCAGAACAATTGGGCTACACAGCCTGAGAGATCTGTCAGGATAATTGCTCAGGAGCACGTGTCACGGTGATGTGTTGCTCAGTGACACCGCGATATTGTGTCTGAGAAAACCATCTGGAAGGTGAAGGAGATGCTAAGGGACTTTCTCTGTGATTAATGACACTTCAGAAATAACTAGATATTTGACACTCAGTTATTTTTAGACTGATTCCACTAGCCTTGGAAGACAAAAAGGGTACCAGCTTAGTGTGAATTACTCGATTTTATGATACAAGGTTTCAGCTATTGCTGCTCACTGATTCCCTGACCCCAATTTCTCTGTGTGTGTCCAGTTTCTCAGTGCCAATCAACTGTGTAACTTGGCCTGAAAAGCCTGTCACTGTTTCTCTCTCCTCTTATATCTCTTTCTCCATTTCTTTCTCTTTCTCTTCTTCTCCACACTCCTCATAGTTTTTCTCCTTCTTCTACTGTCGCCTCCTCCAATTCCTCTTCCTTTTCTTCCTTTTTCATGTCACCATCTTCTGTCCCTCATGTTTCTCATTTGCCCCATGTTCCTCCTCTTCTATATGTCCCCCCTCTGTCTCCTTCTTATGCTCATCTTCCTCCTCTGTTTTTTTCTTTTTGTTCTTTCTTTTTAACCCCTTTGGCGATTTACTCTTCTGGACAGTGATGTTAGGTTGATACATGAGGTGAACAGAACAATCTTCAATTCCTTGCATTGGTTCTAAATCCCTACTGTCACAGCATCTTCAAGGATTACATAAACCTTATTCTGATAAGGAAAAGATGCTAGGCTTGGGCTAGCCAGAAGACTGAGTAGTGGTTGTCTTAGCTTTCAAAATAACTTATGTTTTGGGATATTTCAATTTCTATGGGTTACCAGAGGAGAAATAATTGTCTTTTGCTTGTCATGGATCCTTTGTTTGTACTTCTATTGAAATTTATTGGTAACTGTTCAGTAATTTTAATGTTTAATGTCTTTCATTTTGAGGTAATCGTATGTAGATACAGAAGCTACAACAAATGTACAGATCCTACGTACTATTCTTGGTTTATAAAACGAATATCATATACAGTGAAGAACAAAATGTGTCTGTTTCCTACATTCAGAACCTCCTCCCTGTAAAGCCTCCTCTATGCTATGCCCATTGCTACTCACTACTTAACCCATGCAGCCACTAATCTGACGTTAGTATAAATTTCATCATCTCAGGAATCTTATGCAAATGCAATCATGCAATAAGCAGAATTTAAGAATTTGTATTCCTCCTATTGGAGAAAGTATATCCCTGGGAGTGGACTCTGGGGTCCCAGAAGCCCAAACCAGATCCAGCTACCATGTCTGTCTGAAAGTCGATGTGCCCCATCAATGAATTAAGCATCTGAAACTGTAAATTAACCCCAGTTAAATCCTTTCTTTTTATACCATATTCATGGTGTCTTTTTGCAGCAATAGAAGAAAGACAAAGACAATCCTGGTTCCTGAAGGGGCCTTTAGTGGTTCTTCTCAGGCATGCTTCATATTCAGTTTGGTCTAACAACATCCATGGGGAAGTTTTGAGTGCCTCCTCTCAGTCTACTTAGACTTAAAGTCCAGATTTGCCTCTCAAACATGGGAGTGTTGAGAGGTAGACTGTCATTTCTTCAGGACCATTTGCTTGCATGGAGAAAATACTTTTAAATTGTTTTATCGTGCAATTAGGCTGCCCCTTCTGGAATAAGTAACCCATGCCTGCTTCTTCATGTTGTGGATCACACATTAATTAAGAGAAAACATCTCTTAATCATCCGGTCATCTCATTCATCTGCACTGAACGTCTTGCTGTACACAAATTGTGGGCCCTCAAATCATCAGTGTTCAGTGTTTATAGGTGTTTGATTGTGAGGGCTTTGACTCCATTAGAAGGTTAACGCACTGATGACTCGGCCCAAAGACCTCAGATCCTCAGACCAAAGGAGGATCTTAGAGAATGTTCTAGCTAAGGACTGATTGACTCTTGCTGTGTGACTTCAAAGATATTGGCTATTCTTGCCCCCCTCTACTTTCTCATTCAAGAGAGAAAATTTAAGTGTTAAATCTAAGTTGTTAAGTAATACTATTAGAAATGACATTTAAAAAGTAAAATATATGAAAATTAAACACTATCTTAGAAGTCTACTTGTGTAATAAAATATATTTTACCACATGAAAATTTGAAACAATAAATAAACTGAAAATATTATGTTTAGTAATGATATATTTATAATTGAATGAAATCCAACTGCAGTATCCACTCTTAGATAGGATGAATGCAGTCCAGAATCAATGATAAAAGTCAGATAAAATCCAAAGCCCTCTGTGGACAGGGCACAGCTGCTGGAGCGCTGCACTGGGAAGCTAGGACTGTGTGCAAAGGTGCACACAGGAGTCCTCTGACCTCTGGGGTTTTTCTCCAACTGGATTTATTGTGTGTGCCGAGTTTAGGAGAAGACAGGAAGACAAGAACCAGAACCCACCTGGGCAAGAAGAGGCTGAAAGAAAGAGAAGTTCAGACTTGCTTCCTATGTTAGAGAACTCATTGAATTCACGCAAAGCTAGATATGAAATTCATCAAGTTTCTGTAGCCTTTAAGGTAAAATTCTGCAAAGATAATGCTAAGATTGAAGTATTTCAAAAGTCAAACAGAGTTTGACTGTCCACAGACCAGCAAAACTCGATGTTCATGAAATAATAATTGTAAAATGCAATTTATTTCATGTTGAATCAAAAAGATAAAGAAAAATATAAAAGTGACAAAGCCTTGTTCTATGTATGTGTGACGACTGAGAGCATACATGTGTTTATACATATAATTGAATACAAATCTAAGTAAAAATAAGTACAGAAAACTGGAAGAAGAGGTCAGAGTAACTTGTTACTGCTGATTTTGAAAACGAAACGATCTCATAAAGCTGCAAATAAGACAGGCATTAAGTGCTGAGACAGATAAGAAAGAATGTCAAATCACCCCAGAGCACCAGAAAGAAACCCAGTCCTGCTGACAGCTTGTTACAGGTCAGTGAGTCCCATGCCACACTTCGGACCTTCAGAACTGGGAAATAATAAATCTGTCTAGTTTTAAGATACCAGAATCTCGGCAATGTGTTACAACAGCCACAGAGAATGAGCACTATGTCACAGACAGTGTCAATAATTGTAGGGAGCCGCCAGGATGTCGCCTTGGCGAGATAGTGCCAGCAGTCCTACAGCCTGGAGGTATACAAATCCTTTGATGCTGCCGTCCAGGCCAGTGTGCTTGGAGCCTTGTTTTGCATTTCAGAGATGTGGTTCCCTGACCTGTCCTGTGGCCTTGGGCCCTAGCAGAATGGCATCAACCAATCAGCATTCGAGCCTTTCACCCTAGAAAAGCAGCTGCCTCTGGGCTCTGCTTCCTCTCTGGCTAATCTTTCTCTCGTCCCTGCGCTCTCTCATCTCTCTCTCTCTAAGCTCTCTCTAAGCTTTCTCTCGTCCCTGCACTCTCTCTTCCCTTCCCCCAATTTTCCTCAACCGAGTGCTCCGAATAAAACGTGATAGGGAAGGAATCTCGTTTTCGTGGCCGTTCATTCCTGCTGGTCAGGAAGCGCGCCGCAAATAATGGAGGCTTGCAAATCCAGCCCAAATGCCAGGGGTAGATCCATTGTTAACATAAGACAGAGGAGTTTGTACCTTCAGATCTAGTTGTAGACAGAAGTTTCTTAGAGCATGGAAGGCACGAACAGAGGAAGAAGTATAGTGAAGAGGACTATATAATAGTGAAGTCAATATCTAAAATCTCTTTAGAAATAAAAGCGGATAACTATGATAGCTTAAGCCTAAAATCCCATCTTTAGCTTAAGCACACGATCACCATGAGTTCGATGCCAGCCCGGACGGAATAGTGACTCAAAAAGCTCTGTGTGTGTGTGAGGGGGTAGAGAGTATTTGTAGACCCATGTCTGTAATACAGTCCTATTTACATTCTCTCCTTAATGAACAGAGAATTAAATGCTTTTGAAAGTGGTATAAGGTATTCTAAAATTAATGTCTTCTTAAGTTGTCATTGTCTTATCATTTTTGCTGTAGGGAAGATAAATGTTCTACTTTATAATATCTGCATCTATGTTTGCTTTTCATCTATCATCTATCTGTGAAGGCGTAAGTCACAGACAATCCCACACCAGTTTGGAATTATGATTAATAGAATGGTTATTTATTCAAAGGGGAAAAAACTTACAGATTACCGTCCCAGACAACAGCCCCTCCGCGCGAACAGGAAAGGAGTCCAGGGGCCGGAAACGGAGCCGGAAGACAAAGAGAGAGTGGAGGACAGCCGCTGCTTTTTTTAAAGGGAGAGACCACGCCCCAATGGGCTGGTAACTCAGCGGCGATTGGCTGAAGGAGCTGAAGGAACTCCCACAGCATCTCCCCCTTTTGTTTAAGTAAGAGAGTTCTAAGCCTACTACGCAATTATATACAATAAGTACAAACCTACAAAATTATATACAATAAATACAAATATCCTATTCTAACTAGCTTAAGTCTTATATAACAAATAACTTGGCCAAGTCATGAAAGGAAAGTAACTACATTTATATAATCTTCAATCCCATCGAAGATCTGAGAAGGGAAATAATGTT
The DNA here is from genome assembly GCF_982192425.1 of Myodes glareolus. Taxonomy (NCBI): domain Eukaryota; kingdom Metazoa; phylum Chordata; class Mammalia; order Rodentia; family Cricetidae; genus Myodes; species Myodes glareolus. The sequence continues at coordinate 51,334,045 of NC_142049.1, forward strand.
ATCTGAGTAATTAGGAAGTGCAATCAAACAACTTCCAGAACATGTAACAAATCGCAGAGACAACTGGCTACCTGGACAAACACCCAAAGTCACATTTGCAGCGTTGAAGCAACCAACTTTGGCTAAGGCCTGATGTAACTGACATACCATTTTCAAAGGCAAGAAACTTCAAAACTATCTTACCCTGTCTTGTCAGGATATGACAGTCTTGTTTTATCCATTTACGGATATTCTGTAACTCTGTCAGTAGTTGAGGTATGAGCATTTCTTTACCCAAAGGCCAGTTCTGCCAAGAAGAAAGGCTCCAGGTGGAGTGTCTTTGGTGCTCAACACTCTCTCGGGCATAGATCAGTGTTGCCAGGAGTGATTGTGTCTCCCTACCATAGAACTCTGAATTAGATTAAAGGCCATTTTCTACAGCTCTTTGAAGAGGTTGAAGATTATCTATCTATACTGAATATAATCTCTATATATCTAAAGAACCTGATTAGTCTAATTATAAATGACAAACTTAGATGACTGTTGATCTATATAATTCTCAATATCTATCTAACTTAAAGACTGAGATAATAAACAAGTGTGCAATAAATGAGGACAATGAGACCTCCAAATATAAACAATGTGCAAGTATACATTGCAATATGGTAAATATATATCAATACATAAACAATATATAAGTATCTTAATCAGAGGTAGAAGTGTACAATGCAATATGGTAAATATACATATATCAATACAATATATATATACAAATACATAAAAATGTTTTAAACAGAGGTAGAAGCATGAAGCATGCATGCATAAAATAGTCAACATAATTTAACTTTGTATCAATATATAAGAATCGATACCAATATGTTTGTCTAAAAGCAATAACTCACAAGTACAAATCTATTTATCCCATAATCCAATTATCCCTCCTTTTTTTTTTTTTTAAGATTCCTGTGCTTATAAAATTCCTCCCCCAACCCTCAACCGTATACTAATTATAACCAACCCCTAAATGATGTCCCTAAACCCAAGGACAAACTTTATTGGGAGAGGGGACGTCGTTCTCTAGAATTACTTCCAGCTGTCATGGGGGCGACGTTCTTTCTGGGGGATCCTGTGAAAGTAAAATGATGGTTAAATTTCAAGATCAATGTCTTTTAAAATTGCAAATAGTCTCTGAGTATTTTGTGGAGGTCTGGCCAGAATGTTGTACAAGATGTGCACCATTTCAGCACGTTGGAACCGTCTTGTGCAGCTGGTACCCAAAACAGGTCTTGTAGTAGCGCTATCAGTATCATGACGTCATATCAACCAGGTGGAGTTGTTGTTATGGGGCCCCATCTTCTTCCTGGAAACTTCAAATGTCACTGTAGGAAAAACTCATTGTTCATTGTGGAAAACTTAAACATTAATTATATAGACATATACATGAATACCTATATTCAATGAGAGACATGATAGATATATTTAATGAAGGTATGATAGATATGAAGAAAAGTAAAGATGTTTTCTAAACTCATATTTCTTTCTGTCCCATATCATGGCTCTTGACATGAGACAGAAACTCCAGAAACTCTGGGTTTTTCTTTAAACAACAGGCTTGGAATTAGAGAGGGACTGAGCCAGAGTCCAACTCTAAAACCAGCTCTATAAATTTAGAAATATGATTTAGTATATGGTACTTACAGAACCTATTCAGTTTTCTTGATAGTCCCTATTGGGCCGTTATTTTCCATCTGTCAGTATTCAAATATCCAGGGTCCCTTGAACTTTTCAAAGATCAGTGTTTTCCTGTGGAGATAAGAACAGAACCCTGCCCCCATTCTATATGCTTTTCTTACCACCTGTATGGTTATCATCATTGTAGATGCTGTCATTTCTCCTTTCCAAGAGGTTTCTCCTCTTCAAATCGAACCTTTATTAATTTTGATGGTATCCACAATTTTTCTTCTCCTGTGGAAACAAGAGCAAAACCCCTTCCCCAACGTAGCACATCTCCTGGCTTCCATTGAGAGGTCAGCACGTCTTTGAAATAAACAGGTTGGTTTAGTTCAGAAGTTTTTTCCATTATCCAATGCCTCTCTGCTGCTGTTGTTCCTTTCTCATTAGCATTAAGAAAATTCAAGGTTAATAAAGCATTATGCAATCTATTTCTGGGGGTATCTTTCGTCCCTTTCTGTTTGTTTAGCATATCCTTTATAGTACGATTTGATCTTTCTATAACTACCTGACCTGTAGGATTATTTGGTATACCTGTAACGTGTTTTATATTATAATAAGCAAAGAAGCGTTTCATTTTCTTAGATACATATGCTGGACCATTGTCTGTCTTTATTTGTGCAGGTATACCCATGATGGCCATAACTTCCAATAAATGTGTGATTACCGAATCAGCCTTTTCTGAGCTCAGGGCAGTTGCCCATTGAAAACCTGAATACGTGTCTATGGTGTGGTGTACATATTTTAATTTACCAAATTCCATAAAGTGGAACACATCCATCTGCCAGATTTCATTCCTTTGAGTACCCTTTGGGTTACTCCCTGCAGGCAATGGTGTTTGATTATAGAAAGAACAAGTAGGACATCTCTTTATAATGTCCTTAGCTTGTTGCCATGTAATGGAAAACTCTTTCTTTAAGCCTTTACTATTGACATGATGTTTTTTATGAAATTCTGAGGCCTGCAGAACGCTTCCAATCAATAATTGGTCAATTTCAGCGTTACCTTGTGCTAGAGGCCCAGGCAGACCGGTATGGGACCGGATGTGTGTTATGTACATTGGACAAAGCCTATTCCTAATTATGTCCTGTACCTCGATAAACAATGAAGTCAACTCTGTGTCATCTGGTATGAATTCAGCGGTTTCAATATGCAAGATAACTCTTTCTGCATATTGTGAATCTGTAACTATATTAAGAGGTTCTTTAAAATCCCTTAGCACCATAAGAATGGCATATAATTCTGCCTTCTGGACAGAATTATAAGGGCTTTGTTCCACCTTACTCAATTCTTCCGATTTATAACCTGCTTTCCCTGATTTATTTGCATCGGTATAAAATGTCCGAGCTCCAGTTATTGGAGCATCACGTACAATTCTAGGAAGAATCCAAGAAGTTCTCTTTATGAGGTTAAGTCTATCACTTTTGGGATAGTTGCTGCTAATTTCTCCCAAAAAATTAGCACAAGCTCTTTGCCATGGTTCATTATCTTCCCATAACTTTCTTATTTCCTCAGTAGTAAAAGGCACTATAATTTCTGCTGGGTCTATACCTGCTAGTTGACGAAGTCTCAGTTTACCTTTTATAATTAATTCTGAAACCTTTTCTACATAAGTTTTTAATTTTTTACTTGGTTTATGAGGTATAAATATCCACTCTAAAATAATATCTTCCCTCTGCATTAAAATCCCTGTAGGAGAAATTCTGGAAGGCAGTATGACTAGGATGGAACTAAGATTCGGGTTGACCCTATCCACATGTGCCTCCTGTAATTTTTCCTCAATCATTGTCAGTTCCTTTTCTGCTTCAACTGTCAATTTTCTGGGACTATTCAAATCCTTATCACCATCTAAGGTTTTGTTTAAATGAACTATTAGATCAGGTGTTATCCCAACAGCTGGTCGTAGACTGGAATTATCTCCTAACAATCTTTGGAAGTCATTAAGAGTCCGTAACCGGTCTCTCCTAATTTGTGCCTTTTGTGTTCGAATTTTCTCTAACCCTATTCTGTAGCCTAGGTAATTAATAGAATCTCCTCTTTGAATCTTTTCAGGGGCAATTTGTAATCCCCACCTAGGCAAAACTTTCTTTACTTCTTCAAACATACTTTCCAAAATATCTTTATTTGAATCAGATAATAAAATGTCATCCATGTAATGATAAATTATGGACTTGGGAAATTGCTTACGAATTATTTCCAGTGGCTTATTAACAAAATATTGACACAATGTGGGACTATTGAGCATCCCCTGTGGGAGGACAGTCCATTGATATCTCCTAGTAGGCTGAGAATTATTATAAGTAGGCACTGTGAAGGCAAATTTTTCTCTATCCTTTTTTTGCAAAGGTATAGTGAAAAAACAATCTTTCAAATCAATAACTATAAGAGGCCATCCTCTTGGTAATAGAGAAGGCAAAGGAATTCCAGATTGTAGCGGACCCATAGGCTGAATTACCTTGTTGACAGCTCTTAGATCTGTCACCATTCTCCATTTACCAGATTTCTTTTTTACAACAAACACAGGAGAATTCCAAGGGCTGGTTGATTCTTCAATATGGTTAGCATCTAGTTGCTCTTGTACCAGCTGTTCCAAAGCCTGTAACTTATCTTCAGCTAGAGGCCACTGCTTGATCCATATTGGCTTCTCAGTTAGCCATTTTAAAGGTAGGGCTGTTGGTACCTCTAAAGGTTTGCTATTGGCTGTGTGTTCTTGTACAGCCTGAATGGCTGGTGACCTTTTTCCATAATACCTCATTATATCCTTCCCAGAATTGTGAGTTCCTGGAACTACAGGAATGTTAATCTGGGTATTCCATTGCTGTAGCAGGTCACGGCCCCATAAATTTATTGCAATATTTGCTATATATGGCCTTAATCTTCCTATTTGCCCTTCAGGCCCTATGCATTCCACCCATCTTGTGCTTTGTTTTACACGAGATAGGGTTCCAATTCCCAGGAACTGAACATCTACCTCATGAAGAGGCCAATTCGGATGCCAGGATTCTGGAGTAATTATACTTACATCCGCACCTGTGTCTAATAAGCCTTCAATAAAAATGCCATTTATACAGACTCTTAGCTTTGGTCTTTGATCGTTAATATACGTTTGCCAAAATATACGTTTACTCTGTCCTCCTGAATTTTTTGACTCATTCTCCACATGTAATTCATCATTTAGACCAGTATTACTTTTTACGGCAGACATTGGAGTTTTTAATTTTCTTGGTGAGACACATTTTCGACTGTAACTGGGAATGACTGGGCCACTTTTGGCTTGGGGGCCTGCGAGAGGCCCCTCAAGGAGTTTCCCGATGGTATCGGGTTGCCTTGTCTGTCTGTTGTTGACCTGCATTCGTTGGACCAATGTCGGCCTTTACCGCATCTTCTGCATATACCTGAAGGCTGAGATCTCCTACTTTTGTCATTCCCAGAGGAGATATTATTCCTAGGATTTCTTTGCCTGCAATCCCTTTTCAGATGTCCTAATTTACCACAATTAAAACACCTGGTAGTTTGATGTCTCCTCATAGCTTTGGAAATCGCTTCTCCTACCCAGGATTCATCATTATAGCTAAACATCTCAACATTCATTGTATGCTGTATCCATTCTTCCATTGGTGCTGATCTAGATCTTAAAGGCCCAATTATCTTTTTACATTCAGTATTTGCATTTTCAAAAGCTAGAGATTCAAGAAGTATTCGTCTAGCTTCTGGGTCTGTTACCCCTATGTCCAGAGCCTTAATTAATCTTTGCACAAAGTCAGTAAAGGGTTCTCTCTGTCCCTGCCTAACCCTGGTATATGATTCGACCCTTTTTGCTGGATCTTGTATTCTATTCAAAGCATTCAAGGCTGCTTTGTGACATAAGGACAGCACTTCTTCATCATAAAGAGCTTGGACCTGTGGATCAGCATATGCTCCTACACCAAGAATTTGATCTTGGGAAACCTCCACACCTTTTGCTCTTCCTTGCTGTTCCATATGTTTGGATTCTTCTCTGAAATAAATTCCAAACATCAAGGAAGGCCCATCATCTAAAACTGCAGACACTAGCTGAGAGAAATCATGGGGGGTAGCTCTGACATTAGAAGCCCAAGTCCTTATCATTTCCTTAACAAATGCAGAGTGCAAGCCAAAGTTAACGACAGCTTGCTTAATTTCTTTTAAATCATTCATTGCTATTGGTGTCCATCTAGCTTCTTTAACTCCCTTTGAGCCTTTGGAAGTTAACCCTTTGTCAGAATAAATTACAGGGTATGTTGTTAGGACCCTGGGTAAGCCAGTTCTAACAGCTGGTGGTGGCATTGTATCCTGTCCTTGTGCCTTCTTACTCTGTTCACCAGCTCCAATAGTTTCTTCAATCATTTCTAATCTTTTTATCATTGTATCCCTTAAATCCTGAATCTCCTGACCTACCCGTGTTTCTAGTAATTTCACTAAGGTATCAGTTTTTTGGTTCCCATTCTGGAGGTTCATTCTATCTGTTACCTTATCAAAACTTTGTGGTAACATCTGAACGTCAAATTCAACAGCCTGTACCCTTTCAGGTAACTTCCTAGTACCCTTGGACATGGAGTCAATTTTGTCTATCATAGTATCCACTTGTTCAGATAACCCCTGATTTTCAATAATTTTAATCCTTTCAACTAGTTGTTCAATATTAGTCCGTAAAAATCGTATCTTTCTTAATGATAAAATATTGAAAAGAAAACTGAAACCTAGTAACAAGTAAATTAATATATTCCCATAGTCATATAAACCTTGCATGACATAATCCATTGTATTAATAAAGAAAACAGTAAAATTGGCATTGGAAACAAAAACTGCCATATTACCTCTTGTCTAGTTGGTGGCGCTGTTGCCAAGTTGCGACTAGAACCACTGCAAAGGTGACTTAAACAGGTCCTGTTTCAGTGTCTGCCTTAGTATTTGTTAAAAACTAGGAAATATAAGTTGCTCAAGAAAGAAAGTTTAATTAAATCAATTCCATACACGGAACCAGAAACCCAGAATCCAGGGGTAGAAAAGAGCAACCCGGAAGCCGCGTATGCCTCCACGTGACCGAGTCGTTCTGATTCACGCCACTAAAGCGCCGCACTTACAAGGGAAATTTGAAAACAACTCAGAAAAGAGCAAACCAGGCAGGCAGAGACTGTCCCGAGCCTGTGGAGCTTGGGAGGCATGGGGTTTAACTGAACTGCTGGCTCCACACACAGGGCACAGGCCGAAGCTGAGGGAGGTCTCGTGACTAGCCGAGCTGGTAGCAAGCAGTTGAGTGGGGGGGAAAGGGGGGTTCTACAACCAAACGTGGGGCGCCAGATGAAGGCGTAAGTCACAGACAATCCCACACCAGTTTGGAATTATGATTAATAGAATGGTTATTTATTCAAAGGGGAAAAAACTTACAGATTACCGTCCCAGACAACAGCCCCTCCGCGCGAACAGGAAAGGAGTCCAGGGGCTGGAAACGGAGCCGGAAGACAAAGAGAGAGTGGAGGACAGCCGCTGCTTTTTTTAAAGGGAGAGACCACGCCCCAATGGGCTGGTAACTCAGCGGCGATTGGCTGAAGGAGCTGAAGGAACTCCCACAGCATATCTGTCTTCTCCACCTATTGTCTATTGTTCATTCAAAACACACCCTTACCTACAAGGAAGTAAGAAATAATTTATTCTTGAATTTAAGTGACAAAAGCCTGGGAACACAGGGTCCAAGTTTCCCCAAACAACATGCTCCCATGAGAAATAGGTTATATGAAGCTTCATGTTTACATAAACAAAAAGGAATCAACAAGGCAGTTTCAAATACATTGCATTGCTAGGAGCACTAGGCAGGCAGAATACAGCAGATTAGGACAATTTCTGCAGTAGATTCCAAAGCTGTCTGCTGGTGTGCTTAGCTTTCTGCTGGAAGAAGCCAGTGGTCTGGTTTTACCTGGTTCTCACAGTGTTAGGTCAGACACAGAGGTGGACAGTGAATGCCACAATTAAAGGAGCTGAGGTAGCTCAAGATGGTTCAACTGTGTATCTGCAGCACTCTAATTCTTTATAATCATGTTTTAATAAAACTGGAAATGATAGTGCATGGCTTTAATCCTGCACGTGGGAGACAAAGGCAGGCAGAGCTCTGTGTATTAGAGTGTATTAGAGGCCAACCTGGACTATATGGTGAAGTCCTATCTTAAAACACACACACACACACACACACGCACACACACACACACACACGCACACACACACATGCACACACACACACACACACGCACACACACACGCACACGCACACACACACACATGCACACACACACACACGCACACACACACACACATGCACACACACACACACACGCACACACACAACAAACAAACAAGCAAGCAAGGAGTGTTGTCATCAGTCAACTGAGCTTGTAGAATCCTTAATATGTCTGAGTTTGTTTTTTTTTTGAATAACTTTGATTCAGTACCAAGGTAATATAATAGAAGTATAGATATAGACAAAAACTAGATTTAGAATATTCTTGCATAGAAAATGTCCTTATTTCATTTTATATTACATATACTGAAAATTGTGGGAAGGTGACAATAAATTCAAGGAAAGTGAACCAAGGGAAGCTCATGGCCTCCTATAACAAAGAGGAGAAAGAGATGCCTTCTTTAAGAGGGAGGGGCAGAGGTAGCTCTCAGGATCCACAGTTTCAAAACAAGCACAGGGCAATTAAGGACATGAGGGTCAGGAAAGGTCTTGATAAACCTGCAGAGTCTTTGCCACTTGACAATGACCAGATTATTTTCTATCTCTAAGTCTCATTTCTATGCCTCTAAAACAGAGGAGTTGCTCACAGCAAAAATAAAGGTCTATCAAATTCTGTAATGTATGGTTCAGTCCTAAATTCAAATAACAATAAGGCATGAAGTATGTGCTTATATTGACTTTTGCTCACTTAAGCAACTGAATAATTTACAGATGTAATTATCAAGTATAGAAAAAAGTTCAATGAAACTAACCATGGGCGTATTTTAAAAAAAAATAACAAAGCAGCTCAGCCTTTGCCTTCATGGCTGGGTGGGTCTGAATACCTTACTAGGCTAGGACACTCATGCATTCTGGCCCGGCCAAGCTGCTCTGTTAAAAGCCACTCAAATGTATCCCTTGGTGCTAGAGGTGGAGTCAAAATTGTTCTTTCAGCTGTGACTTTGGAATAGAAAATCTTTGTGTTGGTGGTAATGGGGGAAATGAAGGATTATTCTAATTCCCACTTATTAAAATCACAATGCTGCCATTCCCAGGGAAGGAGAAAGTAGAGAGGACACCCTGTCTGTGATGTTTTCTTGTTTGTGTGTGAGAGCCTATTTCTATTTGGTGAAGAATAATGGGCGCAATTAACCAATTGGGTACTGAGTACTTGTCTCATAAACTGAGCTGCAAAAAGCACTGGGAATTCAGCATCTGACAAACATTTCAGAAAGAAAAAGACAGCATTTGGTTGCCTAACATTTTTAAACTCAGTTTGAAAATCAAACTAAGTTGAATGCATTGCACTTTTTTCTTTAAAAAAATACATGTTTTTTTTGTTTGTGTGTGTGTGTGTGTGTGTGTTTTATTTTTCAACTCTTGCCAGGCATTCTTACATTGAAGATTGCTGACTTGGTTTCACAGTTAACCCAGTTTACCACACATTGTTATGTCCACTGAAATTTCAAATGAAAGTCTGTCGGTGTTTGCTTTTTATATCTTACTGAAATCATGTTGCTTAGGAAAAGTAATTTTGGCATTGAAAATAAGCTATGGTACACTACATAAAATATGAATTTGTATCTACTAACTTTTCATGGAAACAATGTCACATTCTATAATCAGGCTTGACAGGCAGAAGGAGACCAACACAGAGCTATTTGCTATGTGTTCTTAGGCTTTCAAATGTTTTGATATACAGAGTCTATGAGTAGGAAAGAAATATTTGATAGGAGAGAAATCTATCTGGCTTTGGTGTTTGAAAATTACATATGGTTAGCTGTCATATTTATAAGGATCTGTATAAGTGGAACAAAATGTCAAAATAAAAAATTAATGTAGAGCTCTCTGACAGCATGGTATTTCTGATAAACATAAGGAGGTTAGGTTAAAAGATTTAAAAATTGTTACGGTTTTTTTTTTTTTTTGTAATTTGCCAAACATGGAATAGCATACTTTCTTACTTTTTATTGTGGGACTGTCATGTGCACACTATGACAAGTGTCATGAATCTCAACAGCAGAGAAGGCCATATACACATGCACACAGGCACCGGAAACACGAAGGGCAGCATCAGCTTGTGCTCGGCTGTTACTTGTCTGTAGGAGAGGATTTATTTCCTCATTCAATCATAAGATCAAAGATTCAAATTTAAGAACAAAGAGAAAGAAAACGATACCCCCAGCATATATCACCTGTCTTATTTGTCTCCAAAAGTAGAATTAGAAAAATGATCAAGAAGGATTACAATTCTAACAATGTTATTCTATAATGTGGTGTTTGTCATTCTTTAGAATCTTAGAGGGCATATGACAAAATCAGTTTGCTTTTACCTGACATCAATGATCATTAATTCTATTGATAAAAATGGGTAAGAGGGAGAATGAGATGCAAGAATTCAGTGCCCCTAGTAAATGAAAGGTGAGTGAAAAAGAGAGTCAGACAGTGGATGAGAGACTTAAGACACAGGGGGCCTATATTTGGGGAAAAATCTAATGAGTTCTCTGTAAGTACCAACTTCACCATCTGGGATAGTTATAGGGCAGGGAGTAGGTAAGTGTTGGCAACTTTTATTTTTTAGTCCATGTAGTAGGAGGTTGCTAGTATGTTTTCCGACCACCCAGACTCCCAAAATAAACACACAGAAACTGTATTAATTGAATCACTGTTTGGTCAATAGCTTAAGCATATTTCTGGCTAAAAATTATACCCTCAACTAGCCCATTCCCTTTAATCTGTGTATAACCATGTGACTGTGGTTTACTGGGTAACATTCTGCCTCAAGTATCTGTCTCCAGTGGGGTTTCATAACTTCTCTTTGACATTCCTCCCAGGATTCAGTTTAGTTTTCCCTGCCTTGCTAAGTTCTGCCTTGCTATAGGTCCAAAGCAGTTTCTTTGTTAAGCAATGGTAATCACAGCATACAGAAGAAAATCCCATATCACCTCCCCTTTTGTGTTTAAATAAAAAGAAACATTTTAACTTTAATTTAGTAAAATTACATATATCAAAACAGTTATCAAGCAAGAATTATAGTTACCATATTTATATCTACTTTATCTTTTATCATAACTAAGGAAAACTATAATAATAACTATCTGTTCTTCAACTCCATCAAAGATTCTAGAAGGATATAATAGTACCTAAGAAAACAGGGAGTACATTGTAAGCAACTTCTGAAACTCAAGAAATGACAGAGACATCTCACTGCCTGGACAGTCACCCAAAGTTCTTCTGTTACCTTGGGGCATCCATCTTTACTCTACAGGCCAATAGTATCCAGTAGACTTTCCCATGAAGCAGAAAATTCTGGACAGTTCTGTCTATATTGGCAGTTTGCCAGTCACTTTCTTCTGTATCCTGAATGTGTCTGACAGACTCTTTCATGAAACAGGAATTCCGAATACCCTTTCTCAACTTTAAGCAAGTTCAACAGTCGTTTCTCTGTGGATCCTGCATGTCCAGTTCATCAAGCAGTACAGGCAACAAACATTTTTTTACCCAAATGGCAAACAAGCACCATAAGAAGCCTCCTCAATGTCCATTATGCTCATGAAGTAATTGATGCTGCCAAGAACAGATGTGTTTCATTGCCATAAAAAGTCCTATATTCTTAAAACATTTTAAATGCCATATTCTGAAGGTCTTTAAAAGCTTTGAAGAATACCTATCTTACTGAAATATATCTCTATATATCTAGAAACCTATGTTTCTTAATTATATATTACATTTTTAAATGAGCTTCACAAACACAATATCTTAATCAAGAGCAGAAATACATATAACAAAATTGACCTTAAATTTGTATCAATAAACCAAGATCTATATCAATGAAAATCTCTATAGCATATCCCCCTTTAAATGTAAACAAACATTTATAAACAATATTTGGGCATAGTTCTTTCTAAACTGCTTCCTGCTGTTTATTTTGTGAAGTAATTTTTTGAGGGGTGTTCAAGACAACCTTTCAGGGGATTTTGGTCTATCAAACCACATTAGTCTGGAAGAATTCCACAGGTTCTTATCCTCTGTGGAAACAAAAAAAAAAAAGAATCTCTTTTCCAAAGAAACTTATTCTTAGAACCAAATTTTGAAGACAAGACACCTTTAAAGTATATACATTATTTACTTAGTTCCTTCACAGTTAAAAATTCAAAGAAAACACAATCCAGACCCTGTGTATTTTCCATCTTTACATGGCTTACTATATTTTCTATCTGTTACATTTTAATATTTATTTTATTATCTTTAATCTATGACTATCTGTACTTTATCTCTTTGTAAAGACTTTGTTTCATTTTTTAAACCATTCATTTCCTCTTATAACTATCTATACTATTTTCTTCTCTCTCATAGCCTACATACATTTTTTAAATGCACTGTGTCTCATTTAGAAGTTTTATGTCTAAATCTGTCCTTACTGTGTATCTGTAACCCTTTTCTTACCAGAGCTCCTTAATATAATGGTAAGCACTTCTTAAAAAGCTAAGTTGTGACCTGACAAGTACCGAGGCTGCTTTGCCTTTTGGCTCCACCCAGTCGAGCATGGTGGAGCCATGTTCACTGCCTCTACAAGCTGCTCACATTGCCCCAGTTCCAAGTATTCAGTGGGTCTATGTTGAGCCATTAAGGAATTGTAGTACTCTGCTCACAAATACCATTTAAATGCTCAGTCTCCTAAAAGAGCCAGAGTTTGTGCTGACAGTATGGTTTAAGATGTCACCTTTTCAAAAATGCACGGCTTTGCTTTTCCTGCTACCACTGAATCAGAAAGACCTGTCTTAAAGGATGCCACCAGCAAGCAAAGCCTGTTAGCAAAAAAAAAAAAAAGTGACGAAATTTTGTTTTTTTGTCTAGAGATTCTTTTCAAGCTTTTTCAGGTTTTATGTGGATATAGTTGACCATGTTGCAGCACCAATTTGTGGTAATGGGCCACTAGTTAGTTCCCAGCTGCTCAGCCCTGAAATGATCACAAAGAAACCATATTATTTGCATTACCACTTGGCCAACAGCTTAAGTGTGAATTTCTGACTCTTATGTCTGAAATGAGTCTATCTCCTCTAATCTGTGTATCATCACATGGCTGTGGCTTTCCAGATAAAGTTCTGTCCCAAGCATCTATCTCTGGCAGGGCTACATGACATCTCTTTGATTTCACTTTCTTTCTCCCAGCATTCAGTTCAGTTTTACCCAGCTAGCTAAGTTCTGCCTTGTTATAGGTCCAAAGCATTTATTAATCAATGGTAATCACAGCATACAGAGGAAAATTCCACATCAAGTCCACATTTGGCCATTACCAGGGGTAATCATTGAGTACTCCATTGGAGAAAGATAAGTGCTAGATAAACAACTTGTGGCCTGTAATTACTGAGGTCCCTAAGATGAGACAGTTGAGAATCTAGGGTGTAAGGTATTGCAGTTCAAGAAACTGAATTACTGTAGTGATTGGAATTGTCACGTTCAACAAATGAGAAGTTTTACAAAATTGTATGACCCTGGCTAACATTTGATGCTGATTCCTCTTTGATTTTTATTGCTATGATAAACACCATGACCAACTGAAACTTGATGAGGAAAATGCTATTTCATCTTACAGCCTATGATCTGCCATGAAAGAAAATCAGGACAGACACTTGAGGAAGGAACAGAAGCAGAGGTGATGAGGAATGCTGCTTACTGGCTTCTCATAGCTGGCTCAGCTTTCTCTCATATACAGCCAAAGATTACCTGCTCCAGGTGGTATGACCCACAATAATCTGTGCTTTCATATATCAATCATTAATAAAATAACTCATAGGCATGCATTATAGGCCAGTTTGGTGGAAACAGTTTTTTTCATTAAGGCTTCCTCCTCACAATGATTCTAGTCTATGTCAAATTGACCCAAACTAACCAGCACAGTATTCACTGCAAAAAAAACAATGTTTATGTGTAGAATAGAAAGTAAGGGATTGGGATTATATTTTAAGTTACTATCAGTAGATAGTAACTTACATCTGATCAAATGTTTCCACCATATTAGCAGTCATACTGCTTTATTTGTGAATAGATGACAGAGCAATTTTAATGTTCTTCCTGATCGTTAATTTTTTCTTAAATTTAAGCCATGTGTGAATCAAAAAAATGGAAATTTATAAAATTAATAAGTATAACTAGAGTCTCTAAATCTCAACCTGGATGTGAAAGAAATGAAGGGATGATAATTCATAAAGTAGACTGTGAATTCATAGAAGAAATATTTGCAAGTGAATTATAGCTTTCAGTTTTGTGGGTTTGTGGGATTCAGAGTGTACAAAAGAGTGAATATCTCTGTCTACATATGTTTCTTGTGACTTTTATTGGGCTCCTTTTTTATTAATGTATACTTGCTCTTATTTATTTATTTTTGGAGTATAATAAAGATTTATTTATTTAGGGGTAGACTCACAGAAAAAGCAGTGATCAGTTTTTTCACGGAGAGAACTGGAACCAAATCCAGTAGCCAAGAGGCCCATGCACACTTTTCATCTGTGTTTATAGTACATGAGATCACGCCTAAAGTGGGCTGGTATCTTAAAAGCTATTGACAGAAGGAGTTCTCACAGCACCTCCCCCTTTTGTCTAAATAAGAGAGTTGTAAGCCTAATATAAAACTATATAAAATAAGAACAAATATCAAGTATTGTCCAGGGAAAAGAAGAGGCAAAAACATATATAAAAATTAGGTTTACAATTAGCATGAGCAACATCAAGCAAAAACAACATAAGCTAAATGTTTCAATAGATATCCTATCCATGGAATCTAGGTCTTATATTAAAAATGGCTTGACTAAGTCATGAGAAGAAAGTAACTATGACTATCTAGTCTTTAACCACTTCAAAAACCTGAGAAGGGAAATAATATTACTTCAGTAAACAGGAAGTATAATCAAGTAACTTCCAAAAGATACAATAAATGACAGAGGCAACTGACTACCTGGGCAATCACCCAAAGTTTCATTTGCAATGTTGGGGCAACCATTTTCAGAGTCAGGAAAGTAATGTTAAAGCATTCTGAATATAATTATAATATATTTAATAAAACATCATAGAAAAAATACACCAGTAGAGGCCCAAATGTGTATTTATGTGTTTCAGAGATTAAGTGCATACATACACATGCACAAACATATTAATATATTTTTGTCAAATTTGAGTGAAGAAGAAATTGACTTTCTTAAATGTATATTGGAATATAAATTGGTATAAACCTTGATAGTATGTGAGTATATAATTCAATTTTAATGGGTTATACTTTGAGTCAATTTTGCTATCTACACTCAGTTATGTAGCAATAAGTAGATTCATTATAATGTTTATGTGATTACAGAAAATTAAAATAACATCAGTGTCAAAGAATTGTTACTAGTCTAAAACAATTAATAGAATCAAGCAGTCAGTAATTTAAATAAGAACATCTAGACATATCCCTATCAAAACTTTCTAACACTTTCTAAATTAATTGATAAGTTCGCATACAAAGTTGTAACATGGGGTGGCCACGTTAGGCACCATTCTGTAACATGAGGGGGCCTGTTTGTTATTTGGGTTTCTGTCCTGCCCAGCCCCCCAGCTGCTTAGCCCCAAAGAAAATGACACAGAGGACTCCATAAGTTATAATGCTAATTGGCCCATTAGGTCAGGCTTCCTACTGGCTAACTCTCACATCTTGATTAACCCATTTTTCTGATCTATGTTAGCCATGTGACTCAGTACCTTTTTCAGTGGGGCAGCTCACATCCTACTGCTTCAGTGATCTGGGCAGGAGTGGGAGGAATCAACTTCTTCCTCCCCAGAATTCTCCTGCTCTCTTTGCATCATTTCCACTCCTGTCTGATTTTCCAGCCTACAACTCCTGCCTGGCCAATCAGCATTTTATTTAAAACATGATTGACAGAATACAGACAATTTTCCCACACCATTTTCCCCTCTTTTTTAAAAAAGAAAAACAAAGGAAAATATCCATAGTCCATTTTTGGGAATGTGGGAGTAGTATTCTAGACTACTTTCAGCTGGTTGGGGGTGCTGATAATCTTATGGGAACCTAAAGAAAATTTAGAGTTATGATCAAGCCCTGACTGAAGTATCCTGTGAGTCTTGATCATCTCAGGCAGCAGTCTTGAACCTGTTCTGGATGAAGAACTTTGATAGCAGGCCATCTGTTCCTACCGGAGATTTTTCAGGTGGCCTTCCTTGGTCAAACTAGATTTTTCTTAACTCAGAATAAATCCAAAGCCTCTCATTTTCTGTGGAAACAAAAGCAAAATCTCTTCTCCAAAGTAACACACCCTTTGACTTCAATTTTGAAGCCAAGGTATTTTCAAAATATCTATCTTGGATTAATTCTGCAGCATTTATAAGCAAATATCTTTTAGCAGCTGTTGCTCCTTCCTCAGCATTTAAACAATTTAAAGAGAGCATAATAGCATACAGTATCAAGATTCTCTGTGTATTTTCCATATTTATGTGGCTTTATTTTAACCTCTATTTCTTTTATTTTTACTTTTAACTTTTGGCTTATTGAGACAGGTTCTCTGCATATCTTTGTCCTGGAATTCCTTCTGTAGACCAGGCTATCCTTGAACTCCCAGAGATCTGTCTCTGCCTCCCCAGTGCTGGAATTAAAGGTGTGTACCACCACACCCAACTATTCTCTTTCTTTCTTTTTTTTATTTCTAAGGACTTTAAACCATTCAGAGGTTTTTTTTTTTCTTTGAATCTCTCTTTACTGTATATCTCTCTCTTTCTGACCATGTGGGTCTTTAATTTGCTACGGAATATGGAGAAGACAACACTCAGAAGCTCCTATGGCATTTCAAGGTCCTTGCCAGGAAGCAAGCTGCAACATTGTATCCATCAGGACAGCCTGCTTGAAAGAGTCAGAGTTTTCCCTGACAGGACAGCCCAGAAAGCCAGCATTTTAAAACAGCACAGCTTTTTTTCTGCTATGGCTGAAAACCGAAATGCTTTACTCTAGTCTTTCCCAAGCTTTCTCAGGCTTTGTGTGGTTGCAGTTATCCACGTGGGCGCCATTATGTAATATGAGTGGGCCTGCTTGTTCAGATTTCTGTCCTGCCTGGGCCCCCAGCTGTTTAGTCCCAGAGAAAAAATCACATAAAGGATTCAGTAAGTTATAAAGCTGATTGGCCCATTAGGTCAGGCTTCCTACTGGCTAACTCCCACAACTTGATTAACCCATTTTTCTGATCTATGTTAGCCATGTGACTCAGTACCTTTTTCAGTGGGGCAGCTCACATCCTACTGCTTCAGTGATCTGGGCAGGAGTGGGAGGAATCAACTTCCTCCTCCCCAGAATTCTCCTGCTCTCTTTGCATCATTTCCACTTCCTGTCTGGTTTTCCAGCCTACACCTCCTGCCTGGCCAATCAGCGTTTATTTAAAACATGATTGACAGAATACAGACAATTCTCCCACACCACAAAGTAGTGGGTTTAATAATGGCATTCAATACTCATGTTACTGTAGTTTACTCTCAGTATTCCCTCCCCTCACTGCCCTCTCTGGGCTTCCTGATCCATTCTGACTGGCTCCTTTTATTTTTACCAGACAGCTGTGTATGTTGCTTTCACATTACATGAATTCTGTCACCCTCTCTTCCTCTTGCCACCTGAAAAACTCTTCTTCCACTTTGCATCCCCCTGTAGTTAATAAAATGTATAGTGTGCACAGTGTCTTTCTTTGTGAAAAATTCAATTTCAGAATTTAAGAAGATATGAAACTCTAGTCTAAATATTGAGATAACTAACACCCCTTGGTTCTTGAGCCCTGTGTATTAGACAAAGGATGTGGAATGTTAACAATTCATCTTGGTCTCAGTACTTCTAATGGTTTGGCTAGACCCTTATAGTCTATGGAATGACCATGTGTTCTCTGGTAAGTTCTTTTTGGAGGTAGTACTGATCTTGGGAGCAGCACACTTTTCATATGTCAACCTATCTGTTCAGAGGCACAGACAAATCTGCTCCTTTGCTAGGCTTTTATACTAAAGTCCATGACTAATCTTCTCTACTTACAGTAGTCTTAAGGCTGTTCTGAATGTAGAACTCAGACATCTGGGCCATCTGCTCCTTTCAGAGATTTCTCTGTGTGTGGGGGGCTGAAGTCTTCCTTGATCAAACCTGATTTTTCTTTTTAAAATTTTTTGAAATTTTTCTTTATTAAAAATTTCTACCTCCTCCCCTCCTCTCATTTTCCTCCCATTCCTTCCCCTGCCCCCCCAGTCCTAAGAGAAGTCAGGGTACCCTGCCCTGTGGGACGTCCAAGGCCCTCCCACCTCCATCCAGCTCTAGGAAGGTGTACATCCAAAAAGCCTAGGCTCCCAAAAAGCCAGTACATGGAGTAGAATCAAATACCAGTGCCATTATCATTGGCTTCTCAGTCAGCCCTCATTGTCAGCCACATTCAAAGAGTCTGATTCAGTCCTAGTCAAGCTGGCCTTGGTGAGCTTCCATTAGATCAGTAACACCGTTTCAGTGGGTGGATGCACTCCTCGCGGTCCTAACTTCCTTGCTCATGTTCTCCCTCCTTCTCTTCATCTGGACCTTGGGATGGGCCTTGGAGATGGGGGTGGGGTGGAGAGAAGGGGAGGGGGGAGAGAGAAGGGAGAAAGGGAGGATTGGGGAGAGCTTAATGGAGTAGGATGGTTGAGATGGAGGAAGGGTGGATATGGGAGCAGGGAAGAAGATATCTTAATTAAGCGAGCCATTTTAGAGTTTCTAGGTGTCCAAGGGGATGTCCCCAGCTAGGTCCTTGGTCAGCAGAGGAGAGGGTGCCTGAACTGGCCTTGTCCCATAGCCACAGTGATGAATATCTTGCATATCACCATAGAACCTTCATCTGGCGATGGATGGAGATAGAGACAGAGACCCACATTGGAGCACTGGACTGAAACCTGATTTGTCTTAAACCAGAACCTTTAATCCCAACACTTGGGAGGCAGAGGCAGGCGGATCTCTGTAAACTCAAGGTGTGGTGACACACACTAATTCCAATAATGAATTGCTTGATTTCACAAAAATTTTCATGAGGAAAACTACAAAATACAAATAGAGGAAACAAAAGTTGTCCATAAAGAAAATATTATGTTTATTAGTATGATAGTTCATAAGAGGAAACCTATTTTTCAAATGTATTAATAATTCAATGAAGTGAATATCAAAATCTCTATTAATCTACCTTAAGAATTCAAAAGAAAGTTAAAAGGTCAAAACAAGTCAAGTTAGGCAAGATGATTTTAGAAATGCAGTCCATGAGGTAAAGTGGTTGTGGATTGTAAGAGCAGAAATCCAAATCTCTAGCACCTACGTAAAAGTCAGGTGGGCCTAGTGGCTGCCTGGAATCCTATTGCTTATAAGGTAGAGGCAGAGGAGACCCAGGGCAAGTTGTCTAGCTGGATGAGCTGAATCAGTACATCATCTGAACGCACACATGTGAACATGTGTACTCATATAGAGGGAAAAATGGCTCAGGGATCAACACTGAGAATTATCATGAAGTTAAATCATTAAAATCATGTCAAAAGTCAGAAGAGCAAAGGTACTAAATGATGACACTGAAGAGAGAGGTCAGGAAAGACCTCTATGTGTAAGAGAGTATAAATGTGAGACTATCAAATCAGCAGGAGATACATACTGCAGTCAGAGGTGTTTATTAATCAAGAGCATGAATGGAAGGTGCATATTCAACCTGCATCATTCATAGAGAAAGCCTTGCTAGGATGGGAGCCAAAATGCAAATGTAGCTTTGATCATCTAGAGGAAAGTTGTGGGAAATCTGATAATACTGGAGAGGTTCCAACTGTGAGGGAAAAAAAATAAAATAAAGAAAAGTGTTTTACTAGACTTACTTTCCACCCTCTTCCTAGAATAAATTTCATTGGAGTTTTTAGGACTGGAAAGAGCACTTAGACTGTCAGAGGCATACTTGATTTGGTGGAGAGAGTCCTTTCACTTCTGTACCCTCTTCCCAGGAGAGCAGAAAGTAGGACAGACTTTCTCATTGAGTAACTGAGGTGCAGGCAGGAGGTTTACCCACTATAGTATGTGAACACAGCGTGATGCTGCAGACCTGTGTACACAACGCTTCATGTATCTAAACAAATGAGATCAGGACTTGTCCAAGCACAAATATGACATAAAGTGAGCAAAACCCCTTCAATGTGGTCTTAAAATCCATCTCACATTGCAATATATAAAAATAGTAGCCACACGCACCCTTGTGTTATACAGAAAAACTGTTATTTTGTAGTCATTTGGGAAGTATGATGCTATATTGAAAACTTATTTATTGTAAAACATGTAGTATTTTGCTATCAAAAGAAATACCTTGGGGATTTTGAATAAATATTAAACAATTTAAAATTTGTAGTAGAACCAGTGTAAGATGCTTCTTGAGAGCATTTATGAGAGATGAATTTTAAGGAAAAAAATCTCACAATGCATATGTTTTATTTATTATAATAAAGATAGGCTCAGATTGAGTTTGGATCACTGAAGTTATAAACTGCCTTCCTGTGATGACATTTTTTTCTTTCCTTTAATATGAAATGAAGTCAAATTTACCACAATCAGAGCTCACTAAATAAGAATGCTTGTTTTGCATGCACAAAACTACTCACAAGAATCCTGCATTGGTTTCTTCTGAAAATATTATAGACAGTTTATAGTATGTGAGTGATCCATTCATGAGTATCATCCAATCATTGAAGTTGTATAAAGCATTTTTATACAAAATAATCAAATTGGAATTCATTATTTCTTAACCAATTCTTCTATTATACTGAACTGGAATATGCATATTGGAAAATCTTATTTGTAAATTAAGCTGGCTTCTTTTACAGAGAGGTTCCAACTTTACCCCTGTTCACATCTCTCTAAGTGCCTATAGCCTCAATACATAAGAGAACAGAAAAAACACACAAAATCTTTTTGTACAACAACAAAAATATTGGGATAAGCATATTTCAATGCTTTTTATTTGCATTTTATTTTAAATATTCTCTTTAACACAAAAATATTCCTATTTTTGAAATCTAACCCAAACAAACAGCATTCATACAAGCATTGAAAGTTTCCAAAGTTTGGATTAGATGATTAATATGTTATTTCACTTTCACGATAATCTTAGATAAAGATCTCATTATCTTCATATTTCCAAGAGGTAGAACAGCATGGTAGGCAGGCAGGCTATGGAGGGAAATCCCTGAGCTTACAAATCTAGTAAAAGATATGACTATGATCAAAAGTTAAATTAATGATAGCGATCATTTGTACAGAATATTCTTCATGTTGCAGTTATGTTTCTTTTATTACCTCTCAGGTATCCTCGGGACATTTTTTGGGGGAAAGGGAGTTTGAGGTAAGGCTTCTCTGTGTAACAGCTCTGGCTGTCCTGGAATTTCTTTGTAGACCAGGCTGGCCTCGAACTCACTGAGGTCTGCCTGCCTCTTCCTCCCAAGTTCTGGAATTAAAGGAGTGGGCAACCACTGCTTGGGTCAGGACTTCTCATCTTAAAAAGGCACAGCTGTAGTTGATGTTCCCAAACGATGATAGGTCACCATCTAAGTTCCACATTTTGCCTCCCAGACTCCAAAAATCTGCTGCCATTTCTAGTGCCGTTGCCATCTGAAAGCTCCCAGATGTCATCAGAATCCAAAGAACAACTCTTCGCACACCCTGTGGTTAATCAAGCTCCTCTGCCGTTCTGATCAGGTTGTTCTCAAAGTCACTGGTAATCAGCATTGCTGTGACATTAAAGCCAGATACTAATGATGAGAAATGGAAATGAGCATGCTTTTAGCTCCCAGCACAATCTCACTGTAAATAGTTTGACAAAACATTGGCTCTCTTCTGAAATCCCATCATCATTATACAATGCTGTCTCTTTTTCATAGC
This sequence comes from Myodes glareolus, assembly GCF_982192425.1. Classification (NCBI taxonomy): domain Eukaryota; kingdom Metazoa; phylum Chordata; class Mammalia; order Rodentia; family Cricetidae; genus Myodes; species Myodes glareolus. The sequence continues at coordinate 51,355,914 of NC_142049.1, forward strand.
TTGAACTGTCTTCTGTAGGAAAAGCATAGTAATTTTTCCTTAGCCTACATGTTTTTAGTTGCAAGAATCCTCCAAAGTGACAGATTAATAGTGATAAAGGAATATTATGTTTATATTTATACTGTTTTTATAATATATATATACACACACATAATATATACACATGGGGTACAGATGCTATCAGTGGGTTTGAATTCTAGCCTAATCAAGAATCTAAAAAGAGTATATTGAGAACTACAATATAATTTTATCATTTTCCCCTTCCATTTCTTCAGTTCAAACCTTTCCGTAAACCTCTCCTTGTTCTCTTTCAAATTCAAGGACCCTCTTTTAATTAATCGTTACTATTACATGCATATTTTATGTGTATATGTATCTATATTCCTACATACAACCTGTTCAGTCTGTATGTTACTTGCATGTGTATTTTCAGGACTGACATCATTTGGTATTGGAAAACCAATTTGTTTGCTCTTCCCTGGGAAGACTATTTTTCTGGCTCTCAGCAAACCTTAGTTACCTTTAGTTATTTTTTCTGTAAGGCTGAGACCTCCTGGTTTTTCTTCAGTCCACCTTGGAGTTTATTGTTGGTGTCTTTGTTCAACTAATGTTTAGGAAGTCATGTTGTAAGGGTTTATGAATGTAACTTCTGACATTCCTAGGAGATATAGTCACAGAAAACTCAACTTATCTTCTAGATCTTAAAGTCTTCCTGCTCCTTCCAAAAGTTCCCTGAGCCTTAGGAATGGGAAAATTTTATAGATGTATCCAATGGGACTAGGCTTCATAACTTTGCATTTTGATTGTAGTTTCTGTGATGATTCCTATTATTCGCAAAGAGAACTTTCTTTAATGAGGAGTGAGGACTACAATTAGTTGTGGATACAAAGACAAATATTGAGACTGTTGTTAGCAGCTGTGCTGGTTTAGTAGAGTAGTGGTAGTAAGTTCTTCTCCAAGATTCATGACTGTATGAGCCCTGTGGAACTTCTAGGTTTCCAGTACCAGGAATACTTCTCCTATTTTTTTTTAAAAGATTTATTTATTATGTATACAGTATTCTCAGTGTTCTGTCTCCATGTGTGCCTTCAGACCAGAAGAGAGTATCATATCTCTTTACAGATGGTTGTGAACCACCATGCGGTTGCTGGGAATTGAACTCAGGACCTTTGGAAGAGCAAACAATGCTCTTAATCACTGAGCCATCTCTTCAGCCCTACTTTTCCTATTGTCGAGCAGGTTTTTTGTTCAATTAAAAAGCTGTTGGTTACTACTAATGTGGCAGTAATGGTTCCTTAAGGTTAACTTGCCATACTTATCATTGTTCTGGTTTATAGTTGTCATAACTGGGTAAGAATGGACAACAAGGAAAGGAAGCTATGAACTTCTAATGCTAGAGGCTTAGGGGAAGGCTTAAAACCTGAAAGAGTTAATCAGAGTAATTTATTAATCAGATCACTTCTGAGCAACAAGAATCTAAAGTCACTCATTTTCTTTTTCTCCTTGATAGATATGGTGGGGTGATTTTACTCTGTAAATTTGTCTCCAGTATTTGGGAAAATAAGAGGAAAAAGATGGCATTTTGAATCTATTACTTCTTTTTTTTTTCCCAGCCCCCCGCACCCCCGAATCTATTACTTCTTAACTGACTTCAGGTCAATAAAAGCCCTTGTTATTTGTGGCATTTTCCGGTCTCAAAGAATTCTAAAGGAACAGACTGGTTAAAATGAATTATTAAATATAATACTGAAGTGTTATTTGCCTGCTAAAAAATAGAGCCTGACCAGGTTTCTGGTTCCGCCCCTCCCCAAACTATCAAAATCATGCGGTATAATATTTACTTCCTCAGTTCAACCCACTGTCCATTGCATTTTGTTTTTCTACCCTTAAAGACAAATATAAATTGTCATGTTGCTGTATAACAGTTGCCTCTAAGATTGAAGCATTCCATCTCACAGATAAGGTTCTTAAACAGGGAGTAAACAATTCAAAATATCTGCAGGATGTCCCTGAAATTGACCAGAGTTAACTAGCTCCACAGACCCCAGACCTCTCCTGCCCCAACCCCAGTAAACAATAAAAGTTAAGAGCATTCTTAGAGACCAGCCCGGTTACAAGGAAGACTTTTAAGCCTGACCAGGTGCCTGGAAGAAGGACGATTAACTGAGCTGTCTAGGAGGTTTAGACCAAGGTTTAGACCAACTAGGGCAACTGGAAAAGACACTCTCCAACCTGTTTAGCTGCATACAGGCTCTAGATTATGCTTCAAGTTTCAAGTTTTTGTGGGCTGTCACTCATACTGGTTAGGTTTTAGTGATACTACTGAATTTAAGTCATTTCTTCCTATAATTAATTCAGATAAAACTTGTGGTTCACCAAATAGGATTTTGGTTGTGTCTGTGTCATGGGCTTCCTCCCTGAGCTCAGTAGGCATGTGTGTTGCATCTCCCCAGGAAAAGTTTTGTCACATAACACATTCTACTTCCTTAACTTAAAAATTAATTTCTTTCACTAAGTATAAAAGAAAAGGAAAAACCTCATCTCATCTGTAGTCTCATTAACTTCTTTAATATTTTTCTGGGCCATGGCAGCACATGCCTTTAATTCCAGCACTTGGGAGGCAGAGACAGGCAGATTGCTGTGAATTTGTGGACAATCTAGTCTACAAGATCTCATTCCAGGACAGCTAGAACTGTAAGACAGAGAAGCCATATCTTGAAAAACCAAAAATGAAAAAAAAAGCTTTCAATATTTTAAGATGTTTTATGTTATTTTATCAGTTTACATTACTCTTGTTTTTTTTTTCCTCTGACTTTCCAGTGTTTAATGAACAGAGACATAGAAACAGTACTTTTCTTTCCCCATTAGTTCACAGATCACAGGTTAAAAATCCCTTTGTCCCAAGATGGTAATTGTTGTGCCCAGATAATGATTCTCAGAGAAACCACCAGGCACCAGAAAAGACCAGACTGCAAAAGCAAGGTTACTTCTTTATAAGCAAGGTTACTTCTTTATTCCAAGTGTGGGCTAGCCAGGAACTTCCATCTCCAATACCTTGTAACACAAGGTAGAGAAAGAAGTTAAAAGTTGCTCTGCAGGGCTAGTTTTTAAAGGTAAACTACAGGCAAGCCTTTAAGAGCCACTTAGGCAAGGTCTTTTGTTCTTTCCCATCCTGCTATGTCAGCTTGTTCTTTGTTTTCAGAGAAAGGTCACCCTGCCATCTTTATCACCAGGTGGCTGGCATCCTTGTGCTTTGGAATTTCCCAGGTTGGAGAGGGGAAGGAAAGCACTATCTTTCTGGGAACATGAAGCTAGCCTGGGTTTCTAATTTTAAAACATTCTGCCAGGAAATTTCTTCTTGTCTTTTTGAGAACAAAGGGGTGAGGGTCTCACATTCTCCAATCCTCTTGGTCCTAAGCGGGGGAGGGGAGGGGAGTGGGTGGTGGTGATGGTAGTGGTGGTGGTGGCCCAATCATGATTCTTCTTGCTGTGCAATAACCCCCAGGGAGAACAATATTTCTTCTCCCTCCGGAACACAAAATCGCAATCCCCAAGTTTGGCCACCAATCAGTCAGCCCTCCTTTTTTTTCTTAGTAAAAGTCACATTGACTCTAGACTCTCTTGGTGTGACACGAGCCAAAGAGACCAAGTCTCCCCCTCTAGCCCTCCACCGGGAGGCATGTCAGCAGGCAAGACAAGAGTCCTGGAGTTTGTCCAGTGTCCTCCCAAGAGTCCCCCGCCAAAGTGCATAGGTCAAAAGTCAGCTGGGGGCACTATGTGTCCAGGGATGCTTGGAGATTTTTTAGGTCTCATCGGAGGCTTCTCAACCATAGGCGCCACAGGTCTGGCATGGGAGTGGTGAATCCAAGAGTCTTTTGCTAACGCGCTTAGGTCAAAAGTAGCATGTGTCTAGGGGATGAACTTCAGTGGCCAGCCTTAAGGCTTACCCAGTCTCAGGGTCAGTCAGGGTCCAGGTTAAGTTCCAAGGTGCATGGGGGTTTTCATTATTCCCCGGGCACAGATGAAGTAGCAGGTACCACGTCAGCAGGGTGAACTTCATTTTCAGGTTTCCATTGTAGTTTCAGCTTCAGAGGATCAGAGGGATGCTTGGAGATCTCCCAGCTCCCTCTGGAGGCTTCACAGCCATAGGTGCCACTGGTCTGGCGTGGGAGTGGTGAATCCAGGTGGAGATTCCGTCAACATTGAGAGCAGTTGGAGTGGTCAGGATGACAATGTAGGGCCCTTTCCACAGTGGCTCCTGGGACTTGCAGTGGTGTCTGTGGATCAGGACCCATCTACCTCCCATTATAGTTGAGGCCATGGATACTGACATACGCCTTTGACCCTGTCTTACTCTTATATAGCTAAAGATGTGCCGCCAGTTGCCTTGGTATATAAACCAGTTTCAGGGTTTTTTTCCACCTGTGGTAAATCTGCATAGTGTCTGGAATGAAGTAAGAGATAAACTTCCCAGCTGGTCTCTGAGGAATTCTCTTGTTCAAGTTATTTGGACCAAGAAGACCCACTCCAAATGTGGTTGACACTTTCCATTGGCAGCCAAATAAATGGAAGACCAAAGAAAAAATATGATTTCCTCCTCATTACCTTTATGTTTTGCTGGTAGGTTGTACCCAATTGCTGCTGCTGAGGCCATTGCTACATTCTTTTGCTGTTATCAAAACATAGCTCCTTCAGGCACATATATGTTCTGAAAGAACTGAAGTTCCAAGCTCTCCAGGAACTTTCCAGACCTCCATTACCAAAGTGGTACTACTGAGGCATCCAGTCTCACAAACAGAACTTTTGCTTGTTTCTCAGCATCTGCAGTGTGAAGTCAATCACTGTAGGATGACACAGACTTTACATATAAGACATATAAGTCAAGTAAACTCCTGTTAAAATATGATAATTCTATTTATCTGTTTCACTAGAGAATCCCACTATTATTATTATATAATTTGAATATTCCTTCCAATATTCTTGCTTTCCTGAGTGTCTTTTATGGTCTTTGTTGAAAAAGGTAAACTTGTCTTGGGCTCTCTGCATTCTGGATGAATACAGCACAATGCAACCTGTGCTTGACAAAGCAAAAGTTACGTGGAACTAACCCGTAACCTTAACCCTAATCCCTAATCCTAATCCTGACCCTATCCTAAACCTAACCCTGATGCTGACCCTTGCACGGAACTCTAAACTGTTCTGAACTTATTTGTTCACACTGAGTCTCTTTCCCATGGGTCAAATCTATAGATTTTGTCAAAGTCTCTGATTATGCCCTGTACTTCCTGCCTCTGAGATGTGAACATATTCCTGGGTTGGAGCCTGGTTGTCGCTCTCTAAGAGCCATAGCTTTCAATTTAGCTTACAACACAAATGAGTCTGAGGCAAGCATGTGTAAACATTTGTGTCATGTATACTGTCATAGCCAGACGTCTCACATGAAGTCAGGGATTGGAAGAAATATAGCACAAAGGACAATTTTCCAGAATTATATTTTCTCTTCACATCAATAAGACATAGTGTGCTGAAGCATATCAAAAATTAAAGACAGAAAGGTTCACAGGCAATGATGAGAATTAGAGTATATAAGACTCTAAATTGTGAGCTTCCTTGTGGCAAAGTCCCACAGACAACTAAGGAAACCGAAAATCTATCTGTAGAAATCATCAAATAGAGTTTGATGATACTTTCTTCTAGTAAGTTTAACAAAAAGGAGATTTTGTGTTGTGACGTGATTCAAACCTACCTTTCAAGAATTTACAAACTAGTAAAGCTAGTAGTCTAGGAATTGCAGTGTGTTGAATTTAACCTGCCTCTACATGTTCTGTTATTCATGGTGCTAGAAGAGAATTAAATGAAAATCTGTTTAATTATGAGATTCTAAACTACTTAAGCCAATAGATTTACAATAGAACCAAAGCTTCGATTTGAAAATAAAAGAAGTGGTCTCTTCTATTAGCAGATACTTAGAATTTTTTCACAATTTCCATTGTTATAACAAATTGTCCTCTTTAACATTTTGAGTGCTGTTCCTCTATCTTATTATTTAACCTGGACTTGTATATATGGGTGTGTCTGTGTGTGTATTGTGTTTTCATGTTTATATATGTGTGTCTAGTCTCTGTGTGAGTGTGTTTGTGCATGTCCAGTGTGTATGTCTGTCTCTATGTGTACATGTCTTTTTGAGTATGCTTATCTGTGTACATATGTATACTGTGGCATGTATTTTTATTTAACTGTTTGTGTGCGAGGGAATTGTCTATGTAAGTATGAGTGTATTGAGTGTGTGTATATAATTATGCAGATTTATTGTGTGTGAGTATATGTGTGGTCCTGTATGTATGTATGTATGTATGTATGTATACATATATATTATGTGTGTGTCTAAAATTTCCTGCTGTTATAATAACATATCCTGGCAAAAGCTACTTAAGGAAGAATTCATTTTGCTTCACAATTTGAAGTTAATCTGGTGGGCAAATTGCAGCAGCGTAAGGTTGAGGCATTTGGTAACATTGCATGCACTAAGAACAAAGAATGATGGATGTTTATACTCAACTGGCCCTTTCTGCTTTTTTCTGTATAGAGCCCCACTTCATGGAGTAGTGCTACCCACAGTTAACGCAGTTCTTCCCATCTCAATTAATCTAACAAAGATATCTCACAGCCATGTCCAGAGACAACCCTTTGTAGATGATCCTTAGAGATATTGCCTTTTGTCTATGTGATTTTGTATCATCAAATTGACTATAAATACTATCTCATCACAGTGTGTCTATATGTGTGTGTGGTGCATATATGCATTAAGAAAATTAAAAATTCATATTGAGAAAAAAAATAAAAAAAACAGAATCTTGCTTTTGTTATCACTTCTAATGTGTTTGTTGGGTAAAATTAATTTAAAGTAATTAATTTAATGATTGCTTTGTTATAAGAATTCTGTCGTTGACAGCATAATGTCTTCTCTCCAAAAGTTGAAATCAGAGTTGGAGAGATGGCTCAGTGTTTGGTCCCTAGAGGACAGGCCTTTGCACCCCCACTTGATCTGTTTTGCACTCTTGCAGTTGGTTGAAAACAGGAACAAAAACAGGAACAACCTGTTGTTTTCAGCAATGTTTCTAAGGATGTTTACCCCTAAGCCATTGAGTTACAGCGATGAGCTTCCTGCTTTTGCTGTCTTGGCCTCCCCTGCTGAGGGCTATATATACTGTGTGAGAAAGTGGAATAAAGGCTTGTCTGCAGAACCTGAAGTTGTGTTGCGTGTTAATCCCGATGTCCCTTGCTCAGAAGAACGACAGTTGCCGTGCTGGCGTGGCAGCTCAGCAGCTAAGGGTACTTATTGCACAAGCATTAGGACATAATATCAGACCCAAGCAACCTTGTTATATCTGTATATAGTTCTGCACATGCCTATAATTTGACCATGGAGAGAGTCAGAGACTAGAGGATCTCTGGGGCTTACCAGATGCAGGCAAAATAGGAGTCCCAGGTCCAGGAAAAGAACCTGCCTGGAGAAAACAATACACAGGGTAATAGAGGAAGGGACCTGGCTCAATACAGCTACAAGAAGCTTCTCATTTGTAAACCCAATCCGATGACTGGGCTGACATCATGAGATGAACTTGGAAAGTTTGATGAGATTAAATATCCTGGCATATGGGACTGGGGTTTGGATCCATATTTTCCCAATGACATCATCAGAGACTATCTAAGAGGGAGGTAAGAACAGTCAGTCGTTATATGAGATGGGATAGCAAAAGGTTAAATCAAGGCCTGAAAATAACGGAAGATTCTGGATTCTTGTCTTTAAGACAGAGGAAGGAGCCATGAGACAGAGAAATGCCATCAATTCTAGGGACTGAAAAGAATAATGACGCACATTCTCTTCTAGAGTGCATGGACAGAGCAGACCTGCCAATATCCGGGTTTTAGATGAGTGAGGCTAACTTTAACCTCTAAACTCAAAACTGAGAGACCCCAAATTTGTATAGTTTTCATCCAATGTGATTTGTTGGATTTGACAACTGATTTGTTGTCAGTTTCAACAGGAAAAGGAAATATCATCAACCCTGACACAGTGTAGAGTTTTTGTTACTCAATTCCTCCTTCATTTCCTATATTCAGTACCAAGCTTCACTTTCTTCCAAGGAGAGACCAGATACCCACAGGTTCATAATAATAAACAAACATGATTCTAACAAAAATATAATATTCATGTAATTTTTAAGACTAAATTAATGGCAATCCACAGTCAAATTTCAGAGCAAATGATACATGTTGTGAGTTCCCTTTGCATCCTTGTCCAGCGATCTTCCCCTCTGATTCTAGGTGTCTCCTAGAAGAATAATGCTAGGCTGCTTTTTCTCTGGTTCTGAAGTAGATGATATTTCCAAGATGAGAGAGGCAGTACTTTGAAAAACTTTTAAGATGTCATCAGTTGTTCTTGTTTCTTAACTTCCATATTCTTTCATAGGATTCTCCCTGAGATCAGATGAAGTATCTGTGGTGCATTATGCTAACAAGACTAATCCACAAAAGTAGTTAACAGCTTCTATGCTTTTTTTTAGGTAAGGGAAGCTCACCATCTTTCCATGAGGACACTAACCAGTTCTTGTGCGATTCCTAAGTGGAGAGGGACTTAGAACCCAGAACCAGTTCCAGAGTCTCATAGTAGACTACTCAACAAGTATAGAAATGCTCAATACTTTTTCCTCATCACAAAAATAACAGGAAGAAATTGAACAACAATAGGGAATGCAATGAGCAGAATATTTAAAAAATAGCAACAAAATATAGTAACAACAAAGAAATAAAATTTTACACACCAAAATAATTAAAACTGTAAAACTCTAAATGTAAAGGTGAAGTCTGCAGTGTAATTTGAAAATCTGAAGGAATTCTTGAAACAGCATTCTGTGGTGTCTGGTTTTACTCAAGTAATAAATGGACTGAGAATTCTGTTTTTCCCTCTAGAAACATTTCACCAGGAATGATTTCATATGTGGCCAAGGTAAAGAAAGATAGTAGAAAATGAAGGGCAAGATGGTGATCAGAGTGTGGAAAGAAATTGACTTGATGCCAACAACAGGGCTAGAGGCTTAAGTGTTTGTCAACTGTCTGTAGACAGGAGACACAGACACACCCCATTATTGAGCCTGATGTTCTGCACATGAGAAGCCTTTGGTAGTATGATGAGCATTCGTAATCACAAGACTTGGATCTGATTGATTAGTTTGTCTGCATGAAACACGGAAAGACTTGCCCAAAGTAATTGTTTGCCACAACTTCAGATTGCCTTAGGAGACACTTCATGGAAGGTTGCTGGTGTTTCTTTAAGAACTTATAGCTTTGTAGGGAGGACAGACTGAACAAACATATTTCTAATATGGTTAGATCTCCATATCTCTATCCTCATCCATTGATTCAGAAAAGAGAAATAAAGTTGTGTCTAAACAAACAAAGGAATTTTTCACAAGTATTATTCCCTAACAGTGTAACAACCATAAACCTAGAATTTATGCTGTGTTATGAGCAGTTTCCACATGATTTGAGGGATATAGAAGGAGGATGTGAATGGGTTGTCAGCAAATACGATGTTTTTTTTTTAGAAAGAATTCCTCATCAGCAGACTTCACTATTCACAAGGATCATAGAACCAACTACAAACAGATATAGAGAATGCAGAAGGATAACTAAAAATTAAAAGTATAATATGTGTGTATGTACTATATGAAATAATAACAGATTGAGTTATAAGTTTTGGGTGGTTATTATTCAGTCTACGAATTATTCAATATAGAATAATTTAGGTAAGACTATTGGACTTGACTCAAACCAGTCTTGCAGTTTTGAGGTAGTGGAGCAGAAACGAGGCTGTCAAGCAGAATGCTCATAACTTACACCTTCCCTTGGTCACTGGTTTCAATACTCTGACTAAAGGAATGTCCAAGGCAAACAAAGCTTTAGCATAGTTGTTTACTTTCTAGCTCTACGTTAAACAGTGATCTTTTCAGCAGAATTAATGTTGATAAAATTCACATATTATCAAGAACCGTCTAGAAATAAGCATGGTCTTCATTAAGATTCGGGTAATATTCTCTATAGAAATAGAAATTTTTTTAAAAAAGTTCTCAACTTTCATAAGATTTCAATAGTCAGTGCAATTCCAAGCAATCAGGAATGATAAAATATCTAATTTAAAATTGTATTTTAGTCATACAAACATATGACATTTCGCTATCGCAAGAGTGATCTAGAAGATGGTAGAATAGATGATTTGGAAAAAGCCACACATCTAGAGCCATTAGAACTTTAGAAAAGTACCAAAATGTGCATTTCTTTTTTTACAACTTCATTTTAGCTTTAAAAAATTGATGATGAAAAAAACTGGATATATATATATATATATATATATATATATATATATATATATATATATGAATGAACTAGACCCTTATTTATCACTTCATTCAAAACCCAGTTAAAGAAAAAAACCTAAAAAATTTGAAGGGATATAAGAGAAATATGTGGGTAGAAAGTGATAATCTGAGAGATTGCAACAGTGATTGGCAAATGGGATTTCATAAAATTGAGAATCTTCCCATAGCAAAGGAAACTCAAACAATTGCAGAGACAGACAGCAGAACGGCAGAAAGTTTTCCCAGCTACTCATCAGGTTGAGACTTGCATCCAGAAGAACCAAAAAGGCTAAATGCCAAAGAATAAATAATCCAACAAACACACAGGCAAATGAACAGGCACTTTGAATAAAGTGAAAAGGTCAATAAAAATGTGTCATTGTTTATCATCTCTAGCAATCAGAGAGATACAAACTGAACCCACAGTTAAATTCCTTCTCTACATTCTGCACTGCTAGCAAATAAAGAAACAAAAAGCAAAATTACAAGTGTTGGCCAAGATGCATAGAATAAAGACCCTTGTACATGATTTTGGGAAAGAAATTTATCCCAACATGAAAGAAATCAGTACAGAGGTTTCTCCAAAACAAAAACATAGAGCTCCTGTTTGGGCCAGTCACAACTCCTGGGTGTCCACCCACAGACCAAGATCCATTTCCGTGGGAGACACCTGCACGTCCATGTTTATCACAGCATCTCTCACAGCTGAAGCCTCTTCAGTCAGCATTGATGTCCATCAGTAGATGAATGGCTAAAGAAAACACAATACCTATGCACAGTGCAGCTCCCTTAGTCACAAAGAAGGGTGAAATTATGTCGGCTGTAGGAAAGTAGATTCAACTTGAGTTTATCCAAGAAAATAAATCTAATCATACAAGAACAGAAGGTTTTGTGCAATTTAGAAAGACTTTTTTTAATCACATTAAAATAAAATACAGATTAGTGGTCTGTATTAAGAGTCTAGTGACATTCTCAAGAGAAATAGTTAAAAAAAACCAACCAAACAAACAAACAAAATAACCAAAAAAAAAAAAAAACCCTCAACATTCAATAGTCAAAGCAATCCTCAGCAATCAGGAACGCTATAATGAGCAATTCAAATTAAGAAAATTATACCTTTACAAATACAGAAGGTAAGATGATGAGGGTCAAAGGAGAAGATACATCGAGTTTGGAAAAGTAAGCGAGTATGGATGTAAATGACAAGACACACATGGACTTGACACGGGGCAATTGACTCTGAATAAAAGATGGGCGGTATGAATGAAGTCAGTTCCAGGAAGTAAATACACCAGTTGTACTTATTTCTCTATATCATTGCAGTAGTGCTGACTGCTTGTGGATTAATGCTGTGGGGTAAAAATAAGCAATGGTGTGGTAGAATTGTAATGCTCTATGAATATTAGAACCCTCTTATTTTGCTGATGCTAAGATGCCAGTGTAAAAGTGTTTGGTGGTAGTAGTTCTATTAGTAGTTAGCCACTTCAAATTTCACATCTTAACAGGTGAATTTATTACTTGAAGAAATAATTTTGAGCAAGGATCTATTTGGGACCCTTCTCCAAACTGTAATCCTCTTTAGACATTCTTCCAGCCTGCAGAACCTCAAGCACACACATTGTCCTATAGAACATCCTGAAGTGAACTGACAGTAGGCTTTATATGTGAGCCTGGCACTGCCTTGGCTCTGTTAAACTGGCTTCATGTCAGAACTGCTCTTCTCAATTGCCCAGAATTTTTGTGCCCTAACCATTTACTGACCTATTAGAAGGATAAGGCAGTGTAATTCCCCTTATAAGCAGTTCAGTCTGTTTCTTCTCTCTTCCACATCTTTTGGGTTGGACATAAAATCTAGGGTTATTTAGAATAGCACATGTTTGAGATGATCTCATTATGCAGTAAAGTAGAAAGATCTGGGGATATTATGGTTACTTTACATGGAACTGCAAGGACACAACGGATGTGGTGGGGCTAATTTGAAAGTGATTGCCTTGTATACTGCATGTAATTATAAATCAGGAGAGTATGATATATGTATATCTGATATTATATAAGGAAGGTTTAATATCATTACATAAAGTCAGAAAGGAAGGTCAGTTAATTTTCCTTTCTAAGTAAGTCCCTTATGTTCAGTTTTAGAGTCTAAAGTGGGTTACTCATGTTAAGAGAAGAGTGTCTAAGATTTATCTCCAAACAAGTTTTCATTGCAGAACCAGCCCTTCACCCTCATTACAATGTTCCCTTGTTTATAAAGTCACATTTATTTTCAAAAAGATATATTAACATGATATAAACTTAGCAACTACCTAATATGTTTATAGTATACATATGTTTCACTGCTGACACTGAAACTTTAGAATATCTTTATTCACTTTTAGAAAAACTGAGATTGCAAACTTCAAATTCCAGTGAAACCTCAGTAGACCAATATCTATTCAATTTCTGACAAAGTTAATCAATAGCCTTCTTCCTTAATTACTTATTTGCAGCTTTTGTAACAGTATGTGGCCCGAAGGCAATGAGGATATTGAGTGTGTCATTGTGGATTGAAGAGTTGGTGGAAATGAGACTTAGGTAGTGGGATATCATGCAGATACTCCGAGAAGATTTTAAATGCATATTAAGTCATATTTATGCATCAAATTCCCCTTGTTTTCCATTTAAAAAAACTTCCTTGATCAATTAATTTTTATATTGACTCAGTTCTTACATTTTCCTTTTTTGAATATACAATGTACTTGCTTAAAATAAAATAATTCCAAAATGTGAAAGAAATAAAAGCATAAAAACATTGACTCAAATTATCTGAGACTAAAAATAGCACTTATAAATTTGGAAAGTGCCTTTAACATATCATCTAACTGGAACTGAGCACGGCAGGTCTGCACGAACATTCATCCTGTCAATCTTGCTGTGATCTTCTGTACCGTGCACTCTTCTATATTAATCAGTTAATTCAGAGCTGCGATTCCTTCTTGAAGGAGAGACAATGGTGGATAGTATCAGGAGCACACCCGACGAACAGTATTTACATTAGAAAGTCAGAGAGTTGTGGTTATATAAATGTTTCCTGGGACAAGAGAACAGACATCTGCTGACCATGGAAAGAGCCAACAATGACACCCTCATAGATATATCCCTGTGCATAAAATTCTTATTCTGCATATGTTTAGTTCACTATTCTATTCTGTATATTTCAAATATTTCATTAATATACCATTACACATAATAAAAGAAAGATACTTGATGAAAACTGTTTTGACAGGCAACCTTTTAATTTTAATTTTTGGACTTCCAAAAGGTCATCTTACTTGATCTTTTCTTATCAAGATGCCCATTCTTTTATAAGAGAAAGTAAAATCTTAATTTCTCAATTAGGAGCTTTATACATGTAATAATTGTAAAGTAAAAACCACAAAATATTACTATCATCTATCTATCTATCTATCTATCTATTTATCTATCTATCTATCTATATTCTACTGCATTTTTTCATTTCCCTAATAATTTCTACGTCAAAAAGATGTTATTTTATTTTTCCAAACCATGAATGTGAATATTTAATGAAATAATCCCTAGACTTAGAGAAAACAGCTTTTGAGTCTTCCCCTCTGAAATCAGTTTAATCTTATGTGAACAGCTAATGTTCCTGAGTTCTGGAAGGAAAAAGGTTTAATGGGCTCATCCATCTCCAAAGGTTTAAGGTATCAGCTGAGAAAGCTCTGAGTTGGCTGTTCAGTTTCTCACCCTCTCTACGTCTCTTCGTTCTTACAGTGTTCTAGTAACATTTATCCCAATTTGAGCTCTGCTTTCCAGAAAGACATGAAGATCTGTAGCTGCTCAGCTTCAGAGAATGCAATGTTCTCTAATAATCAGTCATAGTAACACAAATATTTCAAACCCATGACTAGAGAAAAGAAAGGGCAATAAAGTGAGCAGTGCACAGGTCAGGCGCACTGGCCACCTCTGCTTGACTCTTCTCTTGTTGTTGGTCTCACATGTCCAACAGCATCTTCTGCATTTTCAATGGGCCTATTTGCTCCAATGCAAAACAATTCCACATTTCAGGTATACTTTGCCATTTGGACAGGAGAACCAACTTAAAAAATAAATCATCAGCATAAGATCTCCCAAAAGACAACTATGTAATACAGAACTGTTTTACTAAATTTTACTATGGTGTGTGTGTGTGTGTGTGTGTGTGTGAGAGAGAGAGAGAGAGAGAGAGAGAGAGAGAGACAGAGAGACAGAGAGACAGAGAGACAGAGAGACAGAGAGACAGAGATAGATAGACAGAGAGGACAGAAAGAAAGAGAGCCTGTCTGCAGTGACGATGCCTTTGGGTATGTCTGTGGACCATTTGAACAATCAACAAGACTGCTTTTATTTGCTGTGCTCAGTCTTGTCCTTACCTCTGTGCAGTACGGTGTGACGTTGAGATGTGGACGTTTGTGGGCCATTATCTTAATTAATGACATATGAGGGAGTACCAAACCCACCATGTGTGGTGCCACTACTGGACAGATGTTCATGGGTTGTCTAAGGTACCTAACTCAGTATGAAAGGGCAGAGCAAACCAGTAAACAGCATTCTCCAATGATGTTTGCTCAACTTCTCTTGAGTTCTTAGTTTCCCTAGATAATAGACTAAGCTTCAGGGTGAAATACACACTTTCCTCCCCGAGTTGCTTTTGCTCAGGGTTTCATCACAGCAGTGGAGAAGCAAGCTAGAACATATGGGCAAGTGAAGGGCATAAAAATTGGTAAGTATAGCAATAGTCTCTCAGCCTCTCAGGCAAGGAACTATTGTCTGTGTTTACCTAAGCTCTGAATCCCTTTCATATGTAATCATGTTTAATCCTTAAGGAAACTGTGAAAACCAATTTATGTAATGACCAGTGATAATAAACAGAACTCCACAGTGCAAGTAGCTTACTTAAGCTCACAAATCCTAGTGATAGCAGAACACTGAATTCACGTTTGAAAGAAAACAAATTGATTTCTTTTTGAACAACCAACAAGATTGGTTTAATTTGCTGTGCACAGCCGTTCTCTTACCTTCATGCAGTACCAGGTGATATTTGGGTATTTGAGAAACTGAATGTTAATATTTAATTAGTTGCAGTTTCCATTGACAGCATTTGCTAAGTCTATCCAGGTTTTATTCTTATTGCCCCATTCCTAATATGACTTTATCATATTTCCAACAAGCTCTCGCTCACTCATTTGAGGTCTGTGGTTATATTCATTTTCATGTGCTAGGAATTATCCATTATAAAAAGACATTATAGAAAGAATGTTTTTTACCTTTATCAATACACTGCCAAGTATTCTTTAAAAAAACAAAAACAAACAAACAAAAAAACATTGTGTTGTGATTCCTTGAAGCTAATTAGGGAAAGGTCTAATTATTTTTTAGAACATCCCACTTCTGCTCCCTTCACCTGGAATAGTCCTATATGCTGTTCTCTTCTGACACCAGAACCTCGAATTGTTCATGTCATGTGACTAACTACATTTTGATATGTTGTATATATTGATGTGCTTGAGGAATAAGTACATCATCCTACATAATGATAAGGACTTGGATATTCACAAGTATTAGGATCTAATAGTGAGGCTAGAGAGCTGGCTTAGCCATTGAAGACTAAGCTTAAAAACCAGAAATATAAGACCATGGAAAGTTGATCATTTAATTCCTTTCAGTGCGTAATTTACCACTTTTTTTGGTAAAATGAGGATTGTTTTTATGTATAAACTTGGCTAAGCTAAGGTACCCAGAAATTGTCAAACACTGGTCCTCTGAAGTCCTCTTTAGATGTAACCCTAAGTTCATGTGTTTTATGCAAAGTGAATTGTCTTTCACAATGGAGTGAACCTCACGGCAACTGAAGAATGTGCCAGTGAGAGGGAATGATGTTTTTGAAGCCCTGATCTGAACTGAGTACAGGGTGGACCCATGACAACATCTCTACATGGTCTCATCGTCAACCTGTTTTACAACACTGGGATCCGTCAAATTTAGAACACTTAAAACCCACTCCTGAAAATTCCATGTTAGAGAGATGACAGGTAGGTGGCAGATAAAAGATGGATGATACACTGATATAGATATGAATAATTTGCTTTGGTATGAATTTTAAGGTAAATTTTGTTAGATGTATATGTATTTCTGACCTTGACTAAGGTATTGTGATTGTGTAGCTCATTTAAAAATGTAATGTATAATTAGAAAATATAGGTTGTTAATGGATAATCATCAATAATAGTCAAGCTTGTAGTCATGTTAGTTAGACTTTCTAGATGTGCATAGATATATTTCAGAAAGCCATTCTTCATATCTTTCAAAGACTACAAAATATGGCATTTAAATGTTTTAATAACTTAGGACTTTTCATGACAATGAGACACGTCTGCTCCTGGCAGCACCAGCTACTTCAAGAGGAAGATGGGCATTGAAGAGACTCCTTATGGAGTTGGTTAGCCATTTGGGCAAGAAACTGCTCTTGTCTGGACTGTTACATAAACAGGACATAAATAACCCGCAGAGAGAAGACTGCTAAAGGTGAGATGGTCTTTCAGGGTTCCTGATTCATGAAAAAGTCTGTGAAACATTCTGCAGGACACAGCAGATAGTGACTGAACTGCCTTTGAATTTTCCTGCCTCATGTAAAAGTCTGTTGGATACTATGGGCCTGAAGGCTGAAGATGGGTGCCCCAATGGTGCAAAAGAACTTTGACTATACAGGCAGTGAGATGTCTCTGTCATTTCTGGAGTTTTGGAAGTTGCTTACTTTTTGTTTACTTAGGTAATATTATATCCTTCTGGAGTCTTTGATGGAGTTTAAGAATGGTTAGTTATAGTTATAGTTTTTCTTAGTTATGATAAAAGATAAAATAGATATAAATATTGTAACTGTAATTCTTGCTTGATAACTGTTTTGTTATATGTAATTTTACTATGTTAAAGTTAAAGCCTTTCTTTTTTGTTTAAACAGAAAAAGGGGAAATGATGGAGGAGAATCATCTGTCTATGTGTTACTTTCATTGGTTAAAAAAGAAACTGCCTCAGCCTTTGATAGGACAGCAGCTTAGATAGGTGGAGTAGACAGAACAGAATTGTGGGAGAAAGAAAGCAGAGGCAGGCAGTCGCCATAGCTCTCCTCTCCAAGATGGATGCAGGTTAAGATCCTTCCCAGTAAGCCACCACCTCGTGGTGCTACACAGATTATTAGAAATGTGTTAGATCAATATGTAAGAGTCAGCCAATAAGAGGTTACAGATAATGGGCCAGGCAATGTTTAAATGAATACAGTTTTCATGTAATTATTTCGGGTAAAGCTAGTCGGGAGGCGGGCAGTGGGAAGCGGCGCGCTGTTCCTTCTACAATACACATGAATGAGAATGTCAGAAAGTAGATGATAAAATGAAAATAGATACGTGATAATAGAGGGAGAGATAGATAAGAGATAATTTAAAGATGGAGCTAACCATTGCTTTTTCTTTTGCACTTGGGAACAACTCTTCAGACAGTATTTGATCACACTTCTATGTAGTCTTTTTGTGTTATCCTTTGAATAATGAACAGCATTTATTTGTTTATTTATTTACCCTTATTTCCTGGCTTCATATGCCTGAACTCCTGAGAAGAATCCAATTCTTGTACTATTCCAAAGCGTAATGTGTACTGTGGGACATGTTGCTTTCTCTAATATACTGTTTTAGAAATAAAAAGCACATCTCCAACTTATACAGCCCTGAGTACTTGTAATAAGGTTTAATTAAGTTATTTCATGGATTTTATATTTATTAATGGTAATATGTGACAGATAAGGTCCTTGGTTTAAGTCTTAGAAACAATACATATTCCCATTAGCTATTTTCACTCACCCAGGAGAACAAAATATCAATAAAAACCTTCCTTGGATTTCGTTAGTTCTATCTCTCTCCTATTCCTTAAACATCAATAACACTAACATTGCAAGTCACATCCCATCAGTATTTTTCATATTAGATATAGGTAAGGTTGATGACTAAGGTTCAAGAAACTTTCTGAGAAGGATAATAGATTAAAGAAACAAAGGTCTTTATAAATATAATAAAATAGGGAAGTCTCAACTTTTAGGAATAGGAATTGGTTCCACTCAATTATACTCATTTGCAAAAATATTGAATTATAAGGCTTGCTATGGTCAAGGATATTATTAGAGCTAGGATCATCTTATCTTAGATTTCTCTCTGGCCTCCTCTTTGATCCCATCCCTTCTCAGCTAAAAGCAATTTTTTATGATACAATCTGAACTGTTGCTAAGTGAATCCCTCTTGCTTCTTCTAGGACATTTAACACTATGGGCCATGTCTTCACAGGCTGTTCAGGGCAGTGTCTCATAGACAGTAGACAGTAAGATTTACAGCTAGTTGCCTCTGTATATGATGCTCACACTTCACCTGCCATGATACAAAGATCTAAAAGGGAAAAAAATCCACTTTATTTTCACCCTGTTCACTGAAAATTCTCATCTCCACATCCACAGTCCTCAGCCACCTTCGGTTACCGACGGAATACGAGGGAAAATAGCAGAATGAGACATCTCCATGGTACTGGGGTGAGTTCCACAATTTATGTCATTAGTCACAAAAGGCAAATCTTGTTTCCCATCCTTTCAGTTTTGTTTCCAAGTGTCTGGTTTTACCACTGTTGCTTTCTCATAGTAAAACAAACCTTTTATCTCTGTCTTGCTAGAAGTTAGGCTGTTTAACCAAAAGACAATTTACATATTATGTCTTGCTCATGGAATACATATTATTTTCAGGCATGAAGGAGTCAGTCCCAGGGCATGAAGCAGTAATCTCTCTGGTAGAAAGGAACAGACAATGTATTGAAGGTGGTATTTAGATTATAGTAAAATGAAAAGACATTAGAAAAACAGCCCTTTTAATTCGGCTCTACCTCTAAGTATAGCAGTTTTGCCTTCCAAAACTGTAATGCCTGGAGATGTATCTGAGATATTGAGACCCTATGGAGAGAAACTGCAAACTGTTCTTTTTCTAGATCTGGATGATCTGCAGGAAGATACAATGTATTACAACTGATTCCTTACATTCTTAAATGATGGTAAGACTTTTAAAAATTTCTATTTTATCCGATGATACAGTATCTTCTGTTACTTTTTAGACTTGCTTTAGTTTAAAACAAATTGTTCCTTCAGCTAAATCTCTCCTGCCAGTAATTATGGAACCAGTTTCCTCTTTGTTGGAGAGAGATAAGAGATTGACTGGTATACTGCTGGCAATAAAGAGCTGAAGCAGAGGAAGTGCAGATTTAAAGTCCAAATGGGGAAAGAGTGCTGGGTTGCTAAGGTCAGAGCGTTAGTCTAACTCACATAAATCTCAACATTTTAAGAAAAAGGAAAGTAGCATTATATAAACTCCAAACTTGACCCTAATAGTAAATACCTCCTCAAATCTCACAGAACATTTTAGAAGAGGAGCCAATGCCACAGTGAAGGTCAAGTGAAAAAGCTGTGAAAACTCCTTGCGAAGGTCAAGAAAATTGAGACTGATGCTTTTAGAGTAAAATTTCCATCAAAGCAGACTTTTAATGCTGCGTGGAGACCTTGTTAAATTCTAATGTTCTTTCTGTTCCCCTCTGTCTGTGTCTTATACTCCATGCACACATTTCTGTCGTGAGAAAGGCTCACTGGCCTCTAATACCTCCGAATAAAATACCTCATGATTGTTCTTTAATCATATCAGCGAAATCCTCATTCTATTCCAGGAACTGGCTTGACAAGAATATGATACTCCACTATGCTTTATGGTGTGGTCCTCATATCCATGTCTCTCAGCAAGGCATATGGAACCTAATTTTCATTTGTGTAGTATTGAGAGGTCAATAGGACGTGTGGGTAGATGAAGCTGTTACTTGTGTTATTCTGAAAGGAAAACTTGAGGGAGTTCTTTTCTATTCTACTGCAATAGCACAACTTGATGATGCCACAACCAAGGACAGATAAGCCCCTGTCTCCAGAATGATAAGCAACGGATTTCTCTTCTTTATAAAGTAATTAGTATAAGGTATTTTCTATAGCAGTCCAAGCTCATTTAGACACTATACTTCATCAAACCAAATAAAATCAAATGACCTTTCCTGAGAGTCCAATGAACTTGAACTGGCTGTTTTACACATCTCTTTGGAATTATCATTCTACAGCACATAAATATTTGTTCTATAATCCACACAGATATAAAGCAAAATACATTCTTCCCCTAAAGCTAACTTATCAGTTTGTAACTGATCTGGTGTATCCAGATGCTGTAGTCATTTCTATAACACAGCATGAATTAATCATCCATCATTTTTCCTCCAGAACAGTGTCATCAATAAGATTTGGCTGGCCTTTCTAAGAGTAGAGAAACATTCTCAGAAATGAGTTATTTGTTTCTACAACATTTGTCAAGACCTCCTGGGATCAGAACACACACATTAACTGATGCTTCACTTTGGCATCAGAGAGAGTCTCAGCTAATGTAAGCATAACATTTACTAAAAGGTTATCAAACAGCTCTCAGAATCTAGGAGGGACAGAGAACTATGCACGTCCTCAGAGTTTGGAGCAGCCTCATTTCATTTTTGCCGTCATCTCTTTTGTTAACCCACTCAGGTCCCTGGTCACATCAGATCAGGCTTAACTGGCTTTATTATAACCACCAATCTTTCTTCTGCAGATTAGTGTGGCTGCTGGAGTCATCAGACTCTGGAGAAGGAATACTAACAGAGTTCAGGTGTTCACACGAATAACATATTACTCAGAATCTTGGACGAATGCAGGTAAGACAGGAGCCTGGTTTAAGTCAATAGCCCTTATTTTTAAAAGTGTTGAGATGGTAAATGCAGTGTATTTTGCTTTATAGAAGAGGATTTTGTTCTGCAAGACTTTCTCCTCCACATTAAAAAGTATACTCAGATGATAGTTAACTTACATAAGAGGAACGATCTTGATGGTAACTCATGGATGATGTCCAAACTCATGTCATTTCTAGAGTTGCCTTCTAGGACCAAAGACATCCATGTATGACAGTTGACTACGATGATTCTACATGTCTAGATGCAACAAATGGTCTTCGAGCATGTGTGCTGATGTCATTGACCTCTCTCTGATATTGAATTAGCTGTGTGTTTACAAGACATAGATGTCACTCACTATTCAGCTATCTTCCAGCAGATCTCCACCCCAAAATTCAGATGCAAGTTATCAGTAGGAGGTTCGATCAAGTGAAAAGGTTATTTCAGGGAATCTCTTTAATCCTGGGACCAACTAAATAATGATAGCCATGAAGACCTCTGAAAAAAGACATGGCATCTAAAAATCTAGTCAATATCAGTGAGTGGTAGATGAGGTGATGTAGAAGACAGGAAGCCTGAAAGTGAGAGTGTGGGAGCCCAGAGACACCCCAACAAGCATGAAGGACATCAAAGAGGCTTTCTAAATGTTTCCAGCTGCTCTCCTGGTGTTCTATATTTTGTCTTATATTTACCATGAATTCTATTCTGAGTGAACCACAAAAAAGTGCAATGATGTGACTGGGGTCAGGGATCTTCAGAAAAGTTGGAGTTAGGATAGGATGGACAACATTTAGATACATTGAATTAATATATAAAATTTTAATATAATCAGTAAAATCTTATTATAAATAATTGTAGAACATTGAAAAATTATAATGTTCGGTATTGATTGAGTTCAGCAGCCAGGAAGAATGCCTGCTTGGTGTACTAAATTGGGAAGCTTTTTCTTGCTAGGCAGAGGGGCATGTGTCTGTAACTGTATCACTGGAAAGTTGGAGGCAGGAATCTTGTAGAGTTGAAGCCAGTCTGGACCACAGAGTGAGACACTATCTCCTCAAAAATTAATTAATTAGTTAATAGCAACAGAACACCAACTTTCCTTATTCCTCTCTCCTTCTAGCATTAAATTACTACTTATAAGTATTTGAAGTAAGCAAGATACAAATTTTCATTTGCCATTTACTTTTGCATTGTGTAATGTTGGTTTTCAATTATTTATATTTAATCTTTTTTTCTTAATAATTAAGACACTTAAATACTAACTTCCAATTGTAATAATCAAAGTGTGTACATATCACTGAAATTATACGTGTTACAAGCTTATGCTTCTTTATATACAGTGTCTATATACCTTTTTTATGAATACATAAATTCATGTAGATATGTAAACATATGTAATACCATTGTAATTTATCAATTTCTTTTACTTTTTGATAGAAGTACCTTTCCAAGCATCCTAGTTAGTAAATCACTGGAGGAGAAACAAGCCCTGGTTGGCTATTCTTTCATTCTTTTTTTCTTTCTTTTGATTTATTTATTTTACATACCATAATTTCCCCTCTCTAGGGATAGGTCCTGGTCCAAGTGCTAGGGACCACACCAAGCACCAGGCTACACAACTGTCACCCAGACACAGAGGGCCTAGGCTGGCCTCATGTCGCCTCCTTAGTTGTCGTCCAGAATCCATGAACTCCCACAAGCTCAGGTAAGCGGTCAGCCGTCTCCATGTGTTTCCACATCATGATCTTGATCCGCTGGCTCATATAATCCTGCTTCCCTCTTTTCAACTGGACTGGGACTTCAGAGCCCAGCCCAGTGATTGGCTGTGGATCTCTGCATCTGCTTCCATCAGTTACTAGATGAAGGTTCTATGATGACAATAGCTGTAGTCACCAATCTGATTATAGGAAAAGACCTTTTCAGGCTATTTATCCACTGTTGTTAGGAATCTTAGCTGGAGTCATCCTTGTCGTTCCTTCAGTTTTCCTGGCACGCCTTTCATCCTAGCACTAGGGAGGCAGAGGCACGAAGATCCCTGCGAGTTCAAGGCCAGCCTGGTCTACAGAGCGAGTTTCAGGACAGCCAGTGATTCACAGAGAAACCTTGTCTTTCAAAACAAAACAAAATGAGTGAAAAAAAGGAAGGAAGGAGGGAGGGAATAAAAGAAAGAAAAAAGAAATAAAGAAAATCAGTCTTCTTTTTCTATAAGTATTTCTACATCAGTTGGCTACAACAGTAATAACAAATGAAGAACAAACAATAAGTCCAACAAAGTTGGTTTGTTCCTATTTTCTGGGTGAGAATAGTTTTACCATCCAAAACAGACTGAGAACATGTAACACAAATTGACCTTTGGGGTAATGGCCGTATAGACAGGCATAATCTGATGCTCAGGCATCATGGGTGGTGCATGCAGAACAAGCAGTAGAAAGTGGGAGTCCCTTTCCTACGTGCATGCTCACCCACCATCAGGCAGAAAGCTGAAAGTTCAGAGAAACAGCATAAGAGTTTCAAGCAGACAGCAGTAGGGCATCAGTCATGTGAGCATGCAGTTTGTGTCTGGGATCTCATCGTTTATATCTGAAATCATCAGGCAAACCAACATTCTTTTTCAGTAACTCACATGAGAAATATGTGTGTGTGTGTGTGTGTGTGTGTGTGTGTGTATGTGAGAGAGAGAGAGAGAGAGAGAGAGAGAGAGAGAGAGAGAGAGAGAGAAAGACAGAGAGAGACAGAGAGAGATTCTTATATGTAATGTGTTGTGGTCTGCACAGACCACATGTGTAAACTTATTGTTCACCTTTTGGTTGGACTGAGAAGTTGCATGAGCCTTTGGAGATTAGAATGTGCAAGTAGTTGAAGCTATGAATGTTGTTATCTTGACAGGAAATCTTGAGACAGTCACCTCTTTTTCCTCCTGGCACAAAGGGCACATAGAATATGCCCCACATAGGTTCATGTGACTGAGCAAACATTTACTTACTTCTAACTTTCCGTCTCCTGCTTCCTGACACACGGCTGCACTGGCATTACTTCTTAGCTCGGGAAGTTAGGGAAGCTCCACAGAAGATCAGAGTCAGTAGCACACTCTTGAGAGTTCTCACTGTAGTACACTCTTGAGAGTTCTCACTGTAGCACACTCTTGAGAGTTCTCACTGTAGCACACTCTTGAGAGTTCTCACTGTAGTACACTCTTGAGAGTTCTCACTGTAGCACACTCTTGAGAGTTCTCACTGTAGCACACTCTTGAGAGTTCTCACTGTAGTACACTCTTGAGAGTTCTCACTGTAGCACACTCTTGAGAGTTCTCACTGTAGCACACTCTTGAGAGTTCTCACTGTAGTACACTCTTGAGAGTTCTCACTGTAGCACACTCTTGAGAGTTCTCACTGTAGCACACTCTTGAGAGTTCTCACTGTAGCACACTCTTGAGAGTTCTCACTGTAGCACACTCTTGAGAGTTCTCACTGTAGCACACTCTTGAGAGTTCTCACTGTAGCACACTCTTGAGAGTTCTCACTGTAGCACACTCTTGAGAGTTCTCACTGTAGCACACTCTTGAGAGTTCTCACTGTAGCACACTCTTGAGAGTTCTCACTGTAGCACACTCTTGAGAGTTCTCACTGTAGCACACTCTTGAGAGTTCTCACTGTAGCACACTCTTGAGAGTTCTCACTGTAGCACACTCTTGAGAGTTCTCACTGTAGCACACTCTTGAGAGTTCTCACTGTAGCACACTCTTGAGAGTTCTCACTGTAGCACACTCTTGAGAGTTCTCACTGTAGCACACTCTTGAGAGTTCTCACTGTAGCACACTCTTGAGAGTTCTCACTGTAGCACACTCTTGAGAGTTCTCACTGTAGTACACTCTTGAGAGTTCTCACTGTAGTACACTCTTGAGAGTTCTCACTGAACTAAGTTGTAGCCAAAGATTACAGGAAAAAAAATGAAACAAATTTTCAAACCTTGAACTATATCTTTGTTATCCATTAGCAGGCTCAACTATCCAGGCTTCTCAATGCCCTGACATGCTGCAAATTCAAACAGGCTGGGGCTTTTCTTACTCTTCCTTTGTTTCTCTTCTTTCTCTCTTTTTAAAATTTATTTATTTATTTTTGGTTTTTCGAGACAAGGTTTCTCTGTGTAGTTTTGGTGTCTGTCCTGGAACTAGCTTTTGTGGACCAGGCTGGTGTCAAACTCACAGAGATCCTCCTGCCTCTGCCTCCTGAGTGCTGGGATTAAAGTCACGTGCCACCACCCCCCAGTTTGGTTTCTTTTCCTTCTGAGGTCTACACCATGGTCAAAGGCATGCATATTCCACATGGGGATTTGAGGATAGAGTCAGTAGCAAAGGAAGTGGTTTGAGTACATGTGTGGTATGCTTCTTCTTGGTGTGTGTGTATTTGCAAGTATATCTGCATGAAAATTAATGTGTACATATTGAAATCCCAAGTTTTATACTATTTGAAAATATTTCTTGCTGTGTCTATAATCTGAAAATATCTTGGTCATCTGAAATACCAGTACTGATTACAAATGCAACACTGATTTATTACCAGGCTTTACTCAGAGAGGAAAATGAATATTATTGAATTAAAAGGTCAGCAGACTCTAAAAAATATTCAAATTCAGAAAAGTAGTAATTTTAGATCAAGGAAATTCAGTCTGTATTTATCCCCCATAAGATAAAGGGAAACCCTAGAGAATAGGAATTGATGATTTCATTTTTGTTCATAGCTTTCCAAACAGTAAGAAAGTGGACAAATCATCACTGTTAGAAGATATGTGCTATAATTCTCATTTTTAATTTTATTTTTGTATTTTGGATGGCTTTTAGCTTCACTGGTTTCCATATAATATAATGTTTTTTGATCCATGAGTCCCTGCCGTCTAAGACTGACTGAACATATTTAGGGAGTCATTCGCCTTGGACACAGGCCCATCTTGCTGCAGTACATCTTGCTGCAGTACATCTGCAACTGATGCTGTTCCGGGTCAGTGGGTGGTTGTTCCGATCTGGATTCCTAAGGACGCCTGCTGCCTGGGACAGACACCTGGATGAGTGTCAGTGGCAGACTCCCAAGGCATAGGGCTGTAATTACACAATTCAAAGAGGTCCGATGAAGTGATAGTGGGGTACCGTGGAATGTCTGAATGTTACTTGTGTCACCACCCAGGGTCTGTGCTGCCCAGAACTGATGTGCAGTCACACGATAGATGACTAAATGCTGCAGAGCTGTGCAGAATTAAGATGCATCTCTTAGTTCCTCAGGCTTTGGTTTAAATCTTATTTCAGACAAATCAGGAGAAATGCGCATTAGGTGGACAGACGTGTGCTGCAGCTGAGAGGATGAACACTGTAGAGGGCTGTTGTTCACATGCTAAACTAGGACTTATTCCTCACAACGGTCTTGTGAGATGACTTAAGTGCTATTGTAACACTTTACATACAGTGTGGCTTGGATTAGAGATGCTAAGTGTGGGGGCGGAAAGATGGTTCCCCTGTTAACAGCTTTGAATTATAACTATAAGGACAAGAGAAACTAAATAATTGTCCAACACAATACAGAAAAATGTCAATTTTGGTCACAGTTTCCTCTGACCTCTCCCCTGCAACCACTGTGCTTTTTTGGTAAAGCATGATCACGCTTATCTTCCTCCTAGAGAAAGACCTCATGTCTTAAATTCCTTCCATGGCATTTATTGGATTTTGGAAGCAGCATCTTCCAAATATATACCTTGGATTGCCACAAGGGGGTAGCCTTAGTCCTCTGAGGAAAGATACCCACAGATTGACCATTTAGAGGAAATTCAGGTTATCACCCCACCATAATCCCCAGGAATGCCAAAGCCCCAGGAGTGCCAAACCCAGAGCCACCAAGGACACTATACCTGAGATCCTAGGCACACGAGTTCCTTTTCTGCATCCCCAACTCAGCTATTGACCCTGAGACCTGCCTTATATTCTCATGAATCATAAATGTTAGAACAAATGCACTCTTGTTTTCTTATAACAAATATTTATTCAAGAACATTAGTTTTCTTTAAATTCTCTGTGCTTTGAGGGTCATAGTCCTGATACAGATTAGCATATTTAACTGAGAGTCCTGAACAATAAAAGAAGAAATCCAGTGTGAACTTGTAGAAATGATACAGAAGAGAATGTTCTGTATCATTGCACTTGTTAGAGACAAAGTTTCTCTGTAAAGGTCGTTGGTTAATAATGTAAAGTGTGTGTTGTCCTGTGAAGAATGGTCAAGCACCCTTAAATGTTTTAAAGCTGCTATGAGAGACCTCTCCAAATGATGCCTGTCACCATGCCAATGCCTGAGCTAAGAGGAGGGACAAGGAAATGAAAATTTTCTGTGTATTTGTGTGTATGTGTGTATGCACTCTGCGGTCTAGTGAGTGCAGGTGTCCATGGAAGCCAGCAACATGGCTGGAGCTGGAGACTGTGAGCTGACTCTTGTGGGTGCTAGAAACCCAGCTCAGGTCCTCTGCAGGCACAGTAGGTGCTCACACACTTCTAACACCTAAGCCATCCCTCAAGCACATAAGTTCTAAATCCAAATACTGCTGTCAGTAAAATGTATGCTTTCTCATGTACTTGCATCAGGTCACTCGGTAAGGAACTTAAAATGCTGATTCCAATGCATAGAACAGCAGATCATGGGCATGCAATCCCTGGGGTGGAATATAGGGATCTGTCTTTTATCAAGAGCTCTACAGAGACTTCTACAGAGTCAAAACTGAACTGTAGAGGACGCAGAAATTGTGGCTTAGCATACTCTGCAGTGTTTTATTGGACTTTTAAGAGCTGCATGGTTCTTTCTCAGGGAGAAGGTAATATATAAAAGCATTTATTATTTTCCTGCTCCTGGTCTACCTTAAATGTCAGAAGGAATTGTAGACAAAGGCCATGTTCTATGCCTGGAGAGTATTTCCTGATCTTCCTTTGTGGGTAGAGTTTTGTATAGAAATTTATGTTTTAGGTTATGAAGTATTCAAAATTTTTTAAGTAAGACTAATTAATAAATATTTTTGGCTTTAATGGGCAATGTAGTATAGCCTATCATACTGTAAATTGTGTTTGTAATTATTTATTTATTTTTAAATTGCAGATCCAAATCATATCACATTGGTTTATAAGAGAAAAAAATGCAAAAAAAAAAAGTAAGGCAAGGAGTGGAGTTCAGTTCACCTGGGCAGTTTGCTGACTCCTCACTGAGCCAGCCCCAAGGTCTGTGTGGAAAGGGCTTTGATCTGTCCCTGTACTCACACTCACGGTCCTATTTCATGTTTATGAGCAGCAGTGTTCTCACAGGACAGCACCTCAGCGAAGTCTCCTGGTTATTTGATGAGTATTGGCACAGCTTCCTGAGACAGGACTAATGGAGTTCAGATGCTGTAATACAATGAATATTTAGTTACCGTTAGAGTAGGGAAAGCACAGCATCCTGAGACAGGACTAATGGAGTTCAGATGCTGTAACACAATGAATATTTAGTTACCGTTAGAGTAGGGGAAGCACAGCATCCTGAGACAGAACTAATGGAGTTCAGATGCTGTAACACAGTTTTTATTAGGTTACCATTAGGAAAGGGGACGCCACGTTGTGCTTTTCCACTCCCATTCTCATTTTGTTCTCTCTTCCACTCCAGAACTCAACAGCACTGAGGTGATCCCTTACTCATTATTGCATTGTTCCACTTACCACCTGATATTCAAGCATCATCGGTTCAAATTCAGAGTAAAAGGCAAGACTGTATTTGTGGCAGAGTATGAAGAAGGGTATGTAGAGTGAGACAGGAAGAGACAGGTAAAGGATATAAAAGAGGGTAAGCCAGGTTGAGTTACCCACCTGTAAACACACTATAGTGGAACCTGCACGTTTCCCCTAGTTCCTGCCAAACCCATCCTCACATTTCTGCCCACATCCAGTGCTTATCTGTAGCCCTTATTCTCTATATCAGAGGTTCTTGATGTTTTTCCCCTCACAATACCTGTGAGCTGAGATGCTGCTTCACATAAACACATGGACAAAATCACAGAAGTATATTTAGTAACATTTCTTAAATTGCTGAAAATTCTTACCTAACCCCAAAGCAGAATTTATTTATTAATTTAATGATCCCCCTGGTGTGGGAGAATTATCTGCATTCTGTCAATCATGTATTTTAATAAAACGCTGATTGGCCAGGCAGGAAGTATAGGTGGGTCAAACAGACAGGAAGTAGAGGCAGGGCGATGAGAACAGGAATATTCTGGGAAGCAGGAAGCTCCCCCACCATTCCTGCCCAGATCACCGAAGAGGCAACATGTGAGCTGACAGCTGAAAAAGGTACCAAGCCATATGGCTACCATAGATAATAATAATGGATTAATATAAGTTACAAGGGTTAACAAGATGCCTGAGCTAATGGGCCAATCAGTTTATAATCTTATGGAGTCTTGTGTGTGATTTTCTTTGTTGCTTGCCAGCTGTGGGGAACTGGGAGGGACAGAAACCCCAACAAGCCGGCCCCTCATGTTACATAATGGAGCCCAACGTGGATAACTGCATCCACAGAAAGCCTGAGAAAGCTTGGGAAAGACTAGATAGAGTAAGTACTTGGTTTTCAGCTTGGCAGGAAAAAAGCTACGCTGTTTTAAAATGCCAGCTTTCTGGGCTGTCCTGCCAGGGAAAAACTCTGACTCTTTCAAGCAGGCGGTCCTGACTTCTGAGCTATGGACACAATGTTGCAGCTTGCTTCCTGGCAAGGACCTTGAAAAGCCATAGGAGCTTTTGAGTGTTGTCTTCTCCATATTCCTTAGCAAATTAAAGACCCATGTGGTCAGAAAAAGAGAGATATACAGTAAAGAGAGATTCAAAGACTAAGAAAACCTCTAAATGGTTTACAATGTGTTAAAAATATATTCAGTCTTAAAAAAAAAGGTTTAAAGCCTTAAAATAAAAAAGAAAGAAAGAGAGTAGTTGGGTGTGGTGATACACACCTTTAATCCCAACACTGGGGAGGCAGAGACAGACGGACCTCTGGGAGTTCAAGGATAGCCTGGTCTACAGAGAGAGTTCCAGGACAAAGATATGCAGAGAACCTGTCTCAAAAAGCCAAAAGTTAAAAGTAAAAATAAAAGAAATAGAGGTTAAAATAAAGCTGCATAAAGATGGAAAATATACAGAGAATCTTGAAACTGTTTGCTATTATGCTCTCTTTAAATTGTTTGAATGCTGAGGAAGAAGCAACAGCTGCTAAAAGATATTTGCTTATAAATGCTGCAGAATTAATCCAAGATAGATATTTTGAAAATACCTTGGCTTTAAAACTGAAGTCAAAAGGTATGTTACTTTGGAGAAGAGATTTTGCTTTTGTTTCCACAGAAAATGGATTCATTCTGAGTTAAGAAAAATCCAGTTTGACAAAGGACGACCACCCGAGAAATCCCCGGTAGGAACAGATGGCCTGGATATCTGAATTCTACATCCAGAACAGATTCAAGACTGCTGCCTGAGATGATCAAGATTCACAGGATACTTCAGTCAGGACTTGATTATAACTCTAAAACTTCTTTAGGTCCCCATAAGATTATCAACACCCCCAATAAGCAGGAAGTAGCCTGGAATACTACACCCACATTCCCAAAAAAATGGACTATGAATATTTTCCTTTTTTTTTAAAAAAAAAAGGAGGGGGAAATGGTGTGGAAGAATTGTCTGTATTCTGTCAATCATGTATTTTAATAAAACGCTGATTGGCCAGGCAGGAAGTATAGGTGGGTCAAACAGACAGGAAGTAGAGGCAGGGCGATGAGAACAGGAATATTCTGGGAAGCAGGAAGCTCCCTCTGCCATTCCTGCCCAGATCACCGAAGAGGCAACATGTGAGCTGACAGCTGAAAAAGGTACCAAGCCATATGGCTACCATAGATAATAATAATGGATTAATTTAAGTTACAAGGGTTAACAAGATGCCTGAGCTAATGGGCCAGTCAGTTTATAATCTTATGGAGTCTTGTGTGTGATTTTCTTTGTTGCTTGCCAGCTGTGGGGGACTGGGAGGGACAGAAACCCCAACAAGCTGGCCCCTCATGTTACATTCCCCCACTGTGTGTGTGTGTGTGTGTGTGTGTGTGTGTGTGTGTGTGTGTGTTTGAAATTCAAGTCAGGAACTCAAATAGCATTTCTTAAAAGAAACTCAAACATTCTGCGACACTATAGTCACAGATAACTACCCTCATACTTACACAGTGAAAAACACTGGTAGGGTGTGGTACCCCACATATGACTCGGTTTCCATCTGGAGTCATTTGAGTTCCAGATTTCTGACTCTGCTTACTTCAAATATCTTTGAGGGCTGTTAGAAAGTTCTGATTAAGCCCATGAGAAAGAGCATTTTTTTTTGCCCAAGATAAAGAAAACATTAATTATTAAGATTTGGACTGGTGTATGCCAACCGCTGAATTCTGATATTGAGATTGTGAGCCTGCCTGAGCTTCCTCCCAAGGACGGTGCAGGGAGGCGGCTAGGGCAAGCTGACTTCACTGCCCTCTGCTCTGTCTTTTACCTGTAATTAGTATATGTGCTGACTGAGAAATAAACCTGGGCCTGTTTGGTACTAACCTTTAGTCCTTCTGGTTTATCCTATGCTTACTGTCTCTATTTCTCTTAATTTGCCATTTCTATTTTTTTAAAAAATAATTTTTTAAAAAACCTATCTTTTCTCATTTTACATATCAATCCCTGTTTCCACTCCCTTCCCTCCTACCATTCCCTTCACCTTTCCCTTGTTCCACCCCTTATTCCCTTCCCATTCTTCAGAGAGGGTAAGTCTTCCCATGGGGAAACAGCAAAGTCTAGCACATTTTTTTAAAGCAGGACCAAGGCCCTACCCACTATATCCAGGCTGAGCAAGGTATCCCTTCAAAGACAATGGGTTCAAAAGAGCCAGAACAAGAAGCAAGGATAAATCTTGCTCTCACTGCCAGTGGCCTCACAGTCTGCCCCAGCCACACAACTCTCACCCACATTCAGAGGGCCTACTTGGTCCTTTCTGGTTCCTTCTCTGTCAGACTGGAGTTGGTGGGTTCCCATTAGCTCACATAAGCTGTTTTAGTGGGTATCCAAATTATAATTGGGAGCATGGGAGTTGAGGAGAAGAGAGGTTGGAAAAAGAGAAGGAGAGGAGAAGGGGAGGGGAAGGAGAACTTGAGGGAATGGGATAGTCAAAATGGGGTAAAGACAGAGATAGAGAGCAAGGAAAGAGATGTCTTAATTGAGGGAGCCATTATGGGCCTAGCAAGAAGTCTTGCACTAGAGAAATTCCCTGGAATCCACAAAGATGACCCCAAATAAGATTCCTAACAATAGTAGAGAGGATGACTGATCTGGTCTTCTTTAGTAATTGGATTGGTCATTATAGAGCCTTCAACCAGTAACTAATGCACCTAGATGCAGAGATCCACAACCAAGCACCAGGCCAAACTCCTAGATTTCAGTCAAAGAAAGGGAGGAGGGATTATGTGAGCATATTTGGTTTTAAACTAACTTTTATTGGTTGTGCATTCACAAACTTTTCCCTGCTGTCAGAAATTTCATGTCTTCCACGTTCAGTATAAAGCTGTGAGCTATAGTCAAGAAACTGTTGTCTAAACAACTGCTCTCTCACTTGGGAGCCTTCTAACCCCTACTTTGAAAGGTCCAGAGGACACCTTGTTGTTAAGTATATATAAAAATTAAAGAAAAGTACGTACTAAAATTCTACAATTTCATTTGCCTCCCCCAAATGTATTCATGAAGGATATTTATTGATGAATGGTACAAACATAAGCAAAGCATTAATATTTATAGTTGTTTATAAGCACAAATTGATCAGGAACAAAAAGGCCAGTGGCAAAGGAGAAAGCCTTGAGCATATATTTCCATTTTTCTGGTAATGTTTTTCATCAATTGTCTTAAATATCATTTTTTCATTTATTTTACATAATGACCACAGTTTTTCCTCCCTCTCTCCCCCTTACCCCTACTCATCCTCTATCTCCATTCAGAAAGGGGCAGACCTTCCATTGGCTTGAACAAAGCATGGCACATCAAGATGAGGCAGGACCAAGCTCCTTCCCTCACATCAAGACTGGGTAGGTAATCCAGGCACATCTAAATTTCCTTTCTATGTGATTTGCCCTATGACAGTCACATTAAGAAACTTTTTCCTGTTGGCTACAAACTTCACTACAGACTGAAGGCAACTTTTAAATAAAATGTGTGGAACAAAGTGCTCATCAGACATCTAAGTTAATTAAATGTCATATTCGACAGATCTTTGAAGTGGTTTAAGATTACCTATTTTACAGAATACAATCTCTGTGTATTTAAAGGACCTGATTAGTATAACTATAAGTATGACAAACATAGATGGCTATTGATCTATAATTCTTAATACTTATAACTTAAAGACTAAGACTAATTCATATTAGAATATTATATAATAAATAAGTGTGCAACAAATGAGGACAATGACCTTAAAATATAAACAATGTATAAGTATCTTGATCAGAAGTAGAAATGAACATTGCAATATGATAAATATATCCTAAAGTTGTATCAATATACAAAAATGTTTTAAGCAGAGAGAGAAGCATGCATGGATATAATATGACAAAATAACTTTTCCTAGATATACAAATATTATAGATGAAAATAGGAACATATTCAATAAAATTTAATTTTGTATCAGCATACAAGAATCTATACCAATGTAAATTGCCTATAAATAATAATAGCTCACAATTATTCACTCTATTACTCACTGTTATTATTAGTGTGAGTAAGCTCACACTAATCTATCATCCCATCCTATTTCCCCCATTCTTTTTCAAAGAGATCCCTGATTCTACATAATTTTCCCCAATCCCCAACCCTATATCAATTATAATCAAGCACTAAATGATGGTCCTAACCCTTAGAACAAATTTTATTGGGAGACGGGAGGTCATCTTCTAGAATTACTTCCAGCTGTCATGGGGGTGATGCTCTTTCTATGAGATCCTGTGAAAGTAAAATAATGGTTAAGTTCCAAGATTACTGTATAGTATAATTGCAAATAGTCTCTGAGTATTTGGTAGGGTTTTTCTGAGGTTCCTATTTGTAAATTGGCCAGAATGTTATAAAAAAGTGTACCTTTCAGCTAACCAAGTTGAAACCATCTTGAGTAGCTGGTACCCAAAACAGGTCTTATAGTACTGCTATAGGCATCATGATGTCATATCAACCAGGTGGCGTTATTGTGGGGTCCCATCTTCTTCCTGGAAACTTAGAAGATTATTGCAGAAAAATACATTGTTCATTGTGGAAACCATAAACATCATTTATAATAGACATACCCAGACATATATAGTCAATGAAAGATACGATAGAAACAAAAACAGGTATGAAAAAAGCAAATTTTGTTCTAAATTCTTTTTTTCTTTCTGGCCCATATAATGGTGACATGAGACAGAAACTCTGAATTTTTATTTTAACAACATGCTTGGAATAGAAAAGACAGAGCCAATGTCCAACTCTAAAACCAGCTTTAATTTTTAAGTGAATCACGATTAATATTTTAGTTTATGTATTGAGATTCTTATACCCAGAAGATATGTTCTCATAACTCATAATTCTCATTGCTTGGTGATCCAGTCTAGATAATTATCATTTCTTCTTAATGCATCTAGATGTCCAGGGTCTCTCAATTTTTGAAGATGAGTATTTTTCTGCAAAGACAAGAACAGAACACTGCCACAACCCTACATGCTTTCCTTACTGTGTGGATGTCACTATTGTGGAGGAGCTGTCATTTTTCTTTTTCAAGAGGTTTCTCCTTTTCAAAATGAATCTTTATTAATTTTGATGGTATCCATAGTTTTTCTTCTTCTATGGAAACAAGAATGAAAACCTTTCCTCAACATAGCAAATCATCTGGTTTCCATTATGAGGTCAACACATATTTGAAAAACACTGGCTGATTTTCTTCAGAAGACTTTTCTATTATCTAAGGTCTCTCTGCTGTTATTGTCCCTTTCCCAATAGCATTAAGAAAATTCAAGGTCAATAAAGCATTATGTAATCTCTTTCTGGTAGTATTTTCCACCCCTTTCTGCTTGTTTAACATATCCTTCTCATTTTGCTTTGATTTTTCTATAACTGCCTCACCTGTATGATTGTGTGCTATACCTGTAATATGCTTAACATTATCATAAGCAAAAAAAAACGGTTTCATTTTCTTAAAGACATATGCTGGACCATTATCTGTCTTTATTTGTGCAGGTATACCCATGATGGCCATAACTTCTAATAAATGTGTGATTACTGAATCAGCCTTTCTGAGCTTAAATCAGTTGCACATTGAAAACCTCAATATGTGTCAATAATGCAGTGTACATATTTTAATTTTCCAAATTCTGCAAAGTAGAACACATCTATTTGCCAGATTTCATTCTTTTGAGTGCCCGTTGGGTTAGTCCCTGCAGGTAGCAGTGTTTGGTTACAGGAAACGCAAGTATGACATCTTTTTATAATCTCCTTAGCTTGTTGCCATGTAATAGAAAGTTCTTTCTTTAAACCTTTGCTATTGACATGATTTTTTATGATACTCTGAGGCCTGCAACATGCTTTCAATCAATAATAAGATAGCAAAATGTCATCCATGTGATGGTAATTATAGACTTAGGAGATTGCTTACATATTATTTTTAAATGGCTAACTTACAAAATATTGACACAGACTGGGGATACTGAGCATTCCCTGTGGGAGGATAGTCCATTGATGTCCCCTAATAGGCTGAGAATTATAAGTAGGCACCATGAAGGTAAATTTTTCTCTATCCTTTTCTTGTCGAGGTATAATGAAGGGACAATTTTTCAAATAAATAACTATAAGAGGTCATCTTTTTGGTAATAGAGAACACAGAGGAATTCCAGATTATAGGTGGCCCATAGGTTGAATTACCTTATTGACAGCTCTTATCTGTCACCATTCTCCATTTACCAGATTTCTTTTTAGCAGAAAATACAGGAGAATTGCAAGGGCTAGTTGATTCTTCAATGTGGTGAGCATCTAGTTGCTCTTTTACCAGCTGTTCTAAATCCTGCAGCTTTCTTTCAGCTAGAAGCCATTTTTTTAACCCATATTGGGTTCTTAGTTAATCATTTTGAAGGTAGGGCTGTTGGTACCTCTAAAAGTTTGCTAGTTGAGTTATGTTCTTGTACAGCATGAACGACTGGTGACATTTGTGTATAGTACCTTATTACATCCTTCCCAGAATTATGAGTTCCTGGGACTGCAGGAATGTTAATCTGGGTATTTCATTGCCACAGCAGGTCACAACCCCATAGATTTAATGCAATATTAGACACATATGGCCTCATATTTCCTCTCTGGATTTCTGACTCTATGTAGTCAACCCATCTCCTGCTTGTTTAACTTGAGATAGAATCCCAATTCCTAGTAATTGAACATCTGCCTCCTGAAGATGCCAGTTTGAATGTCAAGATTCTGGAGTAATGATACTCACTTCTGTACCCGTGTCTATCAAACCAACAATTATAATATCATTTATACTAACTCTTAGCTTTGATCTTTGATCATTTATAGAATTCTGACAGAATATATGTTTTCTATTTCCTACTGCATTTTTTTTGATTTATCCTCCATGTTTATGCCATCATCTAGAACAGTATGGTCTTTCACAGAAGGTTTTAGATTTTTCAATTTTCCTGGTGAGATATGTCGTCCACAGTGACTGGAAATGACTGGGCCATTTTTGGCTTGGGGACCTGTGAGAGGCCCCTCAAAGAGTTTCCCAATGATATTAGGTTCCCTTGTCTATCTTTTTTTGATCTACATTCATTGGTCCAATGTTAGCCTTTCCCACACCTTCTACATATACCTGAAGCCAGAGTTCTCCTATTCTTGCCATTCCTAGAGGATATATTATTCCTAGGAATTCTTTGTCTACAATCCCTTCTCAGATTCCTATTCTACCACAATTAAAACATTTAGCATTTTTGATCTCTACTCATCCCTTTGGAAATTGTTTCCCCTTCCCAAGATTCAGTATTACAGTCAAATGTCTCAATGTTCATTATATGAAGAATCTATTCATCCATGGGTGCTGATCTAACCTTTAAAGGCCCAAGTATCTTTTTGCATTTGAGGTTGGCATTTTCAAAATCCAGAGATTCAATAAGTACTCATCTGACATTTGAGTCTGTTACTCCTATTTCTACAGCCTTTATTTTGTTATATACGTGTCTGAAATTTTCAAAGAATAAAAAATATTTTTTTCTCTCCCCCCCAAAAAAAAGTCACTAAAGGATTATCTCAGGCCCCATTTAACCCTGATATATGATGCTATTCATTTTCCTAGTTCTTGAATCCTGTCCCAAGCATTTAAGGCTGCTTTGTGGCATAGGGACAAGATTTGTTCATTGTAAAGAGCTTGAACCTGTGGGACAGCATAAGTGCCCTCACCAAAAATTTGATCTTGGAAAGTCTCAAGTTCTTTTGATTTTTCCTGTTGTTCTAAAATTTTAGCTTTTTCTCTGAAATAACACTTAAACATCAACTGAGGACCATCATCCAGGACTGCTAAAACTAACTGAATCCAGCCATGTGGTGTTGCTTTAATGCTAGAACCCATGTCTTTATCATCTCCCTAACAAATGCGGAATACAAGCCATATGTTATGACAGCTTGCTTAATTTTTTTTAGATCATTCATTCCTATAAGTATCCAACTACCTTCTTTTAATCCTTTTGGGCCTTTAGAACTTGTTGCTTTGTCAGAGTAGATTACAGGGTAGGATGTTAAAACTCTGGGGAAGTCAACTCTGATAGCTACTGGAAATGATGAATCCTGTCCTTGTGCCTTCTTACACTGTTCATCAGCTCCAATAATTTCTTCAACCATTAAATCTTCAATTTACTATTGTCTCTTGTAAAACCTGAATCTCCTGGCCTGTATATATTTCTAGTGATTTCACTGAGGCACCTAGCCTCTGGTCCACATTATGCACATGTGATTCCAAAGTCTGAAGTTTCTCCTTTAAAGATAACACCTCATCCTTGGACATTATTCAGATAGCATGAAGATTGCCATCCTGAAGAGATACTCTATTTGCTATCCTATCATAACTTTTTAACAAATTTTGATTGTTAAATTCAACATTATAAATTCTTTCAAATAATTTCTCAGTACCCTTAGACACGGATGGTGTAGGAGATTCTTCTGTTTATAAGTTGCTTTCATTGGTTGAATAAAGAAACTGCTTTGGCCTTTTGATAGGGCAGAACTTAGATAGGCGGGGAAGACAGAACTGGATTCTGGGAAGAAGGGCAGTGTGGCAGATGCCATGAGGCTCTGGCCTGAGACTGATACTGGTTAGACTCTTTCCTGGTAAGCCACGACCTCGTTGTGAACACAGATTAATAGAAATGGGTTAGATCAAGATGTAAGAGTTAGCCAAGAAGAGGCTAGATATAATAGGTCAGGCAGTAATTTAATTAATAAAATTTCTGTGTGGTTATTTTGGTTGTAAGCTAGCTGGGCAGCTGGGATACTGCTGGGGCCCTGCTCCTTATATTACACATGAATTCAGTTTTGTCTGAAAAATTAATGTTATCCTTTTCAATAGTATTAATTGTTTTAGGTACCTTTTGATTTTTGATGGTACTAATCATGTTAACTAGCTGTTTATTATTCCTCTGTAAAGACTGTATGATTTCTAAAAGTTCCACATTCTTTTTTATTAATATAATATGAAGAAAAAACTGAGTCTCAATATCCAATAAATAGCTGTATCACCATAACCATATAAGCTTTGC
Source organism: Myodes glareolus (assembly GCF_982192425.1). Taxonomy (NCBI): domain Eukaryota; kingdom Metazoa; phylum Chordata; class Mammalia; order Rodentia; family Cricetidae; genus Myodes; species Myodes glareolus. The sequence goes on from NC_142049.1 coordinate 51,395,033, forward strand.
AGAATACAATCCAGAGTATTAACAAAAAAGTTATTAAAAGTTTAAATATTAATGCAACATGTCATATTGATTTATTCATTACCTGTTATGAGATCCAGTAAATTGTTTTCGGTGTAATAATCCTTATTGTCCAGCAGGTGTCATAATTGCAGAGTTGTGACTAGCAGAGATGCAACCAGTAGCAACAGGAATGGTCCTGAGTCGCTTTACTTTCCTACCTTCAAACTGATTAAATACTAAGAAATATGTTTTACTTGTCAAATTAAAAGGATTGTGTTTTGTGAATCTACTCCTAAATAAATAACCTTCTCAATTCTGAGTTACTGTGGAATTTCTTTTAAGCATCCTACTTCATCTGGTGCCCATGTGGATTTGGACTCCATATCTACCAGGTAGGAGGCCTCAAGGCCTAACCAGTCTATGGCCCAGAAAGTCTTCCAACCCTGCCAGCTTGGCTTGCTTTTACCTAAGCAGTTTTTTGAAGAACCCCCACCACAGCAGAGCTTACTGCATGTGACTTGCAAATTTCCCAAGGGCACACAGGTCCCTGGCCTCCTCTACTGCTGCGTTCCCTGGTGCATTTCTCTGGCTTGGTTCCTTGACACATGGCAACTTGTGCAGCTTTCGGTTTGTGCCCCCTGCTCGTGAGTTCTGGGAACTTAAAGGCTTTTAATTTGTAGAAAGATGCTGTAGAAAGTAGAGGTAGTAAACCAAGAGTTCATTGAGAATTTTAAGGAATAAAGAAAATATTGTCTGTATTTTCAGCTGATGAATGTCAATCTGTCCTTTGTGTAGTCCTCATTTCTGTGATCCTCTCTTTCTGCGTTACTGTATTCACAGTAAAACAATGGGGTCACAATTAAATCACATGATACATTAACAATTCTTTGACATGATGCTCATGGATTAGACATGATGATTTGGACATTGCCTTTTCTACACTATCAATTTTGGAACAAATTAGAAAGAATTAAAGAAAGTTAGTGAAAATAGTAAAAATAATTTAAAAAATGAGCATTCATTGGGGAAGGGTGCTAGCAAGGGACACACTATAGCATTTTCTCAATATACATATGCTGTTTCAGATATTATTCCTTAAAATAATAAACATATAAAAATGATTTGTCTGTATTTTTCAAATCCATAAACTTATGCTCTCATTTTCCTATGGTCAAGAATGTTGTATTATACCAGAACAGTATTTCCAAGGAGTAAAACAAAAGACACAAGTTCTAATTTTAATATATTTCTATATCTGTCTCTTTCTGAACATGATCTTGATATTCATCTTTGCACTATCATCTCAATTCTGTTTCTACAGAATATTTTTAGGTTAATATAAGAATCAAATAAGTAAGCAATGAAAATTAATATCCATATACATGCCTAAAGTTTTATTATCTTGAAACAGAAACACAAATCTCCCTGGGAAGGAGAAATAGAAGAGATATTGCGACTGGATTTGGCCCAGATGAGGATGGGAACAGGAAGGATCAGATGGGGATGATAATGGGATGGAGGGAGGAAAAGAGTACTTGGAGAGGTGACTGAAATTGGAGGGCGCTTAGGGGCCATGCAGAAACCTAGTACAGTGTAAACTCCCTGTAATCGATGAGAATGAACCTCACAGTAGTGGGAAATACAGAGCCTGAGCTGGTCATCTTTTATAACCAGGTAAGGCTCCTATCAGTGGGGCCGGGACATCAGCTCAGCTACAAAACCTTTAGTCTACAGTCTGTTCTGCTTGCAAGATGTGTTGGTATAAAGGTGTCACAGAGATTGTGAGAATACCTAACCAATGAACTTGAGGCCCATGTATGAGGGAGCTCTAGCGCAACAATGCCTGTATGGCCAGGAACCAGAGGCTAGACAGCCCTGAGGCCCAAATATAACAGGCAAAAAAGTCAATGAAATAATTCCTATTAATACTGTGCTCTACTCCATAGATTGGTTCCTAATGCAATTATGATCAAAGAGGTATCATCCAGCAACTGATGGAGCAAGTGAAGAAGCCCAGAGTCAAACACGAACTCCGCAGAAGATGGGTAAAAAGGATTGTAAGAGTCAGAGAATATTTCCCACAGAATCAACTAAGCAGGTCTCATGGGGGCTCACAGATACTGAAATGATAAACACGGAGCCTGTATGGGTCTGAAATAGGTCCTCTGCATATATATTATGGTTGTATAGCTTGTTGTTCTTGTGAGACTCCTAATAGGAAGAGTATGGAGTGTTTCAGACTCTTGCCTGCATGTCCTTTTCCTCCTGCTGGGTTGTCTCCTCTTCCAGCCTTGACATGAGGGTTTGTGCCTAGTCATTTTAATTTTATTATAGCTTGTTATGCCATGTTTGGTGGGGTGGATATTCCTTGAAGGTCTGCTTTCTTTCTCCTCCCCCCCTCTTTCTCTTTCTCCCCCTCAGAAATGGAGGAGCAGATCTGGGAGAGAGGGGAGGTGGAATGAGGAACAGAGAGGAGTGAAGGAAAGGGAAACTGTGACCAGAATGTAATTAATGTATGAGAGGAAATAATTTTTTATGTACAAATGTTAAATTACATTGTTTGCTTTGGATTGAGTTTTGCTGTTTGATGTTCTGAATTTACATGTAAGTAACCTACACATCATCCCATTCACCATGGAAATGAAGCCTCTGGGAAGAGCATGAAGATGAGAGACTTCTAAATTACTATTATACCTTTCTGACTTCCTGCATTTATATTTTTGATTCTTGCTTGGCAGTATTTTAAGTGTCTCTTATTGACTGAGTCTGCCAAAAGTGTTTTGAAAAGTATTGTGATGAAATTAATAAATAGTGATTGTCACAATTCATTTTATTATGACATTCATAAAGCACACAAATATTAAGTTACAGTTAGACATGTTGTTACATGTGCTGCACCTCTGAAAGCATCACTCAGCTCAGCCTAATAGAATGCTTCTTTTACTATTTTGTTACCCATTATGTGTCACTCATTCTGTTTAATAATTTTCTATCTAAAAAGTAATTACTATTATCATTTCAAATACTATATTTACTGTCCATAGTTCTGAATTGCATATAAATGAACAATACACTTTGTAAAGTCTAGGTTAATCTATGAAATATATATCACAGATTTTTTTCTGCATAGTTTTCTTACTATTTGCATTATGTAACTGCAATGACTGTGGTCACAAGTGAAGGTAGGTCATTTACTTTGTGTAAATAGTCTTTGCAATAGGGACAATTTATTTAGATCAGTTATAGAATAATACTTGTAAATTTTTAGTTGTTAAAATTTCTATGAGATTCAGAACTAACAACAGAATTGTTTAAGGACTTTGAAGATGTTGGGAAGGACGGAAAGGATTTTATATGTAATACAAGAAATAAATTGTATAAACAGAGGAGTGAGCCCAAGGCAGCTGTTTGTAGAATGAGCACTTGATTTGGAAATGATGAAGCTACAAATATAACCCAGTTACAAGGCATCCATGGTAGATTAGGATGGGTCATGATCTCAGTAGGACTGGTGTTCTTGAAAAGAGAGACAAGACACAGATGTAAATTCAGTAGTAATCCCATGAGGTCATCTAGATGGAATTCCCATGGATCTATCATTTTGCTTGCTATGGTCGAATTTATTTGAGGTCTACCATGTTATTAAACTACTAAATGTGAAATTCCAAAAATATAAACTACTATAAACAATGTATAATTTTGAAGTCATTGGCCATTGTTAGGTCTAGGGAGGTCATGCAAAGATGCGAACAGACCACCGAAGTCTAATGAACTAGAAGCAAACTTTATTCCAGAAACCATAATCCAGGAAAAAATAAAAAATAAAATAAAAAATCTCCATGGGACACAAAAAGCTTATCTGCTAGCTGAGACCACAGCCCAAGATGGATTTTATAAGACTGTGGCAAAGGCTGGTTGATGAACACACCTTTTTATAGTAGGGGCATCAAGCATTAGGTCTGAACAAAGGAATTTTTACAATCTCGAGGTAAAACTCGGATACAGATTGCCTTACTTTACAATCTCCATTAACAGAGTTTTTTTTTTTTCAGTTAAACTAGTCTTTGTACTTAATCTATTGTCTTTCTTGGAACTTCCAGGTAGTGTCTTTTGAAGCCCTGCGGTCTCCCCTTTGATGCTGCCACATAGCAGAAAAAATGTGTAACCCAAAGGTCATATATCTGTCTCCTAAAAGTTAACTCAACTCATATCTGTCATTAATCAAGGATGGCTGGGAGTGTTAGGCTCTCAGTTTGCAGAGAGATGCTTTGGCCTTGTAAATAGAGCCATGGGTTGTAAAGCAGAATAACCCACTGTTAATAGTTACTTCTTAAGCTACTGAGAAAGCTGCTGTCAGTGTGTTCTCTTTCTCCTAAGCTTATAACTTTATATTTCTTCATTTCTACATTGTTATTTATGGAATCTACATTTTATAATCTTATTTTCGGATGCTTCACCCATCTTAAGCAGTGTAGCAAAATCTCATCCTGTCTTCCTCTACCCTTGCTTAAGTGTATACTATGCCATGAGAGGAATATTCTTGCTATCACACCAAACTCTCTACCTTCGCACTGGGAGGAGTGTCTGCCAGAGTTACATGTGATTTTTCTTTATATTCACGTCTTCCTAATTCAACTTAAAAATGGGTAGCAGGGGGCTCTGATCCTGTGGAGGGGTAAGTGTATTGTTCCTGACCTCCACACAAGGCCGGTTAGGGAACACACAGTATTCCCGCCACCCTTATCTCCCTGACTACTCCAAAGGGGCAGCTTCCCCAGCTAATCCCTCTCTCCTGCAAAGCCATCCCAGCTTTCTGCCTGGAACCCATACCCTCCCCTCTCCTTTTTTCGGGGCTTAAATTCCTCCATCTCAGCCGGGGTGGGCACCGCGGGCCAGGTTAGGCGGTGAGTGCAAAGGGTCTGGAGTCCCTTTGTTCCAAAAGCCGGGCTGCAGCAAGCCAAGACTGCAGGCAGGGGCACCTCTGACCAGCGAGGGGCTCTGATCCTGTGGAGGGGTAAGTGTATTGTTCCTGACCGCCACACAAGGCCGGTTAGGGAACACACAATACTCCCGCCACCCTTATCTCCCTGACTACTCCAAAGGGGCAGCTTTCCCAGCTAATCCCTCTCTCCTGCAACGCCATCCCAGCTTTCTGCCTGGAACCCATACCCTCCCCTCTCCTTTTTTCGGGGCTTAAATTCCTCCATCTCAGCCGGGGTGGGCACCGCGGGCCAGGTTAGGCGGTGAGTGCAAAGGGACTGGAGTCCCTTTGTTCCAAAAGCCGGGCTGCAGCAAGCCAAGACTGCAGGCAGGGGCACCTCTGACCAGCAAGGGGCTCTGATCCTGTGGAGGGGTAAGTGTATTGTTCCTGACCGCCACACAAGGCCAGTTAGGGAACACACAGTATTCCCGCCACCCTTATCTCCCTGACTACTCCAAAGGGGCAGCTTCCCCAGCTAATCCCTCTCTCCTGCAAAGCCATCCCAGCTTTCTGCCTGGAACCCATACCCTCCCCTCTCCTTTTTTCGGGGCTTAAATTCCTCCATCTCAGCCGGGGTGGGCACCGCGGGCCAGGTTAGGCGGTGAGTGCAAAGGGTCTGGAGTCCCTTTGTTCCAAAAGCCGGCCTGCAGCAAGCCAAGACTGCAGGCAGGGGCACCTCTGACCAGCGAGGGGCTCTGATCCTGTGGAGGGGTAAGTGTATTGTTCCTGACCGCCACACAAGGCCGGTTAGGGAACACACAATACTCCCACCACCCTTATCTCCCTGACTACTCCAAAGGGGTAGCTTTCCCAGCTAATCCCTCTCTCCTGCAACGCCATCCCAGCTTTCTGCCTGGAACCCATACCCTCCCCTCTCCTTTTTTCGGGGCTTAAATTCCTCCATCTCAGCCGGGGTGGGCACCGCGGGCCAGGTTAGGCGGTGAGTGCAAAGGGACTGGAGTCCCTTTGTTCCAAAGCCGGCCTGCAGCAAGCCAAGACTGCAGGCAGGGGTACCTCTGACCAGCGAGGGGCTCTGATCCTGTGGAGGGGTAAGTGTATTGTTCCTGACCGCCACACAAGGCCGGTTAGGGAACACACAATACTCCCGCCACCCTTATCTCCCTGACTACTCCAAAGGGGCAGCTTCCCCAGCTAATCCCTCTCTCCTGCAAAGCCATCCCAGCTTTCTGCCTGGAACCCATACCCTCCCCTCTCCTTTTTTCGGGGCTTAAATTCCTCCATCTCAGCCGGGGTGGGCACCGCGGGCCAGGTTAGGCGGTGAGTGCAAAGGGACTGGAGTCCCTTTGTTCCGATAGCCGGCCTGCAGCAAGCCAAGACTGCAGGCAAGGGCACCTCTGACCAGCGAGGGGCTCTGATCCTGTGGAGGGGTAAGTGTATTGTTCCTGACCGCCACACAAGGCCGGTTAGGGAACACACAATATTCCCACCACCCTTATCTCCCTGACTACTCCAAAGGGGCAGCTTCCCCAGCAAATCCCTCTCTCTTGCAACGCCATCCCAGCTCTCTGCCTGGAACCCATACCCTCCCCTCTCCTTTTTTCGGGGCTTAAATTCCTCCATCTCAGCCGGGGTGGGCACCGCAGGACATACAGGCGGTGAGTGCAAAGGGACGGAAATCCCTTTGTTCTAATAGTCTGCCTGCAGCAACCTAAGGCTGCAGGCAAAGTGATTCCTGGTGTAGCAAGGGGCATTAATCCAGTAGCAAAAGACCCAGCAGAGGGAAGAGCCATTGGAGAGCATCTGAAGGAAGAGATGGGCAGGCGCCAAGGCAAGAATTCCTCCAACAATCTGAAAAACAACACGAAAACACCAGATCCCAGCGATCTTATGACAGAAGGACTTGAACACCCTATACCGGAAGAAGTGGAAAACAGTGTCATTATAAAAGCAATAGAGTCTCTTAAACAGGGTATGAATAACTCACTTAAAGAAATAGAAGAGAAATATAACAAAAAGATGGAAGAAATGAGTAAAGAAATAGAAGACAAATATAACAAAAAGTTTGAAGAAATAAGCAAATTCGTAAATGATACCCTGGGAAACCAAGAAAAAACAATCAAACAGGTAATGGAATCAGTTCAAGAATTGAAAACTGAAATGGAGGCAGTGAAGAAAACACAAAACGAGGACCGGCTGGATATGGAAAATCTAGGTAAACAAATAGAGACTTCAGGAACAAGCATAACCAATAGAATACAAGAGATAGAAGAACGAATCTCAGATTATGAAGACACCATAGAGAAAATAAATGCCCTGACCAAAGAAAACAGCAAATCCAACAAATTCTCATCACAAAACATTCAGGAAATATGGGACATAATAAAAAAACCAAATCTAAGAATAATAGGAGTAGAAGAAGGAGAAGAATTGCAGACCAAAGGTCCAGAAAATATATTCAACAAAATTATAGAAGAAAACTTTCCCATCCTAAAGAGTGATATTCCTATGAAGGTGCAAGAAGCATACAGAACACCGAATAGACTGGATCAGAAAAAAACATCCCCTCGCCATATAATAATCAAAACACAAAGCATTCAGATTAAAGAAAGGATATTAAGAGCTGCAAAGGAAAAAGGTCAAGTAACCTATAAAGGTAAACCTATCAGACTTACACCAGACTTCTCTATAGAAACCATGAAAGCCAGAAGGTCCTGGATAGAGGTACTGCAGAAACTAAGGGACCATGGATGCAAGCCCAGATTAATATACCCAGCCAAGCTTTCATTCACTATCAACGGAGAAAACAAAATATTCCAGGATAAAAACAAATTTAAACAATACGTAACTACTAATCCAGCCTTACAGAGAATATTAGAAGGAAAATTACATCCCAAGGAATCCAACATTGCCAACACTGACTACAATAACTCAGACATCTAGCGACCCTTCACTAGCACAACTCAAAGAAGGAAAACACATACACTCTACTACCCCCCCCCCCAAAAAAAATGACTCGAGTCAACAACCACTGGTCATTAATATCTCTTAATATCAATGGACTCAATACACCTATAAAGAGGCACAGACTTAGAGATTGGATACGAAAACAGGATCCAACATTCTGCTGTTTACAAGAAACACACCTCAACCACAAAGACAGACACCTACTCAGAGTAAAGGGTTGGGAAAAGGTCTTCCAAGCAAATGGACCTAAGAAACAAGTGGGTGTGGCCATTCTAATATCTAACAAAATCGACTTCAAACTAAAATCAATCAGAAGAGATGGAGATGGACATTTCATACTCATAACAGGAACAACTCATCAGGAAGAAGTCTCAATCCTGAATATCTATGCCCCTAATATAAAGGCACCCACTTATGTAAAAGAAACTCTTCTAGAACTCAAGGCAGTCATCAAACCACACACGCTAATAGTAGGAGACTTCAACACTACTCTCTCACCAATGGACAGGTCAATCAGACAGAAACCAAACAGAGAATTAAGAGATTTATTGGAGGTATTGAATCAAATGGACTTAACAGACATCTATAGAACACTCCACCCAAATAGGAAAGAATATACCTTCTTCTCTGCAGTTCATGGAACCTTCTCGAAGATTGACCACATACTCGGTAACAAAGCAAACTTCCACAGATACAAAAAAATATTAGTAACCACCTGTGTCTTGTCAGATCACCATGGATTAAAATTAGAATTCAACAACAATGCTAACCCCAGGAAGTCAACAAACTCATGGAAGTTGAACAGTCAACTACTAAATCACCCCTGGGTCAAGGACGAAATTAAGAAAGAAATTAAAGACTTCCTTGAATTTAATGAAAACAAAGACACAACATACTCAAACCTATGGGACACTATGAAAGCAGTGCTAAGAGAAAAGTTCATAGCAATAGGTGCCCAAATAAAGAAAACGGAGAAAGCACACATTGGAGACCTAACAGCACACTTGAAAGCTCTAGAAAAAAAAAGAAGCTGATTCACCCAGGAGGAGTAGAAGACTGGAAATAATCAAACTGAGGGCTGAAATCAACAAAATAGAAACAGAGAAAACAATCCAAAGAATCAATGAATCAAAAAGCTGGTTCTTGGAGAAAATCAACAAGATTGACAAACCCCTATCCAAACTAATCAAACGGCAGAGAGAGAACGTGCAAATTAATAGGATCAGAAATGAAAAGGGGGACATAACCACAGACACAGAGGAAATTCAGAGAATCATTAGATCTTACTACGAAAGTTTATATGCCACAAAGTTGGAAAATGTAAAAGAAATGGACATTTTTTTAGATAAGTACCATATACCAAAGTTGAACCAAGAACAGGTGAACAATCTAAATAGACCTGTTAGTCGCGAAGAATTAGAAGCAGTTATCAAAAATCTCCCTACCAAAAAAAGCCCAGGACCAGATGGTTTCAATGCAGAATTCTACCAGAACTTCCAGGAAGAGCTAATACCTATACTCCTTAACGTATTCCACAATATAGAAACAGAAGAGTCATTGCCAAACTCCTTTTATGAAGCTACAGTTACCCTAATACCAAAACCACACAAAGACACAACCAAGAAAGAGAATTACAGGCCAATCTCACTCATGAACATTGACGCGATAATTCTCAATAAAATACTGGCAAACCGTATCCAAGAGCACATTAGAAAAATTATCCATTATGATCAAGTCGGCTTCATTCCAGAGATGCAGGGCTGGTTCAACATTCGCAAATCTATCAATGTAATCCATCATATAAATAAACTGAAAGAAAAAAACCATATGATCATCTCACTAGATGCTGAAAAAGCATTTGACAAAATTCAACACCCATTTATGATAAAGGTGTTGGAGAGACTGGGGATACAAGGATCATACCTAAATATAATAAAAGCAATATACAGCAAGCCGACAGCTAACATCAAACTGAATGGAGAGAAACTCAAAGCCTTTCCACTAAAATCAGGAACGCGACAAGGCTGTCCACTCTCTCCATACCTCTTCAATATAGTGCTTGAAGTTCTAGCAATAGCAATAAGACAACATAAGGAGATCAAGGGGATTCGTATTGGAAAGGATGAAGTCAAACTTTCGTTATTTGCTGACGATATGATAGTTTACATAAGTGACCCCAAAAACTCTACCAAAGAACTCCTACAGCTGATAAACACCTTTAGTAACGTGGCAGGATACAAGATCAACTCCAAAAAATCAGTGGCCTTCCTATACACAAAGGATAAAGAAGCAGAGAGGGAAATCAGAGAAACATCACCTTTCATGATAGCCACAAATAGCATAAAATATCTTGGGGTTACTCTAACCAAGGAAGTGAAAGACCTATTTGACAAAAACTTTAAGTCCTTGAAGAAAGAAATTGAGGAGGATACCAGAAAATGGAAAGACCTCCCCTGCTCTTGGATTGGGAGAATCAACATAGTAAAAATGGCAATTCTACCAAAAGCAATCTATAGATTCAATGCAATCCCCATCAAAATCCCATCAAACTTCTTCACAGACCTTGAGAGAACAATAATCAAGTTTATATGGCAAAACAAAAAACCCAGGATAGCCAAAACAATCTTATACAATAAAGGAACTTCAGGAGGCATTACCATCCCTGACTTCAAACTCTATTATAGAGCTACAGTATTGAAAACAGCTTGGTATTGGCATAAGAACAGAGAAATCGACCTTTGGAATCGAATAGAAGACCCGGATATTAACCCACAAACCTATGAGCACCTAATTTTTGACAAGGGAGCTAAAGGTATACAATGGAAGAAGGAAAGCATCTTTAACAAATGGTGCTGGCATAACTGGATGTCAACCTGTAAAAAAATGAAAGTAGATCCATATCTATCACCATGCACAAAAATCAAGTCCAAATGGATTAAAGACATCAACATTAATCCATCCACTTTGAACCTGATAGAAGAGAAAGTGGGAAGTAGTCTACAAGATTTAGGCACAGGAGCCCTCTTCCTAAGTAGGACCCCAGCAGCACAGACAACAAGAGAAACAATGAATAAATGGGATCTACTGAAACTGAGAAGCTTCTGTAAAGCAAAGGACACTGTCAGTAAGACAAAAAGGCTGCCTTCTGACTGGGAGAAGATCTTCACCAACCCCTCATCAGACAAAGGACTGATCTCCAAAATATACAAAGAACTCAAGAAACTAGGCACTAAATCTCTAATTAACCCAATTAAAAATGGGGTACTGAACTTAACAGAGAATTCACAACAGATGAACTTCGAATGGCCAGAAGACACTTAAGGTCATGCTCAACCTCCTTAGCGATCAGGGAAATGCAAATCAAAACCACTTTGAGATACCATCTTACACCTGTCAGAATAGCTAAAGTCAAAAACACCAACGATAGCCTATGCTGGAGAGGATGTGGGGTGAGGGGAACACTCATCCATTGTTGGTGGGAATGCAAACTCGTGCAGCCACTGTGGAAATCAGTGTGGCGGTTTCTCAGGAAACTGGGAGTCAACCTCCCTCAGGACCCAGCAATTCCACTCTTGGGAATATACCCTAAAGATTCCCTAACATACTACAAAAGCATTTGTTCTACTATGTTCATAGCAGCACTATTTGTAATAGCCAGAACCTGGAAACAGCCTAGGTGCCCCTCTATAGAAGAATGGGTAAAAAAGGTGTGGAACATATACACATTAGAGTTTTACTCAGCGGTAAAAAACAATGACATCTTGAATTTTGCATGCAAATGGATGGAAATAGAAAACGCTTTACTGAGTGAGGTGAGCCAGACCCAAAAAGAGGAACACGGTATGTATTCACTCATTAGTGGATTCTAACCATAATTAAAGGTCTTTGCGCCTATTATTCGTGATCCTAGAGAAGCTAAATAAGAAGATGAACCTGATGAAGATTATTTACCTATCCACCAGGAGGTAGGAAATAGACAAGAGTCCCAGGTAACCTCGGGTGCATGGGGGGGTGGGAGGGTTGATGGAAGGGGAGAGGGTTAGAGAGAAGGGAGTAGGGGAGGAATGGGGAAAGCTCGTTGGCCTGGGATGGGGGGGAGGGAGGGAGGATGAATATGGGATCAGGGAAGAATATTTTTCAACTAAGGGAGTCATTTTAGGGTTTACAGGAGACTTGATTATATATGGGATCCCAGGTCCAAGGAGAGATCCCCCAGATTGTTCTCTGGACAGAGGAGAGGGTTCCTGAATCGGCCGTGGCCCATAACCATACTGATGTATATTTTGCTTGTCACCATAGATCCTTCATCTGGCGAAGGACGGCGATAAAGTCGGAAACCCACATTGGAGCACCGGACTGAGCCCCCCGAGGTCCAAATGAGGAACAGAAGGAGGAAGAACATGAAAAACGAAATCAGTACTGCGAGGGATGCTATCACCCACTGATACAATGGAACGGATCTAATGAGAGTTTACCAAGGCCAGTTGGACTGGGACTGAACGAGGAAGTGATATAACCAGATTCTCGGAATTTGACCGGATTCTCTGAATGTGGCTGGCCCGGAGTCTTTCTGAAAAGCCATTGACTATGACACTGGGACCTGTTTCCTCTGCATATTCTGGATTTTGGGGATCAAGTCTGTTTGGACACTCACCTCCTGGACCTGGAGGGGGGGGAGGAACTTGAACTTCCCACAGGGCAGGAAACCCTGACTGCCCTAAGGGATGAAGAGGGAGGAGGAGAGGAGTGGGGGGAGTGGGAGGGTGTTGGGAAGAGGGGCGGAAATGGACACTTTTATAATTTAATAAAACTTACTTAAAAAAAAATGGGTAGCAGGCACATGAGCAGCACTGCTGATGTTGAGGGCTTTCTTTATCTGTAGTGATATATCCCTGCTGCTTCAATATTACTCTTCATCTCTGATCAGTGTCCTAGCTTCCTGCCTGGGACTGTAATGAAACAAGCTGATGAAAATCACCTCAGTAGAAAGCATTATTTCTCAGGCCACCATTTTGGAAAGTCAAGGAAAAATCTGGAGGGAAGAACCATCGGGGAACACTACCTACTGGCTCACTCCCTACTCATTCCCTGGTTCATGCTTGACTAAAATTTTTATAGTCTTGGACCACTCAAGGAAGACTGCTGACTATGGAGGAGGACTGGGCCTTCCCCTATTGATTAAAAATCAGGATAATCCCTTCAGGTGTGCCTACAGAACAACTTGATCTCTACAGTTGTGCTTCCCTTCTCAGATGACTACAGGAATGTTATCTTGGCACTTAAAGCTGACTAGTACAATGAAACAAGCTTATTTTCTCATTGACATCATGAATATATAGATGTAGGATCAAATGCAGTATACAGAGGGGTACATATTTCAGAAGCTAAGAAACCCATTTTAACTAATTTAAATGTAGGGTGTTCTGTCTTCTTTGTATACTCCACCTTGGTATTGCTGATATTTTATGACCAACTTTGTGAAGAAATTTAAGGCACATGCATTTACTTTTTCTCTTTTAAAGGTCATAATAAATTCCAAGTAGCAATATATGAAGACTGGAGGGTTGACTCCCATTTCACACATGATGGCTCAGACAAACTTGCTGAGAAGTGTCTGACACATTCTCCTTTTGAACTAAGCCTATGAATGTTTGACTTTCTCTCCTCTGTCCCCACTCCTGCTCAAGAGCTGCTGTGGCAGTCAATGGTACCCCAAGCTTTCAGTTATGTGTACCTCTCAGCAAATTAAACACTTTTACATTCATTGCTTATTCTATTAACCTGAGTTCATTTTTGTTCACTTGTTTTGTTTCTTAGGAAGGACCTCACTCTGTAGTCACCTCTTCCCAGGAAATTGCTGTAATCATCCTGCCTCAGGCTCTCAAGGATTATAAAAAGGAACCATCACATCCAACTAACAATGTAGTTCTTCATTTAATTCCCTTCAAAAAAATACATTATTCTCTCGTTCAATACATCCTGACCCCAGTTTCTTTGACCCTACTCTTTACATCTCCCCTCCACCTCATCTTCCCCACACCTACTTTCAGAAAAGAACAAGTCTACAAGAGACAGCAGTCAACCATGACAATACCAAATACAATAAGATGAGGCAAAAGTCTTTACATTGAAGCTGAACAAAGCAATTCAAGAGAAAGAAGAGTTCCAAGAGCAGGCAAAAGAGTCGTCGATCACAGAAGTCTCAAAACTAACACAAAGCTAACAACCACAACATATATATGCAAAGGTCTTGGTGCAGGCCAATACAGGCCCCATTCTTACCACTTCAGTCTCTGTGAGCCCATATGTGCTCCACTTAGTTGATTCAGTGGTCTGTGTTCTCCTGGTGTCCTCCATGCCCTCTGATTTCTACATTCTTTCCTCCCTCCTTCTGAGAAATTCTCAGAGCTTTGAGGAGAGACACCCAATGGAGACCTCCAGTTTATATTCTGCCTCTGCATATTTTCTGACAGTAGGTGTCTGCATTCACTACCAGTTGCTGCCAGAGGAAGCTTCTCTGATGATGACCGAACATGGCACCAATCTACTTCATCTAATTTTGGTGACTTTTATCCTAATGGGATGTTGGGAGTTAGTCCTGAATGAATGGAAGAATGGGTGTTGATGTGGTTAATATTACTATAAGACTGCATGTATACATGCTTGTGTTTGTGTGTGTGTGTGTGTGTGTGTGTGTGCGCGCGCGCGTGTGTGTTCATACACTCAAATAGGAGGTGGGTTGAATTTTTAAGGAATAGAACCTTTGTATACATCTTTTTCTTCATTAAATTTTTCACAATACAATTCTAGTCCATGAATTGTTATTCTGAGCATTTAACAAATGAAGAAATCAGAGATAATTACTGCTTTGCCCAAACTTAGAAAAAAGGCAAGCCTGAACTAGCAAACAGATCAACTTGACAGTAATACCATCTATCAGTCTGGCTACTATTATATCTCTAGAGAGATTTCTTTTTGCTGTGTTTGAAAAGTCAAACTATAACAACCTTGCAATCAACAGCAAAATGCAACTTGATATAAAGTAACTGTCACTTAGACTTAAGTAATCCAGTAAATACTTAGAATTAGTTACAAACATTCTCTAAACGAAATATTATATCATAGGTTGTCTTTAAGAACATAAATAAATCAATACATGACAATATTTCTGTATTAGTCATCTTTCTCTAGCATAACAGAAATTGCCCAATGACTCTCTTTCTCTATATATACAGGGGATTTTTTTAGAATGACTTACCAGCTGCTGTCCAGCTCATCCAACACTGATTAACTCTAAACAGAGAGTCCAAGAATTTTGCAGTTGCTCATTCCAGAAGGCTGGATGTCTCATTTGGTCATCAGTATATGCTGGATCCCTGAACAATAATGCCAGTGAAGGAATAGACTTGCTTGCAAGGTCAGAGCACTTAGGCAAAGACCAAAAAAATTCCCTCTTCTGTGTACTCTTTTAGGTTTCCATCAGAAAGTATGACCCAGATTAGAGGTTGACTTTTCTAGCTCAAATGATTTGTATTAAAGTTGTGTTTTCCTGACACAAGATATCCAAAGAATTCCTTTATTGGTGTCCTTTTCTTGTCACCTATCCCATGCTTCATTAGCCCTGGAGACATTGTGCTCCTTCATGTATAACACCTGGATATTTCTCAATGTATCTGCCCTGTCACACAGCACTTTCTCTCTCAGACGTGGTCTTCCCACTTCTTGTCAGAGCTGACAGGTATCTCAGCGCCCTGCATCTCATCTTACACAAGGATGTGTTTTCGACACTGTGTAACACATTTATTATCATTGAAACTAAACTATAATACTAAAACTCAATTTGAACAGCTTTAATATAAAACAGTGAATCTACAGTTTAAAAATCAGAGATATTGACAGCTTTAAAGATGAATATGGTGATCAAAGAATGATGTGAGATGCCCCTCTGTATACTGTGAGTATCATTGGATAATAAAGAAACTGTCTTGAGCCTATAGTAGAGCAGGGAAGACCAGAGCTAGGCAGGGAAAACTAAACTGAATGTGGGAGAAGGAAGGTGGGGACTGGAAAAGCCATGGAACTGTTGTCAGAGACAGACATACTGAAACCTTGCTGGTAGGCCAGGAGCCTCGTGGTAAAATATAAAATAATGGAGATGGGTCAGTTCTAAATGTAAGAGCTAGCTAGCAATACACTTAAGTAATTGGCCAAACATTGATTTAATCAATACAGTTTCTGTGTGATTATTTCGGGAGTCTGGGCAGCCGAGAAACAGATAAGCAGCCTCCCTCCTTACTACAAAAAAGTCCCTCATCCTCTGCAGAAAGGATATACGTAGGAGAGACTGGCAAATGGAGAGGCCAACAGAGAGGAATCAAATGGTGAATGCACTGTATTCCATGCCCTGTTGTGTATCATTGTTCTCTCTAAGTCTTCTATTTATGTTCCAGAAATTAAAATATTTCCAGGGTAGTATGTGTCTGTGTTAGTGATCCTCCGTAGTCTCTACAGAACTTTTGGTAAAACTTTACTTCATTTTGTCACCAACCAGTATTCGAGAAAATAATAAAATTGCCATGTTGTGCAGTTCTTACTACTTTTTATTTGTTCCTGTGTATCTTCTGATTTTATACAGCATTGAAGAAAATTTCCATTTTCCTAATTAAATTAATTCCTGTATTATTAAAACGACATTGGGCCAAGTAAGCTACTCACTATATGTGAAGATAAAGAGATTTCAGATAGAGACAATATGTTCTGGAACAGTTTCTATTAAAACTGTCCTAATCTCAGCAGATCTACTCAAGGAAAGGAGGGATGATGACACTGTTGGGAAGGAAGGCTTGGGGTAATGGTGTTTCCTGGGTGATCCATACCTCAACTACTCAGTTTGTTTGTCCAGATAAATTCTCTGACTTCATTTCAACTACCAGATGCGAAATTGTTGTGCAGCAGAGACAAATCTTCCATATCAGTCACCATGTGAACCGTCCCTTACACACAGATGAGTGAGAATGATACTAGACATTAATACTTTCTTCAGGAAAATGATGATTAATTGTGAATGAAAATTAAAACAGGACAACAAAATGTCCATGCTGCATAAATAAACAAAGGTAAATTGTTTTTTTTTGTCCCTGGTCATTTGAGTTAAGCCGAAGAAAAATTCATATTCACGCTATTTATGATCCTTGCCACTGCTGTAATGGGGCTTCTTCACTCTCTCTCCCAGGTCAAAAAGAAACAACCTCAGGTACACAGTTTCAGACTGCATTGAAGAAACTACTTTGCATGTCTAAACTAAGCAACCATTCCTCATGTGAGAAGGAAGCAGAGAACTATGAGAACTATGAATGCCCAATAACAGAGAGCCATGCCTTTGATTCCCCAGATCACTGACCACATTAATAAATGCAGTTGATAAAATCCCTCACAGACATCTCAGAGGCCCTTTTCTCAGGTGATGCTAGATTGGGCATAATTGGAAATGAAAGCTAACTTTAGAGTAATCAAATCCACAGTGGAATCTAAATGTTAAGATCTTACATCAATAATCATGACGGTGTTACATGAACAAAATGGAAGTTCACAGTGAAAACCTGAAAAATACTTATTCAAAGCCTATTTCACAAGATAGAACTTATGTCTGGTACTTGTAAGTGGGTCTCCAACCTGTGGTTTGCTAGGTCAGGGGCCCTAGATCTACTACTATTATTCTTCTAAATGGACAGAGTAATAAATTTCCCCTAAATCATGATCTTTATAACATAGAGAAGTTCACCTGTCTACTCTAATTAAAGTACCTTCCTTTGCAGTAGAAGGTAATTAACACAGAGACCCACAGATGATCTTTGTGCAGAGGTTAAGAGACTGTGCAGTGTTCAGCTCCAAATGAGACAGGGGTATCACATCCCTCCCAGCAACGCTCAGAGATCATCACAGAAGGGTGAAGAAAGACTGTAAGAGTCAGAGCAAACTGTATACTCTGAACTTTACAGTTCAGTCACACACATAAACACACAGCTGCTGGGAATGACTTGGACAATATTAATCCATCCAAACCCCAAAAGGGATGGGAAACGAATCATGAAGTCCTACTCCTATCTGAGAAGTTATTCACAGTTCTTGGCTTCTGGGAAGAGAGAATCAATTTTCTTCAGGGATGTACCCCTGAGAAGCTACCCAGCTTTCATCAAGAAATGATTCCACACCCAATCTCAAACTGGCAACATTGAGTGTACTCAGTGAAGTGGTGGTGGACTGAGAGATACAGAGAGACAAGAAATAGAAAGGTAGGTAGGTAGGTAGATAGGTAGGTAGATAGATAGATAGATAGATAGATAGATAGATAGATAGATAGATAGATAGATAGGTCAGTAGGAGGAGAAAATAACATACAGGGAATAGAGGAGAAACTGGATAGAGGAAATGAAGAAAGGATTTGGTCCAAACATAGGCAAACATTAAAATGAAATAAAATGTTTTAAAAGAAAGACTAAAGTGGAGAATATAAATGTATTACTCTTCTAAATTACAATTTATCACTTTCACTTATCACTTCTCTAATTATTAAAAAGTTGCTAGAAGATGCAAAGTAGTATTTGACACAGATTCTCCAGAAACAATCTTAAGAGAGGAACAAATCACATTAAGGTAAGGTTTTCTAGCAACCAACTCCAGACACCATGGTGAAGCCCTTTGAGTGTCTCACAGCCAAGAACAGCCAGAACGCAGATCCATTATAAAGACAGGAGATGAAGATGGAAGAGAAGACATTATCAAAATGCTCCATGGAGTAAAATAGTAGTCAGATGCCACAAGGCAAACGTCCATCAACACCTCTGCTTATACATTTCTTTCCTGCAGGGACATGTGTACAGATACACAGGACTTTGAAAAATAAAACTGTATAATTTCAAAGTAACAAATACTGGTCCAGAAGCAAGCACTGGTGATGTTTCATATCACAGCTAAGGCAGCTCTGAAAAGACAAGAAAGAGTTTGAGTGTTTGGTTTTTTATTTTTTCTCCATAGCTCAGTTTCTTTTAAAATATACCTTTTAGTTGACAGAGAAATAGTGACTAAGTTATTTTTGCAATCAAAACAGTAGGAGTTTTGCAAGATATCACACGCAAAATAAACAGCAATTTCTATCATTTTGCACATTAAAATTTTAACCTTTGTTTGAAACTATTATTCAGAAATTCTAATAGATTAACAGGCAGGAAACAGGAAGTTTTCAATTCTGAAAGTGTCTTTAAATGTGTTAAATATTAAATATGTCCTCCTGGGTTTTTCTATTTCAGCACCAACCGTAATGTTGAACACAAGACTTCTCAATGGTATGAAAAAATTTCAAATTTAAAGAATGAATTATGCAAATTCCTGTCTAAAGGACAGAGATCTGTAGTTCTGATGCATGAAGAACAAGTGCAGAAGAGTGTCGCAGGCTCAGGGGGACAGAAGGAGGGAGACAGGGGCCCATCTACCTCTCTGCCTTATTTGAACTGTATTCCTAGCTCGCTATAGGGTTCTTCTTACTCAGTTCACTGATGTGAATCACACTCTCTCTGGGGACATACCACATACAGTGATGTCACAGCTACCTGGGTGTTCCTTTGACCAGCCAATGTGACATCTATGATTAACCATTTTACCAGTTCCAACTTATCTTGATATAAGTGTGCAACAAATTGCTCTTCTCTTATTGACAGTAATTTTCTAAATTTCATTTGTGTAATATTTTGCCTGATCTTTGAAAATTAAGCATTTTGACAATTTTGAACTGTTTATTTGTATGTCCATCTCAGAGGATGTAATCAGGGAAGTTCTAGGAGTGGAGAGTAATGTGTTAGTCTTTTCCTTACAACTGTAACAGGTTCTTCTCCATGCTATTCATCACAAACCTAAAGCTGACCTATATGCTGTTTTTATTTTTCTTTTTTGAGGTATTAAAACTTTAAACTAAAACTTTAAACTTTAGCGGCACCCCCCTTTTATTTTTACAGTGATATGAGACTAAATGAGATTCATTCACCTACAGACATCACCAGAGTGTAACATTGTATTTTGGTTGTAAGTTAATGGGTCACGGAGGAATCTAAGATGTTTTGAAGATCTTGAGCAAAACATACCATAAGAGAAACATATTGATGTATTTGAAAGATTATGGAAGAAAGGTTTATTCATTCAACAAATTGGTAAATCACTGTAAGTTCATCGATAAAATGATGGGATCTTAGGATGCAAGTCAAAGATCTGACACACAGTCTGTTGTCCTGCAAAGTTCATTTTACATATCCTGAGATTTTCACACACATTTGAAACAGGTCCTAAAGTCTCCCTAGTTAATAGAGGAGAATATGAAAGCATTAAGAACTTTTGTATATTGTTTAAGATGAAAGAGTAAGGAAACAACAAACCCAGATTACAATTTAAGTACTCAAATTTCTGAGATATTCTCACAGTCATATCCCCTGGTGTTATAAACATGGTGGCATAGTTACTCAGAACCAGTGTGCTTGCACCAGGTGTTGCTCATGTGACCATACAACTGAATTTTAAATTTTAAGGTTTATGTAGAAAAATTTATTGTATCCTTTTTCTTCTTAGTTGCATTTTAAGCTTTTGCGGTTAAATTAATAGTGAATTCATTATCAAATATTTTATTTATTTGCTAAGCTTTCAACTAGCTTAGGGTTAATGTAATGACAAATTCAATAAAATGATTATATTTTTATGTAAATACAGAAATTTCAAACATATTTAGCAGACCACATAAAATGTAATGTTTACTTTATTTAAAAATAATTATGACATTATACTGGATAGTTTTATGTCAACTTGACACAAGCTAAAGTCATCTTAGAAGAGGAAATGATAATTATATAAATAGCCCGTCATGGTTTAGGGGAGAGATGCCTCCCCCCCATCAATGCCTGAGGCAGGTAGTCATACAGTGGAAAGCTGTCCTTGTCCCTCATCAACTACAGCATCCCAGAGAATGGCCCCTGACCTCACCAGGTGAACACAGCAGAGTTGATTCTGAAGGTGCAGATATGGTAGAACCGACCCTGAAGGTCTGAACCTGAAGAACTGGGCTGCCCATTGCTCTTGCTATAAGGAATGAACTAGCCAGGGAAATGCTGTAGAGTTCACCCTGGTGGTGAATACAGGGGTGAGGGGCTAACCAAACCTGCAACTGCCCAGACTCAGAACCAGGCTTATGTTTTGACCCACCCCAACATCCACTCTATCTGTGATCTGCTGGGACACTGGGTTGCAGAAGCTGGGGTGGAGTGGAGAGGGTAGGGGTTGTCAGTCTGTGGACCCAGGACTGTAAGATCTTGATGACACAAGACCGTAGGGGATGTCCCGGAAGCGTTCCACTGAGAGACCAGCATCGATGGTACAGTGAACACCAGGACCCTTCATCCAGATCAAAGGTTCTTTGCGCTAAACACCTGCATGAAAAAAAAATGTGTTGACAAAAGGGTTTACTGCATGACTTATTGTGAGCATTACAGCTTCCATACAAGACTTCCCCCTCTTTTCCCCTTTTTTTCTCTTAAATTTTATTATGTTTTGCTGGATTAGGGGGAAGAGGGGTGGGATCAGGAGGCATATGTGACAGACATAAAGAATAAATAAAAAGAATGTTTTTAAGAAAACAGAAAGCTGGGTGGTGGCACACGCCTTTAATCCCAGCACTCTAATGGCGAATCAATTCCACACCAATTATGTTTTAAGGGGGTATTTATTTTGGGGGGTAAAACTTACATACACCATAAACCGTCAGGAAGGGAGCCTAGTCACTGGAGCAGGAGCCGGAACCAAGAGGCCGAGCCGAGC
This sequence comes from Myodes glareolus, assembly GCF_982192425.1. NCBI lineage: Eukaryota > Metazoa > Chordata > Mammalia > Rodentia > Cricetidae > Myodes > Myodes glareolus. The sequence continues at coordinate 51,416,790 of NC_142049.1, forward strand.
TTGCTGCTCTTCTTTTAAAGAGAAATATACCATGCCCCAGTGGGCTGGTATTTCAGCGGCTATTGGCTGACAGAGTGGAAGTCGCTCCCATAGCACTGTGGGCTCGTGCTTCAGCGACTATTGGCTGAAGCAGCAGAAGGTACTCCCGCAGCAACTCTGGAGGCAGAGGCAGGTGGATCTCTGTGAATTCGGTGCTGGCCTGGAAGAAGAAGAAGGAGGAGGAGGAAGAGCAGGAGGAGGAGGAGGAGGAGGAGGAGGAGGAGGAGACAGAGAAGGGAGAAGAAGGAGAGAGAAGGAGAAGAAGAGACTATAAGCATTGGACATGGACTTTCTGGAGTTTCACAGATTAAAGTCCAACTTCAAAAAAAGAAAGAAAGAAAGAAATTTATAAAATCACATTGTAGGCTAGCCTGCAAAATATTTTCTTACATAGTGACCAATGAGCGAGCACCCAGCCCATTGAGGATGGTGACAATCCTGGGATGAGGTCCTGAGTTCTAAAAGAATGCATGCTGTGCAAGCCACAATAAGCAAGACAGTAAGTCACACCCCCCAATGGCCGCTGTATCCGCTCCTGCTTCCAGGTTCCAGTCCCGTTTGGTTCCTTCCCTACTTTCCTTCAGTGATTTACAGTGAGATGCAGGTATAAACCAAACACTTCCTTCCCATGCTGCTTTGGTCATGGTGTTTCGTCACAGCAATAAAACCCCTAACTGGGACAGATATGTTCTCTCTGCTTGGGATCATCTCATTTTCACACACAGTGAGTGTTTTACTTGGTTCCATATTATTTTAATAGCACAAACATGAATCTAATCAGGACAATAGAGTTTTCCATTTACACCATTTAAAAACAGGAGATACACATAAATGAATAAAAATTAGTAAGAAATGAATAGGATGACCATTTTATTATCTGTCCTGACTACCATTTGGTCATAAAATAAAGTGACACCCAACAAGGCATGGAATACAGTGCATTAGCCATCTGATTCCTCTCTGTTGGCCTCTCCATTTGTCAGTCTCTCCTATATATCTCCTTTCTGTAGAGGGTGAGGGACTTTTTTTCATCTCCATCTTCATCTTTAAATCTATCAACATCCTTAATTTTTAAACTGTACATTCACTGCTTTATATTCCAGGCATTCAAATCTAATTTTAGTATTAAATGTTAGTATCAATGATAACAAATATGTAACCCAGTGTGGAAAGAATTGTTTTGTACAAGATGCAGAGTGGTTAGACACCTGTCAACTCTGATGATAAGTGAGAAGACCGTACTAGGGATGCAGGGAGAGGCAGTGATGTGTGACAGGGCAGATGATTGGGAAATACCTACTGTGTTAGAGATTGAGGAAAGAAGATCCTTGTGTAAGATGAGATGCAGACTGGTTAGACACCTGTCAACTCTGACGATAAATGGGAAGACCTTGTCAGGGATTCAGGGAGAGACAGTGCTGTGTGATAGGGCAGATGCATTGGGAAATACCCAGTGCATTATAGACGGGAAGCACAAAGTCACCAGGCTGATGATGCATGGGATGGCTGCTGGGGTTGGAGCATAGAAGACTCATTAGTGTATCCATTACTCATCTTTACTTCCACAGCAGAAAACAGGAAAGGAATCCTGTCTGTGCTTTCTTCATGTCTTTTACCTTACTTTTTACTGTTTTTATTTAAATATAAGTTCCTTTTTTGAAATTCTACTTGTATTATTTTATTTTATTCATGGTCAACTTTAAATCTGAACAAACACCTTAATCTTTTATGGGCCACTCTCAGCATCTAAGATGCACATCTTATTCATCATCAAAACCAGTGTTAAAGTATTGGAGTGTTAGTTCACACTTAAAATTAAGGGAGAAAGATTTCTTTACAAATTTCTTAAGAATGCCAATGTACGATGAGGTCATGAAAATATTTTTTAATTATTTGTTTCATCTACATCTCTCTTCTTTGATGTTATTAAAACTGACCAGGTCCTTTCATTGTTAGATTGTTGCGAGATTTTGTCTTCTCAGTTTGATCTTCAACGTTATATCACTATGGACAACATAGTCAGAGATTCATAGATTATATCTCACTAGCTTTAAGTTGATTCTCACATCTCATTGGCTTGGAAAGCAATTACTCTAGTAAACACCGATATGTAATTATTAAGCATAACTGTCTATCATCTATGTCCACACCCACCCACCTATTCATCAAACATCCCTGTGTGTGTTTCCCAGTGCCGACAGTGTATGTGGGCACGCTGCTCGGCTGCTCGGCTGCTCGGCTGCTCGGCTGCTCGGCTGCTCGGCTGCTCGGCTGCTCCGCTGCTCCGCTGCTCCGTTAGGGTTTACTCCAGGAACAGCTGTCACCAAGAACAAGTTCAGCCTCAGTGTTGGAGGTTATTGATTGCTAAATTGTGTTTATGTTAAGCTCAGAATTATGAAAATAAATCTTGAATTTTTTGTGCATGACAGTATTTATCTTAAAAGTGGAGTGCTATTCATCTATCCTCATAAATCTACATATGATAATTTTAATTTTGAAAGCAATTCTATTTTTAAAAAAGAAATTAACTCTTTATAAAAATATGCTCAAGGGAGTAAGATACGTATTAATTTAAATAGTTGGTTATAATATGTGTGTATGTATTCTGAAATTTTTCTACTTAACAGTTTTTGAGTGTTGACATTATCTTAAGACAGAGCAATGTCTTTGTGGAATTCTCTACTAGCACACAAAAATTTACACAGTGTAGATTTTCATTAAATTTATTTTTTACAAATGTTCATAGTGAGGATATAAAATATACTTCACAACTCTGTTTTTTTAAGAATATATTCATTTTTGAATATATACATGCTTGACATTATTTCCTAGGATTGGCAAGGCACAGTTTTTGGCAGAAATTGAATCTCTTCTTTAGCTTTGAAAATATATTTAATAGCTGGGAAATTTATGATTATCATGATTACTGGGATCTGCGTGCTCTGCTCCTATAAGACATTTATTATAAAATATAATCCCCCAAGCTGAAGTAGTAACTCAGTGGTAGAGGGGTTGCCTACTAAGCTCAATCAATAAATGTCTAATTGAGTAAATAAGTAATAGGAATCTAAACACCAATCTATTGATGATGAACTGAGAAGCACCTAAGATAGCAGGGTGTCATGAAGATGAATCCACATGAAACAGATTAGTGTACAATATAATTTTGTTTCATGAGAACACAAATAGAAGTCACTCTTTGAACTATGAACTCTTAGGAGGCATCTGCTTATTCTAGACTTTGGTCTACAGAGCTGTGTGTCAGAGTTCTACTTGTTACTCAGTCTCTGAAATTTCACAGTAGCAGCTTGAGCTAAGGAAGGCAGTGGAGAATTATTCCAACCCTTCATTTCCTTGTTCCATCACTCTTTGATAATATATAATTAAATGTCATGCATTAAATAAGAAGAAAACATCCTAAAAAGCTTGTAAAAGAGAAGAAAAATGCAGAAAATAAGACTAATAGTTAAACGAACTGCCCAGTGGCTTAAGATGTCAAAGTATCTAAGTATTTTTTCAGCTCTATGATGAATAAAGATTTTAGAATTCTATGGAATTATCTTGGCACATAGTTATTAACTCACTATAACAAATGAAAGAGAGGTACTAATACTCTTTTGCCAATCTTATTCACATTGCCATGTTGGAATAACACACATCAATTCAACATCTAGGTGAAGGAATCCACTATCCATGAAGAACACATTCTTTTTAAATAGTTTAATGGTTTACAGATTGAGAGTGTATGCAATGATTTTCTTAGAAGCAATGGGATAAATTCTATATATAATTACTTGTGATACTAACATCAAACACACTTATGCAATCATTCCCTCTAAAAAGGCTAATGATTTTGTTTTCTCCCTAGCATGCATATATACATATATGCGCCTTAAGTGCACGGTCTGTATTGCAGACGAATCCGCTGTGTCTGGCCACAGCTTCACCTGGGACACTACATTAACATGGCTACCTAAACAAGAAGCTCTGGACACATACAGCATCAACAGTAATGTTACCATAGAAGGCATAGAAGGGGAAAATCTCACTGCACTCCATCCCTAAACAAAAGACTACAGGCAGCTAAAGAATGCTGAGGGCAGGATAAACAGACTTCCTCAAAGATGAGCCCCTTACCAATTGGTCAGCTCTGAAATCACGTGCACAAAAGTGATTCCAAATAGACTGAACAAACTGTGTTTATATATTTAAGCACGCGCGCGCGTGTGTGTGTGTGTGTGCAACAGCAATTATAGAAGAAAAGAGGCCATGAGTTTGAGGTAGGACAGAGGAAGTATTGGAAGTTGGAAAAGTAAGGAGGCAAATGATGTAATCATGTTTTAATTCAAAAACAATTTTAAAAAGTAAGAAAAGAAGAGTTTATTTTGCATCATAATATGAAAGAAAATATGGAATCTCATCTATGAAAGAAAGGAAATGATGACTGCACCCTTAGGAAGCAGAGAAATAAATGGGGGTGTTTTGCTTCTATTATCCTTTTTTATTTATCCCATGGGATGGTGTTTTTCACATTCAGAACCAGTCTTCCTTCCTCTTTAAAAGTCACTGGAAGCACATTCATAGTCACAACCAGAGCTGTGTCTTCTAGGTGATTCTAAAGTCTAGTGAGGGTCCATTGAGGACCAGCTGTCCTAGAAAGTCTCTGCGGACACTGAGATAACAGAGTAGAAATGAGTGGAGACAGAGGGAAAGGAAATGGAGGCCCTTGGGTTCAATCAATGAACTGACTGCCATTAATATTAACAACCTCTGTCAAGAAAAGAAGAAATGAAAAGGATGCCTGATACAATGTTATCATGTCACACATAAAGCAAACTAAGTAGCTCAAGAGTTTCAGTGTCCAGTAATGCTCAAAGAACCGTGCAGGGACACGGTTCAAATCTAGGGTCCCTAGATTTGCAGGGACAGTTTTCTAATTTGACCTGGTCTCCAGCAACATCAGGTAATATGTGAGCTCAATGCCAAATGACATACTCGTGGCTGATGTCTCCTCACTGAAGTCAAGGAAGCGTTATCTCCCACACAGGCTGTGGAGAAGGCTGTGCTGTTTACCAGGCAGCACACAGAGAGACTGTGGACAGAATCTGGCAGACTTCTGTTCAAAGAGTCTTTTTCTTAAATTGTGTTACAATGAAATTTCTGCTAAAAAAATGTGCACAGTTCAGACACAAGGTAAAAACCAACAGGAATTCTGAGGACACCCTATGCTGAAAGAGGTGAGTGTAGAAGGCCGCGGCCTCTGAGAGGTAGGGTGTTTGGATCTCACTTCTATTCTTCCCTTGAAGTCTTCATTTTCTTTGGACAAAGTTTTCTGTGTTAAAAAATGTGGTGACAATCTTAACTAGACAACCTAAATAATAAGTGTACCAATTAAATTTAGTTTTCCCAATTATTATTTGTGCTATTTCAATATATTACTGACATAAATACATAAACAAAAATGTAGAGAAGACAGATATCTGTTACTAGATATTCAAACACACTTAAGAAAAAAACCTATTTAAAATTCAACAGCATATCTAGCACAGCAACAGAAGTCTAAAAGTAAAAAGGACAAATCCCAAATAGCTCTGTTCTCCACAGGATTTTCACGTAATATGTCTGCATAACTCTCATCAAACAATTGTGGTTCCAAATGGGAAGTCATTATTACTAATACAGTATTTAACTAGAGATTTATGAGTAAGGTCAGGTTTTTACGAATCTTAACGTTTGCTGATTCCAGACTGAATAAATTGAGGTGAATGTTGCCTATGTACTATTTCAAAGTTGTGTGGCTGGAATCTTGAAAGTTATTTATAAAAATTTAAGCATGGTTATTGAACATTTCTTTTAAAACCATCAAACTTTTATAAATATTCCTGTATTTATAACACCTTCTTCCAGATGAATTTCTTTTAGCTTCTCTGTATTACATTATATATCAGCATAGTTATATGTCTATGAATTTTCTACTTTGAAGATTAATAACCCAAATGACAACCTAACAAATAGAAGCCACTTCCAGAATGATCACTTTAGGCAATCTTTTCACAGCCTAGATTAGAACTGAATATATATATATATATATATATATATATATATATATATATATATATATTTAAAGTAATTGAGGTCTGTGTTCAAGAGAAGGAAGAAAAAAGGAAACATTTTGAATCTGAGTGTGTGTGAGAGAGAAAAGAGTCACAATCCAACCTTTATGATGAACACACGGGTTAGTAAATGTGGAGGCTGCACTCAAAAACCTTTTTTGACCTAGTGGAAAACTGCCTGGGGGATATATCTATATCTTTATCTGTATCTGTATCTGTATCTGTATCTATCTATCTATATCTATCTATCTATCTATCTATCTATCTATCTATCTATCTATCTATCTATCTATCTATCTCTCTATCTCTATCCCGATAGACAGAGTTACTATCTGAGCTTTACTCCACAGTCATTAGGTAGCTAACCCACTTCCCCAATGAAAAGTGGTTATTTAATGTAGAACTAGTCAACTTAAGCCAGACTTAAGAAAAAATATGTTTACTCATTTTTAAATATTATTTTAATGACTAAATAAAATACATTTTGTCTATTTACTGCCTAATTTGTATTTTATACAAATGACTACTATGCAGAAAGGCATAGTACATTTCTTTTGGCTGAGAGATGATAGACGGCTCTGTAATTAAAGTTTCCCATTTAACAGTGTAGCTCTGACATGTAACATTCTAGTTTCCTTTGAAGTATGAAGTCTTATTTGAGATGATCATGGTTTGAGATGTAGTTTTCATAATTCCTCACAACGGTTCACATTCTCAAAACGTGTTCTAAACGTTCCCAACTGTACATGCATATTGTATGACTGGCATTCTAATTTGAAACCCAGGCATCATATTTTAAACTTTAGATTCCCTAAATTGCTCTCCCCTTACGTATTTCCATGTCGCTCGTACTCAGGGTTTGGAATGTTCTGTAGCACCCACTCCTCACAGGCTGTCTCTCTCTGTCTCTCTGTCTATTGTCATCTCCTGTTCCCTGAGGATGCTTCACACATTTACACTGAGAACAAGTCTAGTAAATAAATGACAGAGAATTTAAGTTTTGAGAATTACAGGTGCAGGAATAACAAGTAGAAATGCTTTTCATTTTGTGAGTCAACTAAGTTTGAAATGAAGTGTGAAGTAAAGCTCTGCTTCAAAGGGATTGACTTGTATGGAGCACATTTGGATCAGTTACAGTGGCTTACAATGTGGCCTGCTGGAGAGACTGTACTTGAAAAGCAGTTGTGGGTACTTTCATAAGAAGAGGTCTTTGTATCTTTATATAGCCTGGCAATATGAAGCATGGATTATAAACATAGAACTCTAATAAATTATAAATGATATAATTTTTTTAATTTGTAGAAAATATTTATTCTTTGATGAAAAAATTTTATCCTTTCTATCAAGCCATTTGGAAGAGACTCCCCAACTCGTTTGTGTTTATTTTGAATGTGTATGCAAATGCAATGAAAATTACTAGAAGGGAATTAATTTTAGAGCTGAATTATGAGTCACTATATTTTCATCCCTACTGTTCATTGCATCATTTACTAAAGAATATATGCTTCAAAAATGTTAGCAGACTGGAAAGTGGTAGCACACGCCTTTAATCCCAGAGGCAGGTGAATCTCTGTGAGTTTAAGGCCAACCGGGTCTAACACTGATGCTCTGCAGGCCCTGAGAGCTCCAGGGCTTCTATTCAGTCTTCATCCTCTATACTGAACACCTGGCGGTCTGCAAAGTCATTGAGGCAATCTATGCTTCCTCAATTGTAAAGCTGATGATAATAGCTCCCACTTTAAGACTGTTTTGAGATTAAAGTATTCAACATAACATGAAGCACTTAGAAATATATAGGGGGTTAAAGTAAGGACATGGTTTTCTCTCTGCACAATGAAGGGCAACCAATTGCATTTCTGTTATCAGGGCCTTCCGCAGCACTGAAGTTCTTGTGACTGGTGTCTTTTGTCACTGGGTACACAGCAGGGTTATGTTGCAAATGTGCTGTCATGCTGACTCATGCTGGTGTGGCCTTGGCTCTCATTGATCAGGGTACAGAATTTCTGTGTACCTGGTCAAACTATCAGTACTGTATTTCATTTAGGGAAACCATCAGTTTTACCCCATTTAGGAGTGATTTGCTGTCTCCTGTATTTAGAATGCAAAGACTATTTCTTGTGTATTTATATTTCATTGTTTTAAAATTTAGACTCTACAAAACTTATGCAACAATTAAACATAGACTTTTCATTGATATATGAACTCTATGCATGGGCAGCCAGAGGTTCTTTTGGTGGTGATGGTTTTTCAACTTGTGGACAGACGATGTGAAACTTTATAGAATTGTCTTTGTATGATCTCATCAGAGCAAATCAGCCCCATGCTACATGAGGTTTTATCTCCAGCTGACTGTTTAAGACAGTTCTCCATCTCATTCTGTTTAAGACAGAATTTTCTGTTTTCACATTATCACTACTGTAGCAGTGGATATTTGTATGGGAGATTTAGATGAAACAGAAAGAATTTGGGTCCTCTCTAAGAAGTCTGCTCAAAAAATAAATTATATTGAAATTATACTACAGGAAGGTCAGTCTATGGAAGTGACCAAATGATCAGAATCATTTGGCCTCCTATGCAGAAATATTTATTTGTTACATGCATATGCAACCACCTTTATGCAGCAACATATATGATTCCACTTTATATGGAAACAGCCAATAACAAGTAGGTTGTTAATATTATTGATAAATGTATGGATCTCATCAGCATACCTCACAGAGCTATTGTGAAGAATCACAGTACATTTAATTTAATAGAGCCACAAGATCTTCTTTTTCTGTTTGTTATAAACTGATAGGCCTAGTAGTTCAGACTTCTTATTAACTCTTATAACTTATATTATCCCGTTATTCTTGTCTATGTTAGACATGTGGCTCTGTACTTTATTCAGCGAGACAGACACATCTTGCTTCCTCTGTGGCTTGATCATGACTCGCCGCAAAATCTTATATATTAGGCACAGGAAAAATTAAGAGCTATGTATCTAATTTATAGCTGGGCTGTAATTATTTTTTGGACATGAACAAGAAAGATGTGAAGCTGAGATGCTGTGAGACCCTCCCCCAATGTATTCAGGTTCCTGCTGCTGTGTGTGATCAAAAAGCAAAGACCTGTCCAAATGGGGGGAAATCCTCTAAATCGGTTACAGTATTTATAAAACTATTCTTAGGCTTGGGAGAGAAAAGAGAAATAATATGCATAATCATAGATTAAAATAGTTTAAAATAATAAAGTCATTAAAAAATAAAGTAAAATAAAAAAAGTAATAAGCCACATGAGAAATATACAGATGTGTGGATCCTAAATATTATTGTCTTTTCTTTAAATGTTCTGTTGTTGGAAAAAAAAGTTGGTAAGAGACATTTAATTATGAAAACTGCTAGATTAGACCAACTTATATATTTTAAAAATAGCTTGAAAATGAAAATCAAAGATATGCTACTGAGGGGGAGAGGTTATGCTTGTATTTCCATAGAAAATGAGAGACTATGGATTCATTCTAGTTTATATGAATCCGGTTAGATTGGGAAAGGCCCCTGAAAGTTCTGGCTACAGGTATAAATAAATAAACCTAGAAATGCTACAAAGCACCTAATGTATATTTTATCTGCTCAAACATAAAACAAAAAAATCATCTTCGGATAACTTGTATAAACACACATTCTATACTTGCATTAATACAAAAATGTATGTTACCTTTAAATTTTTATGTATTTTCAGAACAAGGGTACCAGACACTCATGAAAATGGATGCCCAGGTAATCCAGCATCTCAAAATTCCTATGTTAATGGCTCCTCAGAACTCTGCATCCACAACAGCTTTAAGGCTGCTGGCTGAGATGGTCTAGCCTCCCAAACTACTCCAGTCAAGACCTAATCATTATCCTGATTTTCTTAAGGTTCTCCCAAAGATACCAGCACCCACAGATAATTGGAAGTAGTCTAGAGAAAAAGGCCCACATTCTCAAGATATGGAGTTTGAATGGGTTTTGGTTATTCAATGGATTATTAATGTTTGTCATTGTTTAGAAGGGTTGGCTACTAGTTGTTGTTGGTCATAGTAAAAAAAAAAGATAAACACAAGAGTTAAATTCAAAGATCTCTTTCTAAAGGAAAAAAGATGAATATGATATAGGAGTGACAGGAAAAAGGGTAGATTATTGAATCTTATTTAATGAAAAACAAGTATAAATCTAAAAATATTTTACATTGGTATGGATTTAGTTTTTTGATGCAAATTTAAAGTTAATTTTGTTACACTATACGTATGTTTTCTTTCTTGTTTGGTGTATTATGTTTACACAGCTCACTTAGAAATGTAATGTAAAATTAAGAAATACAGATTGATAGTACATCTATAATTGTCACACTTTTTATAGTAGTCCATATTATAATTATGTAAGGTATAATTTCATGCTTGTACACAGATATATTTTTATAGAAAGATGGTCTTAAAATACATCAAATATCTGGAGAATATGGCATTTAATATGTTTAGTAACCTAAATACATACATTTTTGTATTAATGCAAGTATAGAATGTGTGTTTATACAAGTTATCCAAAGATGATTTTTTTTGTTTTATGTTTGAGCAGATAAAATATACATTAGGTGCTTTGCAGCATTTCTAAGTTTATTTATTTATACCTGCAGCCAGATCTTTCAGGGGCCTTTCCAATCAAACCTGATTCATAAAAATTGGAATGAATCCATAGTCTCTCAAATTTCCTAAATTTGTTTCAAAGGAAAACGATGCTACAAAGAACTTTTGCATGGAGTTTGTTTTCTTTATGGCAAAAACTAGCCTTTTGGGCAAAGAAACTGCCCTTGCCTCAATTGCAGGCAGTATACTGTACAAATGGACCAGCAGGGAAAAAATAGTGACTATCAGATATAGCAAAGACAAGATATGATATTTCTTCAAATTTCCCTGCTTCTCAAAAATGCTAAAGTTGTGTGTCCCAATGATACAAGAAAACTTTGGGTGACTGTCCAGAAAGACAGATATCCCTGTCTTTAGGTAACATTATTCCCTTTTGGGTCTTGGATAGAGTTAAAGACTAAATAATCAGATTTAAAGTTCCCATTAGTTATGCTAAAAAGCAAGTTAGGTAAAAACTTTTGACTCACAAACATAAGATAAATAATATAGTATTTTCTCTAACTTTACCAAACAGGAATGAACTGGATATCACACTATAATTCTTACTTGACAACTGTTTTGTTAAATATAATTTTTCAATGTTGCAGTTAAAGCCTTATTTTTTAAGTTAAACAAAAGGGGGGATGTTGTGGGATATTCCTTTACACTGTGTTAATATATGCCACAGTGATCCATTTAATAAGGAAGCTAAGTGACCAATAGCTGGACTGGTAGAGGTTAGTCAGGACTGACAGACAAAAAGATAGCACTAAAAAGACAAGGAGGATTTCTCGGAGTCATGAGGAGATGCAGAGAAAGAAAGAGATGAAATGGCTGAACTGAAAAAAGATACCAAGCCACAAGCAGAACATAGATAAGAAATATGGGTTAATGTAAAACGTAATAGCTAGTAACTAACCTGAGCTATTGGGAGAACATTTGTAATTAATAATAAGTCTCGGTATAGTTATTTGTGAACTGGTGGGACAGAAAAGTTCGACTACAGTTTTATCTTCAGCACTGATAAAAATGAAAGAGTCAAAGGAAATTATATTAGTCATAAAGCATTTTGCCATCTTCTATATGGTATTATAGTATCGCTTTTTTCAGTAGAAATAATTTGAAGGCATACAAAATTATGTCTACTATGCATTATGAAATTCTCAAGGAATAAGCACAGCATAATAATAATAATTAAAATATACAAAAAGTACAAAATGGTTTTGATTTGCATTTCCCTGATCGCTAAGGAGGTTGAGCATGTCCTTAAGTGTCTTCTGGCCATTCGAAGTTCATCTGTTGTGAATTCTCTGTTCAGTTCAGTACCCCAATTTTTAATTGGGTTAATTAGAGTTTTAGTGTCTAGTTTCTTGAGTTCTTTGTATATTTTGAAGATCAGACCTTTGTCTGATGAGGGGTTGGTGAAGATCTTCTCCCAGTCAGAAGGTAGCCTTTTTGTCTTACTGACAGTGTCCTTTTCTTTACAGAAGCTTCTCAGCTTCAGTAGGTCCCATTTATTCATTGTTTCTCTTATTGTCTGTGCTACTGGGGTTCTACTTAGGAAGTGGCCTCCTGTGCCTATATCTTATAGACTACTTCCCACTTTCTCTTCTATCAGGTTCAAAGTGGACAGATTAATATTGAGGTCTTTAATCCATTTGGACTTGAGTTTTGTGCATGGTAATAGATATGGATCTACTTTCATTCTTCTACAGGTTGACATCCAGTTATGCCAGCACCATTTGTTAAAGATGCTTTCCTTCTTCCATTGTATACCTTTAGCTCCCTTGTCGAAAATTAGGTGTTCATAAGTTTGTGGGTTAATATCTGGGTCATCTATTCGATTCCATAGGTCGACTTCTCTGTTCTTATGCCAATACCAAGCTGTTTTCAATACTGTAGCTCTGTAATAGAGTTTGAAGTCAGGGATGGTAATGCCTCCAGAAGTTCCTTTATTGTATAAGATTGTTTAGGCTATCCTGGGTTTTTTGTTTTGCCATACAAACTTGATTATTGTTCTCTCAAGGTCTGTGAAGAAGTTTGATGGGATTTTGTTGGTGATTGCAATGAATCTATAGATTGCTTTTGGTAGAATTGCCACTTTTACTATGTTGTTTCTCCCAATCCAAGAGCAGGGGAGATCTTTCCATTTTCTGGTATCCTCCTCAATTTCTTTCTTCAAAGACCTAAAGTTCTTGTCAAATAGGTCTTTCACTTCCTTGGTTAGAGTAACCTCAAGGTATTTTATGTTATTTGTGGCTATCATGAAAGGTGATGTTTCTCTGATTTCTCTGTCTGCTTCTTTATCCTTTGCGTATAGGAGGACAACTGATTTTTTGGAGTTGATCTTGCATCCTGCCACATAACTGAAGGTGTTTATCAGCTGTAGGAGTTCTTTGGTAGAGTTTTTGGGGTCGCTTATGTACACTATCATATCGTCTGCAAATAACGAGAGTTTAACTTCATCCTTTCCAATTCGAATCCCCTTGATCCCCTTATGTTGTCTTATTGCTATTGCTAGAACTTCAAGCACTATATTGAAGAGGTATGGAGAGAGTGGAAAGCCTTGTCGTGTTCCTGATTTTAGTGGAAAGGCTTTGAGTTTCTCTCCATTCAATTTGATGTTAGCTGTCAGCTTGCTGTATATTGCTTTTATTATATTTAGGTATGATCCTTGTATCCCCAGTCTCTCCAACACCTGTCAGAATAGCTAAACTCAAAAACACCAATGATAGCCTATGCTGGAGAGGATGTGGAGTGAGGGGAACACTCATCCATTGTTGGTGGGAATGCAAACTTGTACAACCACTGTGGATATCAGTGTGACTCTCAGGAAACTGGGAGTCAACCTCCCTCAGGACCCAGCAATTCCACTCTTGGGAATATACCCAAGAGATGCCCTATCATACTACAAAAGTATTTGTTCAACTATGTTCATAGCTGCACTATTTGTAATAGCCAGAACCTGGAAACAAGCTAGGTGCCCCTCAATAGAAGAATGGTTAAAAAAGGTGTGGAACATATACACATTAGAGTTTTACTCAGCGGTAAAAAACAATGACATCTTGAATTTTGCATGCAAATGGATGGAAATAGAAAACGCTTTACTGAGTGAGGTAAGCCAGACCCAAAAAGAGGAATATGGTATGTACTCACTCATAAGTGGTTTCTAGCCATAGTTAAAGGTCTTTGAGTCTATAATTTGTGATCCTAGAGAAGCTGAATAAGAAGGTGAACCTGAAGAAAATCATATAGTTATCCTCCTGGATATTAGAAGTAGGCAAGATTGCCAGGCAAACTTGGGTGCACAGGGGGGTGTGGGGGTGGAAGTACGGGGAGATGGTTAGGGAGATGGGAGAGGGGGGTGATTGGGGATGGATTGGAGGAATGGGAGGGGGGAGGGAGGAAGGATGGTTATGGGAGCAGAGAAGTTTATATCTCAACTAAGGGAGCTATTTTAGGATATGCAAGAGACTTGATTCTGGAGGGGTTCCCAGGCCCAAGGAGAGGTTCCCAGATTGTACTCTGGGCATCAGAGGAGAGGGTGCCTGATCTGGCCTTGGCCCATAACCATACTGATGAATATTTTGCATGTCACCACAGAACCCTCATATTGTGATGGATGGAGATAGAGACAGAGACACATATTGGAACACTGGACTTAACTCCCTAGACCCAAATGAGAAGCAGAAGGAGGGAGATCGTGAGCAAGGAAAGTAAAATCAGAGGGGGCCTTCATCTGACGATGGATGGAGATAGAGACGGAGACCCACATTGGAGCACTGGAAGTCAGGATTGCGAAGGGTGCGTTCACCCACTGATACAAGGGGTCTGATCGAATGAGAGCTCACCAAGGCCAGCTGGACTGGGACTGAATGAGCATGAGATCAAACCGGATTCTCTGAATGTGGTTGACATGGGGGCTGACTGAGCCCCCAAGGTCCAAATGAAGACTGAGAAGTCATTGACAATGGCACTGGGTCTTGTTTTGTCTGCATGGACTGGCTTTCTGGGATCCTGTCCTGTCTGGATGCTCACCTTCCTGGACCTGGAGGGAGGGGGGAGGAACTTGGATTTCCCACAGGCCAGGAAACCCTGACTGCTCTGGGGAATGGTGAGGGAAGAGGAGAGGGAGTGGGGGTAGTGGGGGGAGCGGGAGGGTATTGGGAGGAGGGGAGGAAGTGGAAAGAGTGTTTTCGGATACTTGAATAAACAAGTCTAACGGAAAAAAAAAGGGATTTACTAGATTGACTTATATATATTACATGAGTGTTGCAGCAGGCTGCCTGTTTGTTCCTGGGAACTTAGTCTCAAAATAACCACACTGTATTAATTAAAACACTGCTTGGCTCATTGAAAAATAAAAGTACAAAATAACAAAAGATACTCACACCAATGAACAGAGAGATGTCAAAGCAGGAAGTCAGGGTGGAATAAATCCTGCTGGTAGCCCTGGTTTCTCTCTGCCTCAGGCTGCTGACTGCACATCATTCAGAGCATAGCGTTCCAATGCAGAGATGATCTGTTACCATCTTCATTTGAAATCAAATGGTATGATGCTTCTGATTATGATCAATGGCTCTTATTTTTGCTCTTGCTGATAATAAGACAATAAAGTTATCTGAATATCACTCTGGTAAACAGAGTGGAGGGAACATCCAAGAAGAAACACAAACTCATGAAGATTTTTTCTAACAGCTTTTCAGAAAGCAACTTTGAAAATGCCATTGCAAGGTTTTTTTTTCTGTCAATAACACTTTTCAGAAGGATTGAGTCATCTGTTTTTCTATAGACAGATGGCCATATCTTTGGAGCTCTCGATAAAACAGAGGACTGTGTAATGTGAAAATAAAGTCAGCAAGTCTGTGTCCCCTCAGAAGTCCTGCCCCAGATTGTTTCAATTATTTTATAGTATCAAGAAAAGAATTCAGGAAAAACGCTGGAAAACCTTCATTCTGAACATTATCACAGGTGACCATGGACACACAGATCTATGTGCTAAACTATTTGAATGTATTGTAAGCATCTCTGCTACATTCCTGAGTGGTATGGGATTCCTCTATGTATGGCATTATTGGTTAATAAAAAATAACTGTTTTAAGCCTGCAAAGAGCAGAATAGAGGAAGGCTAGGAAAACGAAACTGAATGCTGGGAGAAAGAAGGAGGGGTCAGGGAGAAGCCAAGAAGCCTCTGCCAGAGACAAACATGCCTAAACTTTGCTGGTAAGTCGCAGCCACATGGCGATACCCAGACGATATTATTTTAAATAATATCTTTTGTGTGTAATTATTTTGGGAGTCTGGGCAGCCAGGATATGAATAATTTGGCTTCTACTACACCTGTGTCTCAAGAACACATGATACTCTCTGTCTACATACCTGAGTCTGGTGTGACACATGGTACTCTGTCTATATTCCTGAGTCTGGTGGATACATGGTATCCTATGTATACATACCTGAGTCTGGTGTGCACATGGCGCTCTCCATTTACATACCTGAGTCTGGTGTGCACATGGCGCTCTCCATTTACATACCTGAGTCTGGTGTGCACACGGCGCTCTCTATTTACATACCTGAGTCTGGTCGACACATCGTATTCTCTGTCTACGTATCTGAGTCTGGTATGTAAGTCACAAAGACACAGAGACACAGAGAAGCTTCCTTTCTCACTTTTTCCAGATGAAATCCTTTTCCTGTTGCAGAAGGATTCTGAGTGCTTATATAACACTATCCTCTTATGGAGTCATAAAAATCATTTTCTTAATGGCAAGATTGTAGCTACTCTCATATTTCAAAGGGCAGCCCCAAAGGACAACAGTTAATCCTGATTTCCAGTCACTGTAGCATCATGGATCAGACTATTCACTAAAACAGATTCTCAACCTGTGTGTCGTGACACCTTTTGGGATCAAATGAACCTTTCACAGGGGTTGCCTAATATCATCTGCATATCAGATGCTTACATTAGGATTCATAACAGTGGATAAATTTCAATTATAGAATACCAAGAAAAATAACTTTATAGTTGAGGGTCACCACAGCATGAGGAACTGTTAAAAAGTTACATTAGGAAGGTTAAAGTCTACTGCACTGAAGTCTTTGCAAGTTGTGAATCCTTTGTTCTTCCCTCTGTACTGTCCTTTGTTGTTTCTCTACCCTTAACTCTGTCAAAGACTCTGTAGCTTAGAGGTGACAGACTGTCAAGTCTGGTACTGTGAAACCTTTACAGATTGTTATGCCAGTGTTTGAGAATTACGCTTGATGTTCTGTAGAAAGTGTTGTTAAGGTCCAATGCAGACCACACAACTCATACAAATGTTGATAATTTGCCTCGTTTCTTCAACCGTAATAAACCTCTGTGTGTACTTGTCCATTCTCTAGTATAGTCCACTTCCTAGAACACATGCTATCTGTCCACAGATATATGCTGAAAGGGGAGTGTGTGGACACTGTGTCCTCACATGTTAACTTCCACTGTCACGGCAGCAGGCTTGTCTTTGCCTAACTCTCCTACCCTGCAGTCACTCACTGGCAGTGCCTCTACTTCACCACTCATGAATCGTGATGATGCACATGATGCCACAATTAGAAACTATCTCTGCAGCTAAATGCTCAACAAAGTGCCTCCTGCTAGGATGGTGCTCATAAATATTTAATGATACATTATAATAATAATGAAAGGTATGTTGTCTGTGCATGAAATGTTTCACTAAGGACATTTCACAGGCTACGACACTATCAATTGAAAACTTAGTGCTTGCAATGAAATATAGAACACAATGCCAAAACAGAAACATTAAGACAGGAGAGACGATCACAGCTCTCTGGGAATACAATGAACAGAAAAGCAGATGTCATTAAGACAATCCGATAAGTTAAATACTAATTTCTGTGTGTGGATATTCCAGAGCACATCTCAGAAACAGTTCAAAGAAGACTGAGCACACTGTGCTAGGTCTGACAAAGGACACATCATTATAATGGATACAACTGGAATGTGACTTCACAAGGTGCATTCAGGGAAAAGAACCAGGATCATGTTAGGGGAACATTTTCTTACTGAAGCTTTCTCCTGGGTCTTTGCAGGGCAGACCTTTCCTCTTTAAGTTAACTTGAATGAGCAGTTTTCATTTTCCTACCCGAGGTTTGGACAGTCTTTGCCTAGAACACACTCTTGTTCTTGCTCTCATCCCTGATTCACACGAGTTTCCTTTCTGTTCTTATTAGAATGTTACTCCTTTAAAAATCATTTCCCTGCATCTCCTGTCTTCCTCTCACACCAAAAACCGCTGACCTCAGCATGCCTGACCAGCTTGTCTTACCTCACAGAACTTCCTCGGGTATTTATCATTGTTGTAATTAAATAAAATGATTTTGAATCTCTTGTTGATGATCTTAATGATTATATTCCTGGGCAGTGGATGCTTATTACAATTTTACAAAAACACTAAAGAAACATGAGCTTTCTGATGGAGATCTGAGCAGGTCCATCGATGACCACATCCAGAAATTGAAATTCTATCAATTGATAGAACTGAACTCCAGCACACTGTGTGATACCTGATGGTACACAGTGGGGAGTCTTCTAGGAGGATGGAGAGTTATGACAATAAATACTGAAAATGTAAGGAACCACATTATTTCCTCTCAACAATTTACACAAACAGATAACCTCAAAACATTGCATTTTGAATGTTCAAAAAAGAATCTGTCTTCTGAATTTTGAAGGTCACTCTCTCGCTGACTTTCACTGTTATTAAGCCTTCGGGAGGGTGAGGTAACCCTTCTCTGCTTTCCTTAGTAATCAAGTTCTCCCTGACTAAATCCCCTATAATCATGAGTCTACTACAAGTTTGTTGTTTCTTTCATTGCAACACTCCCATCCTCTGAGGCCCCAATGCATCTCCGAGACTCAGAGTCTACTCTTAAAATTAATCCTAAACCAGGCATGGTGGTGCAGACCTTTAATCCCAACACTTGGGAGTCACAGGCAGATGGAACTCTGTGAGTCTGAGGCCAGCCTGGTCTACAAAATAAGTTCCAGGGTAACAGGGGCTACACAGAGAAATCTTGTTTAGAAAAACTAACAGAACAAAATAAAAAGCAAAACAAAACAAAAACAGAAACAAAACATAATCCTACAGCATTTTATACTTTACAGAACATTTTTAGGGCTGGAGAGAGGGTTCGTTGATCAAGAGCACTGGCAGCTCTTCCAGAGGACCTGAGTTCAGTTCCTGTCACCTCCGTGTGGCTCACAACTGCCTGTAGCTTCAGTTCCCAGGGAAAAGGAGATCTGGGACGCTGTTCTTGGCTCTGTGGGAACTGCAGTCACCTATGCACAGAAATACAAGCAGACTACACACTCACACACATAAAAATCAATATAATAAACAAAATTATTTACTCATGTGTATCTGTGTGAATATTTTTCACTATATCTACAATGTATAGAAAAGGGCAGTCAAGTCCCAGGGATCTAAGGCAAACGTGAGCCACTGGATGGGTCCTGGGAATGTAACTAGTTTCATCTGGAAGAGTAATAAGCATTCATAGCTGCTGAACCATCCTTCCAGGCCTTAGGTACCTTCTCTCTGTGTCGCAGTGTTTGCTTCTATGGCAACTGAATCTCTTCAAGAGAGACTATTTT
This sequence comes from Myodes glareolus, assembly GCF_982192425.1. Taxonomy (NCBI): domain Eukaryota; kingdom Metazoa; phylum Chordata; class Mammalia; order Rodentia; family Cricetidae; genus Myodes; species Myodes glareolus. The sequence continues at coordinate 51,436,234 of NC_142049.1, forward strand.
CTAAGGTTCCTCAGTCAGGGTTCCTGGTTCCTGAGCTTTCATAGGTGAACTCTGTTGCTACTGGTACAGTGACGACTGGGCTCCTAAGGCCTAGGAGGTCCACTACAGCCCTACTGAGAAGAAGCCCGTTTATCCTAGACTAAATTCTACCATGATCTGCCAGCTACTCCAGTTCCCAATAGCTTTTCATGATATCTCTGCCTTTCATAATTGTAAAAGTCATAAGGATATTAAGAATTAAGGACTAAAAAGGATGACTAAATAAAGTTGAAGCCAAAAACATTGGGTTTGGGAACACAGATGGTTGCAAAGTGCTTGCTGAACAATATGCATATCCAAGTTCAAACCCTACAACCCATATACTTGCTGTATATTGGATCAGTTCATCCCTGCAGTTATAAATACCTGAGAGCAATGTTTTGCAAGAAAAGACTACGTGTGTTTATGGCTCTGCTACTACTCTATTTGGCAGCGTGGACCTGTGAGAGTGGAGTGTAAAAGAGAGGCAGACTAAAGTCTCACGCAAAACTAACTTTTTCTGGGCATCAGACAATTTATATTCTGAACGTATTCTGATGGTTAGGCAGTCATATGAGCAAAATTCACTAGAGTTCAAGCTGTATAGAGTCACAAGGGTAAGGTCACATGAGTCTACACTGCATTTAGCCACTGAGGAAACACATGCTTAGAAACATCACTAAGTAATAGTAGGAAAAGATGGGTAATCTGAAGTAAAAATAAAACTATTATTACACCTGGCAGGGGCAAGAAAGCACATTCCAAGAATAACCTGCATTATGCAGAGAAGAGACTGAAAGACTCTTGTCTTGTTCACTTGGAGCTTCCTCACAAATTCTTGAGCATTCTCCTCTCACTGCTTCATCCATGGATGGTGTTCTGACGCCGAACCTCTTTTTATTTTTTAAGCCCAGCAGTATGTTTAGACTGGTTTTGATCCAAGACATTGTTACCAAATCTAATTGTCATTGGGTGCACAAGTATCCGCTAAGTAAGCAAATTATATGCACAATGAATAATCCACAGCAGTGCAAGCATTGGATCTTATAATATACCACCAAGAATGCATCCATTTCTTCTAACGCTTTAGCTATACCTTTATGAGAAATGCCTGGTAAGCAATGTGAAAATGAGACAGAAACTTCTTGCTGTAACTGTTAATATCAAAACTTAAATTCCCTTTCATGTAATGTAATGGTATTTAATCTGTTCCTGTGTATAACTTTGTTGATTAAATTTTGGAGACATAATAAAGAGGAAGGGAAATTCAAAGAACATTGCATAGGTATTTGTTTTTATGTTTATCTATGATGTTATTCCCCAAACATTTAACAGTCTGTTGTATTACCTCTATTCCTGTATTACCTCTATTCCTGTATTACCTCTATTCATAAATATTTGTCTGTTTTACTAATAAATTATGAGAATTCTGTTGCCATTTTAAATAAAGTTAAGGATCTGTGTTGATTCAAGTAATGTTACATTGTTTAGAGCAGCAGCTGTTACAATGGCAACTGTTCCTATGAAGGCAACAATAAGCCATTAGATAACACATTTTGCCCTTTAAAAGTATCCTATTAAGAACTTATTTCAAAATACCATCTGCAGTTCTGTAGTGCTTTGAATAAGAATGGCTCCCACAGACTCATGGGTCTGAACACTTGGCCCAAAGTAAGTGGCACAATTAGGAGGTGTGACATTCTTCGAGTAGATTGCGGTAGTTGGAATGTAATTGGCCCCCAGAATCTCAGAGGTAATGGCACTATTAGGAGGTGTTTCCTTTTTGAAGTAGGTATGTGTGGAGGCTGAAAGATGCAGGCCCATTTTCACCTTGTCTGCTGGTCAGAGAGTTTGGAGACTGGCAGGCATAATTGCACCTCTTAATGCAGGAGGTGGTTGCCTGGCTCTTTTGAAGTTAAGATAACTCAATGCCATCCTGATGTGTGGTCAGGATACGTGAGTGTACTTCTGCTCCTTCTAGTGTAGCTATGAGGTGATTTAGGGAAGGGTGACCTTCATTCTATGTGACCTAGAGCACCTTAGCTACCTAGATGACAGAATGCTAATGATTTGATGTTTCAGAGTGATAAAACCATTGACTATTTGAGTTATCCTTTGAATCAAGTTAATAAAGTGTTTTGTTACCTTCTCCCCCATTTGCTTTGGGTATAAAAGCTGTGGAAAAATAAATGTGGTGGATTTCAGGATTTCAGTCACTGGAATGCCCTCCTGACACTTTCTATGCTTTCTGTCTTATTATTTTTATGCATCTTCATATTTTTTATTCATATTTCTTCAATTCCCATGCGCCTATCCTGGTAAGAAATAGTTTTGCTGAGGACAGGTATGATCTTGTTGGAGAAAGAATGTCACTATGGGGTGAGTTTTGAGGTCTCTTTTACTCCAGCTTCACTCAGTGTGTGTGACACAGTCCATTTCCAGTTGCCTTCTGATCAATGTGTAACCAGCATAATGTCTTTCTGTCTGCAGCCATGTTTCCTTCCCTGGTGAAAATGGGCTGAACCCCTGAAGCTGTAAGAGAGCTGCCCAATTCAATGTTTTTCTTATAAGTGTTGCCCTGGTCATGGTGTCTTTTCACAGCAACAGAAGCCCTGACTAAGCATTGCCTTGTTGGAAGAAGTGTGTTACAATGGAGGAGGGCATTGAGGTTTGATATCCTCAAACTATGCCCTGTGTGACAGTCTTTTCCAGCTGACTGTGAATCAAGATGTGCAACTCTCAGTTCCTTCTTGAGCTTGTCTGCCTGCACACTGCCATGTTTCCTGTCATGACAATAAAGAGAATAAACCTCTGAACCGTAAGTCAGCCCCAGTTAAATGTTTTCCTTTATGAAAGTTGCTGTGGTCATGGGGTCTCTTCACAACAATAAAAATCCTAACTAACACTCACCCTTCTTTCATAAGTCTAGTCAGATTTGCAGGTAACCATAATCCTATCTTAGACTTTAACAGAATAATGGAATGTAAAGACTTCTTGAAAGTAGTAATATTATATATATATATATATATATATATATATATATATATGTGTGTGTGTGTGTGTGTGTGTGTGTATTTATAAATCAAAACAACATTATTCTGGGAAAGATTAATGTTAAAGCTACCTATAGTGAAAGCAGAGTAACTTAACACTTGAAGTAATATGACAGGAGTTATTAAAGTAAGATTATAATTCCCATAAAGGGAGCAAGAAAAATGACCAGATCATGTTTGTATAGAATATAATGTTGCCAGGGTTTTTCAAGTATGCCATTGTTGAGGTTCTAGTTTACTTAGAAACCAAATCCTAGACCTAGGGAAGCTAGACCTCTATCATGCTAAGCCATCAGCCCTGTGGGTTGACAGTGGAAAATGTTGTAATTATGAACATGCCATAGAACTGATGATGGTTATCATTGCACCATAGACCATTATCTAATGGAAAGTTAAAAATGAATATCCCACGAAGACCTCAATAAATTAATGTAAAATCATCATGTTAAATGGTGATTGATAAGTTTCTCCTTTCATTTTGGCATCTGGACTGAAAACGAGAGATATATTTATAAGTTTCGTAAGAAATAGAAATACAAACAGAATCAAAACTATTTCTGGTACTATTGGTTTCATTATATTGATCAGAAACATCAGGGGAATAACTTGAACATAGACCCATCTGATAGTAGTTCTGGTGTCTGAAAACACGTAAGTTCATACTTGCCCTCAAATTTGTCCTTTTCCCTCTGTCTTTTTCAAATAGGAAGTCGCTGACATCTCAGGGAAAGATTAAACACAGTCCCTTTTACAGATGGATACATGAGTCTGTTGTGGTCCTAAGGCTCAGTAATAAACATAGAGTCGTTAGTAAAGAGAGCAGGATCTGGATAAACTATGCATAGCTCAAACCACAAGGAAGATTCTCAGGCAATATAGGGCTTGTAGAAGATCTTCTTCTTTGGTGCATAGGGCCTTAACTTAATCCCAAAGTCGACAGACTTGACATCTGAGGATATGGTCAATATTTCCTTTTGCCTCTCAGCTGCAGGATTGTTATCTCTCTGATGACATCCATGGTCTCCATGCCTGCTGCCTGTATGTAGCATGATTAATAGAAACCCAGAGGCAGAAACTGGGATTCAACCTGAAGGTCAGAAAAGCAAAAGAGCTAGGCACTGACTCTTACCTCTACCTCAGTCTGAAAAGATGATCCATAGTGTCTCACAGATCCTCAGTGGATCCCTCTGAAACAATAGACACACATAGCCTCCCAATGTTCATCAGCCAACCAGGCTTCCAAGTCTCACACTTATTAAACCACACAGGCCTGTCCAAAGGCAATTCAGAAAGTTGTGTAGAGAAATGTTTTTGAGGTCTTGAACATATCACTTTGAGGCAAATTTAAAACTTATGAGTAAATATGGAAAGTGTAAGAATATCCCTTGGCATTCCCCCACTTTATTTTTAAAATAATTGTTGTTTTTAATGTTCTATGTATTATTTCAATTGTACTATGACCTTAAAGAGTATAAAGAATACACGAAACTGTAGAAGTAGGCACTCCCATAACAGCAAAATTTTGTGTATAAGAACATACTGCAGTAGCAACTTGTGTTTTTTGGATAAGGGCTGTTCACATTGTTTTAACAGACACCAACCTTTAAGTGTTTAACTTAAAACACCAACCCTTTTGAGCACATTTTTGTTTTGTTTTCTTATCAGCAATAGCTATAGCTGTCCCTGAATTTTCTCTCAGTCAGTTGTTTGCTGCTTGTGTTTTCTAGAGATAGGGTTGCCAGAGTTCAGTATTAATGTCATATTTTAATATAATTGAATTATTTTCAATTTTTATTTAAAGCAAGGAAACTTGGCTGAAGGAGAGCAGTAAACCTTTTTTTTTTTTTCGTTTCTGTCTCTTTCTTTCATTTCTATCTCCAAGCTATTCTTGTCCTGTCCATCCCAACTTTCTGTTTGGTAGACTCCATCCTGGAGGGCCTCCTTCCAAATATATCCTTCCATTATATCTTCTGCAACATTTCTTTTCTCTCAAGTTATGTGGGCTTTCATCCTCACTGCATCTGTATCCTTCCTGTGCTAGTTTGTGTATGAGCTCAGTTAATGCTGAGTTTCAGTCTTCCTTCCGGATACCCATTTTGGGTGAGGATGTGCAATCAGGGGTCCCAAAACGTCCTATTATGACTAGAAACTCTGAGTCTCCTTTATTTTACCCAATAAACTGTCATCAAATTTAAATAAACAGAAGAGTTAGCTAAAATACTCAATGACTGAGAAACATCTAATTAAAGATGATTGATTACAGCCAGTTTAGTCTGCTGAGTTGCACAACCAAAGATATTTGTGTTCATTTTTTTATGTTGATGGTGCACATGCAATTTTTTAATATAGAATACATGCTCCTTGGCCTTTTGAAGATCTATCTATACAAGCATTAAAAGCAATCTCTCTAGAATTTTTAGATGTGATTTTCGGGAATACCAGTGTTCCTTTGAATTCAGGTGTTGCTCTTCTGCACGAGTGAGCCCTAGGCAGAAAGGCAGCATTTACCTGGAGAGCTCTCAGTTCTGGTGAGATCATGAGAAGAAGGAAATGCCCTTGGTTCTGCCCTACAGCTATTGGGAAGTAGGAACAGATTTGAAGTCTATTTTGCTCATCCTGACAAGCTGTGTTCAGTTGAAAATTTTCTCTTTCTTTCCATTTTTAAAGTTTTATTCATTTAATTTTTAATTAATTTTTTCCATTTTGCATACCAAACCCAGTTTCCCGTCCCTCCCCTTCTCCCACCTCCTCACCTCCTTCATTACCACCACCATCTACTCCTCAGAGACACACCAAATCAAGGCAAGATCAACTCCCTCAAACACATATCAAGGCTCAGGAAGGTGTCCCACCATAGCGAATGGACTCCAAAAAGCCAGTTCATGTACCCAGGATAAATCCTGGTCCCTCTCCTAGTCCCTCCTCCCCCCAACAGAATAAGCCACATAACTGTCACATGCATTCAGAGGACCTGGAGGGATGGCTCAACTGTTAAAAGCTAGGCTCACAATCAAAGATATTGATTGAATTTTCAAGTGGCCAGGTCAGCTGTAATTGAAACACATTGCAGACAACTGTCTTTGAACAGTCTTTAAAGCAGCCAATTTCCTCCATCCTTGTACAAGGTCCCCACACTTGTATACATCTTCAGAAGTTTATAGCACTTCCTATCTCTCACTGAAGCCTGATTGCTCCTTGGCAGTCTTCACTGGCATTATTAAAATCCATTTGTTTTAATTATAATTTTTTGGTTTATTCCCCTTTTACTTGTTTTTCAATAGCACTTTTGAGTCTCCCTATGAGATCTGCATAATGCTCAAAGGGACCTTGTTTAATTTTTATATAGCTAGAAACTTAGTTTATTCATAGGCTCTCCTAAGTCCCCATACCAGCGCAGGGAAATTCTCCTGATCGTCTTTAAATATTTCCAAGTGTTTTTCCTTATTTCTAATTGTGCTTATATAGGAGTATGTATATGCAGATGCCTTTGGTCTCTGTGATAGGGTGTCCTATTCCTCAACATTGGAGAAACAAGTGCTTGTGATCTTCCTACATTATGTTGGAAGCTAAACTAGGACCTCCACAGAGCACTGCACAATCTCAATGGGTGAACTATCTCCTCAGTTTCTCATTTCTTTCAGTGTTGATGGGACCCTTCTATCTGTTCTCCAGTGCATGCCAACACCTAAGACTGGACTCTAACGTGAGCATAGATGTTTATTTATACCTATTGTTTAAGCAGTGTAAATGATTGCTGCCACTTCAAAAGTGGTCTATATAGATATAGAAGCTTTAGTCTTTTAGATATATAGAGGTAGAGAGAGCATGTTTATGAGAGAGAACATAAAGTACAGAAATCTAGCGTATAGAATAACAGAAATAAAATTTTAGTCTCCATATTTTTTAAAATATTATGATTTTAACATAATAAATAACATCATATTTGTAATCACAAAATACCCCTTTATTAGAAAAATAGTTTGAGATGTCAAACTCCTTCAGAACTTTAACTTATAATCTAAGAGATACAAAATATAAATGCAAGAAAAAATAATTTATAAGAACAATTCAAGGATCTGAGCTGCTTATAAATCATATATTTCAACACAGAAGAAAGTACTAGGATAATTAATAAAATGTGGATGGGAAAGTTGGACTGATAAATTGATATGTCAATATTAATATATGATTTCAGTAAGTACACTATTTTCTTGAATAAATGGTAAAAGTGATAGATATAGAAGGAGGAATATCTATAATTTAATAACAATTGTTTCAGAGAGGAATCCACATTATAAGAAAGGAAGAAAAGAAAACAAAACATGTATGTTTAAAGACGGTGTTACTTTATCAAAAAAGAAAGAAAGAAAGAAAGGAAGGAAGGAAGAAAGAAAGGAAGAAAGAAAGATAAAAGAAAGCTGGGAGGTGGTGGCGCACAACTTTAATCCCAGCACTCGGGAGGCAGATCTTTGTTAGCTCAGGGCCAGCCCGGTCTACAAGAGCTAGGTCCAGGACAGGCTCCAGGCTCCAGAGCTACAGAGAAACCCTGTCTCAAACACTGCCCAGCCACCCAAAAAAGGACTGTGCTACTTTAAATTATAATGTATGCCAATTTAAAAAAAAAAACTATAGCAATGCTTTTTTTTCTTTTTTTATTGACACAATTTGGCAATTGCATACATTTATACAATATGTTCTGATAACTCTCTCCCCACACCTTTGCTTATCTCCCACCCATCCCTGTAAACCACCCTTATTCTTACCAGTGTCTTCCACAGACCTGTAGCTTTGTTTTACAGCCTGTGTGGTTTAACTAAAGTCACCTTGGGATCATTGGACTGGAAACACTCACTGGAGCCTGATAGCAAGGACTCCCCATATCTTGGAATCCATCAGTAGCAAGTGTTTTGGCCACAGGAGGGAGGACTCCAAAGCGTCTCTTCCATTCATACTTCACTGTTCCATTCATACTTCACTTCATTCATACTTCACTGTTCTGCCCCGCCAGCCATCCCAGTTTCCATCCAGAGGGCCATCGGAAGGGTGAGCTTGCTTCGGGCCTGCAGCAGGGGCCCTGCAAGGAGGAGCTAGGACTTTCCCCCACTCCATAGACTCCCAGGTCACCCTGCAGTGCAGGTTCCACCCTGCTAAGCTCTCCCGCCTGCCAACCAAGCTTCCATCCAGGTACAAATTCCTATATTTCTCCCTTCCCACTGGGGACATAAAATTTCCCCAGCTCAGCTGCCTTGCACGCTGGGCCTGCACTGTAGGCGCATCCCGGAAAGAGGTAGTGCCTGTGCTTCAATAGCCTGCCTGAGGAAAGGTAGGCATTCTATCAGTGAATTCCATGCCCAACAAGGGAACCTGACCCGCTACCAGAAGTTCCAATAGAGAGCATTTGAAGGAAGAGATGGGCAGACGCCAAGGCAAGACCTCCTCCAACAATCTGAAAAACAACATGAAAACACCAGATCCCAACGACCCTACAATAGAAGGACTTGAACACTCTAACCCAGAAGAAGTGGGAAAAAGTGCCATTATAAAAGCAATAGAGTCCCTTAAACAGGATATGAATAACTCCCTTAAAGAATTGAATGAGAAGTATAACAAAAAGTTTGAAGAAATGAGTATAGAAATGGATGAGAACTATAACAAAAAGTTTGAAGAAATAAGTAAATCCGTGAATGATACCCTGAGAAACCATGAAAAAACAATCAAACAGGTAAAGGAAACAGTCCAAGAATTGAAAACTGAAATGGAGGCAATGAAGAAAACACAAGCCAAGAACTGGCTGGATATGGAAAACCTAGGTAAACGAACGGAGACTACAGAATCAAGCATAACCAAAAGAATACAAGATATAGAAGAACGAATCTCAGATTTTGAAGACACCATAGAGAAAATAAATACTCTGGTCAAAGAAAACAGCAAATCCAACAAATTCTCTTCAAAAAACATTCAGGAAATCTGGGACACAATAAAAAAAATCAAATCTAAGAATAATAGGGATTGAAGAAGGAGAAGAACTGCAGATCAAAGGCCCAGAATATATATTTAACAAAATTATAGAAGAAAACTTTCCCAATCTAAAGAACAATAGTCCTATGACGGTTCAAGAAGCATACAGAACACCGAATAGACTGGATCAAAAAAAACAGCCCCTCACCATATAATAATCAAAACACAAAACATACAGATTAAAGAAAGAATATTAAGAGCTGCAAAGGAAAAAGGTCAAGTGACTTATAAAGGTAAACCTATCAGGCTTACACCAGACTTCTCTATGGAAACCATGAAAGCCAGAAGATCCTGGATAGAGGTATTGCAGAAACCAAGAGACCATGGATGCAAACCCAGACTATTATACCCAGCCAAGCTATCATTCACTATCAACAGAGAAAACAAAATATTCCAGGATAAAAATAAATTTAAACAATTCGTAGCCACAAATCCAGCCTTACAGAAAGTAATAGAAGGAAAATCGCAACCCAAGGAATCCAACATTGCCATCACTGCCTACAATAACCCAGACATCTAGCAACCCTTCACAACCACAACTCAAAGAAGAGAAACACACAAACTCTACTACACACAGACAAAAAAAAATAATAACCGGAATCAGCAACCACTGTTGTTAATTAATTAATATTAATAACTTAATATTAATGGACTCAACTCACCTATAAAAAGGCACAATTTAAGAGACTGGATAAGAAAGCAGGATCCAACATTCTGCTGTTTACAAGAAACACACCTCAACCACAAAGACAGACATCTACTCAGAGGAAAGGGTTGGGAAAAGGTTTTCCAAGCAAACGGACCTAAGAAACAAACTGGTGTGGCCATTCTAATATCTAACAAAATTGACTTCAAACTAAAAGCAATCAGAGGAGATGGAGATGAACATTTCATACTCATAACAGGAACAATTAATCAGGAGAAAGTCTCAATCCTGAATATCTATGCCCCTAATATAAAAGCACCCACTTATGTAAAAGAAAAACTTTTAGAACTCAAGGCAGTCATCAAACCACACACACTAATAGTAGGAGACTTCAACACACCTCTCTCACCAATGGACAGGTCAATCAAACAGAAACTCAACAGAGAAATAAGAGAATTACTAGAGGTAATGAATCAAACGGACTTAAAAGATATCTATAGAACATTCCACCCCAAAAGGAAAGAATATACCTTCTTCTACGCAGCTCATGGAAACTTCTCGAAAATTGATCACATATTCAGTAACAAAGCAAACTTACACAGATACAAAAAAATATTAGTAATCACCTGTGTCTTGTCGGATCACCACGGAATAAAGTTAGAATTCAATAACAATTCAAACACCAGAAAGCCTACAAACACATGGAAGTTGAACAGTCAACCACTGAATCATCCCTGGGTCACGGAAGAAATAAAGAAAGAAATTAAAGTCTTCCTTGAATTTAATGAAAATAAAGACACAACATATTCAAACCTATGGGACACAATGAAAGCAGTGCTAAGAGGAAAGTTCATAGCACTAAGTGCCCAATTAAAGAAAATGGAGAAAGCACACATTGGAGACTTAACATCACACTGAAAGCTCTGGAAAAAAAAGAAGCAGACTCTCCCAGGAGGAGTAGAAGATTGGAAATAATCAAACTGAGGGCTGATATCAACAAAATAGAAACACAGAAAACAATCCAAAAAATCAACGAAACAAAAAGTTGGTTCTTGGAGAAAATCAACAAGATTGACAAACCCCTATCCAAACTAATCAAACGGCAGAGAGAGAACACTCAAATTAATAAGATCAGAAATGAAAAGGGGGACATAACAACAGACACAGTGGAAATTCAGAGAATCATTAGATCTTACTACGAGAGTTTATATGCCACAAAGTTGGAAAATGTACAAGAAATGGATTGGTTTTTAGATAAATACCATTTACCAAAGTTAAATCAAGACCAGGTGAACAATCTAAATAGACCTGTTTGTCGCAAAGAATTAGAAGCGGTTATCAAAAACCTCCCGACCAAAAAAAGCCCAGGGCCAGATGGTTTCAATGCAGAATTCTACCAGAACTTCCAAGAAGAGCTGATACCTATACTCCTTAAGGTATTTCACAATATAGTAACAGAAGAGTCATTGCCAAACTCTTTTTATGAAGCTACAGTTACCCTGATACCAAAACCACATAAAGACACAACCAAGAAAGAGAATTAGAGGCCAATCTCAATCATGAACATCGACGCAAAAATTCTCAACAAAATCCTGGAAAACTGATTCCAAGAACACATTAGAAAAATTATCCATTATGATCAAGTAGGCTTCATTCCAGAGATGCAGGGCTGGTTCAACATACGCAAATACATCAATGTAATCCATCATATGAATAAACTGAAAGAAAAAAAACATATGATCATCTCATTAGATGCTGAAAAAGCATTTGACAAAATCCAACATCTCTTTATGAGAAAGGTGTTGGAGAGATTGGGGATACAAGGATCATACCTAAATATAATAAAAGCTATTTACAGCAAGCTGCCAGCTAACATCAAACTGAATGGAGAGAAACTCAAAGCCATTCCATTGAAATCAGGAACAAGACAAGGCTGTCCACTCTCCCCATACCTCTTCAATACAGTGCTAGAAGTTCTAGCAATAGCAATAAGACAACATAAGGAGATCAAGGGGATTCGAATTGGAAAGGAAGAAGTTAAACTCTCGTTATTTGCAGACGATATGATAGTATACATGAGCGACCCCAAAAACTCTACCAAAGAACTCCTACAGCTGATAAACACCTTTAGTAATGTGGCAGGATACAAGATCAACTCCAAAAAATCAGTTGCCCTCCTATACACAAAGGATAAAGAAGCAGGGAGGGAAATCAGAGAAACTTCACCTTTCACGATAGCCACAAATAGCATAAAATACCTTGGGATAACTCTGACCAAAGAAGTGAAAGACCTATTTGACAAGAACTTTAAGTCTTTGAAGAAAGGAATTGAGGAGGATACCAGAAGATGGAAAGATCTCCCTTGCTTTTGCTTTGGGAAGATCAACATAGTAAAAATGGCAATTCTACCAAGAGCAATCTATAGATTCAATGCAATCCCCATCAAAATCCCATTAAACTTCTTCACAGACCTTGAGAGAATAATAATTAATTTTATATGGAAAAGCAAAAACCCCAGGATAGCCAAAACAATCTTGTATAATAAAGGAACTTCTGGAGGTATAACCATCCCTGACTTCAAACTCTATTACACAGCTACAATATTGAAAACAGCTTGGTACTGGCATAAGAACAGAGAAGTAGACCTTTGGAATCGAATAGAAGACCCAGATATTAACCCACAAACCTATGAACACCTGATTTTCGACAGGGGGACTAAAGGTATACAATGGAAGAAGGAAAGCATCTTTAACAAATGGTGCTGGCATAACTGGATGCTAACCTGTAGAAGAATGAAAGTAGATCCATATCTATCACCATGCACAAAACTCAAGTCCAAATGGATTAAAGACCTCAACATTAATCTGACCACTTTGAACCAGATAGAAGAGAAAGTGGGAAGTAGTCTACAAGACATAGGTACAGGAGACCACTTCCTTGGTAGAACTCCAGTAGCACAGACAATAAAAGAATCAATGAATAAATGGGACCTCCTGAAACTGAGAAGCTTCTGTAAAGCAAAGGACACCATCAGTAAGACAAAAAGGCTACCTTCTGACTGGCAGAAGATCTTCACCAAGCCCTCATCAGATAAAGGCCTGATCCCCAATATATACAGAGAACTCAAGAAACTAGACACTAAAACTCTAATTAACCCAATTAAAAAATGGGGTGCTGATCTGAACAGAGAATTCTCAACAGAAGAACTTCAAATGGCCAAAAGACACTTAAGGTCATGCTCAGCATCCTTATCGATCAGGGAAATGCAAACCAAAACAACTATGAGATACCATTTTACACCGGTCAGATTAGCTAAAGTCAAAAACACCAATGATAGCCTATGATGGAGAGGATGTGGGGTAAGGGGAACACTCATCCATTGTTGGTGGGAATGCAAACCTGTGCAGCCACTGTGGAAATCAGTGTGGCGGTTTCTCAGGAAACTGGGAGTCAACCTCCCTCAAGACCCAGCAATTCCACTCTTGGGAATATACCCAAGAGATGCCCTGTCGTACTACAAAAGTATTTGTTCAGCTATGTTCATAACAGCACTATTTGTAATAGCCAGAACATGGAAACAACCTAGGTGCCCCTCAATAGAAGAATGGTTAAAGAAAGTGTGGAACATATATACATTAGAGTTTTACTCAGCGGTAAAAAACAATGACATCTTGAATTTTGCATGCAAATGGATGGAAATAGAAAACGCTTTACTGAGTAAGGTAAGCCAGACCCAAAAAGAGGAATATGGTATGTATTCACTCATAAGTGGATTCTAGCCATAATTAAAGGTCTTTGAGCCTATTATTCGTGATCCTGGAGAAGCTAAATAAGAAGGTGAACCTGAAGAAAATCATGTAGTTTTCCTCCTGGAGATTGCAAATAGACAAGAGTCCCAGGTAACCTTGGGTGCATGGGGGCGGGTGGGAGAGTTGTTAAAAGGGGAGTGGGTTAGAGAGAAGGGAGTAGGGGAGGAATGGGGAAAGCTCGGGGGACTGGGATGGGGGAGGGAAGAAGGGTGGATATGGAATCAGGGAAGAATATATCTCAACTAAGGGAGACATTTTTAGGTTTACAAGAGACTTGATTATAAATGGGATCCCAGGTCCAAGGAGAGATCCCCGGATTGTTCCCTGGGCAGAGGAGTGGGTGCCTGAACCGTCCTTGGCCCATAACCATACTGATGAATATTTTGCTTATCACCATAGAACCTTCATCTGGTGATGGATGGAGATAGAGACAGAGACCCACATTGGAACACTGGACTTAACTCCCTAGGTCCAAACGAGAAGCAGAAGGAAAGAGAACGTGAGCAAAGAAGGCAAGACCAGAGGGAACCTTCATCCTATGATGGATGGCGATACAGAGGGAGACCCACATTGGAGCACCGGACTGAGTGCCCCAAGGTCCAAATGAGGAGCAGAAGGAGGAAGAACGTGTAAAAGGAAATCAGGACCGCGAGGGGTGTGATCACCCACTGATACAAGGGGACTGATCTAATGAGAGTTCACCAAGGCCAGTTGGACTGGGACTGAACGAGCTTGTGATCCAACCAGATTCTCTTAATGTGGCCGGATTCTCTGAATGTGGCTGGCCCGGAGTCTTTCTCAAAAGCCATTTCAATGACACTGGGACTTGTTTCCTCTGCATATACTGGAGTTTTTGGGATCCAGTCTGTTTGGATACTCACCTTCCTGGACCTGGAGGGTTGGGGGAGGAACTTGTACTACCCACAGGGCAGGAAACCCTGACTGCTCTTAGGGATGGAGAGGTAGGAGGAGAGGGAGTGGGGGAGTGGGAGGGTGTTTGGAGGGGGGTCGAAATGGAAACTTTCATAATTTAATAAACTTTGAAAAAAAGAATTTAAAGAAATATACTTCACTGTTCCATTCATACTTCACTGTTGACAGACCCATTGTTATATAGATTCAGAGCAGGCATCCTTAGTTGCTCTGAGTTACTTAGTTCAATGACCTTGTCTTCCCCAGAAGATTGCATTTATCTGAGAGTGGACACAGATTCTTTCTACCTCACTGTCTGTGTTCTTCCCTAAGTATTTTTGAAGGTATTATAACTTTTAGAAAAGGAACACAGCATAGAGTTAAAATTAGTTACTTGATTTTAGCTTGCAAAGGTAAGCTTGAAGTTTACTAAACATTTAGACAAACAAAACATTTCTAATTTGAAATACTTACCTGGACAAGTATAGCATGGGCATTGTATCTGAATTTAGAATTAATATTCAAGAAATATTTTAACATATGCTCTTTGGAGTGCATAATAGCACAAACCAACAATACCTGTTTGATTTCAAAATTTGGGCAGATATAGAATTCAGGCTAAGCTTGACCCTCTTTCATCTTTTGCAAAGGAAAAACATTTTTGGTGTTCAGGTAGAAAATGAATGGCTACCAGGGAAAATAATACCTGAGATATATGGTTGTTTAGAGATTATGAAATAGATTTAAGTAATTTGGCTTGTAGGCAGTAAATATCATTCTCATCTTAGGAAATGACAGGGGAACAGTTTCCAAGAGAGTATGGTCCCCTTTTAAGCCCAGGGAAAGTAAAGTGGATCAGAGGCCAGGAAATGCCAATTACTGCTTAATTTTCCAAAAGACATTAAAGTGAATACTGGAGTCTATGTTCCCGTGAATTTTTAGAAAAACCCCTAATGCTTTCTGATGATTTATATGATATTGTTTGAGATCTCTAGATAAAGGAATTAATGAACCCATATAGCTAGCCCATCTCTACTCAACTGTTCTCTGGGTAGGAGGAGATTATTGAGTCCAACTTCAGTGAGGTATTAAAGTATTTACTTCACTGTCACTTCTTAGTAGTGGAAGTACACATACCTAGTTTACAAAATCTGCCTCACTGAGTGCCAACAGAAGAATATGTGCAAGTACAGATAGAGTGCTGCAAACTGTAGTGTGCAGAGGTCTGGTCTTCATCCCTGTTTCAACATCAGTTTATCAAGTTACATGAAGACATGCCACGTCTTCCAAGCTACAGCAAAACATAACTGTAACATGAAACAACCTTTTTATAAATTGCATTTATTTATTTATGTATTTAGGTGCATAGTCCACCGCAAGTTTGACTTTCCTATCAAAGCTTGAAAGCATTATTCAACAATTTGAAAAAATTCATTTCACTTAGCTTTGTTCTAATAAAAATGAAAAATGGACTTTATATAAATTTAAAGTTCTGACCACTCCTAAGAAAAACTTCTTTTTGTAGCAGACATCTTGTTGCTGAGTTCCCCAAATGATAAAAATGCCGAGAACAACTGACCGTGAGGTGCCCAGGCCAAATGATGCATGCACAAGGTTGGGGAGCGTCAAGGAAGAGGGTGTGGGATGACAGTCAGTCAGGTGACTGGGAGGCCAGCTGTGAGATAGTTCTCTCATGAGATCTCAGCAATGCGACCCTCCGGATGCCTGCAACACATAACAGGACAATGCTGAGGACCAGGGAAACTTCACCATGTTCCATCCCTAGATGAAGGGCTGCAGGCAATCAATTAGTGCTAATAAAAGGAGAATCCACATTCTCCAGGATTGAGCTACATGATAGGTTATCTAATCCCAAGTAGTGATGTCTAAACATGTACATATTAGTAATGAACTCAGTAGTTTACACACACACACACACACACACACACACACACACAAACACACACATGTATGTATGGAAATATGTATATGTATGTTGTGCATATAGCAGTTATTAAAGAAGAGGTCAAGAATTTGAAAGAGTAGATGGGGCACAAGAGAAGTTGAAGAAAGGAGAGGGAGTGGTATAGATGATATAAATACTGCACTTATGTTTTAAATTCTCAACAAATTAAACTT
This sequence comes from Myodes glareolus, assembly GCF_982192425.1. Taxonomy (NCBI): domain Eukaryota; kingdom Metazoa; phylum Chordata; class Mammalia; order Rodentia; family Cricetidae; genus Myodes; species Myodes glareolus. The sequence goes on from NC_142049.1 coordinate 51,452,829, forward strand.
AAAATGTAGCAAAGAACTACAGGCAAGTAATAGATGCCTATGTGAAACTAAATAGCTGGATCAGAAGAATATATAGGTCATATTTTTTTGTGTCATCTAAATTTAGAACCAATATTTGAAAGTGATAGGAAACTGTTTGGGACGAGTAAGGGGCCAGTAGAACAAGGAAGGGAGACAAGTAGGACGCGCTGCCCAGTTTCATGACAACTTGACACAACATAAAGTCTTCTGAGAAAAACGCGTCCTTCAGATAGGACTGCCGAGAGTAGAAAATTGTTCTTAAGTGCTTGATGGTGGAGGATCCGTCTCGTTGTGGGTGGCGCCATCACCGGCCTGGTGGTCTTGGGTTATATAAGAAAGCACCGTGAGCAAACCATGAAGAGCTAACCAGTAAGTAGCATCCCTCCATGGCTTCTGTATCAGCTCCTGCCTCCAGGTTCCTGACCTGTTTGAATTCCTGCCTTGACTTCCTCTGGTGATGAACAGTGATATGGAAGTGTAAGTCAGATAAACTCTTTCCTCCCCTAGTTGCTTTTAGTCATGGTGTTTCATCACAGAAAACAAAATAAAACAAAACAACCAAAAAACTAAGACAAGTGTAATGAAGGTTAATATGACCATAGCACATGTATGAAAATATCAGAGTGAATCCAAAGAGAGGGCTTGGAGAAACATCTGTGCTCCCAGAAACTCAGAAGCCTATGACAGGAGGGTCACAGGTTTAAATTCCATTTAAATAACTTACTGAGAGGGTCTCTCTCTTTCTCTCTCTCTCTCTCTCTCTCTTTCTCTGTCTCACACACACACACATACATATATAGCATACATGTACATATACAATCCATTCATGCACTCATATCATGTAATACACACATACATACATTTATTGTATTAATATATAATTATAAAGTATACATACATAGTAAATATATACATAATCATATATATGTATGTACGTAGAAGGAACTTTTTCACAGCTTAGCAGCTGATCACTCTTCTGATATGCTTGTCTCTAGGACCCACCCTAATAGAGCAAGAAATATTTTTGTAAATTAATAAGCGTTAATAAAATGATATTACTTTGATTATTTTCAGGCTTATTTTTTAAAAGCCTCCTAGAGCCAATTAGTGCACAAACATTTTGATGTAGATTTACATTTAATTTTCTAGTTGCTGACTTTCCCTAAAGTGAAATTGCTTAAGTGTCTTTATGAAAGACTTTGTGTTTTTAAAGATTAAAAATATCAAGCTTTCCTTCATTTGTAGAATGTAGATTTAACATTTCAAAACTGAATAAATTAAATTTTATTTAAAATTTCATTCTCATTCCACAGATAAGCTCTATTGGATTATTTATTAAGATACTTCATAGGTCTTTATCAGGGAAAGAAGTAGGAAGAGTGGAATCAACAATAGTTTGGAAATGGAGAGATTAAAGTTTCGATGGTCCACTCTTATTTGTGAAACATTGGAAAACAAGCTTCTGTAGTCCATTCTTCAGGGGGAACCAGTTAAAATCCTTAAATCCTCCAAGGCCTTTGGACATTACTACTTCCTACACAAAGATTTTTGTCTTTGTTTGTTTCCCATTGCTAAGGCAATATTGCCCCTAAAATTATTCTTAATACATAACTTCTTTAACCTTCAATAGTGTAGTCGGTTTCCCCCAGAAATAAAACTTACTAATAGTCAATTACTGGAGTATTTACAACACTCTGTCTTCTAAATCTAAAGTTTAACATCCTTTATTTTTCACCTTATTTTAGTTTTGTTAAAAATTTCATCACGTTTCCTCTTTACATCTATTGAAACACACCTTGGCTTCAGTACACAGAGGTCTCTTCATGATCTTGACCTCTGCTTGCTCCTGAACAGAGCTTTGAAAGCTCACCCACCACTGCGTTAATTAGGTTCCTTTCAGTGGACTCATTGCAACATGTCAAGTGTGCATTGATGTCCTTAACTGACAGACGCTGAGGAGAGTGAACACGCAAGTGGCGCTTCCACATGCAGGGAAAGATGGCATTGTGCTGTGGAAACATCTTAAAGGTCAAAGCCCTGTAATTTGGTAAGTGTGGCTGTGCTGAGAGTAGTCCTATAAATAGATCCTTTAGTATAATGTGTTATTTTTAAAGAAATATTTCTAAATTCTGTGAGAGTCTCTAAAGGCTCCAGCTTCACATGTCAGAATCAGTTTCTTACATGACTAGAGCCCCAAGGAGATGGAGCATGGGCACAAAGACAGCCTTTGTTCCTGCACTTAAGCTGCAGACAAGAATATAGCTTTTTTGTTATTTTTTTAAATAGCGTTAAATAAGAACTCAATAATAAGAAATGTGATGTGGTGACTTGAACATCATATTTGTTTCTGAGTTTCCTTAACAGGGAATTTTATTTTGAGAATGTCAGTCCTTTCTTATTCAACATTCTCAGCTCTGCAAGGTGAACTTAGATTTACCCAAACCCATTTTCCCCTCTACTTCCCTTCACAGTGAGAGCAACGCAGCATACTGTGCGTACCCATCCTCACACTTTCTCCTTTCATTTCTCAAGGTCATTCCAGCACATCATATATCTCTAACCCTGTTTTATTATAACTGTCTGTGCAGAAGTGAATGTATTCTAAAGAGATGTTTATGCATCTCCCTTTGGCTATCATAATATTGAAATAATGCATCCTAAGAAATTGGAATATCTTCAGGAGCATCACGATTCAAAAACTGGTGAGTGTGTCTCTTGAAACTGCTTTCACATAGTTCTGAGTAATTAATCACCTCAGAATAGAAAAATGATGAAGGGTTGGAGCATAACTTGATTGGAATTGCTTATCTAACTTTGCACCTCTTGCCTTCCATTTAAACCTGAACTTCCTATTTAGGATCATGAGGGTGAACTTGGGGTCACTGTACTTTGCTTCTCTTCCCAAATATCTACATTGAGTATGTCTTCTCTTCATCTGTTCATTATGATATGTGTTTGGTAATTGGACTGCTGAGAACAAGTGGTGAAGCTGGCATATTTGGGGACTTACAGGGTCCCGTAACAGACCCTAGTTTCAGTAATGTTGTCATTTTCTTTTTAAAATCACTTGAAGTTAACCAATAGAATCAAGACTGTCACATAAACAAACACATAGAACATCTAGACTGCTTCAGGTACCATCTCCTAGACCACAAAGGTGCCAGTATTAAATATATTGCCTCTTAATAAGGTAGCAAGCAGTTTCTGTCACAGTTGATAATTTGAGAGAGCACAGTATTAGGACTGATGATTAAAACAGACAAGAAAATAAACACAAAAGACAGAAGAGAGGCTAGTCACTGCCTAGCACTGTGATGGAGTCAAAGATCGTTAACAAGCAACCACTGTCCAAAAGTGTGATATAGAAACATTAGTATAATAACAACAAAACAAACCCTCTAACCCAAAAGAATATAAGAGAGATTATTCTGGAGTCAAATATGAACAGCCATGGCTTGAGAACATGGATTCAGGATACCTCAAGTAACAGAATGTAGTTATAGTTTTATAAAATTTTTATAGCAAGAGAACAAAAAAATTCATAAGCCAAGTAAGTTGCTCTTTGAATTCGTTTGTGAAAACACGAGACAGACAGGTTATGGCAAAGCAGGAAACCTCTGCTGTGGTCTTGGGTGCTGTCTGGTGACATGCTTAGCCTTTGTGTTGGTAGAAACTTGAATTCTGTTTGTATCTTCCCAAAAGATTTTGCTAGATAATTGTCAAATACCACTCAGAGGCAGGCAGCAAATGGCTACTTAGACAGTGGGCTAAAGATAAACATGATTTATGTGAATTTCATGCCCTTTAATTTCACTACTGCATAATCCCACTTTTTTCTCATTTTTTTTGGGGGGGGGGGAACAAAACCTTCTGTTGAGATTCCCAAAGTATAAAATGAGACACCACAGAACAAACATGTCTCTAATAGGTTCAGACTGGAAAGCCTTCTCCATTAATGGTTAAAATCAGTGTTGTTCCTAGTCTTAGGTGGCACTGAGGAGGTGAAGTGAGGTGGGGGAGCTACCAAATATGTTGCAAGTACAGATGTAAAAACCTCCTGATAAGCTCTGCAAATCTGGGAATTGTCTGAGCTCAGTTTACCAATTTTTCAAGTTCTGCCTCTCTGCTCTCCCACCCTGTCTCTCTGTTCTCCCACCCTGTCTCTCTGCTCTCTCCACCCCTGTCTCTCTGTTCTCCCTACCCCTTCTCTTCCTTCTTCATCCATGTGTCTCTGTCCTCTTCATTCATGACTCTCTGCTTGCCTCATTCCTGTGTTTCTGCTCTTCTGACTCCTGTCTCTCTTCTTTCCCCACCCCTGTCTTTCTCTCCATAGAGAAGTTCTTTCAAATGAATCCATCAGGGAGTCATATCTTCACACACCTGTTTCTGTCTGATTTACATGACTTCCTTCTGCCTGTAATGCAGTCTCTGCTTTGAGGCTCTGTCTAACCTCTACATTTGGTTGTTTGCTTTGTGGCAAGTTATAACTGTAGAATTCATATAAGATATTAATCAATGATTGATCAAAGATAGCTCATAAGTATTTCACTGTACTCTCTACAAGTGTAGAATGGTTGGAAGACACATATTAAATATTTATTATCAAAATTGACATCACTTATGCTTTGAATATGATCAGGATAGATGATGATACATGTATATAAGAGCTGTACCCGAACCTCTAAATGGTAGTGATGGAGGTGGACCACTCTTACAATGTTAGACTCTCAGATCCAGTGCATATAGACTGTACTCCTTAGTTTATTCATTGCTAATACACAGAAGTCTTAGTGTTTGAATTTGTAGTTTGGGTCCTATAAAAGCATCATTCTTTTAACCAGATTCAGATAATATGAAAACATAACAGAAAATAGAAAAGTAGTTAGCTCACATTTTCCTTGCCAAGAAACATTAAACCAAATTATCATAAAGCATTAGTGAGTGCTAAACATGTATTATCTTCATGTTTCAGAGCAGTGTTTTAAAATATAGAAAATTATTCTTAACAAAAATTCCATTGTCTAATACAAGAATATTTAAAATATATTTTAGGAACAATATTTAAAAATATGAACAAAATGTACATATAGCAACTACATTCTAACATTCAGACTTTAAGAAATGTTTAATTGGTTGGCAGCAGCCCTGCTCTTGGCACGTTTGAGAACAAAATGCTTTAAAAGCTAATTATTTTGGCAGAACTCCCCTTCTTCCTTCCTGGCTGTACAAATGTCCAATGCAGTCTGTCTAAGAGACCAGTTCCAGAAAGGATGCTACAACCAGGATTCACTGTTGACCTCTGCTAAGAGATACTCATGGTGACTCCACCCTGCTGATATCCCTGCTAGCCCAGTAGCCACCCAGAACCTAGTGCTCCTGGTTTATGCCTCCTCCATCTGTGGGAAATGCTTTCCTCTGTCTGCCTGGCAGCTGCTCTGAAACTGTTTCAATACTAAGATGGTTTTGACAACCTCCTCCCTATCTTATTGTCTTGTCTAGTTCCACTCTTGCCTGTTCAACTCAAACAGAAATCTATTTGGCTTAACATAATACTACTTGGCACAATACAACTGTAGTCTTCTAAGAGAAAAGTCACAGCTTACTCCTCTGTGTGCATTGTTGCTCTTGTTTTTCCTAATTTTTCCTTGGAAGTTAATTCCTTCACCTGCTACCTCAACATGATGATAGACATTACTTACTACTGTTTTGTGTCCTGATATTATTTGTATTTTCTCTTTTCTATCTCACGTTCTTTTCCCTTCCTACCTATCCTCTCGTCCTCTCAAGTGTCTCTGTGTACTGCTTCCCTGTGTGTGTGTGTTTGTGTGTGTTTGAGAATATACCTAACATTGCCAGTATGAGCTCAATTCTAACAGCATTCATTTCCCTCCTATGAGTTTAGAACAATACACTTGCTTACTAATTATTCACAGTTACAATTTATAACCATATGGACTCATAAGGTAGGGTTCATAAATTCTACTATTATTAATCTTGTAGCTTCATTCCCAAGACCTTGTTATTTCATGTATTACTCTTTGTATTTCCAACAAACCCCAAGGGAAACTGATAAATTAGAAAAGAATTTCTACAAAATTCTAATACCAACCATGCTTTACAACAAACCCCAAGGGAAACTGATAAATTAGAGAAGAATTTCTATAAAGTTCTAATACCAACCATGCAGACATGTCTTCTGAACGGTTCCATAAATTGAGTTTTATCTTGAATTTGAATATGTATTCTTATGGAGGATGTCAGAGTCAGTCTCCACAGGGTTCTACAGTCCTTACTTTCCTGTCTACTCAAACTTCTGCTCTGACAATGATTACACAGTGTATGTTCTCATCAGTTTACATGTCTATTTTTGTATTACCATCAATATATGCAATAGTACAATTTTTATTGAGTTTGTTTTTATTTTAACTCAGAGTCATTTTTTCCACTACTGAAGCTTGAACCTGGGGTATTATGTATGCAGGTCAGGGCTCTAACCTGGGGTACATCACAAACTCTCTTCATACTCTCTGTGATGAGGTTTCTGTAGAAACTTTCAGTAGAAACTTGAGCCTAAGTGTATTGTTCTGATTTATCATCTCACTCTATAAAAAAAGTTAACCTTAAACTGTGAATCCTTCTGCTTTAGCCTACTGACTAGCTGGGGTTATATTATAGGTCTACATCACCAGAACAGACTATTTACTAATAAGTAAAATATTTTCAAATTTATTACTTGAATCCACTTAAACATATAGCTAAAATAGTCTCGTTCTGCTATTTGACTTTATGTTATTATTATTTTTGTTACTATTATTTGCATGTGTATGTGTGATATATATATTTGTGCATGCAAGAGTCCTAGGGCCAGACTGTATGTGTTGAAGTCACAGGAAAACTTGAGGGAGTCAAGTTTTTTTCTTTTTTTACCATAGGTTGTAGAGTTGGAACTCAAGTCAACAGGCGTGCACAGGCCCTCTCTGCTCTTCTTCTTCCAAACCTTTAGACAAATTATCCAAATATAGAATCTCTTTATCTCCGCTTCATGTGTCCTTAAACTCTTTCAACGCCATATAAACTGCCTGCCTGAAGATTTTTAAATTCACCACAAAGCAGTGGACACTCCATGTCTTCTCTCCTTTTACTCTGTTTCATGTGTTTATTCACTAATCGATGTTCTGTGGCAGTCTCGCTATTTCCTCCGAGTCCTTTCTAACTCAAACAACATCATCTGGAACCTCAGTTGCTATTGTCGTCATGACTGGTGCTGTAATTTCAATCTTCCATTCACCTGAGTGTTATTCAAACAGTGATCATTGTGATTGTTTTTCTTTTGTCAAATAAAACCCGCAATATCCTTCAAAAGTTTCTCATCTCACACACAATAAAATTTAACTTCTTCATCAATATACCCATGTTTTATTACACACTTCTCAAAAGACAGACCAGCTAAACATCAAAAGTCCCAGTCTACAAAGAACAAAGAACTTCTATCATTTTATTGCTGCTGTGTTCTGGGCTTACTCTGTGTGTATCTGTGTACATTTTTGTAAGCACATTAATAAAAATATGCCTATCCTATGAAAATGACCCTGTTTATTGCTCTCGGGAGGTTTATTCAGATCAATTACCTTGAATTGATGGAGATGTTAAAACGGAAGATGCTATTGATATGAACCCTCAGGTCATTAAGGGTCCATTGCTATTCAAATAAGGCTTTCAAGAGAGAGTTGATATCTAGCCCATGCTGGTATTGGTGGTATATTTGAGAGGAGGGTGGGGGCTATGAGTTTCATCTGATTACATATCTGATGGCAGTGTTGGAGACCAGTATTTCTGTGATATGGACTTTACCTCTGCCAGAGAGGCAGTGATGGCCCTGTCTTTTTATGGTGTGAGAATTCATTCCCTGATATGATATAAACAACATATCCTGCTGTGGGACAATGGTCTGTACCCTGTCACTTGTATTTTAAATAAATGCTGTTTGTATTTTAAATAAATGCCAGGCAGGAAGTAGAGGCAGGGCAATGAGAATTCTGGGAAGAAGGAAGTTTCAGTCTGCAGTCATTACCCAGACAGAAAGGAAGCCAGACACAGAGCAAGCAAGATGTGACTGCCTCTCCAATAAAGGTACCAAGCTATGTGACTAACACAGACAAGAATTATGGGCTAATATAAGTTATAAGAGTTAATAAAAGCCTGAGTTAAGAGGCCAATCAGTTATAATTAATGTAAGCCTCTGTGCGTTTATTTGGGACTAAATGGATGTGTGACCTGATGGGACAGAAAACTTGGTCAACAATATTCCCTCTTTATTAGGTCCCATCTACAAACTATAGTGCCACCACAGTTCATTCAGGGGAAACAATGGACTTATTAGGTTTCCTTACAGAGCTTGGGTGAGAGGTTATGACAGGTCTACAGGTAAAGGAACCACACGAGGAAGTCTCCACTAACCATGAAGATAGATCATTCATAGATCCATAGACAGAACTTTATTCAATAAAAACAGAAAAAAATGTAGAAGGCTTTAATTATAGTTGCATCTCAGATGGGCTTATCATAATGCTTTTATTAATTATCTAAAACAAATATTTGCCATAAATTCATATTATTTAAAACAGAGATTCAATATAAATTGAACAACAATGGTTGTAAGGCATAGTGTAAGCTGTATAGATTTTTCATTATGTTAGTATTTCAGCAATATATTAATCATGCAGAAAAGTAGCCATGTAAGAATATCACCCTTTACATTTGAAAATTTCCTTTTGTGCTATAATTCTTTTTTAAAAATATTGTTGAAGATAGCCACACAGAGAAAAAAGAAGGCATACATAGAGAATAATGACTTTAAGTGTCTGTTATTGTCATCATTTACTTCATGAAAATTTTGAATATTTTCTTTATAAAGCTGCAAATGGTGTTTGTTTATTTTTATACCTATTGAAAAAAGTATTAGAAAGACTCAGCCTCAAAGGATTTGGGGCCAATCTCCCTTAAACATGCAGTGTGTACTCCTCAACGATGCATTGCTGTCTTTCCTAACAATTCTGATGTTTTTAAATCACAGGTCAGACATGTTGAGAACCTCGCATGGTACATCATGTATGACATTTTCTTCTGTCTGTTAGTAACCAGACATTCTTTGTGTTTCTTCTCTGCCCTACCAGTTATTACTTGCTTCTCTTCATTATCCTTTGGGTGATTCTTTAACCCAGAAGCAGGAATCGTTTTTATTGTATCAGACGTCAAAGCCACTCAGCAGAGGTCAGATGGTCATCTTTGAAAATATTGAACCTAGGTTATCAATTAAACAACTGGTTTTGAAGCATGTGGATCTTTTTGAAACGTATGACCTAACTCTCTTTATGTGATGTTTCATTAAAGGTAAACTCTATAATGTCTGGTTTGATTTCTAAAGCAGCATCATGGATCTTATCCTCTGGTTTCTGCCTTACCCTCCTGTGTCTTCAAGCTCTTTGGACTCGAAACTAGCACGCAAACTGATCAACGCTAAAGTGAAGATACAAAATCTGGAGTGCTCTAAAGTTCAAAATACTCTGATTGATTTATCTAAAGATATGTACCTGTGCAATGTAATGATGTAGGTTATTACTGGGTAACATAGGGTGGCCTTGGATTCAGAGAAATCTTCTTTACTCAACATTTAAATGCTGAGATTACAGATGTGTGCTGTTACATTAGATTTCAAAATATTTTATTGTGTAAAATGCAGAAAGTTCGTACTAAGAAAGGTTGTCTCATGTGAACAGTCATTTAGATATAGTATTCTTTATGAACAATAGAGGAAACACAAATCTGAAGCACCCACATGTAAATCTAATACTAAATATTTTACCAAGATATTTCATTGCATGTATAAATACCTTGGTCTTATGACTTCAAACCTGCAGTAACTTTATAATGATTTTCTCAGAAGTTCAAGAGAATCTTTAAAGCATTCTTTAAATTGAAAAACGCCATAGATCTGTTACAATGGGATATTCCATTTTAAGTGGCAATATTTTCTCTGCTTGACTGGAGTTCTATTATTATAAAGTTTTACAGAATTGTTTGTGATCATACTGATCTTTCTTTACAGGATCTGGGGAAAAGTATCTCCATGGGTAGATACTTAATTACTGCTGACAGTCAATCTTCAATAAAACTGTGATAAAACACTTTTATCCATCTCGTAAAGGCATATAGCAATAGGAATACCAAATTTAGAGTTAAACTTTGCATATTATGTCCAGTCCTCTAGTATAAACTTATCAGCTTGACCATCCTCAGCCTGTTATCATTGGCAAAACTGACCAACAATACCAGCTTGCAGGTACATTGTGAACATGCTACAGGCAGCAAAAATCAAGGCCTTGCATGGTAGCCACTCAGGATCATTGTTTTTAGTAATATTAAGATTCATTTATGGTACCTTAAATATACAAACTTCGAATTTCTGAATATTTCATGGGAATAATATGTGCCTTCTCATGCTTTCTTTTATTAAAAAGCATTCTAAAACTGCACAGTTATATATAAATAGAAAAATAATCCATTACTAGTTAAAAATTAGAATGGCCTGTGACTGATTTCTCAGTTCCACAAAAGATAGTTACCAAGAAACACATTTATTGAGTCAAACCAGCCAAGCTTTCAAGACAAGAAAATTCCTGAACAGCTATATTTGATGACCTATGGATCAATGGACTGTGAGCTACTTGTCTGTTCGCTTCATTCCTCAGCTGAGTAAGTCAACAGAGAGAGCTGATTTGTTGCTGCAGTTAGGAAGTACTCTCAAACACTGTCTACTAGAAATGCCGTACTCCACAATTCGCTCAGCATATGCCTCAGATTTATTGTTCTAATTTTATCTAAGCAGCAAGGGAGCAGTGAATTTGTTTGATCCCTTATTAATCCCCAGTAAAGGCTTGAGTATTCCATTTATATCCACTAGATGAGTATGTAAAACGAAAATGAAGAACTTCTTGTGTGTCCGTTGTTGTCTCATTCAGTACAGGTGGAGATCGAGCTCATTTCAATCAATAAGAAAACAAGGAGTGCAGATAAAAATCCTCTGCTCGACCTGAGAATGATAACAGGGATCACCTCACTTTCATTTCCTTGCTGTCTGTGTCTCTAGCTGACTAGATGAGAGCAGTAAAGGCATTACGCTGGTCAATTCCTTGTACAAAGGCAATTCTTAACATGCATTTGCAGCTTTGGAATCAAACCAGTGTTTCATTTATGCAGTACCAGGGCTGTTCCATCAAGCTGCATTCTGAGCTTCAGAGGAGAATTTTATTAACCAAATAGTTCCATTAGCCTGAATAGTTTCCTGTAGCCTGAATAATAAAAACCCAAAGATAGATATTGGGGTTCAAGCAGAAGATCAAAGCAATGCAGTCAATCACCAGAGAGACCTTTTTTGTTTATGTTTTTCTGTTTATTGTTTTTTGAGACAGAGTTTTTCTGTAGCTTTGGAGCCTGTCCTGGAACAAACTCTTATGGATCAGACTGGTCTCAGACTCACAGAGATCCGCCTGCTTCTGCATCCCAAGTGCTGGAATTAAAGGTGTGTGCAACCACAACCCAGTTTAGAGAGACCTTTTACTTTTACCAAATCTTCAGACTGAAAGGGTGAGATCCTGTCTCCACTAATCCTCAGACTCTACACTTCAGTGAGTTCCTGTCCCTTCCCCTTTATATTCCTTTCTCCACACAGCCATTATGCTTCTGTCTTTACCTCAGAAGTGCTGAGATTAAAGGCATGTGATGCCAAACACTGGGATCACCTTTGTGTGAACTTTTTCTCATTTAGACAGATTCAATCTTGTGTAGCCCAGGGTGGCATTGAGCTCATAGAGATCCATCTGCCTCTGTCTTCTGCATCTTGGGATTAAAGGTGTAGGCCACAACTCCCTGGCCTCTAGTTGTTTACCTTTGCATTCTGATCTTTAGGCAAACTTTATTTATTAAAATACAAATAAAGTATCATTACAATCTCCTATTACATTTATTTTGTAATTCAAATCTTAATAACAAGTTTTACTGGGAGGAATGGACAGTGATAATAAATTCAGGCAGTGTTGGTGGTAGAATCCAAACTGGCCTTTAACAGAATTGTGTCAGTGTGTGTCAGTTATAAACACCCTGGAAATAAAGTGACCATAGATTCACTCTATGGTCTGCAATCTCCAAAAATCCGTAGCTTCTACTCTACATTTTAAAAACGATATTACTGTAAACCTAATCTTTATGCATGAGCAAGAATGAGGAGCTGGAAAGATGTCTCAATGGTAAACAGTACTTTCTCCTTTTGCACAGAATCAGGTTCTGGTTCCTAGAACACTCGTGAGGAGTCTGCAGTCACATAGAACTCTAACTCCATGGGGTCTAAAGCACTCTTCCGTGGTTATTGACACAAGTACACACACACACACACACACACACACACACACACACTCAGAGAGAGAGAGAGAGAGAGAGAGAGAGAGAGAGAGAGAGAGAGAGGCAGAGTGCCAGGCAAATTTAAAAAGCCTGGGTTGACACTAAAAGTTCAACAAATCTAAACCTCAAGGATCTTCCTTACCCTATACATGCACACTTTATAGATCCTATTACTTATCAATGTATAAACTGAAAATGTCCTCAATACTCAGTAATTTGTACTCAGTGGTAAAGGAAAACTTCTTGGTTTCAAATTCTCAGTCAACCTCAATAGAAAAAAGAATGAAAATCCTTTAAGAAGAAATTAATAGTCAAAGCAAGCTGTCCTTATTCATCTGTCTATCCCAACTCACTTGGCCCCTTTTATTCATTACTATTTGCTCATCTTTAAACTATCTGTCTATCTTCTAAACAGTATAAATAAGTAAAACTTCCCTGAAAAGAAATTTCCAGGACAAGATAAACTTACCGAGTAACCAATTTTGAGAAAAAAAAAAATTGTTCTACAAATTTGAAAGTATACAGGAGTGACTAATTTCCAAATTGTTTTGAGACTACATTTATTTTAAAGTGCAAACCAGAGAAAACTATCACAACAAAGGAAAGTTATAGACCCATGCCAAATCAGAATATAGGTACAAAACTATAAAAATTGTTAGAACAAGAATTTCAGCCATATATAAGGGAATAGTGCATTACAACCAATTTAAATATACCCCTAGAAGTGATTGCTGAGGCAATATCTCCAACTGTATACCTTTTCAAAGTTCTTTAGAAAATTCTTGATGTTAAATTTAAGACTGATACAGGTCTCTAGACTGTATGTTTGTAGTACAAAATAATGAATTTAGAAATAGCATGCATTCACCTATAAAATTTATGATACTGAAAGTTACATCTTTTTTTTAAAACAGTGTTAAGTTTAGTGCATGCACAAAAGTGAATCTTTCGAGAGACATATTTGGATCTAATCTACATGGAAAGTAGGAAAAGACAAGATCTCCTGAGTAAATTTGGAGCATGGGGACCTTGGGGGAGGGTTGAAAGGGAGGGGAGAGGCAGAGGCAGGAAGGGGAGGAAAGAAAATGTATAGATCAATAAAAATGTATAAAGCAAAAATAAAAACAATCAAAAGGTGGATCATTGGAATATACTGTACCCAGGAGCTCTTCTGTACAGTGCTGTATATGCAAAGTGAATGCTGACTTGTGTGTTATTATTCTGTTTCCTCTTTCACATTACTTTTTAGACAAATTTCCTTCCATTTTTCTTTTTTTTAATGAGAAAGTAATTTTATTAAATTATAAAAGTTTCCATTTCCGCCCCTCCTCCCAACACCCTCCCACTCCCCCCACTCCCTCTCCTCCTCCCTCTCCATCCCTAAGAGCAGTCAGGGTTTCCTGCCCTGTGGGAAGTTCAAGTTCCTCCCCGCTCCCTCCAGGTCCAGGAAGGTGAGTATCCAAACAGACTGGATCCCCAAAATCCAGTATATGCAGAGGAAACAAGTCCCAGTGTCATTGTCAATGACTTTTCAGAAAGACTCCGGGCCAGCCATATTCAGAGAATCCGGCCTCATTCAGAGAATCTGGTTGGATCACGTGCTTGTTCAGTCCCAGTCCAACTGGCCTTGGTGAACTCTCATTAGATCCGTCCCCTTGTATCAGTGAGTGATCGCATCCCTCGCAGTCCTGATTTCCTTTTTCATTTTCTTCCTCCTTCTGCTCCTCATTTGGACCTTGAGGGGCTCAGTCCGGTGCTCCAATGTGGGTCTCCGTCTGTATCGCCATCCATCGTCGGAGGAAGGTTCCCTCTGGTCTTGCCTTCTTTGCTCACATTCTCTTTCCTTCTGTTTCTCGTTTGGGCCTAGGGAGTTAAGTCCAGTGTTCCAATGTGGGTCTCTGTCTCTATCTTCTAACCTGTGCTTGCTTCTATAACTTGGTATCTTTTATCATGGCATTAAGAAAGAAACAAAACAGCCTTCTACCTTCTCCTTTCTGTGCTTCATAACTGGGACACTTTTCGGCAAGTACTACTGTGATGATGTTAAGCAGCCTGGCATTTGTTCCTGACTTTTCCTGTCATCCCCGAGGGCTGTGCTGCAAATAACGGTGTTATCAGACTCATAGGACAAACATCCAGGCCTAGGTGTTATGTGCAGAGCAGCATAGAAATGGGGATTCTGCCTTTAATGGCCTAAGATGAGAGGGACGGTAAAATAGTAATCAAATAATTCCATACAAACCTGTACAATAATAACAGTAACAATTTTAGGAAAAAATGTTTCTGGTATAAGATCAAAGATGTACTACTGGGAGCAAAGGCAAGGAAGGCTTCGCTGAACAGCAAAGACAATTAGGTGTGTGAGGAGGGGTTGGAAAATTCACAAAGTCTACATTCCTTTCTCAGGACAGAGAAGCCTAGTCTAGACACGTGAAAACCATACATTTGCCTTGTTTGGTTCTCTGTCTGGTCTATGATATCTTTACTGTTATTATCACATTTCTATAAAGCATAAACTAGTGACTTAGGTATGTTCTTTAGGGATATATGAAATGGATATAAGATAATTTAAAGACACATGTTACATTTAAAAATGTCAAGTTGAGTTCCCAGAAATAACAACTTGTAACCCCGCATCCTGAGATTCATAAACACAAGACTTTTGTTCTTGCCCTTGAGCTCATGTTCTTTTTAAATGTTAAGAAGTTAACACCATCTGGGACTTAGAGAAGTCGCCTTTTGCTTAAAGATCGTAAAGATCATTGCAGAGATTTTGTAAAGATATGGCATGGTTGAGTGACAACTCTGTGGAAAGCCACACACTCCTTCTTAATGGATAGGAAAATGTGTGGTTATGTCTATATGAGATTCAGTAAAAATTTTCATAGCAGATATTTTTTAAAATATCATTGCTCGCATCCACTTAATGATTGATTTTGCACTGTGGCTTTTATGCTGCAAGTAGCTGCTGGACTCCCTCTTACCCCGAGGAACTGAAATGTCCTTCTCACAGTGTAGTGCATTAACAAGATGGACAACCATCATTATTGTTGCAATCTCTGTTTTTACAACTTCCCTTGTATTTCACCCAATGGGCAAATTGCTACACTCTGGATAACCCAAAACAAGGAATAAAATCTCCAGTAGTAGAGGACGATCATCATTTCTCACTCAAATATCTTCTGCAGGTCAATCATCCTACCAAGATGTCCTGAGATCTCAGTTCATCACTAATGCTATGGATTGAATCTGCTTTGTCTCCTGAAAGTGTTTGAAATTTACTTTCTATTACAGTGTTGCTCGAAGGAAGGACCTTCAATGATAAATTATATTTTTATAAAGGACAGATGACTTTTCATTTCGAGAAGAGGATTGATTTTCACTGCAGTTGGTTCATTTTTATAAGGGTTTGTCAATATGAAATTGGTCCAGCCTTTGGTTCCTCTCCTCATTTCAAAATTCTCCAGCCATCAGAGCGTGATCAATGATGTGATGCTCTTGCTTTTCCGATGCCCTTGAGCTTCACAGCCTCCAGAACACAGAGAACTACACCTTTACTCTGAATTAGATTTCAGAAAACAGACTCAAATAAAAATCTTGTGCCAAACTCAAGTGAATCCAAGTTTCAACTACTTTTCTTAATGACATCAGAACCAGAAAGAGCTGTGTTCAGCTGACAGGGTGTTATTTTGGAGCCACATCTCTACTCCTTATTGAGATGCCATTTCTTCATTTTCTCATTGTTTAGAAAAAGAAAAGTTGAGTTACTTTATAAAACCACATGCAGAGATTCATTTCTTCATTTAAGGAAAGGTGTTTTAAGGAGTTGGTGTAGGGGAAGGACACACTCCGTCCTCTCATTTATCATGGTCAATTTTAAGCATTTTCTGCAGAGTTGTCTCCACTCTGGCCTGAGAGTCTTTTCAATGCATTGCAATCATTGCTTTCAGTTCCTGTTCTGAGCTGAACTCTGTGAGGTAAGGTATGGCATTCTTCTAAAGCAGGAACGAAAACCACTGAGACCAGGCCAGCTCATGGCCTTCCAGCCCCAGAATGGTGAGAAGATAGAGTGGCACTGTTCCATCCTCCAGCTAAGCCTTGGGTTTCTAGTTTTTAATGTCATCCTTGGCACACCGAGGAAGCACAGCACAGCCATCTTCCTGAAGAAGTCACTTTGTAACTTTGAATAAAGCTCCTTGTATGAAGAGTGTTTCAAAGCCAGGTTTGGAAATTTACCTGGCTGTAATGTCTAGTTCTGGGCACTCTGAAGATTATTAAATGTATGTAAAGATACCTGGCTCATTTAGAAAACAGGTACCCATAATGTCACATATTTATGTAGTCTTTAAAGTGCTTTTAAGTCATCAACATTAGCCATCAACAGGATGATTGCTAAAGTTCCACCAAGTCAATTTTACAAAGAAATTGTTAAGAGTTCATTTTCAGTGGGAGAGATTCCAGTGAGGTAAGCCGAATTTGCTCACAGAAAGCTTAATTTGCAAAGCTAATTTCTAAATATGCAGATTGTCTACATGAGGGAGGAAATAATTGAAGATGGTCTGAACTTTCGATTCTTAAGAAAAGCTCTGATGAACAAGTTGTCTCGAACAAGTTTCCCTGTATGCACATTCAGAACTCTCCAGCTGGATCTTGCTCCATTTTGGAAAAGCAAATGAGTATCAACAAATACACACTTGTAATTATACTCCAAACGACAGTCTATTCTAAATACAATACACATTCTAGTGAGCTTTAACTTTAGATGAAGCTTAAAGTTATCGGGGAAGACAGTCTCAGGTGAGAACGACTTTGATTTCTAGTTGATGTATGTTGTCCCATCCTACTGTGACTCCCACCGTCTTCTGGAAAAGTGGACCTGAGGTTTACAAAAAGGTATCTAGTCCTGAGCTGGAAAGATGGAAAGCACCACAAAGTCATGATTTCTGCTGTAATCCCTAGAGTGAGTTTGTTGGTCAGTGGTAATGTGTGTGGAACAAACAGCAAGGAGGTCTGGCTTAAAGTTCTTGCCCTGACTTTCCTCAATGGTGGACTATAGTCTATAAGCTGAAATAAATCATTTCCCTTCTTGAGTTGCTTTTAGAAACAGTGTTTTATCTCAGCAATAGAAATAGAATGATAGGCTTTGAAAATGGACAGAACATGCCAACTTAAGAAAAACTGAACACAGTGTGAGCTTTAAACTGCTGTTGCTGGTAGAATGTCTTCTGAAGCATCCAGATGTGTACCATATACCAATATCATCCAATGCATTCAAGTCTTCCAACAGCAGCTATTCTGACATGTTCAGGTTCCACAAAGGGAAAATTCTTTTGCCAAATGGTGTTGAAAATTAGTTCATTTCAGTGATAATAAAAGTGATGGTCTGTAAGATTTAAAATATATTAATAAAGGATAAATTATTCTTTGTATGTCTTGTTGAATATCACTGAACAAATAAAACATAATTCATGACATTTTGAAACATTAGCAAGGGTTGTGGTCATTCAGTTTTGCTTTTCCATTCAAATTTATTATCTTTTTTGAAATTTAACTTCACACAGTATGATTTTTGTTTCTTTTTAGTGCACCAGAAAATAATAAGTTACAAGTCTTTTTATATTTTTGTATCTCAGAAACTAAAAGGAGAGTAGTCCTGGTTGAGTCTTTTGGATTTAGTGCAATGACTTACACAAGTATTCTCAGAAGAGAGAAGAGAGAAAAGGTGCATGACAGTGGAGTACCAGGGAATTTATGAGCTCAGACATTGGAGATTTCATCCTCTCCTGGGATATTATCCTGATAAAGGCACTGCAAGAAACAGGATTCAAGTACTTTTATTCCTCAAAAAGAGAAACTTTTAAAAATAGATTCTCATGGTAGCTATATTGCTACAAAAATGTATTTTAAAATAGTAACATTTTAGTTAAAGGCTGGTACATTTACACAGCTATTGTAAATTTTAAAAATATTTCCAGTATATTAATATTTTGATTCTCACCAAATTGCTGTATTGCCTTTGAAAGTAAAATAATTAAGACATTTTCCTCAGTTTTGTAAGCTAACAAAAGTACTCGTAATAGATGGAAGCTTTATCTTTTATTAATAATTCAATGTATTTACATAATATGTAAAATCATTAAAATAAAAGGTTCATATGCTTTATTGAATTAGTAATTATTCAGTGTATAAGTATTTTTTATTTTTTTCTAAGATTCACTGATTAAATTTAATATACATGAGAATTTCTACCAACATGAATATTTCATATGAATTTTACTGGAAATAGACTAATCTGCTTAAAGGAAACTTAAAGTTGTAAAAATAAAAAATCTTATTATATGTTTCAGTTTCTGCAAATATAAATATAAATATCACTAGAAGTAAATGTGCAGGTTTAATTCTGTTAATATTGAACTCACACTAAACATTCCTTTGCAACTGATGTAAAAGATGGGTCAACTGAACAATTTTCAGATATACAGTCATGCTACACTGCTTAATTGTCACTGTACTGTTACAGTCAAATGATTAAATTCATTATGCCAACAGCTTGTAGGAAAGTGAGTCCAGGGCTGTGACTCTGGACTTGAGAACCTGTCAACTTTAACTCTTTTCTCGGATTTAAGTCTATTTTGTTGTTCACACATTTACTGGAAAGATTGACTCCACACAAAACTCCCTGAAAAATAGAAAAATTCTAATAATATAATTGCAAAATGTATGTGATAATAATTACCATGCAATAAGAATAAAGAAGAATGTAACAACTGAACCAACTTTTATATCAGCAAAAAAGGTTCATCAACTTGACAGTAGAGAAGGCTCTAGGATTCTCCATTCTTAGATCACATAAAAATGCTACCATACTGAAATTAATGACAATGCATTTTATACTTGACAGCAGTCAGTTATTTCAATCTTTTTTTCTCATAAATTAAGAGAAGAGATAATAAGTGAAGGTTTCAGTGCTAGTAGGTTTGATTTAACAAATTCAATCAATGATAATAAACTTGATTTAACAATTCCCCGGGTATAAATATCTCAAAGGACATTATGTATTACAAATGTCTATATTTTGTCTGGATTATAAAATTAAGGAAGTACATGTGGAGTATGCCGATGGAAGCTATTCTTGGAAGTATTTCATCTAATTCTCTAGTTCTACAGACTTTAATAGAAGCACAATTTTAAAAATAAGAAATAATATTCCCAAATTATCTTTATATGTAAACAACAATGTTGGTGTAAAAGAATCCAGTTGGAACATTTTCCAGCATGATATCAATCACCAGAACATGCAATATTGCAACCACCAAGGAAATAGGATTGAATAACCACCAGATCACGGGTCAGTGATATAAGCACAGCAAGACCTAGCAGATAACACAGTGTTATCTATGAAGATTTACCCAAAGACAAGAAGAAAAGAGTTGGAAAGCATTCAGGATCTGATATCGATAGACAGTATACTGCTTCAAAACAAAATAGTGAAAATAAATCAATTTAAAACCAGGTACCAGGGCCCCCAAGATGGCTTAATAGGTCAAATTATGTGTCTCCAGGACTAAAAGCCTGAGTTAAACTCCTGAAATTCACATTTTATAAGAAAATAAAAATTGTCTTCTGAACTCAACATATAAGGTTGTGCATGCTTGTGAGACCACATGCATGTACATGTGCAGAGAGAGAGAGAGAGAGAGAGAGAGAGAGAGAGAGAGAGAGAAGAGGGGGGGTGAAGGAATTAATGTAGACTTTTCCTCAAGAAAAAAAAGAAGACCCAACAGCTGTATGAAAATGCTTGGTATCACTAATAACCGTGGAAACGCAAATGACAACCACAGAATCCATCACACTACTCCAATAGGAACAGTTTTTTGTTAAGAGAGCGAAAGACAGAAATGAGGAGAAGCACAAAAGTGAAGCACCTGCCCAGATTTTCAACTCTCTCAAGTTTAATCTTAAATACCACTAAGAGTATAAACAAAGACATGTTTTGGCAGGGAACACCAGAAAAGCGAACTCAAGCAGAACATCATTCAGGTTGCAAAGTTCTCCAAACAGGTGTCAAATTGCAGATGAAGGCTGAAGAGCGGTAATGTACCGTGATACCCTGCCTAGGTGCCTCCATAATCTCTGTCAGTTGACACATCTTTTTGATGCATTTGCAAAGCTCTGCCTGCTTTCTAATATTTTCCAATGCAATTAATCACAGTTCTTCAGGGGTATATTTGTTTGTCATTTTGAATAACGTATTGTCACCCATTCATCATTAGAAACTGGATCTCTAATCTGTCTGTCACATAACAATCAAGAGTGTTAGTTGTGAAGGGTTAGACAAATAGTTAATAAAAAGCATTGTGTCCTAGGAACCATTATGGAAATTAAATATTCATAAACTGAATACTCCAATCACTTTCAGCTTTATGCTAAGACAAGATCTCCAAGAAAAAAAAAGTAATTTGAACCTGTAAATGTGAAGTCATCAACTAAATGTCTAGAGCCCTTGTGTGGTAAAAGTCACCAAGTTTTACCCACAGGGAAGAAGGATGCTCTGAGGACACAGATCAGGAACTACGGGTCATAGAAATCTTCAGCAGAAACCAGGCCAAGAACTCTCAGTCCTTGATATTTCTCTCATCAGCACATTTATGGTATTCTGTTAAAGTGGTCCTTCCAGACTACAGAAGAACAGACCCGCAGACATGATCATACAATAGATAGGTTAGTAGACAATGGATAAATGATAGGTGTCATTAGATGGAAGGTATATTGCTGACAGACAGATGACAAACAATAGAAATTTGGCAGATGTTGATCATAAGAGATAAAGAAATGGCAGATGTGATGGATGAAAAATCGATAGTGACAGAAAACAGACAGACAGACAGATACTGTGGATGACATGGGTGTGCAGATGACGCTAGTACACGTATTTCTTTTATTTAGTTTCTTTTCCTAGTACTGAGAGTGCTAGAATAAGTATTGATTTTGATACAGTTTTTGAGGCATATTTCAATCTATTGCACTGACTGATCTATTAGTTCTGTGGTCAAGAAATATCCTCTACCCTACACTCAGCCTCCAGTATTTGGGACTATAGCGACTTAGACTAAGCACAGCTAAATTTCCTGTATTCAGAGAAGTCCTTCTTTACAGCTTGTGCAGTGGCTGTGCAGGTACAGATCCATCTGACTATGCACAATGTTCTTTTTTTCCCACCAACTCTTACTATTTGCCACTTTGATGACAGTCATCTCAGTGTGAGGTCACAAAATTCTTGTGGTTTTGAACATGTTTTCCTATAACTATTTCTTTTTGAAATGTTTTCTTTCGAAAAAGACTACTCAGGATCTTTGAACAATTTTGCAGTCACCTTAAATTGCATCATTTGCAAGAGAATAGGTGGAAATAAATATCCAAAATGTAGCAAAGGTATATTCATAAATAAAAATGTTGTGTTTCCTCTGATATACAGGATCTAAATTCAAAAGGAAAAGACTTTGAAACAGGAAGGGGATATATGAAGAGAAGGAACCAACTGTAGGGTAAGAAAAAAGACAATAATGACAGATTAGATAAAATAAAAATATTTGTTCATGGAAATTTCACAATGAAATCCATTATGCTGTACAAGTAAGCATATATTAATATAGCAGACAATTGTTACACAAAGACAAGAAGAAGTGATAACAATGATATAAGTCACTGAGACGCTGTGCTGTCACTTGCACACATGGCTTATTAACTACATATGTTATGAAGTAATAGTCTGTGGTGCTGGGATTTATTCAAGGACTGCACACTACAGGCGACCACTTTGCCATTTATTTTATTACCTTGGCCTCATTTTGTAGTGATGAATATTAGGGATAAAGAATGGGTTATAGATTTGAATGTATGAGTACAGACATAGATATAGGTCTGTGTGTATTCATTACTCAATTATAAATCGCAAGAACTAAAAGAATTTAAAAATATGTTTGAGCCAAATGCCTCATTTTAACGAGTGTATTACCTACTACTGCTACATCAGTCCTCCATTCATTTCACACCATCTAACTGGTTTTCCTCGTAAGAAGACGTTGTTGTGATACCTAATCATGGTTTTCAAGTTGACAAAAACGGGAAGAGGAAACCTCTGCTTTAGAATGATTTGTGTATCCTACAGTTTTCTTGATTATCAGTTGACGTAAGATTGGTCCAACATACTGTGGGCAGTGCCATCACTAGACAAGTGGGCCTGGTCTCTGGAAAAAAGGTAGCTGTACTGAGCCTGGGAGCAGGCGGTAAGAGTGAACCACCACAACCTATGCTTCAGTTCCTGCCTATAGGATCCTAACTTGAGCTTTTTTTCTGGTTCCCGAATGATGGGCTATAACATAAGTCAAAGGAATCACTTCTTTCCACGGTTAGTTTTGGACAGTGTTTTACACATTAGTAGAGAAGAAAGTTATGGTACTCACTTTCTGAGCAGCTAGAGTTCCCCCCGATTGTCAGGGAGAAGGAATTCTGCTTGTCTCTTAGCTCTGAAACTTCGGAGTGAGTAAGAAAACTTCCCCTTTGAGGAAACAGTGGGCTGCTTCTGTGAATTATGTCTTCCTAGCTGTACATAGGTTTTTATAAGTTTGGTTTTCATTAGTTTTCAACATCCATTTAATAGTTGAGAGAGACAAAAGCAAGGCTGTAGGACAAATTAAATCATTGTTTTTCTTCAGTAAGAATGGAAATTCAAATTTGCCATAAGACAGAATTGCAGCTGAACAAAAGGCTGTCATATTCATACACTAGATATTTCATTTCGCCATTTGTTTGAAAATATTGCCTGTACTCATGAAAAATTAATTCTTCTGTATAGTGATTTAAAGCAATGATGTTAAACGAAGGTCAGTTCTAGTCTGATTTTGCATCACTTCCTCGGGGTATTCACATGTAACACAGGAAACAGTGTGTTTTCTGTGATGATCATCATAGGAGATTATTCATTTGCTTAAATATGAAATGTTTAGCAAACAAATCCATTCTGCACCATGGCATTCTCTTTAAATTTAGAATTATTCACAATTATAAGCTTTATGATAAAGCCGTTTTCCAGTTTCCACATCAATTTAAAATCATCTACTAAATGATTATGAAAATAGTGTATTAGATAATTTTATCCTTAGGATATTGTCAAAATGTAAATATATTAATATTTTCTAGCACTGTTTTCAGGAAAAAAGCTTATAAGACATATTATGCTCTTAAGAATTATGAGTGATTATGTATCTTTTGGACATGTTAGTCCAAAACAGTTACACAGTGAGATAAAACAGCAGTTTAGGACCATGGACACATGCTGTTGTCATTGTATGTTCCTGACTGTGTTAATTTCAGCCCATCATGGTATGATATTTATAATTTTTATTTTACTTCTTTACTTTCTATAGCAGGAAACTTTTTATTAACATTGAATATGTATTTGAATTTTTCTATAAAATAATAGAAGATAGTTCATGCAGAAACCCTGGAACATCTAATAAAATAGACTTAATATTGATTTGAGAGCAGAGTGAGATTTGGACATCCAAAATTAAAGAGCAAAAAAACTGGAGATGAAATCTCTCTCTCTCTCTCTCTCTTTCAGCTATCTGTATATATATATATATATATATATATATATATATATATGTATGTATGTATATATACATATATACATACATATACTCTGTATTAAAAACTACAAAATAGGATCACTGAGCTCATTTCTCCTGTGTAAACATTATCCTCAGATGTGAAAAATCAAGTATAGTGGGGACTCTGAAGGAGCTGAAGGCAGAAAGTGGGGTGAATATTATCAAATACACAGTGTATAACATATGAAGTTCACATATGAGTAAAATATTCTATTAAAAATGGGGGAGCAATACAGAGCTACAGTAAGGAAAATGGCTTAGTATTGACATAAAAACAGAGATGCTGACCAATGGAATCAAATCAAAATCCCGAATATTAACACACAAACATATGAACACCTGATTTTCAACAAAGGAGCTAAAATTATACAATGGAAGAAAGAAAGCATCTTTAACAAATGGTGCTGGCAAAACTGGATATCAACATGTAGAAGAATGAAAATAAATTTGAATATCTATCACCATGCATAAAACTCAAGTCCAAATGGATTAAAGACCTCAATATTAATCTGACCACACTGAACCTGATAGAAGAGAAAGTGGGAAGTAGTCTACAAGACATGGGCACAGGAGACCACTTCCTAGGTAGAACCCCAGTAGCACAGACAATAAGAGCAACAATGAATAAATGGGACCTCCTGAAAATGAGAAGCTTCTGCAATGCAAAGGACACTGTCATTAAGACAAAAAGGCAACCTACTGAATGGGAGAAGATCTTCACCAACCCCTCATCAGACAAAAGTCTGATCTCCAAAATATATGAAGAACTCAAGAAACTAGATATTAAAACTCTAATTAACCCACTTAAAAAATGGGGTACTGATCTGAATAGAGAATTCTCAACAGAAGAAGTTCAAATGGCCAAAAGACACTTAAGGTCATGCTCAACCTCCTTAGCAATCAGGGAAATGCAAATCAAAACCACTTTGAGATACCATCTTACACCTGTCAGAATGGCTAAAATCAAAAACACCAATGATAGTCTATGCTGAAGAGGATGTGGAGTGAGGGGAACACTCATCCATTGTTGGTGGGAAGGCAAACTTGTACAACCACTTTGGAAATCAGTGAGGCGGTTTCTCAGGAAACTGGGAATTAACCTCCCTCAGAACCCAGCAATTCCACTCTTGGGAATATACCCAAGAGATGCCCAATCATACTACAAAAAGCATTTGTTCAACTATGTTCATAGCAGCACTATTTGTAATAGTCAGAACCTGAAAACAACCTAGGTGCCCTTCAATAGAAGAATGGATATAGAAGATGAGGCACATATACACTTTAGAGTTCTGTTCAGTGGTAAAAAACAATGACATCTTGAATTTTGCATGCAAATGGATGGAAACAACAACAACAACAAAAAAACGCTTTACTGAGTGAGGTAAGCCAGACCCAAAAAGAGGACTATGGTATGTACTCACTCATAAGTGGATTCTAGCCATAAACAAAGGACATTGAGCATATAGTTCGTGATCCTAGAGAAGCTAAATAAGAAGATGAACCTAAAGAAACACATATAGTTATTCTCCTGGATATTGGAAGCAGACAAGATCGCTGGACAAAAGTTGGAAGCAGGGGCATTAGGGTGGGTTGGGGGGAAGGGGAGATAGGGAAAGAGAAGGGAGAAGGGGGGATTGCAGAGAGCTTGGGGGAATGGGAGAATTAAGATGGAGGAAGGGTGGATATGGGAGCAGGGAAGAAGATATCTTAACTAAGGGAGCCATTTTAGGGTTGGCTAGAGTATTGGTTCTAGAGGGGTTCCCAGGTGTCCAAGGGGATTTCCCCAACTAGGACGGTGAGCAGCAGAGGAGAGGGTGCCTGAACTGGCCTTTTCCCATAAACTATCTTGCATATCACCACAGAACCTTCTTCTGGCGAGGGATTGAGATAGAGACAGAGACCCACATTGGACCACTGGGCTGAGCTCCCATAGCCCAGATGAAGAACAGAAGGAGGTAGAACATAAGAAAGGAAGGCAGGACCTCAAGGGGTGCGTTTACCCATGGAGACTCTGGAACTGATCTAGTGGGAGCTCATCAAGGCCAGCTGGACTGGGTCTGAACGAGCATGGGATCAAACCGGACTCTCTGAATGTGGCTGACAATGAGGGCAGATTGAGAAGGCAATGATAATGACACTGGATTTTGATTCTGCTGCATGTACTGACTTTTTGGGAGCCTAATCTGTTTGGATGCTCACCTTCCTAGACCTGGATGGAGGGGGGGCTTGAACTTCCCACAAGGCAGGGCACCCTGACTTCTCTTAGGACTGGAGAAAGAGGGTAGGAGAGGGAGTGGGTGGGAAATGGGAGGAGGTGAAAATTTTAAATAAATAAATAAATTTTAAAAAATAAAAAAATAAAATAAAAATGGGGAGCAATAACAAAAAGCCTGAACGGCATATAGGGAAGGTAGAAACCTAGGGACTCACAATTCAAGGACTAAATCAGGGAATTCTTATTATGTGTATGTTTTCCTTGTTTTAGTACATTTGTGCAACTCACATATGCATTAATATATTTCTGTAAAGAAGTTAATTTTTGATATATTGTAAAGTAGTGATAATTGCTTACCATATAAATTAAAAAATGTTATTCTAATACCTAATATAACACCTATAACTTTATCTACTTAATTATTAATTCTTAATATGTGAAATAATGAATTTTAGAGTGATGTTTTCATGTATGCTTGCTATGAATTCTTGAATGTATGTTACAACTACAATCATAAGAAAAATGCAAATAACAGAATAACAGAAAAAAAGACGTCATATGATGTCTCTATCTCTAAAAAGAAACTGTCAGCCATGGCCAAATTATGTTTCCTGACTACAGAGAAAGAAATCTATAATCCTTATATCTATTCTCCTACTTAGCTTTACTTGTCCACTCAACACAGCCCAGAGCTACCATATAAAATCCATCAACAGAAGTATTGCTTAGATCAGGTTGGCCTTTTTAATTGATGTTTGAGAGCCCAGCCCACTATTGATGACACCATTTCCCATGGAGGTGGTTCTTGGCTGTGTGTGAAAATCAAATAATCATGAGGATATGAATGAGCCACCAAGCAGCAGCCTGATGTCTCTTGGCTATGAATAGGTTTCCTGATTCAAGGTATTTCTGGGTGGGATAGCAAGAACATTGCAAAACCACCATTCCTTAAGTTCCTGCACTGATTTTCCTAGGTGATCATAGTATTAGCCAGTGCTTTTTAATAAGCATGAAATCATGCTTTTATAATTTATATAATCCTTTTAACATATGTCAATTAAGTAAATTTTACATTATAATATTGGACTTAATATTGAAAGTCTTCAAAACTAGTATTACAACGTTGTTATGAGCAACAGGATAAAGGTGGAAGAAGAATCTTGAGACTGAAAGGGTAGATTTCACTTATCTGAGTGTCAGTGAATAAACAACACTAATGTAAACGCCTGTTCAGAGCACCCAGATAGCCAAAATCTTTGAAGAAATATTTAGGCTAAGCACTATGTGCTTCATGGTGTTAAGAAGATGTGAACTATATTGGTTTGTTATAAGAGTAATTCTGTACAATGTCCTAATGCAAGTTGTACATTTAGATTGGATTTGTGATTATTGATATGCAGAGCACATTATAAGTGGATGTGACATTTCATAAAATTGAACCTGATGCATGGCATGTATCTCACCTTCAGTGTTGAGTAATTGCTATTTCTGAATCACAGAATCTTAAATTATTAGAATTATTGCTTACCTGAATAGAAAGGTTGCTTCAGTTCATGTTTCACTCAACATGAAGTACATATTTTATATACAAGAAGTGCTTTGTTTACACTTGAGATGTTCACACAATAATTTAGATATAGGTAATGTTATTCTTTTCTCTGAAAAAAATTCAAAATTATATTAAAATTATGCAATGATCTGCAGAAAAGTCAGGTAGAGAGCAGATAATGAAACTGCGTTGGATCACTGAGTAAGCAAATGAACTTGGAGTGAAGATGCTTTTATATCCCATCTCTTTTTCCCTTCCCTTTTGGTGGTGGAGACTTAATGTACTTATTTGTTCTTCCCTTACATTGTTCACAGTATGGAAGGAAACATAGAACCTTCCCCATTATGAATGCTGTGCATATAAAATAAATATGTCAAAGAGTCTACAAAGGGCTTGAAGTTAGTAACTCACAAGAAAACTTACTTAGTAAAAATATTTCATGATAAATCAACAGAACATATCAAACTCAAAGATGGGAAATATAGAAATTTAGTTGAGGAAACATTATTGTTAATGTTTTTATTTTGTAATTAAAATATAAAGCACAGTAAAAAATATTCCCTTGAACAAAATTACTTATGAAATTTCTCCTGAGAAGTCTTCTTAACTCACTGTATAAAAAACACTAACTTTCAGCATTTGTTACACCATCTTTAAGAAAGACTGCTGCTCTACCATACAACACATTTTCTAAGCTTTTATTTCTCACTGGATTATTATGTGAAATTTTGAGAGGATGGCCCTTCAGAAACTGTACTCTGGATAGCAGCTCACTTCAAAGTCATAAGGCCTGGACTTTAATCTTCCATCAGAAATATCAGAAAGATTTGAGTAAAGTCTTAAATACTGCTCGACATTATAACAACAGTCTTCCTATTTTTCAGAGTGCTGTTTCCTTTTAATTAATCATCTTGAAAGGATTGAATTACGTCCACCATCACCAGCACTCATGATTACTCACATGCTTACATGAAAGGTTGGAGCAGCAAAGCAAAGTTATTACGATATGATGAGACCCTGGTAGGCTTTCCTAGCCACACTGAGATCAGAACAGCTTTGCTTTGCATCGCAGTGCTCTGTAGATTCTTACAGTAGGGCTAGAATGAGAGGTGCAGATAGTAACTTTAGATCCTTGTACGCTGTTTATGAAGGATCAGATGATGTCCATTGATGTGAGGAAATTACAATATTGAAGGGAGGAAGAAACAAGAGAAATAGCAATATTACCGTTAGTCTCTGTCTGTCTGACTCTCTCTCTCTCTCTCTCTCTCTCTCTCTCTCCCCCCTCTGTCTCTCTCTCTCTCTCTCTCTCTCTCTCTGTGTGTGTGTGTGTGTGTCTGTCTCTTTCTCTCCCTCCCTCCCTCCTTCTTTTTTTTAAACATAGTTAGGTATTCTTTAGTAACTCTAGGACTAGTAAAGTATATTGCTATGCTCAAGCCTAATTTAACTTTCAAGGGCCAAAGGAGTCTGTAACAGACTCTTCCAACACTATAAAATAGAGATGCAATATAGAGTCTCTATGTTCGTTAAGCCCTGATGTTTTATGTAGGAAGAGAAGAAAAACTAGAATCAAAAGTCTTGAAAGTTGTCAGACTAGTCTGGGAGCAAGATAAAACCACAGCTCAGCCCTCATCAGAGAAACTTCTCCCTGTATTAGATGTGAATCAAACATAGAGACCCATAACTGAACAATGGAGAGAGAGAGACACAGAGAGAGAGATATTTTGAAACATTCAGTCTTAAATGGAAAGTCGTCATCAAACCCCTCTCCTCAGGGCTCAAGAATCTATGTGGAAGAGGATGCAAAAAGATTGTAAGAGCCACAGGTGGTGGGTGACTCCAAGGAAACTATTCTAGACACAGCAGCACTGATTCCTAAATGAACTCGCAGAGACTTGGTAGCATTCAGAAGACCTGTAAAATTTATAGCCAAACAGGTTCTCAGCACTGATAAAAAGAAGTATTCTACCTCTAACAGAATTGATATTAGTAATTTATACCAACCATGAAAAGGAATATTAGTTTTCTTCAAAAGAGTATTGTAAGGATACATCAATCACATTCCAGAGGACAAGCTGGACAATACAGAACAAACTCCATATTTTTTGTGTATTGTTCTGTTTGAATTATTTTTTGTTGTTGATTTTTTTCTCATTTTTTTTTCAGATCGCTCATCTGTTTTGATTTTTTATGCTATGTTATTGTTTTTTTTCCCCTTGGGGAAGTTGATAAAGTGTGAGAAAGAAGAGGAAGTAAGTAGGAGGGGAGGATTCTGGTGGAGTTGAGGAAGGAGAAATAAAATTATCAAAATATGTTGAATAATTTTGTGTACATGTGTGTTTTCTTTATTTTATTTATTTATTTAAAAACAAAAGAAACAAACTATAATTTTTTATTTTACATACCAATTCCAGTTCTCGTTCCATCCCCTCCTCCCATCCCCTCTACCTTTCCTCCAGCCCACTCTCCCATCAACTCCACATAGCTTTGGGAAGGACCAAGGCCCTCCCTATTAATTTGGACACAGAGCTTCACAGAGGTCCAGGCTAGTCTCCTCCTTGTCTCCAGATGGCAGAGTTTGCAGATATGTTTCACACCCAGTGAACCTGCATGCATTCTATGTAGATTAAGACATGGATAATACAATAAGAAAAAGGAGGTATTTATTGACCTTGTGAAGGATGATGGTAGCCTAGTCTAGGGAAACAAACAGTAAACTTAGAAGATAAATAGAACCTTTGAATTTCTAGACCTCCAGAAACTGAATATAGGAAGTGAGACACCAAAGGCTTATTGCTAGAGTGTCTAGATATTTCTCTGTTAGGTCATGAAGATGTGTACTTGATGAATCCCAAAGACTTAATCTCTGCATCCTGCACAGAGCACAGGGACGTCCCAGCTACATGCTCTATAGGTCTTTAGCTGGGTACTGAAGAATAAGCTTATTCCTAGTCTCTAGGGCAGGACATTAGAGACAAATACAAATGTAAGGAACATTTATTGAACTGAAGGACACTACATTCCTTCCACAACAGAACAAGTGAAACATTTTAGTTAAGACATCCATTTCACTCTGCATGCCTTGCCTTCCCAGTCATCAGAGAATGCTCACCTATGCTACTTTCTCTATCAGCAATGTATTTGCACAAAGAGAAAAACAGCTATCCATATCTTCATGGTATAAATGTTGGTGACTGCTCTACCCAAGGCATATATTTTATTTTTCCATGCCCCAGACCCATTGTTCTTGTGTCGAGTTGGGTAAATCTTAGTGGAGGTTATCTGGTACTCCTACTGCTGCTGCTGCTCTCTCTCTCTCTCTCTCTCTCTCTCTCTCTCTCTCTCTCTCTCTCTCTCCCACTCTATAATTTATGAACCACTTTTTATTCATACTGTACATGCAAGAGAAATCTTTTGCTGAGCTGAATATTGAAGCTTTGTGCTCCATAAATATGAAAAGCTTAATTTTCAAACAAAGACAAATCACTAGAAATCAATTCAGAAGTCATTTATTTTTCAAAGCAGAAATGTTTAAGTTCTTCCAGGAGAAAATATTCATGTTCTTATCTTCGAGACCTATTGAACAAGGTGTGCTATATGGCTATTGTGACGGAAATTTCCACAGTGGATTTGACAGTTTCCTGAGCATGTGCAGATGCTTACTGATGTCCACAGGTCATCCAGCAGTGAGACTGACACAGCTGGCGTGCCAAGAAGATAGAACAGTTTATATAACAGCAACAAGGATTGGAGCGTAAGGTACATACGGCTTTGTCCTCTGGACCTGCTTCACTGCACATTTATAAAAAAAAAAACAAGGAGTCTAGTTCTTCATTACTCTTAAAGCAAAATGGATTCTTCAAGTAGGAATTCTGGTCAAGGTCTTGTTAATGTCTCACAATTAGGGGAGACAGTTCAGTGCCTTCAGTACAAGTTGGCCCAAGCATCAGCGAGCTCAGGGCACTTCAAGTAGAACTGAGGTCTCTAGTCAGCAGAGACTATCACGACTCCTATGTCTCTGAACATTGCCTGGATGTCACCTTGGAAGACAAAGATAACAGGGTAGATCAGATACCAAGGAGTGTTCTCACACATGAATCACAGTGATATTTTATTTCTTCATATAAAGCATTGCTGATTTGTCACACATTGATCTCATAATCCATAATGTTATCATAATTCTATTAAAGTATTTTTGGAAAGCTGCCTCTCTACCACAACTCCATATAGAAAAAATTATCGCACTAGGGAAATGAGCTAACTATGCCATTATTTAAGAATATATGCACCCTGTCTGAAGAAACCTTAACCCAACCAAATAATACTAAAACAAAACAGAGATACAAGACAAGAGGACTAAAAAATTTAAAAATATTGCAATTTAAATATTCCTTTCATTGGGAATTAATTATTTCTGTGCTTCTTTTCATTATTTTATTTTGTATTACTGTATGTGTGTCTATGTGTACATGATGTATGTGGTATGGTGGCACAGGACAAGAATGTGGAGTTCTTTCCTTTCCCTTGAAGTGGGTTCTGGGCTTAAACCCAAGCTGCCAGGCTTGTTTGCCAAGAGTCTGTTCACACTGACTTTCATCTTGTTATCCTGAAAAGAGTGTGAAATATCTGAGTTCCTTCTTTTTTTCTGTTTTTTTCCTTATTACATGTTTTATTTCAGAATTTCCTACCTGGATTTTGCTATTATCCATGGAAATGCTATTAAAATACTGCCTCCACAGCTTTCTTTGAAATAAAAAAAATCGTGTAATCCTATTTCCAGTGTTAAATAAATTATCTTCAAAATGAGTTTCTTCACATTTAAATGAAATACTTCTTTTGTGAGAGACAGTTTCAAGAGATTCAGCTGAGGACTACATGGATTCAGAGGGGAATGATAGTATCACCTTTAGTGACAGAGAGAGTGGGGATAGGACAACCTAGGAGAAGACTTCTGTGATTCACCGTAGATGATGGTCTTGATATGCACAACAGAATCTTTTCTATGTGGATAGAAAGTCATTAAACTGTGGAAGCAGATGTCCTGATTAAGCCATGTGGGCTACACAACAAATCCCAGTGTCATGAAGAGGGGGACTTGGGGGTTGCCTTACAGTTGTGGGAGCAAGAGAAGAAAGGATGAGAGAAGTGAGCAAGCACACAAATTATACACATGTATAAAATCGTCAAAGAAATACATAATTTAAAGGGAGGAGGGACCAAATAAAAACTCTATTCACATCCAGGACAGCATTCCTCTAGGTACTGCCAGAAGATATGTCTTCCCAACTCTTTCATTAGAGAAGTAACTCCAAATATCCTACAGTGGGATGCACTGGGAAAAAGGGTTTTCACTGTACCAATTAAATGAAAATGAAGCCATTACTGTGGCTCTGATCCAGCACGACTGCTGAAGTTATAAGATGAGATGATGTGGTCAACAAACAACCAGAAAAAAGACGAGAGGAAGAACCAGGGAAAAGATGGCTGTGTCCTTAAATCATGAAATTCAGACTCTCGTAGTATCTGAACAACTCCTCAGTGTCCTAGAATTGTAAGAACATAAAAGTTTTATTGTTTAAGCACAAAGTTTATGGAAATTTGTTGGGATATAAAGTAATCCACATATATTAAGAGAAGATTTCAAGTGGTACTGGATGATCTATTCCATTTAGTATTTACTATTTTATCAGGAAATTTGATGGGCCATTGTTCCAAGAACAAAAAGACCATATCCTTAACACCGTTGCTGTGGTAGGCAAAGACTTGAAATGCAAGCAGATAATAAATGGATTAACTATGATTGTTGTAAATACAAACATTAGACAAATAATAAGGGAGGTGAGACAAAAATGTGATACACAGGCATGGCAATGGGAATATGAAGCACTCGTCTGTAGCTGGAGGTTTCTCTTCTGCCCACTAGTTCCCAAATAACCACTTTGAGGCTTAGAATTAATTACAAATTGTTTGGACTATCAGCTCTAGATTATTATTAACTAGTTATTACAACTTAAATCAACTCATTTCTTTTAATGCACATATCACCATGTGACCCATGGCTTACTAGTGGGGCTTGAGTGCACCTTGAGTGACTACTGGTATCTCCTTTGACTCCGCCTTCTTTCTCCCTATATCTCTGCTTGAATTTTTTTTATCTGGTTGTGTTCTGCCTGCTTATTGACCAAATTAGCTTCTTTATTAACTAATGATAATAAAACCCATTCACAGCGTACAGAGGGACATCCCACATCACTGATCAGCAAAGAGGAAATAAAGAGGGAGAGATGGAAGTTGGGAAATCTCCTGGAATCCCCCTTCTCCATTTTTATTCAGTCTGAAGTTAAGCATGTGGTACAATGCCTTTGATCTTCACAGTGGATCGTCTCTTCCCAGGTACACCAGATGTCCTTACAGCCAGGCTCAGAAGTGTGCATTCCGGGTGAGTCCCAGTCTAGTTACACTGACAAAAATGAAACATCAAGTTGTCTGTACTGAAACTTATTATCATATTTAAACATTCCCATGAAGGAATCAGGAAGCGTTTAGGAATATGTACACTTTATATAATTAGACAATGTCAAGAGAGCTAAACAAGGGAGCCATTCCACTATAAGTTATTTTTACACATTTTATTGCTTAGAGTATTGCATGACAATTTTCTTATTTGGGTAAGTGAATAAAAGAACGGTCTTTAAATGTTACAAAATTGTACTTTTGATTTAGTAAAAAACAACGTGTGTGGCTAGTGCTATTTATTAGGAGCTTAAAATTTGGTGTAAGCTCTGTGGATTCTATTCGTGTTTTTTTAAAAAATAGAGGAGCCTCCTTAAGTAAAGAAAATATACATTGGGGGTAAAAAATATCTGGTGTAATGTGTAACAAATATTACAGGGAATAAAGCTCAGTCAGATGACTGGGACAGCAGGGGTCAGACTGAGGTGAAACAGCGAACACTAACTTGTGATTGGGGCATTGCTGGTTGACCTCAGAGTATGGCCTATGCCTCCTTTGTCTTGGAGAAGAAATGAGAAAACTGCAGGAGAAATCCTTTTGATGAATATAGCCTGTAGGATGTGACTAAGAAAGAAATTTATTTAAGGAATAAAAAAAGTAGACAATTCCCTGTAGTTTGACAAGTTTCTTTGTTTTTTATCTCTTTCCAAAGGTATCTGACAGAGAAGAAAAATCTGGTTTGTTCTCTTTCACCAGATTTGCTGCAGAAAATTGTGTAGTCTCAGGGACTCTGTGTTAAGTGACTCAATGCTATGAAAAAAAAATTTAGCAGGATAACTCTGATCATGTTGTCCCTTTTCTTGAGATCTAGAAGATACAGAGCAAGTAGGGCAGACAACTAGCTTCAGTCCTCAGTTGTATGAGGACGATTCCAGACAATACTGTGTCAACTCTTCAAACTCTCTTTGAAAAGACAAAGCACTTGTTCAGTGCTTATTAAATAGATTATTAAGAATCTCTCAAAAGGATCACAGAGATATGGTGGCAGATGCTCATCAGAATTGGAACTCCTATTTATTTTATCATAAATAGGATAAATAAACAATGATAGTCTGAAAAATCTCTACATGCCATTTGTCTTACAAAATGTTTTCATATATTTTGCCTTATTTAATTATCATTGGAAATTAGTAAAGATATTGCCACTGTAATGTTATTTGGTAGAAAAATGCCTTGGGGGACAGATACACACATACTAAGGTAGCATTCCTAATCTGTGGCTAAGAGTGTTGACATCCTTGCATGATTCCTGTCTCTTCACAGTAATAAAATACTAAGTAGCACAGCACTTGGTTTAATTGACTACAAAATTGTTAGTTGATGGATAATTTTGGCTCACATGCAATTTTTGAACCTTAAAATATACAGGTATGGCATGGTGGCAGTATCATAAGAATAGACCTTGTCAGTAGAATTCCAGTCTCCTCTGCATGTCCACAGTCACTAGTCATAGGGTGATTTCAGGGAGATAGGTAGGTTTTAACTTCATTTATTTTCTCAGGAACACTGTGCCAGAGGTGGAAGGAATCAATAGCTCAGAGTCTCAGATATATTGGGTACAGTCACATTAAGGAACAAAAGTTTCATTTTGAATCCTGGTTACAAAGATTTACATTCCTGGTTTGCTGACATCATTATTTTGGGTCTGAGGTGAAGCTCATCAGGGTGGCTGCTCAATAGTCATGGCAGACAGAAGGGAAAGAGAAAGTGTGGGCTGGAAAAATAGACAGAGAAGATTGGGAGACGGGGATGGAGAGGGCTGGTAGATGTGAATAAAGGGATTGGGAGATGGAGGTAGGAGTGGGAGACAGAGACAGAGAGGACTGGGAGGAAGGGACAGATGGGGTGGAGAGAAGGAAATAGAGGGATTGGGAAAATAAAGATACAGGGGTGGTAAGATGAAGATAAAAAAGGTAGATGAATAAGCCTGGTTAGGTTACAGAAATGGGGACTGCAGGAGCAAACTAAATTCTATAGAATCTGTAATTTTATAGAAAAATTTTCCAACATTGAAGAAACCTACATAGTACTGGCACGAGTATAGTTATGCTGTAGTTATGAGGGTGTTAATATTTAATCACATTTATGGCTTTGAACAGAGTTGAGTTAGACATTAGTGTCATGTGGGGGACAAAATAAGAGAAGATGCTTGTCTGATGGAGTGAAGATGAGGAAGTGGAGATGTGTGCATGGGATTAAGGCAAAACTTTGGAGCCTGTCCAGTGGTGAGCTCGGAGTAGAAGGATAGAGAAAAGTACTGAGATTAGTGATTAGGAATTCTTTTTAGAAGCCTGTTAAATACAGTGACACTTACTGAAAAGATGAAAGAGATAATAGGCATATAAATTAAAGTTCACTTTAACCTACCTCCTGTAATTAAAAACACAGATCATTTATATGGCATATCAGTCTTGGACTTTGATAATAAAAGATGCACAATTTTAATAAACCTGAGTGATGTGTGGAATCTGCTACACTTTATAGCACACACTAAAATCCAATGAGAGTCCACAAAAATAAGTAACAGAAATAGTGAGGGCATTCCAATCAAAATAACTGTGAAAACTACAAACACACTGAGAAGAAACCAGCTGTTTAAAAATACATTAAAAGGATAGTGCACATTAACATGTGAGTAATAATAATGTGCAAAATGGAATATCAAAATTTCTCCAAAGTAATGATAAATAAATTAAATATATTACATAATAAAACTAAATTATTATCAAGCATGTGTATTAAATAATTCATGAAACATGCAAGCTCATGTTGAAAATCATAGTAAAAATAATGAATGAACTAAACAAAAATATTCAGCAGCAAAATATCAGGAGATGTTTAATGGTAAATATCTATTAATTGATCCCAATATCAAATTAACTACTGTACAGCATAAAACTCAAGTTCCAAGAGCACTTAGGTTTGAAGACAATGATTAAATAAAGCCTTCAATTTTTTTGTATAGATGCAGAAGAGATGCTTGATGATATAGAGTGAGTAATAGTACTTCACAAAATTAAAAACCCTTAATTAAAATTCAAGGACAGACAATAAACTTGAGCTTACAGATAGTTACTTAACAAGTAGCTACTTGATAACAGGTGAACCTGTTCTGCAAGGCATAACTTTATTTAAATGAGAAATATTAAAGTGCTTCACTCCCAGCTCAGAAAGGAGACAACTAAGCCTACCATCCCCTCAGCTTTCTGCTGCTGTGTTTGAACTGCTCTAGTACTAAAACAGCTAGGCCAGAGAGCAAATAGTGTGTATGTCCACACACACACACGAGAGAGAGAGAGAGAGAGAGAGAGAGAGAGAGAGAGAGAGAGAGAGAGAGAGAGAGAAGCATGCACACAAAGTATCTAATGAGTTTGTTGCAAACCTAACAAATCAATGTATGAATCTCTATGCCTGTGGTGTTGCACATAAATCATCCCAGGGCTCTGGAGTTTGTAATGGAGGATCATGAATTCAAAATCAGTCTGGGAAACACATGATTATTCTGTCTCAAAAACATCAAGAAGTGTAATATTCACAATGAAATCATTTGGTAATATAAAAAGACAAAATAACACAAAAGTAAAGAAAAATAATGGCAGATAACTTTTAATTTACCATCCAAAAAAACTAGTACACATTTGGATAATTAATCAAGACATGTTCGAAGCACATTTATTAAAATCACACTGAACACTCCAGATACAATAAAGATTCTCACCAAACCCACAACTGACAGAGGATTCCCAGGCTCTCTCAGAAAAAAAAAAAACAAAAAAAAACCAGTAACTAAAAATGTATCAAGTCCATAAACAGAAAAATGATACTTAACAGATTTGGTCACTACAATGAGACTCAGCTGTAACAATAGAGACAAACACAATAAAACACTGATGGAAATTTCACAAACTGATTCATACAATCTGCCCCTAATTGTCTTGGAAACCCAGGAAATGACAAAAGTTGGGGAACCAGAGAAGTTAGCATACCTATGAAGTTCTTTATATTAAGGGATTGCTACTGTTTTAACATAAATGGTTAGAAAAAGTAATGTTACAGAAATTCAAAAAGAGAACAAATTGATATGAATATATATATATATATGTAGTATAAAATAATGATGCTACAGGAACCTAGGAGCAACAAAGATGAATTCTTTAATAATGAATTTAGAACAAATAGAGAATCTTGTGGAAGGTAGATAAATGGAAACTACTCTTTAAACTGTGAAACAGATAAAAATGAATGCCTCTTAATTATACAGACAGGCAATCTAGGCTCCATTATTGAACCTCATGTTACATTCCACATAGCGAGCCTGTGATTTGCAGTGCTTCAGAAACATGGGTACTGCTCATGTCCCCAGTTTAGTCAGGTAACATATAAAGTTTGCATTCCTCTCTTTGAGAGTTATTTAAGTTATTCTGGGCATGCAAAAAAGGTGAGAGAATTCTACCTTAATGGAATTAATTTTGGTCTATCATTTAATTGAGGAATAATAATGGGAACAAATTAACACTCAATATTACTTTTCTATCAAGATAAACAACCATGCTGCACAAATATTACTTTTGATGTTACCAAGAGTTCAAAGGACTTTCATGCTTTTCTGGGTCTTCTTTAGACTGTGCCCCAGGCACCCAGAAGGGGCATCTCCACTCCTCTCTCCTGTCAGAAATCCTTCAAGGGGAGAAAAACAAGCAGACGCCTGTATGTCCTATTTCCTTCCTTCATCTTCTCCTTTCTTCTGTTCCATTTCCAAATGGACCCTTGGGAAGATGAAGAAAGGGAAACTACAGAAACTTCCTGAGATGCTAAGCTGAAAGGGTGGCCAGGGGAGGGGAGGGGTTGTCAGGGACAGACAGAAGAGATGAGAGAAAAAAGGAAAACAGACTACAGAATGTTACCTCAGTTGTGATTTTATTTAAGCAAGTTATCTATGGATAAAAAATAAGAGTTAATTATGGATTTATTTAGTTTTATGCAGCTACATATTAATGGGGTATTTAAGACTTCTAGGGGGTTTTTTATTTATTTTATTACTTTTGCTTGCCCTGTGGCCTTTATTTTTCCATGTGCTGGAGACTGATTTCAGGTTCTCACACATATCAGACAAGAACTCACCATGAGAACTCACCTCTCTTTTACACTTTTATGCTTTATTAGGTGATCAATTCTTTCTTAGTTGCACATGCTAGCATTGAGCCCACTGTATACTAAACTAACCTTAAACATGAAATTCTTCTGCCTCAGTCTCCCTAGAGGAAGGGATTTCTAGACCTTATGAATTTTGTCTTCTGTGACCTCTTTAAGTATACTCTCCCTGTTGACACTTGGAGAGAAAATACTCATATAATTAAAATTCCCACCATAAGTGTCACAGAGTGAAGAGGGTGAAATGGTTTATGTTCATTTGTTTTGTAGATATGTAGCTACTTGTCTTGGTATTGTAACAATACTTGACAAAGAAACCTAGTGGTGAAGAAGTGTTCACACTGACTCAGAGTTTAAAATGTCCAGCCCATTTAAATTTGGAAGTTGTAACAGCGGGACTTTAGGGTGGTAGGGTGGTTGCTCACATTGCAGTTATGGTCACGAAGCAGAGAGTGGTGGGCCCTGGTGTTCTGGTAGCTTTATTGGTTTTTATTACCCAGTATCCAAGCACAGAGAATGAGGAGGAACAGTTTTAGGATAGGTATTCTCACATCAATGAACCTAATCATTGTCCCTTATAGGCAGGACAAGAGGCTAAATC
Source organism: Myodes glareolus (assembly GCF_982192425.1). Classification (NCBI taxonomy): domain Eukaryota; kingdom Metazoa; phylum Chordata; class Mammalia; order Rodentia; family Cricetidae; genus Myodes; species Myodes glareolus. The sequence goes on from NC_142049.1 coordinate 51,493,004, forward strand.
AATCTAGACAAGCATCATGGAGGCTTACTTTCTAGGTCATTCCAGATCCAGACAAGTTGGCAATCATTATCAAGCTTAACAATATATTTCTTCATTCAGCTTCCCTCTTCAGTGAAAGTGGCTCCTCTCATTGACTCTCACTTGATTTGTTGATTAGTGACCTCACATTTCACAGTTATTCTGGAGACTGAATTTTATGTTGACTAATTTGCCTAGTTAAATTCACACTGCCATTATGTTAATTATTTTTTTTACAAACACATTATTTATGCAAATGTCCTTTCACAAATTTCTTAGCACACTAAGCATACATGCTCCTTTTGTTTCCATTAGAAAAATGGATTACTATTATCTGTTTAATTCTTAAAAAGTTAAAAGTAATAAAGGAATGTTGGTTAGGAACTTCATAATTATATGTGTGATTGAAAGGTAGATATAAAGTTACAATGAGAAGATTATTGAATGTTTAACTGATTTCACAAAAAGAATTTTGCCTTATTAATTGCTATTTTTCCAAATATTTCTAGGAATAACTTTGCAATAAGTTTAATCTTTTTATTTTGATTATGTAGTAATTATTTATGAACTAAATCAAACATGGCTTAAAGACAGTAAATCTCAAGTTATACACAGCTCTTAAAACTAGTTTATTATTTGCAACTATTCAGTCAACACAAACAGATGTGTAATAATCCATCATGGTTTGGGCATTTTATTTTGCTTTAAACTTGTACTTAAAGGAATACTTAAATGCAAACCTATGCCATCTGTAGTAAGGAGGCCATTAGTTTGCTTCCTGGCTGACAAGCAGCTCAAACCCAAAATAATCACTCAGAAACCACATTATTTAAGTCAATGCTTGGCCCATTAGCTCTAGTTTCTTACTGGCTAACTCCTATCTCAATTTAACCCATCTCCATTAATCTGCGCATCATCACAAGGCCATGATCTACCAGCAAAATTTCAGTGCATCTGTCTCTGGCAGCAGTTCCAAGACTTCTCTCTCACTGTGCCTTCTTCCTCCCAGTATTTAGTTTAGTGTTTCCTGCCTAGCTAAGTTCTGCCCTGCTATAGGTCCAAAGTAGTTTCCTTATTCATTAATGATTATCACAGTATACAGAGGGGAATCCTACATCACCTCCCCTTTTCTGTTTAAATAAAAAAGATAGTTTTAACTTTAACATAGTAAAGTTACATATGACAAACCAGGTATCAGGAAAGGATTACAGTTATAATATTTATATATAATTAAGGAAAACTATAAGCTTCAACACCATCAAAGACTCCAGAAGGATATAATATTACCTAAGTAAACAGAAAGTTCATTGTAAGCAACTTTCAAATCTCTAGAATTGACAGAGAGATCTCACTGCCTGGACAGTCACCCAAAGTTCTTTTGTATCATTGGGGCATCTATCTTCAGCCTACAGGCTCATAGTATCCAGCAGATAGTTCCATGAAGCAGGAAATTTCAAAGACTGTTTTTCCTATTATGTGTGTGTGTGTGTGTGTGTGTGTGTGTGTGTGTGTGTGTTAAGTTTGTCAGTTACTTTCTTCTGTGTCCTGCAGAATGTCTTGCAGACTCGTTTATGAAGCAGGGACCCTGAAGGATGGTCTCACCTTTAGGCAAGTTCATAAGTCATTTCTCTGTGGGTCCTGCATGTTCAGTTCACAGAGTATTCCATGAAGCAGTCCAGGAAAGAGCAGTTTCTTGCCGAAATGACTAACAAACTCTATGAGGATTCTCTTTGATGCCTATTTTCATCTTGAAATAATTGGTACTGCCAGGAACAGATGAGTCTCACTGTCATAAAAAGTCCTAAGTTCTTAAATATTTTAAATGTCATATTCTGTAGTCTTTGAAAGATATGAAGAATATCTATATAATTGAAATATATCTCGATATATTTAGAAAATCTAATTAACATGAGAAGCTTGACTATTATAGATTATTATCTATTAAGCTATATTTCTTAATTATACATTACATTTTTAAATGAACCACACAAATACAATACCTTAATCAAGAGCAAAAATATACTTATAACAAAATTGACCTAAAATTTGTATCAGTAGAGCAAGATTTGTACCAAAGCAAATTATTCATATCTATAGCACATCACCCTTTAAATGTAAATAAACATTTACAAACAGTATTTTGGAATATGAGCATAGTCCTTTCCAAACTCTTTCCTGCTTTTTGTGGGGAAAAGTATTTTTGTGGGGTGTTCATAGTGACCTTTCAGGGGTTTTTGTGCACCAAATCCCAATAGTCTGGAAGTATTCCACAGGTTGTCATCCTTTGTGGAAACAAAGAAGAACATCTTTTCCAAAGCAACATATCTTTAGACATAAATTTTGCAAAACAAAATACCTTTAAAGTATATATGTTGGTTTAGCTTAGCAATCTGTACAATGAAATATCTCTCTATACTTAGCTCTTTCTCAGTCAAAAAATTTAAAAAAACCACAATAATATAACTAATCCATACTCTTGGTGTATATTTCATTTTACATGGCTTCATTTTGGTTTCTTATAATCTATGACTCTCTGTACTCTGTCTCTTTAAAGACTTTACCTTTTTTTAAACCATTTACTTCTTTTTATAACTATACTCTTTTTCTTCTCTCTCCCAAGCCTATGTATATATATTTTAAAGACCCTGTGTCTTATTTAGAGGTCTTTTTTTTTAAAAAAAAATCTGAATCTGTCTTTATTTTGTCTCAATATATGGTCAAAAATTAATTTTTTGATCAGAAGTGCTTCTTAAAATGCTAAGCCCTTCCTATGAACTTAACTGGCACTATCGATAGGGGAAATACAGCACTGCCTGCTTGCTCCACCCAGTCCAGCATGGCAGAGCTATTCACTGCCTTTGAGAGCCATTCTCACAGCCCCATTTTTAGGCACAAAGCAGGTCTATGTTACCACTAAGCAAGTTGTAGCACTCTGTTCACAAACCCTATTTAAATGCTTCATAGTCGGACCTCCTGAATGAGGAAGAGTTTGTGCTAGCTACATGGACCAGAAAACCACAGTTTTAAAATCTTGTGACATTTTACTGCTACTACTATATCAGAAAAAATTCTCTTAAAAGAGCCATGGCATTAAGCAATGCGTAACTCTGATTTTTTTTGGGGGGGGGCAAATTTTGTTTTTGTTTGGTTTGTTTGTTTTTGGTTTTTTTGCCCAAATGGCTAACAAACTCCATGAGGGGACTCTTCAATGCCTATTATCCTCTTGAAGTAGATTGATGCTGCCAGGGGCAGATATGTCTCATTGTCAAGAAACGTCCTAAAGTGTTTTAAATGTTATATTCTGTTAGTCTTTGAAAGGTTTGCAGGATACCTACACATTTAGAAATTTCTTTGTACATCTAGAAAACCTATAACTTATGACTATAAGCTTGACTATATTATAGATGAATATAAATAAACCTGCATTTTTAATTATAATTATTAATATTTAATTAATTTATTAATTAATTTTATTTTAATATTTAATATAATATTTAATTTAATATTTTAATAATTATTTTAATATAATTTTATTTATATTTAATTAATATTTAATTATAATTATTAATAAAATTTTATTAAAATTTTAAATGAGCTACAAAAACACAATACCTTAATCAAGAGCAGAAATATCCACATAACAAAATTGACCTTAAGTTTGTATCAATAGACCAAGAACCATACCAGTGCAATGTATTTTGTCTCTATATCATATCCCGTTTTAAATGAAAATAGACATTTATAAACAATATTTGGGAATTTGGGTATAGTCCTCTTCAAACTGCTTTTTGCTTTTTGTTGGATGAAAATTTGCAGGTTTGCAGAGACCTTTTGGAGGTTCTTGGTCCATCAAACCACATTAATTTGGAAGGAATCCCCAGGTTCTAATCCTCTGTGGCAACAAAAGCAGAACTTCTTTTCCAAAGAAACATATCCTTATATCCAAATTTTGAAGTAAAGATATACCCTTAAATATATTCATTGATTAACTTAGGAGCTCCCAGAATCAATTATCTCTCTGTAGTCAAACAATTCAAAGAAAACACAATAATATACATAATCAAGACTCTATGTTTGTATTTTATCTTTACATGGCTTAATTTTTTACTCTATTACTTTTTTCACCAGTTTATTATTTGTTTTTCTTACTCCTTTAATTTATGACTGTCTATACTCTTTTATATGACAAATGTCTATACTCTCCACCTATCCAGCAGCACAACCCGTTTACAGGTCTTCTTTTATATGAGTCCGTCTTTATTGTGTGTGTATCTGTAATTACTTTTTGACCAGGAGCACTTATTTTATTTAAATGCAATGAGAGCGTGGCTAGGACCAACACAGCCACCCTGCCTGTTGGCTCCACCCAGTCCAACATGGCAGAGGTCTTTTCACTGCCTCTGAGAGCCATGCACACAGCTCAGTCTCAGGAGTTGAAATAGGTCTATGTCACCATTAAGCAATTTGTAACACGCTGCTCACAGACCTTAGTAAAGAGCTTGGCCTCCTGAAGGAGCCAGAGCTGTTTGTGCAACTAGCATGAACCAGGAAGCCCTCTCCTAAAGAAGCCCTGCAGCCTCTGCTGCCAGTCCTGAGTCAGGAAGAGGAGCCGTGGCAACCCTGTTTGCTTCCAGCAAATAAAGCCCACCTGAAAAAAATAATGTGGCTACCAAGAAATCGCACTAAACTTTGTCTTTTTGTGTCTAGAATTTCTTTTTACGCTTTCTCAGGTTTTATGTGGACATCGTTGTCCCATTTTATGTGCCGTTCTTTTGGCTGAGCTCCTTGTTCATTTCCCAGTTGCCTAAAATAATGACAGAGAAACTATATTATTTACAACACTGTTTGACAAACAGTTTATTCTTCTCATGAGCTAACTCTTACATCTTAAATTAACCCATTTCTATTATTCAGTATATCACCACAGGCTTGTGCTTTGCCAGTAAGATTCCAGGGCCTCTGTCTCCTTTGACATCTCCTTGATTCCACCTATTTTTCTCTTCTATCTTGCTTGAAATTTCTACCTTGTTATATTCTGCTCTATCACAGGCCCAAAACTGCTTTTTTATTAACTAATGGTACTAAAACATATTCACAGCATATAGAGGAAAATCCCACATTGAAGCACATCAGTGTAATGGTGAGGAAGTCAGAGTGTTTCAAATAATGTGTATTCTCTCTTTAAAAACAAAAATTATGGACAATTGCTTTCTGTCTCTCTTCTTCTTATTCTCTCTGTGTTTTTCTCTCTCTTTTCCATTTACTTCTTCTTTAAGACAGTATTACTTTTAAAATTAGTTTTTAACAAATAATTATTCACAACATGAAATCTGATATAAGAGTGAGATGATAACAATTTAGAAAAGATTATGTCTGTGGTATCAGATTAATGAGTACACAAAAAATCAAGTGTAATAAAAGTAAAGATATTGACTAGTGTGTGAAAGCACAGTGTTAATGCAATGATTCTGCTGGGGATCAAATCCCAAATCTCCCCACGACAGCCAAGAGTGCCATGGTAAATGCATAAATGATGCTTGGTTTCTTAGGTAACTACTTCCAGATTCTTTCATTATTATTTAAGGAATTAAAGGCTCACACAGATATGAAAAGAAGCAATGAAACTTTGCTCAAAAGCAAAGCAGTGGTAGGGCTCAGAACGGAATACTCTCAAACTGTCGGTGTCACGTGAATGAGGACACTTCAACCACCCAGATTCTTTTTGTCAGAATCAAAGGGAAGGAGAAGCTTGCTTGCTGTGTACTCATCTTGTACAAATTTCTATTGTGGCTGATGTATTTAAATTATGCAAACTTTTCATATTTTCAATGTGGATGTGGCCTTTGCTTTAATCTTTTCCCACACCCAATTAAGCATAGACATACAAAGATAAATAAACAATTCTTATTTGAAGATCACAGTTTGGCTCATTGTAAATATACTCACAACACACTCAGGATAGATTTTCCTCTCTATTGTTTACTAAGCTGTAACTAGAATAGTGTTGAAATGAAACTATGTTTGATAATTGTTGGTGGTAGAAGAATTTTCTTCCTTTATTCAGAATAGTGGTGTGCACACATTGACATGCAGATGGGTATCCATGATTGCCAACAAATTGCTAGGTGATCTGTTAGAAGAGGGTATTTGTGCATAGTTCATGAAGGTAAAAGGTCCTAGATTGGCAAGTGCATTATTAGAAGATGGGTATGTACATAGTCTAAGTCAAATGGAGTCCCAGATTGTTGAGCTATTCCCAAAGGTTTCCTGCCTTAAAGAAAACATGTTGGCTCCCAAACAATACAGTGCTTAATGAAGTGTAGTATTAAAAGTGAAATAAAGTCGTTATAATTTATTTTCCAGTACCAAAGTTTAAAGTGCCTAATCAATAATTTCAAGGGCAGTATAATTTAGCTCGGCATGTGTTTCACTGTGTGCCTCTATCCTATCATCGAGCAAAGTATGTAAAAACAACACTAACAAAACAAACAAAAACTAGCTTCTATTTTGAAATATCTACAAGATGTTCTGTTTACTTAATTATCATATAATAGTTTTTTAAACTAAACAAAATAAACAGAAAACATTTCTGACACATTTCATTTACACTTAAGGATTGATTCTAAGCTAACTTTCAATTTACTATTATCAAAATATCTCAAATTGAATAGTATATTCATACTACACTGTAAATGTAATTCTCCCCTTATATGTAGAGAGAATAGAAAGACAGATGAGGAATAGATAGATGAATTGATACACAACTTCTCATATAGATGGATGATCTATTACATACAGATGACAGATAAACACCTTGTTTGATGGTTGATAGTTAATAGTTAATTGTTGGATAATAGATGATTTTTAGCTTGACTTTCAAATTGATACTTATATAACATTCCTAGTAAGGCAACCCTTGAAATTCTGTATGAAAAACCCCACATGCTAGTGTGAGCATAGTGTATCTACACCTAACATTGACAACGAGGTTTCATGAAATGTTATAGTCAATATGCAAACATGTGCATTGTACGACAAAGGGAAAGGCTCGTAGTGAGGCCAAAGATTTATAAAACAGAAATCCAGTGTCTACATTCTTTAGTATGATGTAAAGAGAGCCTTGTATGCAGCTAAACTTTGTGTTCAGAAATAAAATTACTAGTTCTTGGCTCATGGGAGTTCCTCCCCTGTAGAGCCAATGTCAGTGCTTTCCCATGGGCTGATAGAGAGGGATAAGAATTAGGCTCAGTAAATTAGCTGTGTCAGAGCTTGAAGAATGGCTCAGGGAACTTTGCTATGGGACTAAATTAACTCACCTTTCTCACTTGTCCAAGTTCTCTCAACGTTGCTCTAAATCCACTGCTTCTTTGTACGGAACAATTGCTAAAAGGATCTACTACACCATTTGAAAACAGAATGTGGGAAAGAGGACTAGATTTCTGTTATATTACAGATATAGCTACCAATAGGCAAATGCCTTGAATTACTTCTTCTCATATATGATTAGTTTTTCTTTTTATCAAAATGCATATGAAATTCCTTGTTTTAAAATTTCATCACCTCAATTTATCAGTTTAAAATTTCAGTTTTCATACAGTCTTATAAATATCTATGATTTACATATGAGGAAAGGGCTAGAAATATTGCTAATGATAAAGTTCGTGTCTAGGCCCTAAGATCCATCCTCAGTACCGCAAAACAAACAAAAGAAAAATAAGTTTGCTATCTTTGGGCTAGAAATAATAGCTTAGTATGCAAAGATGATTATCACAAAGCCTGATAGCCAGTCTGGGATCACGACAACATTTACGGCAAAAGCTGATGTGAGAAATGGCTCTGTGGGCCCAAGAAAATAACCACATTATCAAGGGCATTTTGACAGAACAAAAAAAATTACTTCTGCAAAACAGTACATATGCAAGTTTAATAAATCAAGAAAGCACACACAGTGGAGAGTCTGTTGAGTCTTTATTTCCTCACCCAAAAGGGCAAAGGACTGTGTGGTCAACTTGTATGGTCAACATGTGTGGTCATCATTGATAATCACATAATGTATATCAGATACCCAGCTGCAGTATCTGAATATTCTGAACATTCTGGTTTCTTTAAAGGACAGTAAAGTAGTTTTAAAGAAAATGGTCTTCAAAGACAGTGACGTTATTAGAACATGTGGCTTTGTTAGGGGTAGGTGTGGGCTTGTTGGAGGAATTGTATCACTGTGGTGGTGGGCTTTGATGTCATTTTTGCTAAAGCTTCACTTAGTGTGACAGCTTCCAGGTATCCACAAACCATAATGTAGAATGAAGAAGGACGCTAAAAAGAAATCCAACACTAGCTCAGAACTGAGTATAGTAAAAGGTTATTTACTTAGGGGTAGACTCACAGATCAAAATCCTCTGTTCAAATTTGGTTGGAACAGCAACCAAATCCAGCAGCTGGAAGAGAGAGAAACTATGCTTTACATGGGCATTTATAGTAGAAGAGGCCACGCCCAAGTGGTCAGGTAACTTAAAGGCTGCCTGAGGTAGAAATTCCTACAGCACCAGGACACTCAGCTTCTTCTACAGCACCGTGTCTGCTGTCATACCATCATGTTACATCCTGATAATGGACTAAACCTCTGAAAATATAAGCTACCCAATTAGATGTTTTCCCTGTATGAGTTGCCGTGGTCATGGCTGTCTCTTCACAGCAATAGAAACCCTACCTAAGAGAGAGAGTGATATTTTTTAGACCTCTTCTCATTTCTGTGTGTCTGACTCCTTGGGGTGTGAATATGGAAGACTTAGCAGTTACAAAGAATGTTTGATTTCAAAAAATAATTCATGATCTCAATAATGGCAGAGTGTTATGAGTCTGTAAGGACAAACAAGTCCAGGAGTATTAAGAGACAATGTTAAGTGAAATGTTATGAGTCTGTAAGGACAAACAAGTAGAGGAGTATTAAGATGAAATATTAAGTGACACACAAAATGAAACTAAAAAGTATGAAGCAATGTGTGCAGTGGTGATAAGAGTTTGAGCTGAATGAACAAGTGTGACGTAACTATATGATAAGCAGACATGTGTGCTAATCTAGAAGTAAGAAGGTAAAGCAGCCAGAAACCGTATAAAAACTTGAGGCTCACGGCCAGAAGACATTCTCAAAATGACGCTGTCAGAAGCAGTCATGGAGAATCCAACGAACCAACAACTTCACAGCTGAGACCTTCCGAGAGCCAGAGAACCAACTCTTGCCAGCGGATCAAGAATTGCTGATCCAGAGGTCTACATCGAAAGCCATGAACCATTATCAGGTCGTATACACCAATGCCTCAGTAAGATAGGGTAGAAGACCTTGCCTAGGGCATATAATCCTTGCTGAATGTGCGATGTGATTGAATGTGTGATGTGACTGATTGACTAAGGATTGTTATAGTTTTGATGTTTGCTTATATCTGTCATAGGAATAATTAGAGATTTAAATGATTGTTATAGTTTTGATGTTTGCCTATAGTTATGATGCTTACTTGTATTTACTATAGTAATAATTGGAGATTTGATTATTGGCATAATAAACTTGTTCCTAAAACAAAAACTGTGGTCATCCTGAGTATTTGCTTGCAGACCTCGAAGCAAGGGCAGAATGCCCGCTCAGGAATAGGGCTTGTGACACAGAGATAAAAGGAATGAATGTAGCAGTCTAAAATAATATCTACATCTCTGTCTCAGCTCAGTTGAAGTCACCTAAAGCTTTAACAGGTCATGCTGTCTGTAGCTCCAGTCTCAGGTCCTTTGTGGAGAGAACAGTGTTTACACATCCAAGAAAATGTAGAGACAACTGTCACTCATATATAGAAAAACAAACAATAATCGTGGCTAGTATCACACTACAATTCAAAATGTCAGCTGTGAACATCTGTTTCTCTAGTGCAATTTAGGAATATTAGAGAATTTTGCTGCTTTCGTTTTAACTACAAAGAAGAAAACTGAAATGCTGTCACTTCACGTGAAGATTCACTCCTTTCTTTTTGTAGTAGATGCATATATGTATAGCGATAAAAAACTGGAGTTTGTTGCCGGAGTTCACAAGTATTAAACAGCAAACAGACAGCTGACAAATCTATTAGACAAATCTATTAGAGTATGGACACACTACATGGAGAACCTGATTGTAGAGCTTCAGGAACACTTGTTTTTAGATAGTAGTTGTGTTATGAGTCTGTAAGGACAAAACCTAGATGAGTCTGTTAGGACAAGTCTGGGGCAAGTCCAGGAGAAACGGCACTAGCAGAAAATGTGTGCAGTGATGATAAGAGTGATGTACAGGCAGACAGAAGTGTTAATCTGGAGTGTGACGCAGGGAAGAGTGAGGTAAGGCTGAGGAATAGTATATAAACTGAGGCAAAAGACAGAAGGCATTCTCAAGATGATCTGCTAGAAACTCTGTCGGAGAGGTGCCAGAGAAGCTCTACAGCATTGAGAATCAATCAATCAATCAATCAACAAGACATTGGACCAGAGATCTTCCAAGAGATAAAGAACAAGCTCTTGCCTGCAGATCAAGACTTGCTGATCCACAGGTCTACATCGAGAGCCACGAGCCATCATCAGGTTGTACACCCCAATGCCTTATTAGATAGAATATAGTAATGCTTGCCTAGGATTTAGAATTATATGTGTGCTTGTGTGACATTGCTTGTGTGGTATTATATCCTTGCCTGTGATGGTGATACCTGCTTATTGGCTGTAACAGAACAACTGTAAGATCTTGAAGTGCCTATACAATAAATGTAGTTCAGACAAAGCAGAGAACTGCTATTCTGAGTGTCATTCACTTGCAGACCTCTGAGTGAGGCCAGAAGGCCCACTCAGTAAGGCTCGCGACAAGTTGTCAATTCTATAGAAATCTAGTAAAATCATAATGTTCCTCCCTTTCCATAATATCCCAGCAGTGTATAAATCATTCACTGAGATAATCTGACGTTTCTTATACTGGCAACTGGATACTATTTTCCACATAATGAAGCCCTGGTGTGAAAGCATTCACTCAGCCAAACCTTTATTCTGGAGTCCAATCTACATAAAAGTAGTCCCTCACAACTATTTTTGTTTACAGGACTCCTTGACAAGAAAGATGCCCCAGGCAAAAGGCCTTGACCAAAGAGACTGTAACTCTGCTCTAGCTGCAGACTCAGGAAGGTATAGTCTACTGGTCTTTTGCTCTAACCTAACAAGCTACTAATATTCTGTATTTACCTTTCACTTTGGTTTCAATTAACATAAGATCATAGCTAAGGAAATTAACTGTTTATACCCTTACCCCCAGAGATACAGGAAAAAGGCTTGGGTTGCTAGACCCGCTCTAGAGAAAGAAATTCCTTCTGACTTGAGTGTCAGCAGCCACCACACTGGAGTTGCAAAGAAATTCAGGAGCTGGATGCTGATGCCAATGAAGCATTTAACCCGAGGGTAACTATGGTTACTCATGCTGTGTTTTCTGCTGCTGGGGAATGAAGCAAAAGTATTCAGAAAGTACAACAGTGCTGTTTCATTTTTCTACAATTATCAATCACAAGCTTCTAGCTCAACTGTTACACTTAAGAAATGTAGACCCTAAGAGACGTACATGGATCTAATCTACATGGGAAGTAGAAGAAGACAAGATCTCCTGAGTAAATTGGGAACATGGGGACCATGAGTGAGGGTTGAATGGGAGGGGAGAGGAAGGGAGTGGAGCAGAGAAAAATGTATAGCTCTATAAAATCAATAAAAATAATTTTAAAGGAAAAAAAAAAGAAATGCAGTCAGGCCAGGCAGTTGCACAAGCCTTTATTCACAGCACTCAGGAGGCAGCAGCAGGCAGGTCTCTGTGAGTTCAAGGCCAGCCTGGTCTACAAGAGCTAGTTCCAGAGCAGACTCCAAAGCAGCAGAGAAACCCTATCTGGAAAAAAAAGAAAAAGAGAGAGAGAGAGAGAGAGAGAGGAAGAAGAAGAAGAAGAAGAAGAAGAAGAAGAAGAAGAAGAAGAAGAAGAAGAAGAAGAAGAAGAAGAGAAGAGAAGAAGAGAAGAAGAAGAAGAAGAAGAAGAAGAAGAAGAAGAAGAAGAAGAAGAAGAAGAAGAAGAAGAAGAAGAAGAAAGAAAGAAAGAAAGAAAGAAAGAAATATAGTCAGTGAACAAAAACTTCTTAGAGTTTTATATTGTTTCTTAATTAATCCTCCCAGTGTCTGCCAGGGAGCTTCACTGTCATGCCTCCTCTGAGGCACAAGGTACTTTCTTGCCAGATCCACTAGTTTCTGTGATTCTGTGAAGTGTATGCTACCTAACTGTCTGTATACGGAAACCATGTGGGATGGGGAGAATGCTGAGAGAACAACGTGTAACGTCCAGAGAACATTGGAGAGGGCATGGCAAGAATAATTAAGACATGATAATAAAGGACTTAGGTGAGTTAATTTATTTTATTTACCCTCAGACCTAATTAGCCAGTTTTTGCCTACTGTAGTTATCCTTCTAAACTCTTGAGAAATTAGTGGGTTTATCCCCAACATGTACCTTTATAGTCTGCAAAATCATAGTATGTGTTGAAGATAATGATTTCTATTTTGTTTTGTAACCTCATGGTGGCCAGTACTTACATGGCTTGTATTCCTTGAAAGAGGAGATTGTATACACTAAGTCCTTTTTTCTGTGTGTCATTGAGTCTTAAAACATTGGAGATCTTACCATGAGGCATTATCATCTGAGTGTTAGCAATCAATGACTTACTTTTTATTATAAAGTCATGGATCTTTATATATTTGAAATTTAACTTTATATCCTGTATGCACCCATACCTATCTATAATTACATGTTTGCAATGCATATCTTGGGTTCCTTCATGAGATAGGGTTATAAAATGTACATGTTAATTTTATAATTCAAGTAAGAGTACTTTAATAATGGTAAGATGGTGACATAAAAAGAAAGTGACACAAAACAGTATCAAATACAATTTTTCCAATTGTTCTGTGACCCAAATACATATTATCATGTCAGATTTGGGCATTAGATAAAAAAAAAGTGTGTGTGTGGGCAGTTCAGGGTAGATGAAGTTAATTCAATATCATCCATTCTCAACAGCAGAATAAACGGATATAGTTTCATCTCATGTACCTTTATGATTGTTTTTTCTCAGAGTAGTATGATTCTTAAGCTGATCTCTCCAACCAAGAGTGTCTTTATAATTATTTTACATTATGGATTTCTTCTCATTCCTAAAGGGATAAGGTGATATACTAGGAAACACTCTGAAATCCCTTTCACAAACACCTGCTTCTCTTCAGTACTTTGCTCTTCTGGGTCCCTTAACTTGCCCCACCTTGGGAGTGCTTGATGTTAATGCATCTTCCTTAATAATGAGGTCATCCTCCCTGCACCATCAAGTCCTCTGTAGACACATGAGGACTTCAGATACTCTCCTGTTTTCTGCTTGTTCTCTCATTCCTCATTTCCTTTAGACACACAATCAATGGGAGTATGTGAAAACCATATGGAACAAAATCTACTCCAAGGCAATGTGAGAAGAAAATTTACACAACTGTATCAAGTATATAATGAGCATTGCTATTTTGAAATTATTTTACATAGGAGGTAAAAGCAGGGAAAAAAGTAGGAAGTGATGATAGTGGATCTCAGTCAGTCATTCCCTTTGCTAGAGAGGGTACCTTCATTGTTACAGAAGTTGAAGCTAAAACCTACTAGTATTCAAATTGATTTAGAAAGCTCACTTGAATTCAACATTTCAAATATGTACTTTTCATACCTCTTTTTGCTGAAATGGCTCAAAATTGATGTTATTCCCATTGTATCAACACCCCATCTCAGTAACATTCTTTCTTAGTGTCTCCTAATATAGGGGGAACACATGGTCAAGGGTCGGATTTTAGGTTTTCTTCTTCCAACCATTCTATGGTAGAGGATCCCAGGTCTGCATGTTCAATTCAGCTTTTCTTTGGCAAGCTCTTCAAGAGTGAAATTTTGTCATTAATGACTTTTATGCTTCTTACTCTCCTCTTTTTATGTTTCTTCTGCTAAGAGCTGCTAGAGGTGTTGTGTTCTTACTTTATCAAAAGTTGTGCTACTCAGTTAACAAACGGAATTTCTTTTATCTAAGTTTCCTAGTTCATAGGTTAGTGTAGATTTTGTACAGCAATCTCACAGGACTTTCACCTAGGTACATTTGTCTGCCCTCAGCTAATGTATGTGTGGACCGTAATTTCCTCAATCCTGAGCATGCCTTTTTATATTTATTCCCAGTTCTTGGTCACCTTAGAGAAAACTCAGATCTTCAATAATCTCTTAAGTTACTCAACTTTTACCCTTGTTCATACTCTCTGTTCTAATCCTCTGCAAAAGTATATATGTGTGTGTGTTTGTGTGTGTATGTGAGCGTGTTTGTCTGTGTAACATGAGAGCCTGCTCGTGGGGGTATCCTGTGAGGCTTGATCATCTCAGGCAGCATCTTGGATCCATTCTGGATGTAGAACTCTGACATCCAGGCCATCTGTTCCTATTGGAGATTTCTCAGGTGGTCTTCCTTGATGAAACCTGATTTTTCTTAACTCAGAATGAATCCACAGCTTCTTATTTCCTTTGGAAACAAAAGCAAAATCTCTTCTCCAAAGTAACATACCTTTTGACTTCAATTTTGAAGGAAAGGTGTTTTCAAAATGCCTATCTTGGATTAGTTCAGCAGCATTATTAAACAAATATCTTTTAGGAGCTGTTGCTCCTTCCTCAGCATTCAAACAATTCAAAGAGAACATAATAGCGCACAGTATCAAGATTCTATGTGTAGTTTTAATCTTTATGTGGCTTTATTCTAACCTCTTTTTTTTATTTTTACTTTTAACTTTTGACTTTTTGAGACAGGTTCTCTGTGTATCTTTGTCCTGGAACTCCCTCTGTAGACCAGGCTGTCCTTGAACTCAAAGAGATCTGCCTCCCCAGTGCTGGTATTAATGGTGTGTGCTACTACACCCTGAACTCACAGACATCTGTCTGTCTCTGCCTCCCAGGCATTGGGATTAAAGGCATGTGCCACCACACCTTGAACCCACAGAGGTCAGTCTACCTTTGTCTACCAAGTGTTGAGATTAAAGGTGTGTACCACCACATGCATCTAATCTTTTTCTTTCTCTCTTTCTTTCTTTCTTTCTTTCTTTCTTTCTTTCTTTCTTTCTTTTTCTTTTTCTTTTCTCTTCCAAGCCAGAGTATATTATAAATATATTATATTTATAAAAATATATTTTTAACACACAGTAAAACTTTTAGAGGTTTTTTTTTCTGTGAATATCTCTTTACTGTATATCTCTCTTCTTCTGACTACACGAGTTTGCCAAGTAATATGGGTAAGATTAAAGCCGTGGTTTTGATGCCTACATCCATCCCATCTCATAGCTTTCTGAGATTTCAGACTCATGGCAGAGGTACTGGCTGTAGCCATGTTTATTGCCGCAACTCTATGGCATTTTAAGGTCCTTGCCAGCAAACAAGCTGCAACAGTGTGTTCACAAACAACACTCAAATGCTCTCTCTGTAGCCAGACCTCCTGCCTCAAAGTGCCAGAATTTGCCCTGGGAGGATGGCCCAGAAAGCCAGCATTTTAAAACAGCACAAGTTTTTTGTTTTTTTCCTGTTACAGCTAAAAGCCAAAAAGCATGCGTTCAGCTTTTCATCAATACCGTTTAAGTGTTTTGTGGCAGGACCTCTTAAAAGAGCTGCAAGGTTTTGCAGCTAAAATTGAGTAAGGAAGCCTCTGTTAAGTAAGAGTGCTTGCTTGTCTCCAGCATGCAGAACAGAACTGATATATTGCTGCTACCAAGAAGCCATGCTTTACTCTATTCTTTTCTCCCCAGAATTACTTCCCAGCTCTGTCAGGCTTTATGTGAATGTAGTTGTCCACATGGGTGCCATTTTGTAACAAGAGGGCCTGCTTGTGGGGATTTCTGTCCTGCCCAGCTCCCACAGCTGGCAAATCCCAAAGAAAATCACACAGAAGTCTCCACAAGCTTGTCCTTCTTGCTAACTCTTATAACTTATATTAACTTATATTAACCCATTATTCTTATCTATGTTAGCCACATGGCTCGATACCTTTTTCAGTGGGGCAGGTTACATCCTGCTTCTCCAGTGATCTGGGCAGGACTGGGAGGAATGGAATTCCTCCTTCCTAGAATTCTTCTGTTCTCATTGCCCTGCCTCTACTTCCTGTCTGGTTGACCCACCTACACTCAGTGTTTATTAAAAACATGATTGACAGAATACAGACAATTCTCCTGCACCGTGTGTGTGTGTGTGTGTGTGTGTGTGTGTGTGAGAGAGAGAGAGAGAGAGAGAGAGAGAGAGAGAGAGAGAGAGAGTTTTATAATTGTTCTCAACAATTGTACAGACACTTCCTCCACAAGCTTGAGCAAAGGCAAGTAGATTTGTCAGACAGACATCATTCTAGAAAACAGCTTGCTCTTGCTCTAGATTTTGAACTTAAGAGATTTTCAAATTAACTTCATTTTCCTCCCTCTGGTGCCTGGCAGAAAACTACATGCAACACCAGAGAATGAAACAGATAAATCAACCATGAATATGGAAATAACATTCAATAAAAACTAACAAGAAAGTTAATTATAGACATTTATCTTCATGTCAGGTTCATTATCACAGCAAAAATCATCTGTGTCTAAAAGAGGTCAAAGTGTCCATGTGAATAAAGAATCCATGATTCACATTATTGCCTAAGCAAGGATGAAAAAATTGAGTTTATTTTTGCTAAAAAGATTCTGAAAAACTTCCAATTAAAAGTGCCACCCTCGTTGCAACAGCAAAACTGCATGTATCCATCTTATCTGTTATGTATTTAAATGAACTCATGAGTAATTTCATCATTGTGTGGACCATTTCTATTTAAGGATTATTTAAACATTTGATATAAAGATGGCATTTCAGGAGAATTTAATGGATATATAAAAAAACAAGAATGAGCTTCATTTTTTGCCAGTTTCACATAATACATTTTTAGAATTTTTTTCTATTTAGAGAACATTTCCCTAAAGACAAAATCATGGTACTTTGGCAAATGAAATATTCTTTAATTTTTCCATTGGTTTATTGAATAAGAAATAATAAGTGACATTACAAATTATTGTATCTGTCATGAATCAAGATTGACACATGACAAAGATAAGGTTTAAAGGATAAAGCCCAATGCCAAGGACCTGATATCTACACTTTAGAAACAAACAGAACACCTGAGTGTTTGCCAAAGAGCTGAGGTCATATTGGAAAAGCATATGGGACAGACTGTTTAAATAAAATACTAATGAAAAATCTAGTGCTGAAAACAATGATAAGGACTAATGAACAGCAGAGGTAGGCTGTTTAGAATCATGAATTGTGAATATGTAACAATTATCACCACATCCTAGAGTTTTTGACACTGATTCTACCTTACTTATACTTTAAATTACCTAGCCTCTTATCCTTGCTATCATACTTTCTACAAAGTTATGACTTGTAGCACAATTAATAAAAACCCAGAGATATATGCTGAGGTTCAATCTGATGATCAGAAAAGCAAAGGAGCAAGCCACTGACTCTTACCTCTGCCTCAGACTGAAATGGTGATCCAGCCTCCATGAACCCTCAGGGTGGTACTGAGATCAGACCTGTCTCTGCCCTTCTGATATTACTCTCTATTGCTGGGGTTAAAGGCATGCACTACAAGCACTCAGCCTCTATGTTTAACTAGTGTGGCTACTAGGATTAAAGGTATTTGCCACCACTGCCTTGTCCACATGGCTCACCAGCATGGCTGTTATGCTCTCTGACCTCTGCAACCTTTTTTTTTTTATTAAAATAGCGATAAACTATCACTACATTTTCCCAATCTTATCTAAAACAAACAACAGTAAAATTAATGTAAGAAAAACTATAAAAAGTAAGTACAATGACCATTTGCAATATATACATTCAATAACTATATCAACAATGTCTAGGGTATTAGCATTTGACAAATTCAGAGAAAATACTCCTTATCTATCCTGTCTTGGTAAGTCCAAATTCTTATACCTAATTTACTTTCTAGCATAACTTTCTTCCTGAAGCAGGTAAACAAGAAAAACTATAATTAGCTAGTTTTCAACTCCCTCAAAGACCCAAGAAGGGAATAATATTAACTGAGTAAGCTGGAAATGCAAGCAAGGAACTTGAAAAGAAATTGTGAGAAATGACAGAAACAGATACCTGCCTGAACAGTCACCCAAAGAAGTTCCTCTGAAACATTGGGGCATCCATTATCACACTGCATGCCCAAGATATCTGGCAGACTTTCTGATGAAATAGGGTTTTTGAAAAACTGCTTTGCTTTGTCTGAGCAAGTTTTGGGGTCAATCTCTTTTGTGTACTGCTTCTCCCATTAGGAGAACATGCTGTTAGCAGTTGAGTCAAGGGCACTTTCTTGCCTAGTGGTTTACTTTTGCACAAAGAAAGCAGACTCCAGGTAGTTTTTTTTTTTTTTAATGCCAAACATCTTCCCTGAAGTAGATTCATGCTGCCAGGAACAGACATGTCTCATTGTCGTGAAAAAAGAAAAGAACCTGTGTTATTTTTTCTTATTGTTTTTAATTGAGCTATAATTTTTTTCTCCACTTTCATTCCTTCCTCCTGTCTTCATTTCTACCCACGATTGTGACCTCCACAATCTCAATTTACTCAGAAGATCCCGTCTTTTTTACCTTCTTGGGTAGATTCATGTATGTTTCTCTTAGGGTCTTCTTTGATGTCTATGTTCTCTGGGATTGTCAACTGTAGCTGGTTTTTTATTTTTTGCTCTATATCTAAAGGCACCCTATGAGTAAATATATATGATATTTGTCTTTCTGGGTCAGGACTACCTCACTCAATGTGTTTTTTTTTAAAATCTATTTTTGCCTGCAAATTTTAAGATGTCATTATATTTTACCATTGAGTAGTACTCCGTTGCGTAAATGTACCATATTTTCTTTATCCATTCTTTGGTTGAGGAATAGCTAGGTTGTTTTCAGGTTCTGCTTATTGCAAACTATGCTCCTATTAACATAGTTGAGCACATGTCTTTGTGGTATGATTGAGCGTCCTTTAGGTATATATGCAATAGCAGTGTTTCTGGGTCTAGAGGCAGATTATTCTCCAATTTTCTGAGACATCGTCATACTGATATTCAAAGCAGCTGTACTAGTTTGCATTCCCAAAGTCAATGGAGTGCTGTTCCTTCTACTTCACATCGTCTCCAGAATAAACTGTCAATAGTGTTTTTTATATTGGCCATTATTACAGGTGTAAAATGGAATCTCAGAGTTGTTTTGACTTGCATTTCTCTGATGGCTAAGAATGTTGAATATTTCCTTAAGTTTCTTTCAGCCTTTTGAAGTTTGTCTGTTGAAAGTTTTCTGTTTTAGGTCTGTATCCCATTTTATTGAATTATTTGTTCTTTTGATGTGAAATTTCTTGAGTTCTTTGTATATTTTGGAGATCAGCCCTCTGTTCGATGTGGTGAAGATCTTTTCTAGTTGTGAAGGCTGCCATTTTATCTTGTTGACCATGTCCTTTGTTTTATAGAAGCTTCTCAGTTTCAGGAGGTCCAATTTATTAATTGTTGCTCTAAGTGTCTGGCCTACTGGGTTATATTTAGGACATGTTCCCCTGTGCAAATGTGTTCAAGTAAGTTTCATCCTGGAGATACAGGGATGGTTCAACATACAAAAATCTGTCATTCTCAATTTGTCATATAAACAAACTGAAAAAAAGCCCACATGATCTTGTCATTAGATGCTGAAAATACCTTCAAAAAATACAATATTCCGTCATGATAAAAGTCTTGGAGAGAGCAGGGATACAAAGAACATACCTAAATGTGATAAAGGCAATATACAACAAGGCAACAGCCAACATCAAACTAAATGGAGAGAAACTCAAAGCGATCCCACTGAAATCAGGAATAAGACAAGGTTGTCCACTCTCTCCATATCTATTCAATATAGTTATTGAAGTCCTAGCTAAAGCAATAAGACAACAAAAGGAAATCAAGGGGTTACAAATTGGAAAAGAAGTTAAACTCTCACTATCAGCTGATGATATGATAGTTTATATAAGTGACTCCAAAAATTCAACCAATGAACTTCTACAACTCATAAACACCTTCAGTAGTGTAGCAGAATAGATGATTAACTAAAAAAAATTAGTAACCCTCCTTTACACATATGATAAATAGACTGAGAATGAAATCAGAGAAACATCACCCTTTACAATAGCCACAAATAACATAAAATATCTCAGAGTTACTCTAAACAAATGGAAGACCTGTATGACAAGAACTTTAAATCTTTGAATAAAGAAATTGAAGAAGAAACCAGAAAATGGAAAGATCTCCCATGCTCTTGGGTAGCTATAATTAACTAGTAAAAATGGCAGCCTTTCCACAAAAGCAATCCAGATTCAATGCAACGCCCAGCAGAATTCCAGAAAATTCTTTACAAACCTCCAAACAATAATACTCAACTTCATATGGAAAATCAAAAACCCCGGATAGCCAAAACCATCCTGTAAAATAAAAGAATTTCTAGAGACATCACAATCCCTGACTTCAAATTCTACTACAGAGCTACAGTACTAAAAACAGCCTGGTATTGGCATAAAAACAGACGGGAGGAACAATGGAACCAAATCAAAGACCCAGATATAAATCCATGCACCTACAAACCTGATTTTTGACAAAAAAAAAAACAAAACATTATAAAATTTAAAAAGAAAGCATATTCAACAAATGCTGGCATAACTGGATATCAACATGATAAAGAATGAAAATAGATCCATATCTATCACCATGGAAAAAAATTCCAGTTTGAATGGATCAAAGACCTCAGAAAAAGCCAGTCACACTGAACCTCATAGAAGAGAAAGTAGGAAGCACACTTGAATGTATTGGCACAGTAGACCACTTCCTAAATATAACTCCAGTAGCAAAGACATTGAGAGAAACAATTTATAAATGGGGCCTCCTGAAACTGCGAA
This sequence comes from Myodes glareolus, assembly GCF_982192425.1. Classification (NCBI taxonomy): domain Eukaryota; kingdom Metazoa; phylum Chordata; class Mammalia; order Rodentia; family Cricetidae; genus Myodes; species Myodes glareolus. The sequence continues at coordinate 51,514,084 of NC_142049.1, forward strand.
GCTTCTCTAAAGCAAAGGACATGGTCAACAGGACAAGAGACAGTCTACAGAATGGGAAAAGATCTTCACCAGTCCAACACCATACAGAGAGCTGATCTCCAAAATATACAAAGAACTCAAGAAATTGGTCATCAAAAGAACAAATAACCCAATAAAAAATGAAGTATAGTCCTAGACATGGAATTCTCAACAGAGGAATCTAAAATGGTTGAAAGACACTTAAGGAAATTCTCAACATTCTTTGTCATCAGAGAAATGCAAATCAAAACAACTCTGAGATTCTATTTTACACCTGCAATAAAGGCCAAGATCAAAATAACTGATGACAACTTTTGCTGGAGAGGATGTGGGGTAAAGGGAACAGTCTTCCATTGCTGGTGAGAGTGCAAACCGGTACAACCTCTTTGGATACCAGTATAGCGATTTCTTAGAAAATTAAGAAACTATCTACCTCAAGACACAGCAATACCACTTTTGGGTATATACTTCAAGGATGTTCAATCATACCACAAAGACACGTGCTCAAATATGTTCAGAGCAGCATTGGTTTTCATAGCTAGAAACTGGAAACAACCTAAATTCCCCTTGAGTGAAGAATGGATAAGGAAAATGTGGTATATTTACACAGTGAAGTACTACACAGAAGAAGAAAAATAATGACATCTTGAAAATAGTGGGCAAGTGGATAGATCTAGAAAACATCATATTGAGTGTAGCAGTCCTGAACCAGAATGAAAAAACCCTCATATGTACCCCCTCATAAGTTGCTTTTAGACATATAATCAAAGAAAAATCACCCTACAATTCACAAACCCAGGGAACCTAGACAATAATGAAGACCCTAAGAGAGACATACATGAATCTAATCTACATGGGATATAGAAAAAGAGTAAATTAGGAGCATGAGGACCATGGGAGAGGGTAGAAGGGGAGGGGAGAGGAAGGAAGGGAAGTGAAGAAAAATATATAGCTGAATAAAAATAAACAAACCAAAAAACAAGTAGGAATTTTCCTTATAATTTCCATGGCTTGTTGTCACATGATGTTATTGCTTATCTCTCCACAAAAAAAATTAGTACAAGTTCTTTGCCAGGTTTTATTTTCTTTCCATAATTGTCAATTTCATCATTATTAAAAGATACTATAATTTCTGCTAGGTCTACTCCTGCTATTTGATGAAGTCTCAATTTTCGTTTTAGAATTAACTCAGAGACCTTTTCCACAGTTCATTTTTTTTTCAGTTTGTATGGTAAAAAGATCCATTCTAAGATAATATCTCCTCTCTGTATAAAATTCCTGTAGGGGAATGTTTGGAGAATAATATTAAGAGAACGCAATTAAGAGACAGAGCCACACGATCCACCTGTGCTTTCTGTAATTTTTTAGATCAAAATGAATTATTTTTCAATTTCACCTGATAATTCTATGAGTCTATTTAAGTCCTTGTCTTAATCTAAGTTTTTTTTTTTAAATTAATCAGGTTGTCAGGACCTATCCCAATAGTGCACCATAGATGGGAAATATCTCCTAACAAACTTTGGAAGTTCTTAAAAGTCTGCAATTGATCTCTACTAATTTGTATCTTTGGGGTCTAATTTTTAAGCATATTTTATAGCCTAATTAATTAATTAGTTAATAGAATCTCCTCTTTTTATTTTTACAATTTTTAATCCCCAGCAAGTCAAAATATTCTTTATTTATGCAAACATTCTTTCTAAAATATCTACATTTGTATCAGATAGCAAAATCTCTTCCCTGTAATAAACTACAGATTCAGGAAATTGTTTATATATCATTTTCAATGGCCGGCTTACAAAATATTGGCACAGGGTGGCCATAAATCCTATATAAATAAAATATCCTCTCATTTTACCATTCTATTCTCACTGAAATCCCTCCATTGTATGGTATTTCCAATTTTTAGTGAGGGGAAAGATCTCTTTAAACTAATTGCTCCCTTTAAGAATTCCCAATTGTCATATCAAATACTGATGATCTTGGAGATGTGAGGCTTGTTACTGCTGCATAGAACAGTAAAAGTCTGACTGTATTTTAAGGCTGCTACTTACTTTGGCAGCAGCCTGAAAATTAAGTTGAGGGCCATCCTACAACCCACAGTGGGGAGAGAGAGAGAGAAAGAGAGAGAGAGAGACAGAGAGACAGAGAGACAGAGAGCCAACTGTTTGAAAAACACACAGCAGATTGTTTAGAGAAAGCACATGAGTTGGGGATTGCCTGAAGGCTACTACAGAAAAATCCCAAACTTGCTCAGAGGCTCATAAAAAAGAGAAAAGAAGGCCTAACCTGGTGGGGCTATAGCCCTACGTGAAGCTCAAGGGAGCCTCATGTGCAGATTTGGCCAATGTCTGTGGCATTTATGTTAATTTGTACACCAAACTTTGGGTGCCAAATATAGCATGAATAATAGAAACTTAGAGATAGATATTTGGGTTCAAACTGAAGATCAGAAAAAGAAAGCACCCAGCCACTGACTCTTACCTATACTTCAGAACAAAATGGCAATTCTGCCTCCAGAAATCTTCTGAATGAGAGGAAGCTGAGACCTGTTTCCTCCAATCCTGTATTCCTCTCCAGTGCTGGGATTAAAGGCACACACCATTACTTCCTGACCTCTATGGCTAACCAGTGTGACCACTGGCATTAAAAGTGTATGGCGCTACTACCTAGTCTGTATGGATGACCACTTTGGCTGTTTTATTCTCTGTATTTCAGGTAAGCTTTATCTATTAAAATACAAATGATATATCACTACAACAGCTAATCGCCACTTGAATTCGATGTCCCTGGAAGACGGTCCATGTTAACTTGATTTTACCCTGCGGATTTTTACCAATAGATCTTTGTTTCACTATTCTTGCCTCTGTAAAGGAAAAAGCCTTTCTCCACTCCAATTGAAAAACTAATCTCATTATTTAAGGGTCCTTAGAGTTTCATGCTGTGCACTCAGAGTGATTCATTTCTAATTTGATTTAATACTGTACTTGTCTAGAGGCCAAAAAGCTAAGCCAGATATATGTCCTCTTCCTGGACTGTGTGACACATATCTCTGCATATTAATTAAGGTGGAACAAAGTCACTTACCACATCACTAACCATTTGAAAATTGTTTCTATTGCTGAAGAGCAAGCCTACTCTAGCAGATTAACTGTCAACCTTGACACCTTGGCAATTTGGCATCCAAACTCGGTACCTTAATCCATACAATTCAATGCCATTCTGCTATAGGCTCATTGCCACACCAAAAGACAAAATGCCCACAGCCAGAAATTAGGAAATCTTACATATAAAAACAATTGTATATTCAGGTCTCATGTAAGAATCAATACCACCTGTTAGCTGAAAACCTCTATACAATCAAAAGACAGATCATCCACTTCCAGCAATTAATAATATAAATATTCTGTTCTAAACATGAGGAACAGAGGACCTGAAAAAGAGAACTGTAACAAGACCAAAGCCTGGTGGGTGCTGCCCCACAGGACTTTGCAATCCTCTACCATTTCTGCTGCCTGTGGCACTTGGTACCTCTCTCTCTCTCTCTCGGGCTAGCTCCTGGGGTACCCATAGCTTTCTGAGGAGAGCATGCTATGTTTTAGGTATCCTGTTTCCTGTATACTCACTGTAATGTATGCTTCATTTGCACAGCTTTGAGCACAGCCCACTCAAGAGCTGTATGTGGGAATTCACTCTTGCTACACACTGCATGGCCTCAGCACCATTCTGGAACTTTACAGCAAGCCTCTGTGAACCCTCACTTAGCGTTTTTCTTTCTTACGAACTGAACTGTAACAAGGTAGATGAAGCCAATTGTTGCTGCTAACTCTGCAAGTCTCCTAAACTTCAGAGACAGTGTTCTCTCACAGCACTTCTGGTTGAACTGGAAAGACAATTCCTTTGGCATCCTATCTCCAGCACAGTGTACTAGATCTCCTGCTTGTTGGTATTTTCTTTTTCACATGAAATGACTTGAAATATCAGTGTAATGTGGAGTGTAAATCGGTGACAGTTTAGTCACATGGTACGTATCTTATTGTTTTGGTACTGTGCCTCTGGTTTTTTAAATGACAATTAATTAAACTTTAGCATTTATAGTCCGATCCGTCTCGACAAGAAGTTTAAACCCAGTCATAATCCCTTTCTTACCAAACCATATGTTTTTCACATCTAATGCCTCGTTTTTTTATTTTGAGTCATTGCTAGAATCCTTACTAAGCATAGACAGAAATTACTGTACTGAGCTTGGATGCTATGCTGACTTGAATTCAGCAGACTTAGAAGAGAGGGATAAATGCAAGCTCTCTACCCATTTTCTTCTTTTATTATAACCAATCCTCCAGCTCATGGTATTTAAATAACCACACTCAGGGTGGCCTCTGTCTTTTGTTTAATCATCACTGAAATTCTGTCCTGTGAGTATTTAGGTTTGCCTCAGTCTCCACAGTGATTCTAACTCTAATGCTCAATACTGCATTGTGAGACTCAAATGTTGTCTCTTCACCTTTGACATGTGTGTAAGTGCTTGGGAAGGATTAGCACATGTGGTCTTGATGGAGGAGTTATGTCACAGGAAAAAGCTTTTGGTTTTCAAAGCCCACACCATTCCCAATAAGCTTTCTCTGACTCCTGGCTGTGTCTGAAGATGTGAACTCCCAGATACTGCTCCATCATCATGTCTTTCTGCTGTCATGCTCCCCACCATGACTGTCATGTGCCACCCTCTGAAAATATTGGCTGCCCTCTCCTAATCCCTGCCTTGGCCATGGTGGTCAGGGAAATAAAAAAACAACTAAGTCATTGTGTTTTATTTTTTTGATGTAGAGGTGTGTTATATAGTCCAACTTACCCTGAAAATTGTGATTTGGTACTCTGGAAAAATAATTCAACAGTTTGACCCACTTGCTGTGCTTGTAGAGCACCCCAGTTGAGCTCCCAGCAACTAAACTGGATAGTTCATAACCATCTTCAACTCCAGATTCAGGAAATCCAACATCTTTTCTGGTCTCTGTGTGTGTGTGAATGCACACACACACACACACACACACACAAACACACACACACACACACACAGAGAGAGAGATAGAGAGAGACCGAGAGAGAGACCGAGAGAGAGAGAGAGAGACAGAGAGAGAGAGATCTAAAAGAAATTCCGCTCCTCTGAACCTTAGCACAGAGTACTGAGGATTACAGATATACACCCTAACTGACACCTTACTTTCCAAATAGCATTGTGCTCAATCAATTCTTTCTTCACGAACCACATTTTTGTGTTTTGTTACCTACAGGTGAACTAAGGTGTGAACTACTCTAAGGGGATGTGTTACATTTAGGCTTGTTCTTTGCTAAACATTTAACTCAAGCCATAAAATGACAAATCACGATTTCCCCATTGTAGACAAATTCCTGTCATTTCTTGGAACCAGATGATGTCTAAATTTATTGAGTTTCAATGCAGAATTACAAACATGCTTTTCCATGAGAAGCTGTTTAATAACTGAGGTGATCATGTAGATTTTGACACACTCTTTTCCTTTGTTAGGTAATTCATACCTTAGAGACTTAGTTGTTATTTTGCAGTGTCTGACACTTCTTCAGTGAGGAATTGTTTATTTATTTTTTGTAAGTGTGATATTACCAAATCTGAGCTAGTTTTCCTATTCAAAACTGATTAAATCTTTTTAAGTGTCTCAAAAATTGAACCCTTCCATTCTGTCACTTGTTAAAGGACAACTGCCACCATACTTCTGTTTTACTATTACTTTCACATTTAAAACATGTTTTTTTTTCTCTAAAATATTGGGTTTCTGTGCTCAAATTTTATAGGTAAGCCCAGAATCTGACTAGTCTCCTCAAACTTAATGATCCCAAAAGATTAATGGAATTTATATAAGATGTACAGAACTGACGCTTACTATTGAGTTTCCCTTTATGTCTAAACTTCATCTTTACACTTGGTCTTAAAGTTTCATTCTTCTTTCTGGTAAGCATCAAGTTGGTTTGTGAGTCTCTTTCTTCTTCATGGTCATTGGTCATAGGTCCCTGATGGTGGATGGAGCAGAAGCGGGAAACAGGATTCAGATGTTGTGGATAGGATGGAAATGACTTCAGTGAGACAACTCAACTCTATTCTGGAATATACATATATATGACAACATTAGCTGAGAAATCACCTAATTTGCGTTCAACAGCATGGTGCTCTCATAAAGCTGTTCTAGTGGTACCACAGCCCTATGAACACAGCTAGAGCACGTTACTTAATTACCATGTGGTCACCAGGGGAAGAACATTTGCAGGGAACTATGCCAACAATCATCCTTGAGATAAGTTATGCATCCTTGCTTAGAAACATGATCGAGATAAGACCAGGTAGAGAGTATAGAGAGCAGAAAGCCTCACTGGGGAGACAGTCCTTCATGTTGCTAAGCTTGCAACCAGGCCATGGAAGACTGTAACCTATTGCCAGGAGGACTTCCCAACATTGGTATTTCTGCTACTCTATCCAGCCCATTAAGATTTCCTTTGTCCTGACTTTCTCCTCATAACTCTTTTACTAGGATATGCAGAGATAATTTCTGTCTGCTAAAGTCCTTTCTGACTGACCTTCAAGGTTAAGACAATTTTCTTCCTATAAGCTAATTTTCAGCACTTACGTCACATGTCAATTTTTCCTCCATGACTGCTGCAGGGTCTGGTTATTATGACCACCATATTCATTGTTCAGAGGTAGCCCATCTTTCCATAAAATACATTACATGTTTCCTTAATCTTCTTATTTATATTGTAAGTATAACTAACTATCTTTAAATTATAATTAAATTACTATATTACTATAAATTAATTACGAATAAAATAATACCCTATGAAATATGTGTATTTGCAATTACATATAATTATATTTATAAGTATAATTGTAAGTATACAACATGTATATTGTAGTATATATCTAATAATATATATTGCAGAAGGTATTATTTTAATTTGCCCAAGGTCAGATTTATCAGATGAATGTTTAAGAAAATGTTTTATTATATATGAGGATTATTATTTTACAATAAAATACGAGTGAGAAATTAAATATGCCAGGCTGAGATAGGATTACAGAACTCATGACAGAGTCACTGTGCCTTAGGAACTATTGCCTACTCTGCATGTGCTGGGAAAAGAATGTATTTGTGCATTTACTGTTCTATTGTCTAATTTATTGACAACAACAAACCTTATCATTATTGCCTCAAAATTGCTTGCAGAGCTTCCTTCAGTGGCATATAGAAGGAAAGTCTCAGTATTCGTGGTTTCAAATGACAGGCATGGGATCACTTGGCCTTCTGAGCCAGGCTACTAGGCAGAAATTTCTCTGGACCCTCTTGTTCTGTCTACTGAGAGTTGTTATTGTGTTTTGTGCCTCTGGCTCAGATCCCATTGCTTTGGGATTATTTAATTGTTCTGCATACTTGGAGTGTTTATTTATTCCTCCATCAAACACCTGCACCTCTTTGAAGCTGTCCTTTTTATTCTGTTACAAATAGAAAAGAGAACATCACAGTAAGAGTGAAACACAAATCTGTCCAGTGAAAATGTTTCGCTATTACAGCAGACAACACATTGCCTTAATGTCACAGTCCACTGCAAACACTAGCTCATTAGCAATCTAATTAAGAAAAAGGAGCACAGGGTGATCTGGGGTAGTGAACAGTGTTTACTCTGTCTGCAGGCAGAAGCAGTCCATGGAGCTTGAATTGATGTTATCTTCAGTTTTGTCTCACCCCCTCCTAAGCCTGACCTGTTAGGTCTGTGATTTCTTCTTTCTCTATGTCAAGGGATATAAAACAGGATTCCTGATTACAGATGATGTGATAATTTTATATTTCAGGCTAGTTTTGTATGTTGAAAATTGACAAGAATATACAGAAAACAATATTCATGTTCTAACTTTTGCTCTAAATCATACATTTTGCTATGTTTCCCTGTGTGTGCTTGACAAAGGTGAGACATGACCTCTGTGCTAGTTTCATCGTGAAGACACATTTTTCAAGAAGTACTTTAGAGGGTCCTTGTAAAGGCAAAACCATGTACACTACAAGAAATGAGAAAATTAAAGATACTTGAGGAAAGTACCCCATTAAAAAGGAATGTTGAAGTTTTAATACATAGCACCTGATGTGAGAAGTCCTTCTGTGTATGTGTTGCTTTTATTGGTTAATGAATAAAGAAACTGCTTTGGCCTGTGATAAGACAGAGTAGAGATAGGCAGGAAAGCTAAATTGAATGCTGGGAGGAAAAAGGCGGAGTCAGTGAGAAGCCAAGTAGCCACTACTGGACACAGACGCTCCAGAATCTTGCCAGTAAGCCACAGTCACATGGCGATACACAGATGAATAGAAATGGGTGAATTTAAGATGTACGAGCTTTCTAGGAATACACAAGAGTTATTGGCCAAGTTGTGTTGTAATTAGTGCAGTTTCTTTGTGAATATTTCAGGTCAGGGCAACTGGGAACAAACAAACAGCCTCCCACTAAAAGCACCTGAATTTATACATTCACTTGTTCTGTAATTGCAAGCCAGTGAGGAGGAAGAAGAAATAATTTAGCAGAAGAAATCTAAGTGCCCGTCTTCTACTTTTAACAGAACTACACTTTGTACCTTACATTAAGCCTATAGTGTGCAAGCCTAGAGAAGCCAAATAACAGGGTGAACCCAGAGATAAACATATATAGATCCTCCTGGAAACTGGAAACAAACAAGATTTCCAGGCAAAAGTTGGGAGCATGGGGGTGGGGATAAGGGTGAGGGTGGGATTGTAGGAAAGGGAGAGGGGGAAAGAGAATGGAGAAAGGAAAGACTGGAGAGAGCTTGGGGGAGTGGGAGGGTGGAGATGGAGGAAGGGCAAATATAGGAGCAGGGAAGAAGATATCTACATTAAGGGAGCCATTTTAGGGTTGGCAAGAGATTTGGCTCTAGAAGGGATTCCAGGTGTCCACGGGGATGTCTTCAGCTAGGTCCTTGGACAGAAAAGGAGAGGATGTCCAAACTGGTCTTGCCCTACTATCACACTGAAAATTATCTTGAATAGCACCATAGAATCTTTGTCTGGCAACGGATGGAGATAGAGACAAAGTCTCTCATCAGAACAACGGACTGAGCTCCCAAGGTTCGGTTGAAGAGCAGATGGAGGGAGAGATGAGCAAGGAATTCAGGATCATGAGCGGCTGGTCCACCCACTGTTGTAAAAATGGAAGTGGTGGGCTGCGTTCCTGCCCAGATCCTGGCTAGCTTACCACTGAAATAATTACATGGAAACTGTATTCATTTAAATACAGCCTGGACCATTAGTTCTAGCCTTTTATTGGCTAACTCTCACATCTTGACTAACCCATTTCTAATAATCTGTATGTCACCACGAGGTATTGGTTTACCAGGAAGATTCTAACGTATGTCCATCTTGGGCCGAAACTTCATTGCATCTGTTTCATTGCCTTCTTCCCAGTATTCTGTTCTGTCTACTCCACTCACCTAGGGCTGGCCTATCAAAAAGGCCAAGGTAGTCTCTTTATTAATCAATGAAAGTAACACATAGAAAGAAGACCCCCCCCACATCATTTCCACTTTTCCTGTTTAAACAAAAAAGAAAGGCTTTCACTTTAACATAGTAAAATTACATATAACAAAACATTTATCAAGCAGGAATTACAGTTACAATATTTATATCTACTCTATCTTTTATCATAACTAAGGAAAACTATAACTATCTATTTATTCTTCAACTCCATCAAAGAATCCAGAAGAATATAATATTACCTAAGTAAATAAGAGGTAAACAACTTCCAAAACTCTAGAAATGACAGAGACATCTTGCTGCCTGGACAGTCACCCAAAGTTTTTTTGTACCATTGGGTCATCCATCTTTGGCCTTCGGGCCTATAGTATCCAACAGACATTTCCATGAAGCAGGAAATTTTTTTCTCTTTCTTTCTTTCTTTCTTTCTTTCTTTCTTTCTTTCTTTCTTTAATTATTTTAAAAATTTTCACCTCCTTCCATTTCCTTCCCCCTCCCACAATCCCCTCCTTCTCCAGTCCAAAGAGCAGTCAGGGTTCCCGAAGCAGGAAATTTCAAAGACAGTTCAGTCACTATCTGCTGTGTCCTGCAGAATGTCTCGCAGACTCTTTCATGAATCAGGAAACCTGAAAGATCATCTAACCTTTAGGCAAGTTCAGCAGTCCTCTCTCTGTGCGTTCTCTGTGTCAAGTTTATACATCAGTCTAGGCAAGAGCAGTTTCTTGCCCAAATGGCTAACAAACTCCATAAGGAGCCTCTTTGATGCCCATTTTCTTCTTGAAGTAGATTGGTGATGTCAGAAGCAGACATGTCTCATTGTCATGAAAAGGCCTAAGTTCTTAAAACATTAAATGTCATATTCTGTAGTCTTTGAAAGATATGAAGAATGCCTATTTAACTGAAATATATCTCTATATATCTATAAAATCTAACTAACATGAAAACAAGCTTGAATATTATTGATGATTATCCATTAACAACCTATCTTTCTTAATTATATATTACATTTCTAAATAAATTACACAATCACAATACTTTAATCAAGATCAGAAATACATATACATATAACAAAATTGACCTTAAAATCCATACCAATGCAAATTATTCATATCTATATCATATCCCCCTTTAAATGTAAAAGAACATTTATAAACAATGTTTGGGAATATGGGCGCAGTTATTTCTCTCCAAATTTCTTCCTGCTGTATGGGGGTGCTGTTAATTAGGTCTTTCATGGTAGGTATAACCTGTGTGCTAGATTCATCTCAGTCGGCAGTTGAGTGAAGTAATTTTTTGAGGGTGTTTACAACAACCTTTCAGGAGGGCGAGGTCTATCATACCATACTGGGATAGAAGCAATCCACAGGGTCTCATACTCTGTGAAAACAAAAGAAGAATCTCTTTTATAAAGTATCATATCCTTAGATCCAAATTCTGAAGTTATAATGCCCTTATGATATCCATTCTGAATTAGCTTGGCAGCCCATACAATGAAATGTCTCTCTGTACTTAGCTCCTTCACAGTCAAAAATTTTAAAGAAAACACAATGTACATAATTCAGACTCTCTGTGAATTTTTCATTTTTACGTGGCTAATTTTTATTCATTTATTTTAATCTATAACTATCTGTACTCTGTCTCTTTAAAGACTTTACTCTTTTTTTATTTTCTATATTTCTTTTTCTTCTCTCTCCCAAGCCTATGTACATTCATCTAACACTGTGACCCATTTACAGGTCTTTTATGTTTGAATCTGTCCTACTGTGAATCTGTAATTTTTTAATGTCCAGAAACATTTTTGAACATTTTTTGTTTTGTGCTTTTAAATCACTAAGCGCTTAAGAATCTAAGCTGTGACATTCCTAGGTCAAAAACAGATACTGTGGGCTTGCCCTGCCCAGCCCAACATGGCTCTGAGCCTTGCACATTGCACTGCTAGCATGGCAGAGGCTCTTGTGCCTCTGAGCCGCAGCACGCAATGATCCCCTTTTAGGCACACAGCGAGTCTAGTTGCCATCAAACAAATTATAGCACTTTACTTCAAATGCTCCATTCCAAAGCTCTGTCTCCCACAGGAGCCAGACAGAGATCGCAATGGCAGCACAGCCAAGAAACTGGTATTTCAAAACCACCACTTTCTAGTAGACCTCATCCCGTTGCCTACTTAGGCAGGAAAAGCTGAGCTACTTTGTTCCCGACCTCGAGTGGGCGCACAAATGTCTGGGCCCAGAAATGCTCCATAGCTAGAGATTGCACCAGTGGCAGGGCTTAGGAAGCCGTGTTTTAAAACGGCATGGCTTTTTTTCTGCTGCTGTTCCTGAATCAGGAAATCTCGCTTCAGCACACCCTAGCAAACAGCAAAAAGCTATGTTAAACTCTATATTTGTGTCTAGAATTTCTTTTTAAGCCCTCTTTGGTTTTACGTGAAGTTAGTTACCATGTTGGGCGCTACTCTGTTGTAAAAAAGGAAGCAGTGGGCTGCGTTCCTCCCCAGGTCCTGGCTACCTTACCCCTGAAATAATTAAACACTGCCTGGCCCATTAGTTCTAGCCTCTTATTGGCTAACTCTCACATCTTGATTAACTCATTTCTAATAATCTGTGTAGCACCACAAGGTGGTGGCTTATTGGGAAAGATTCAGCATGTCTGACTTCCATGGTGTCTGCCTGACTCTGCTTTTTTCTCCCAACATCCTGTTCTGTCTACTCCACCCACCTATGTTCTGACCTCTCAGGCAAAGCAGTTTCTTTATTAATTCACCAATGAAAGCAACATATAGAAAGAAGACTCACCTGCATCAACCCACTGAGGCAGTGTTTCTGTTCTAATGGGAGCTCACCAAATCCAGCTGACCTGGACTGAATGAGCATGCGATCAAACCAGACTCTCTGAATGTGGTTGACAAGGGGGAACTGACAGAGAAGCCATTGATAAAGACACTAGGACTTGTTTCTACTGCATGTACTGTTTATTTTTTTGTTTGTTTGTTTTTGGACCCTAGTCTATTTGAACACAAAGCTTCCTAGCCCTGGATATAAGGAGGAGGGCCTTGGACTTCCCACAGAACAGGGTTCCATGTCCTCTCTTAAGGAGGGAGGGGGAGGGAGGAGGGTGAGTGGGGGAGCAGAAGAGAAATGGGAGGAGGGGAGGAAGTGTAAATTTTTTTATTTGTTTGTTTATAAAAATTTCCACTTCCTACCCTCCTCCCCATACCCTCCTATTCCCCCTACTTCCTCTCCCCCGCCACTCCCTCTCCATCCCTAAGAGCAGTCAGGGTTTTCTGCCCTGTGGGAAGTTCAAGTTCCTCCCCCCTCCCTCCAGGCCTAGGAAGGTGAGCATCCAAACAGACTAGGATCCCAAAAAGCCAGCACATGCAGACGAAACAAGACCCAGTGCCATTGGCAATGGCTTCTCAGTCAGCCCCCATGTCAGCCACATTCAGAGAATCCGGTTTGATCACATGCTCATTCAGTCCCAGTCCAGCTGGCCTTGGTGAGCTCTCATTCGATCAGTCCCCTTGTATCAGTGGGTGAACGTACCCCTCGCGGTCGGTCCTGATTTCCTTTTTCATGTTCTCCCTCCTTCTGCTCCTCATTTGGACCTTGAGGGGCTCAGTACAGTGCTCCAATGTGGGTCTCCATCTGTATCACCATCCATCGTCGGATGAAGGTTCCCTCTGGTCCTGCCTATCTTGCTCACGTTTTCCCTCCATCTACTTCTCATTTGGATCTAGGGAGTTAAGTCCAGTGTTTCTATATGTGTCTCTGTCTCTATCTCCATTCATCGCCAGATGAAGGTTCTCTCTGGATAGAACTCAGCACTCGGAAGTGTAAATTTTTGAATGGAAAAAAAAATTTTTAACAAAGAAAATTGTTACTTTTCTCTTTAAAACCACTGTGACATCTTGTGGTGACTCGAATGAAAATGCCCCCCCCCCCCCGCTCACATATTTTAATACTTTATCCCAGGTTGGTAGAAATATTTGAGATGGATCAGAAGGTATAGAATTATTGGAGAACCTGTGTCACTAGGGGCAGCCTTTAAGGTTTCAATGGTCCATGCTAATTCCAGTTCTTTCTTTCTTTTTTCTTTCTTTCTTTCTTTCTTTCTTTCTTTCTTTCTTTCTTTCTTTCTTTCTTTCTTTCTTGTTCATTCTAAAGTGGTTTCTCTCAGCTACTATCCCAGCACCTGCCCACCCGCCTGATGCCATGTTCTCCAAAATGATATGTATAGACTCATTCTCTGTAACTGTAAGCAAAATAAACTTGTTCTTCTAAAAACAAAAAAAAAGATATATAATTTTTAACAACTCTTTAAAAAATGCAGCTTCTAAGAGAATAATGTTTAAAACATTGTTGAGGAATAAATCAAAGAATCAGATTCTATTTTAGGTAACCTGATTCTTATGCCTTAACTTTAATCTCTGCCAAGGAAAATAACCATACCCTTTACAGAAAGAGAGGAAGAAATTTGAGGGATATTCAGCATCCACCTCAGACGTAACCACAGTAATTTATATAAGGAGATTTTAATGCAATTATCATTTTGAACATTATGTAGAACAAAACGCCAGATCCTAGAAGAAAGAATAGTAAGAAGACAGTTTCCACCACAGCAAGCTTATTGAACCCAACTCAACAGAGAGATTCTGTCTGAGGCCCAGTGTTTCTTAGATGCTTTGGGTTGGGAATAAAACAACCACATAGACAACAAAGGGGTGTCACAAAGTGCATGGGCTTTAAGGCTGACAGGAAATGAAGAAACAACAGCCACATAGACAGAAAAGCTGGGATCTGGTGGGTCATGAGCTCTGATGGAGGCTCAACAGCAGCCAGGAAACCCAGTGTTTATTATATAAAGTTGGAGGAGGAAGTGGCTTCATTAAACAGAGCTGAACAAGGAGGTGAGTTATCTCATCTCTGTAGACTTTTAGGGGAAAGGTCTCCAGATACAATCAAACTGGATGAGAAAGCCACACTTGGTACTTTGTGCACACTCTAACATCACGTATGCTTGGACCTTTGGGAGGTCATGCCATTCTACCTAGCCTGACCTGGGCAGGATTTCACTATTTCCATGGGTCCAAGATTACCCCTATATCTTGGCATGCCATGTCCATGCCAACAATACACATTCACTTAGATATCATCTGCTTTGCTATTGGTTATAAGCAGCATTTATCAAGAGGGAGATACACTTGGTGCCACAGAAAACTCTGGCTTGTGTTACACAGTGTGGGAACTTTGAAAATCCCTAGTTGGACAGCCTAGGAAAGGCTCCCAGGCCAGTTCATTCATTTGACATTGCAACTCTATGTTATTTTTCACAGTTGCAAGCCATACAATTGAGTTACAAAACAAAATCCAAATTTAATACATTAATGTTTTAAATAAGTTTAAAATTTTGTGTAAGACCCTATTCATTGAAGTCTTTGGGTACATGGAACCTGCTGACTTCTGGGGGAATGCACTTTTAATGTCCTTCTTATTTTCAGTTGTTGTTAGGGGCTGCTTCTTTGTTAACAGCTGCTCAGCCTAAAATAACCACA
Source organism: Myodes glareolus (assembly GCF_982192425.1). Taxonomy (NCBI): domain Eukaryota; kingdom Metazoa; phylum Chordata; class Mammalia; order Rodentia; family Cricetidae; genus Myodes; species Myodes glareolus. The sequence goes on from NC_142049.1 coordinate 51,529,204, forward strand.
CAGAAACTGTATTAATTAAATCACTGCTTAGCCTATTACCTCTAGCTTCTTATTGGCTAGCTCTTACATCTTAATTTAAACCATTTCATTAATCTGTGTATTGCTATGTGGCTGTGGCTTACTGGGTAAAGTGCTGTATGGTGTCTGTCTCCAGCAGGGCTACATGGCTTCTCCTGACTCTTCCTTCTTTCTCCCAGCATTCAGTTTAGTCTTCACCACCTAGCTCTGTTCTACCCTGTTGTAGGCTCAAAGCAGTTTCTTTATTCATTAACCAATAAAAGCAACACATAGACAGAAGGACTTCCCACATTATTCAGTGGTTTTACATGTTTTTAGTATTGTGCCACCTTGTAATCAGATGTTTTATGGGACATATTTATCTACTATTTATATACCATAAAACTTTGGTTGGTTTAGAACTAAGAGACAATGAACTGATACTTGATAGAAAAAAATAAATGCAACAACAAACACAAAACTCTATTTATAAACTCAAATTATACAAAATGATTATTACTCATTTACGTTACTTTAAATAAAAAATACTATAAAATTAATGACATATAACATTATTTAGGATTCCCCTAATGCCTATGGAGTATGTTGGCACATTTGCACTATCACATGAACACGACATGTATTATTTTAAACAAATGTGTTTATGTGACTTAAGAGTGATATAAATACATACCATATACTTTTTATTGAACAGTGGGGTAAGAGAGACATCTCTGCCATTTCACCCTATCTGTCAATCTATCATAACTGTTCAACATATTCTGATTAATAGATTCAATGGCATGAATTCTCTCAGACAATATCTCAGCACCCTCCATCACTGACTGGGGTTTTTTCACCAAATTCGTCATATTCTTCTCCAGAGTGCTGATTTTCCCTTTAGCTGGTCATTATCAGTCTGTAAAGACTGTATCATTTCCAAGATGATAGATATGGCTCTATCATTAAACCATTTTTTATGGAGAAAATAGGAAAGCCAAACCTAATCCCTAGAATCAAATATAGGAATGTAAAAGGGAAATCACATAAACCTGGAATAATGCCATTCATGGTATAATTTTTAAAAAGCTGTTGAACTCTTGAGTTGTTAAATTAACTGTCATCTTGACCTTTTAATTTATAAATCTGACCTTATAAATCTTACCTGTAATGAGTTGGAGTGGTTGCAATAACTGTTACTGGCCGCTAGGTGTCACAGTTGTAGCCACAAGGCCAGAAGAGCAGTTCAAATTGGTTTTAGTGCTTAAAATACTGAAAAATATGCTTAAATTAAAAGTACTTATTCAGTGTAAATTACAGACTGTTTGTTCTGCGGAGATCCCTGACAGTCGGCAACAGTGTAGGGACAGCGAGGCAGCAATGTCAACAGAGACACCTGGAAATCTGCGTTAGCTTCTGTGGTGTGCAGGGGAAGCTGGACCCACAAGACAGCCTGTCACAGCCAGCCATGCAGTCTGCCAGTGGCGCAGGTGTCTGGGGCCCCTGAGCAGCTCTGAAATGCTAGCAAGGCCAGATGATGCTGCAGAGTGGCTCCCCAGGGCCGCCACGTGAGTATGGTCAGTGCCCAAATAGTCAAATAGCCAAATGTACCACATAGAGCCTGGTGGTGGCTGGCTGGAGCCATGGGGGAACCACATCCCCAAGTCTCATGTTGGGTGCCAACTGCTGAATGCTGCCAGTCGAAGAATACTGGGATAACTCTACGATAAACCAATCACGTTTTCTTTATTATAAGGGTCAAACTCACAAAACAGGAACAAGAAGTCCAAGCTAAACTGTGCAGCGTGGGAACCACAGAGCGACAGAGAGAACTCTGGGTAGCCCAGCGTTTTTCTCCAGGTATCCAAAGGTCACACCCTAACCTGGTCCCACTTCTTAAATATCATTGTCTGACAGATATTTCCCATTACCCTCTCTGATATAAAGTCTGAATCCTCAAATCACAAGTGTGTCCATCATATTATGATGATTTTCAAAGTCTGCAAGATTTTATTAGTAACCTTAGTTATTAATATTTTTTAACGTAAAAGAAAATAAGTAATTTGTTAGTCTTAAAATTAGGTTAGCTTACTTGGAGTCATAGAAAGAATATATGTTATTACATTTAAACACTTTTAATGCCCTTTTATCTTTTACAATTCAAATTATTATCATTGAAGAGAAAAGTTTTATTAACAGACCTACTAAGATAAAATTGTTCTTGTGAGGATACTTCATCTTTATTCTATATTATTCCTTTTCTATTTCAACATGAGAAATGTTTATTTCTTTTTCATTCTCCACCCCTTTTAGAAATTTATTTTTCAATAAAAATGAACATTCCTAGTGACCAGTCACTTATAATTCCAGTCAGAAATTTAATTTTGCTTAAAGGTTCTTGGAGTATATTATAAAAATATTTCTTTATATGACCAGTAATAATTTCATATTAAAATTATCAAGAAAGAAAAAAACATTTGTTATTTGAGAAGATTATATTTTCTATATGTTCATTCATTTTATGACTTAGAATTTTCTTCAATTTCATGCCTTATCAGGATTGAAATAACTTCTGCATTGGGAGATTTTAGTTTAAGGAAATGATCAAGAATATCATTGAAGAGATTATAACTTGATTTTTTTTAAATTAAGGCATGACAGCAAGTTGATTCTCACTATTAAATTCATAATCTGTTGACCTGATGAAAAAAATAGCTGTTGTAATTAAAGTTGAAATCTTTCACTGAAAGCTATCCAATATAACAGTTTGAAGGAGCTGAGTGTTTCAAACAGTGACAAGGGTATTGATTGCAGACTCTTCCTATCAAGTCACAAAATGCATGATGACAGGACAATTTTCTCTAGATTTCAAGAAACTCCATAAAATTATACTCTCTTAGCAAGGCTTCTCATCTCATTTAATACAAAACTTATGGTATTTTTCAAATAAAAGTTAATATTCTTACAACTAGCTTACAACTTCTTACAACTTGAGCTTAATATATATAAAAGGATTTACTTTTTCCTCTCTCTCCTGGATTGGTGCTAGTTCGTTGCAGTTTAATAATAATTGTTTCCTACAAAAATCTTTTTTTTTAAAGTAATTTTATTAAATTATAAAAGTTTCCATTTACGCCCCTCTTCCCAACACCCTCCCACTCCCCCCCCCCCTCTCCTCCTCCCTCTTTGTCCCTAAAGGCAGTCAGGGTTTCCTGCCCTGTGGGAAGTTCAAGTTCCTCCCCCCTCCCTCCAGGTCCAGGAAGGTGAGTATCCAAGCAGACTGGATCCCCAAAATCCAGTATATGCAGAGGAAACATGTCCCAGTGTCATTGTCAATGGCTTTTCAGAAAGACTCCGGGACAGCCACATTCAGAGAATCCGGCCACATTCAGAGAAACTGGTTGGATCACACCTCGTTCAGTCGCAGTCCAGCTGGCCTTGGTAAACTCTCATTAGATCCGTCCCCTTGTATCAGTGGGTGATAGCATCCCTCGCAGACATTATTTCCTTTTTTCATTTTCTTCCTCCTTCTGCTCCTCATTTGGACGTTGGGAGGCTGAGTCTGGTTCTCCAATGTGGGTCTCCGTCTGTATAGCCATCCATCGCCAGATGAAGGATCTATGGTGATAAGCAAAATATTCATCAGTATGGTTATGGGCCAAGGCCAGTTCAGGCACCCTCTCCTCTGTCCAGAGAACAATCTGGGGAATCTCTCCTTGGACCTGGGATCCCATATATAATCAAGTCTCCTGTAAACCCTAAAATGACTCCCTTAGTTGAAATATATTCTTCCCTGATCCCATATTCAACCTTCCTTCCTCCCTCCCATCCCGGTCAACCGAGCTTTCTCCATTCCTCCCCTACTCCCTCTTCCCTAACCCTCTCCCCTTCCAACACCCCTCCCACCCCACCCCCCATGCACCCGAGGTTACCTGGGACTCTTGACTATTTCCTACCTCCCGGCAGATAGCTAAATAATCTTCATCAGGTTCGTCTTCTTATTTAGCTTCTCTAGGATCACGAATAATAGGCTCAAAACCTTTAATTATGGTTAGAATCCAATTATGAGTGAATACATACCGTGTTCCTCTTTTTGGGTCTGGCTTACCTCACTCAGTAAAGCGTTTTCTATTTCCATCCATTTGCATGCAAAATTCAAGATGTCATTGTTTTTTACCGCTGAGTAAAACTCTAATGTGTATATGTTCCACACCTTTTTTAACCATTCTTCTACTGAGGGGCACCTAGGCTGTTTCCAGGTTCTGGCTATTACAAATAGTGCTGCTATGAACATAGTTGAACAAATGCTTTTGTAGTATGTTCGGGAATCTCTAGGGTATATTCCCAAGAGTGGAATTGCTGGGTCCTGAGGGAGGTTGACTCCCAGTTTCCTGAGAAACCGCCACACTGATTTCCACAGTGGCTGCACAAGTTTGCATTCCCACCAACAATGGATGAGTGTTCCCCTCACCCCACATCCTCTCCAGCATAGGCTATCGTTGGTGTTTTTGACTTTAGCTATTCTGACAGGGGTAAGATGGTATCTCAAAGTGGTTTTGATTTGCATTTCCCTGATCGCTAAGGAGGTTGAGCATGACCTTAAGTGTCTTCTGGCCATTCGAAGTTCATCTGTTGTGAATTCTCTGTTCAGTTCAGTACCCCATTTTTTAATTGGGTTAATTAGAATTTTAGTGTCTAGTTTCTTGAGTTCTTTGTTTATTTGGAGATCAGACCTTTGTCTGATGAGGGGTTGGTGAAGATTTTCTCCCAGTCAGAAGGCAGCCTTTTTGTCTTACTGACAATGTCCTTTGCTTTACAGAAGCTTCTCAGTTTCAGTAGATCCCATTTATTCATTGTTTCTCTTATTGTCTGTGCTACTGGGGTCCTACTTAGGAAGAGGCCTCCTGTGCTTATATCTTGTAGACTACTTCCCACTTTCTCTTCTATCAGGTTCAAAGTGGACAGATTAATGTTGATGTCGTTAATCCATTTGGACCTGATTTTTGTGCATGGTGATAGGTATGGGTCTACTTTCATCCTTCTACAGGATGACATCCAGTTATGCCAGCACCATTTGTTAAAGATGCTTTCCTTCTTTCATTGTATGCCTTTAGCTCCCTTGTCAAAAATTAGGTGCTCATAGGTTTGTGGGTTAATATCTGGGTCTTTTATTCGATTCCAGAGGTCGACTTCTCTGTTCTTATGCCAATACCAAGCCGTTTTCAATACTGTAGCTCTGTAATAGAGTTTGAAGTCAGGGATGGTAATGCCTCCTGAAGTTCCTTTATTGTATAAGATTGTTTTGGCTATCCTGGGTTTTTTGTTTTTCCATATAAACTTGATTATTGTTCTCTCAAGATCTGTGAAGAAGTTTGATGGGATTTTGATGGGGATTGCATTGAATCTATAGATTGCTTTTGGTAGAATTGCCGTTTTTACTATGTTGATTCTCCCAATCCAAGAGCAGGGGAGGTCTTTCCATTTTCTGGTATCCTCCTCAATTTCTTTCTTCAAAGACTTAAAGTTCTTGTCAAATAGGTCTTTCACTTCCTTGGTTAGAGTTACCCCAAGATATTTTATGCTATTTGTGGCTATCATGAAAGGTGATGTTTCTCTGATTTCCCTGTCTGCTTCTTTTTCCTTTGTGTATAGGAGGGCTACCGATTTTTTGGAGTTGATCTTGTATCCTGCCACAACACTAAAGGTGTTTATCAGCTGTAAGAGTTCTTTGGTAGAGTTTTTGGGGTCACTTATGTACACTATCATATCGTCAGCAAATAACGAAAGTTTAACTTCATCCTTTCCAATTCGAATCCCCTTGATCTTATGTTGTCTTATTGCTATTGCTAGAACTTCAAGCACTATATTGAAGAGGTATGGAGAGAGTGGACAGCCTTGTCGTGTTCCTGATTTTAGTGGAAAGGCTTTGAGTTTCTCTCCATTCAATTTGATGTTAGCTGTCGGCTTGCTGTATATTGCTTTTATTATATTTAGGTATGATCCTTGTATCCCCAGTCTCTCCAACACCTTTATCATAGATGGGTGTTGAATTTTGTCAAATGCTTTTTCAGCATCCAATGAAATGATCACATGGTTTTTTTCTCTCAGTTTATTTATATGATGGATTACATTGATAGATTTGCATATGTTGAACCAGCCCTGCATCTCTGGGATGAAGCCTACTTGATCATAATGGATAATTTTTCTAATGTGTTCTTGGATTCGGTTTGCCAGTATTTTATTGAGAATTTTCGCGTCGATGTTCATGAGTGAGATTGGCCTATAATTCTCTTTCTTGGTTGTGTCTTTGTGTGGGGTTTTGGTATCAGGGTAACTGTAGCTTCATAAAAGGAGTTTGGCAATGACTCTCCTGTTTCTATATTGTGGAATACCTTAAGGAGTATAGGTATTAGCTCTTCCTGGAAGTTCTGGTAGAATTCTGCATTGAAACCATCTGATTCTGGGCTATTTTTGGTAGGGAGATTTTTGATAACAGCTTCTAATTCTTCACGACTAACAGGTCTATTTAGATTGTTCACCTGTTCTTGGTTCAACTTTGGTATATGATGCTTATCTAAAAAAATGTCCATTTCTTTTACATTTTCCAACTTTGTAGCATATAATCTTTCGTAGTAAGATCTAATGATTCTCTGAATTTCCTCTGTGTCTGTGGTTATGTTCCCCTTTTCATCTCTGATTTTATTAATTTGCATGTTCTCTCTCTGCTGTTTGATTAATTTGAATAGGGGTTTGTCGATCTTGTTGATTTTCTCCAAGAACCAGCTTTTTGTTTCATTGATTCTTTGGATTGTTTTCTGTGTTTCTATTTTGTTGATTTCAGCCCTCAGTTTGATTATTTCCAGTCTTCTACTCATCCTGGGTGAATCAACTTCTTTTTTTTCTAGTGCTTTCAAGTGTGCTGTTAAGTCTCCAATGTGTGCTTTCTCCGTTTTCTTTAATTGGGCACTTAGTGCTATGAACTTTCCTCTTAGCACTGCTTTCACAGTGTCCCATTGGTTTGAGTATGTTGTGTCTTTATTTTCATTAAATTCAAGGAAGACTTCAATTTTTTTCTTTATTTCTTCCTTGACCCAATGGTGATTTAATAGTTGACAGTTCAACTTCCATGAGTTTGTTGGCTTCCTGGGGGTAGCACTGTTGTTGAATTCTAACTTTAATCCATGGTGATCTGCCAAGACACAGGTGGTTACTAATATTTTTTGTATCTGTGGAAGTTTGCTTTGTTACCAAGTATGTGGTCAATTTTTGAGAAGGTTCCATGGGCTGCAGAGAAGAAGGTATATTCTTTCCTATTTGGGTGCTATGTTCTATAGATATCTGTTAAGTCCATTTGATTCAATACCTCCAATAATTCCCTTATTTCTCTGTTGGGTTTCTGTCTGATTGATCTGTCCATTGGTGAGAGAGGTGTGTTGAAGTCTTCTACTATTAGTATGTGTGGTTTGATGACTGCCTTGAGTTCTAGAAGTGTTTCTTTTACATAAGTGGGTGCCTTTATATTAGGGGCATAGATATTCAGGATTGAGAATTCCTCCTGATGAATGTGTTCCTGTTATGAGTATGAAATGTCCATCTCTATCTCTTCTGATAGATTTTAGTTTGAAGTCAATTTTGTTAGATATTAGAATGGCCACACTTGCTTGTTTCTTAGGTCCGTTTGCTTGAAAAATCTTTCCCCAACCCTTTACTCTGAGTAGGTGTCTGTCTTTGTGGTTGAGGTGTGTATCTTGTAAACAGCAGAATGTTGGATCCTGCTTTCGTATCCAATCTCTAAGTCTGTGCCTTTTTATAGGTGAATTGAGTCCATTGATATTAATTGATATTAATGACCAGTGGTTGTTGGCTCCAGTTATTTATTTATTTATTTTTTGGGGGTACTGGAGTGTGTGTTTTTCCCTTCTTTGAGATCTGCTTGTGAAGGGTCGCTAGATGCCTGAGTTATTGTAGGCGATGTTAGGATGTTGGATTCCTTGGGATGTAATTTTCCTTCTAATATTCTCTGTAAGGCTGGATTAGTAGTTACGTATTGTTTAAATTTGTTTTTATCCTGGAATATTTTGTTTTCTCCGTTGATAGTGAATGAAAGCTTGGCTGGGTATATTAGTCTGGGCTTGCATCCATGGTCCCTTAGTTTCTGCAGTACCTCTATCCAGGACCTTCTGGCTTTCATGGTTTCTATAGAGAAGTCTGGTGTAAGTCTGATAGGTTTACCTTTATAGGTTACTTGACCTTTTTCCTTTGCAGCTCTTAATATCCTTTCTTTAATCTGAATGCTTTGTGTTTTGATTATTATATGGCGAGGGGATGTTTTTTTCTGATCCAGTCTATTCTGTGTTCTGTATGCTTCTTGCACCTTCATAGGAATATCACTCTTTAGGATGGGAAAGTTTTCTTCTATAATTTTGTTGAATATATTTTCTGGTCCTTTGATCTGCAGTTCTTCTCCTTCTTCGATCCCTATTATTCTTAGATTTGGTTTTTTTATTGTGTCCCAGATTTCTTGAATGTTTTGTGATGAGAATTTATTGGATTTGCTGATTTCTTTGATAAGAGCATTTATTTTCTCTATGGTATCTTCAGACTCTGAGATTCGTTCTTCCATCTCTTGTATCCTATTGGTTATGCTTGATTCTGTAATCTCTGTTCGTTTACCTAGATTTTCCATATCCAGCCGGCCCTCGTTTTGTGTTTTCTTCATTGACTCCATTTCAGTTTTCAATTCTTGAACTGTTTCCATTACCTGCTTGATTGTTTTTTCTTGGTTTCCCAGTGTATCATTCATTGATTTGCTCATTTCTTCGAACGTTTTCTTGTATTTCTCATCCATTTCTTTACTCATTTCTTCAATCTTTTTGTTGTACTTCTCATCCAGTTCTTTAAGGGAGTTATTCATATCCTGTTTAAGGGACTCTATTACTTTCATAATGGCATTTTTGTCCGCTTCTTCTGAATTAAGAGGTTCAAGACCTTCTATTGTAGGGTCATTGGGTTCTGGTGTTTTCATGTGTTTTTTAGATTGTTGGAGGAGTTCTTGCCTTGGCGTCTGCCCATCTCTTCCTTCAAATGCTCTCTATTGGAACCTCTGGTACCAGGTCAGGTTCCCTTGTTGGGCAGGGACTTCACTGACAGAAGGTCTACCTTTCGGCAGGTAGTCTATTGAAACACAGGCCCTCCCTCCTGCCGAGTTGCACTCACAGCCCTTGCACAGCGCACAAGGGAGCTGCTCTGGGGAGATCTTGTGGCCCCAGAGGGAAGGGGGGGGAGAGAGGAAGGTGTGCCTGGATAAAGACTGGGACAGGATTCGGGAGAGCTCTGCAGGGAGAAGCCTCCTCTGCCTGGTGATGAGAAAGTCGAGGGGGGCGGGGAAAGACTGAATTCCTCCTAGCCAAAGCCCCCGGGACAGGAGAAAACTCACCTCTCCTCCAATGGATGTCTGCTAGAAGATCACTGTCTCTTGCTGGCCAGGAATGTGGCTGAGCTGAGACAGAGCTTACCTGTCCTCAGGCAGGCTCTCAAAGCAAATGAACTGCCCCTGCCAACCTGAGCCCACAGCCCAGGCCCAGTGTGCAAGGGAGCAGCTCTGGGACGATCTTGTGGCCCCAGAGGGGAGGGGAGAAGAGAGGAAGGTGTACCTGGATATAGGCTGGGATAGGATTTGGGAGAGCTCCCCAGGGAGGACCCGCCTCTGCCTGGTGACCAGAAAGTCTAGGGGGACGGGTAAAGTCTGAATTCCTCCCAGCCAAAGCCCTCGGGACAGGAGAAAACTCACCCCTCCTCCAAAAGATGTCTGCTAGAAGATCACTGTCTCTTGCTCCCAGGAGTGTGGCTGAGCTGAGACAGAGCTTGCCTGTCCTCAGGCAGGCTCTCCAAGCAAAGGAAATGCCCCTGCCGGCCTGAGCCCACAGTCCAGGCCCAGCGTGCAAGGGAGCAGCTCTGGAGAGATCTTGTGGCCCCAGAGGGGAAGAGGGGAAGAGAGGAAGGTGTACCTGGATAAAGGCTAGGACAGGATTCGGGAGAGCTCCGCAGGGAGGGCCCACCTCTGCCTGGTGACCAGAAAGTCGAGGGGGGCGGGGAAAGTCTGAATTCCTCCTAGCCAAAGCCCTAGGGACAGGAGAAAACTCACCCCTCCTCCAAAGGATGTCTGCTAGAAGATCACTGTCTCTTGCTGGCCAGGAATGTGGCTGAGCTGAGACAGAGCTTGCCTGTCCTCAGACAGGCTCTCCAAGCAAAGGAAATGCCCCTGCCAACCTGAGCCTACAGCCCAGACCCAGCGTGCAAGGGAGCCGCTCTGGGACGATCTTGTGGCCCCAGAGCGGAGGGCCTACAAAAATCTTTAAATGAATTTATTTTCTAATTGAACCATTAGCTATCTAGAGATGTTTAATGGGTAGCTCACCATGGGCACAGAAATTTGAAACTGTACAATACAAATTTATTGTTTAAAGAAAGCATAATAGAGACTAAGTTAGTGGCTCATTTAGTGTTTGTTACAGAAACATGAGGAACTAAGTTCAGATCCCCAGTTTCCACCTCCATAAAGACTGGCCTAGTACAAGTGCCTGAAATTCCCATGCTGTTGGGGAGGCAGAGACAGTAGTATCCCAGGGTTATACTATCCATGCAGTCTATCATATTGGCAAGCTTTTTGCCTTACAGTTTCTGTTGCTGGGCTAAATATGATCATCAAAAATAACCTGGGGAGAAAAGCATTCTGCCAACTGAGCTACATCTTGGGTGTCCAGTTCCTTGCTTCCAGTGGTGTTATTGTCATGTGATGTATTAGAGGCTTGACTGTCTTTCTGTCCTACTAATCTAACTACTCAGGGTCCCCTAACTGGTGAGAGAAAGGAAGAAAGTCTCACAGTTTGGGTTAGTATCTGTTTCCACTAGCTAACCATTGCTCTAACATTAAATGGTGCAGGATTATGTTGTGAAGTCATAATGTACAAGGAGGTCTTTCAACAAGGAAAGCAAGCCAGTAACTTCAGAATGCATCTATTCTACTGATCACCTCTGTCAGGTAACAAAGCAGCTGGTAAAGCTCTCTTGACAATGGACAAATGGCAATTGTCTCAAGCAGAACTGCGGGTTGGAGGCTCAGGGTTAGTCTCCTTTGTTAAAAATCTCAATGTGAGAAAAAAAAAACTGTATCATAATTATTTGGTGAGAGGGATTATATGTAGTTAAGCTTATGTATACCTTTAACATGCACACCATGTGTACTGAGATAATCAACTCACTGTATAGTTAAGTAGAAAAGAAGGTCAAATTCTTAACTAACATGTTCTGTTAAACTATTTCCTTCCTGATTAAATTGGGAGAGGGTTGAAGGGGAGGGGAGAGGCAGGGAGGGATCAGAGTAAAATGTAGAGTTCAATAAAAATCAATAAAATGAAACTATTTACTACCAACTGCACAATCATATACCTTATTTTGACCAGTGCTTTCTTACTTGTTCCAAAGCTCTACTCAGGGAGAATGCTCACATTCTGTCCCTTACACTGATGCAGAAGAATATTTATAGTTATTCTCACATTGAAATAATCTATTTCCCTATCCTTTCTTGCAGCTGGAGATAAAAATATTCATATTTATTTTGAAATATCAGTTGAAGGATGAATATTTGCCCAATAGCAGCATATAATAGTAGAATTGGGTCTGAATTAGTTACAATGCAGATGAAGTAATTCCAGCAGTAGCCCTGTGAAGGGGATCATCATGGTTGGAAGAAAGCTCATTTATGTTTATGTTTGGCAAATAATATTTGAAATACATTAGGCCCAGCTTCCATCCAGAGGGCCTTCGGAGTGATCCTTCGTCTGGCGAAGGACGGCTATGCAGTCGGAGGCCCACATTGGAGCAACGGATTGAGCCCCCCGAGGTCCGGAGGGGGAGCGGAAGGTGGAGGAACATGAAAGACGAAATCAGTACTGCGAGGGATGCTATCACCCACCGATACAAGGGAACGAATCTGATGAGAATTTACCAGGGCCAGTCGGACTGGGACTGAACGAGGACGTGATCTAGCCAGATTCTCGGAATTTGGCCGGATTCTCTGACTGTGGCTGGCCCGGGGTCTTTCTGAAAAGCCATTGACTATGACACTGGGACCTGTTTCCTCTGCATATGCTGGATTTTGGGGATCCAGTCTGTTTGGACGCTCGCCTTCCTGGACCTGGAGGGAGGGGGAGGGAGCTGGAGCTTCCCACAGGGCAGGAAACCCTGACTGCCCTGGGGGACGGAGGGGAAGGAGGGGGGGGAGTGGGGGGAGTGGGAGGGTGTTGGGAGGGGGGGCGGAAATGGAAACTTTTATAATTTAATAAAATTTACTAAAAAATAAAAAGAAATACATTAGAACTTGGTCTCTCCAAAATTAATTTTTCATTTTCATTGGTATATTCCCACTATTTAGATAATGATGTCATTATAAACAGATCAAGTCCACTTGTCTGACTGTAATGTCAGCATGTACCTAACTATCACTGTGAATAGCATGTCTTTAAAAATATTGGCTCTAGCCTACTAGTTCAATACTAAGTACTTTCATTTATACCAAATTGTTCTAATAAATTATGACAAGACATTTGAGAGCTATTCAGACCTCTGTGTGGATAAATGTCCCTACCACTCACATAAGTACAGAGTATTTTTGTGCCTGGTGATATTCAGTAAAGATACATGCTATCATTTTTGACAAGTATTTCAGACTGAAGCTCAGTCTACAGCTTAGACTTCAGCAGACTTTGAGCCCCATGAGACTGAATTCATTTCACACAGCCTTTCTGCACCTTGTCTGTCCAATGTTAAAGTTCCCCTGACATAGGAGCTGCCTTGCTCAATGCAAGTGTCAATACAGGCTTTGGGCTGAATGAGAGAAAGAATTCTCAACAGGCAGGCTGTTGTGAGCATGTAATTAGATTCCTGTTTTCTGAGCAGACTCTGTTGTTGATGTGCTGCTGCACATATTCCTGTCAGATTTCAAATTGCACAACTCAGACTTTCACATTGCAAGGCCTATTCAGTATTGTGACTAAAAATAGCTTTGATTAATGAAGAGTGCAATGCAAATGGAGTGAAGAATAGAAATGACAAGGCAGATAAACAGTATTTTACAGAACTCACGGCCCATGTGACCAAGTTTTAGAACAGTGATGATATAGCAGATCATACTGCCAATTATAAAACAAATTCATCATCTTTATTTGTGTTTTATATACCAGTCTAGACAGGTATTATTGGTTTTACTACTTGCCAGAAATCATGCAATAGAAAATCACCAGTTAATATTCCATTTAGGAAAAAGGAAATACAGCCTATGACATTAAGAAACAGTAAAAAGATAAGGTGATAAAATCAAATATTTGAGCACATATACTTTGTGTTTATATTAATTATAGTAAAACACTTAAAGATCTTTGCTTTCTCATAAACAAACAAGCAAAGTTTTAGAATATCTTTGAAGAACGTAAATATAGAAGTCCTCAATAAAATATTAACAACCATAATTAAATAGAACATAATATTGGATTAGACACTATGATCAAAAGGATTTATGTCTGATGTATAATGCAATATACCATTTGGACAGAATAAAAGATGATCTATATTATATAATCTATAGAGGGAGAAGTTGGGAAAATTTGACAGACACATGGTGATTTTCTCAGATCACCATGGCTTAAAAGCACAAGCAAATAATTTGAGTTTAGAATTCAAGATATATGGTGTCATTCATACCTGAGAAGATCACTATTTGTAGATACCAATTGTTCAAGTCTGTGAAATGTTAGACATGACATTTAAACCTATGGCCTTCACTTTCTTCATAAACAAAGTAGTGATGGTTTGAGTCTTATGAGTTGGCATCTTTTTCATATTTTATTTTCACAAAAGTAAAAAAATATGAAGCTTATTAACTATTAGTTATTTCAGACTGAAGTAACTGCCATGTCCAATCTGGTGAGGTCATATTTGAAGAAATGAACATTCCCTTGGTGTCTACAGACTATTAATTTTGTAAACGTTCTGCTTATTTTCTTATGCTTAATATTTTAAGGTGGGAAGTAATAAATCATCTGAAATCCTATGTAGAAAGAACTGACTTGTACAGTAACCATCTCCTATTTCATTTAAGTCATGTCATTTGGAAGAAAGAAAAATAGAATAATCGGAGGAACACTACAGTCCCTGACGTATTTGCTCTCTGCTTCTCTGTTGAGGTCTGTTACAGTTGGGTGTAATAACAGAATTAGAAATAATGTAGTTTTCTAGGTGTTGAATTTAATGACAAACTTTAAGCTCAATATTAAGTTTAAAAATGTTTAAAGTTGCATAAAGTTTAATGTTGAGATCAAACTGAACACAATATTGAAGAAATAATATACAATAAGTATGTGCAATAATTTTTCAAAAAGTTTCTCGTTCATGACACTAATAATCCTATAAAACATTGTTAATTGTCCTTTACAACAGAGGACTGTGAAATTTAATTTGCAATTGACCCTGATATTTGATACAAACTCGATGCATTGTTGCATGAAGATGAAGGTCTATCAGACTGCATCTGCTTATGTGTTTTGAGCACTAATGATATCAATTTCTGGACTGGGTAAGAGAGATTGTAAAGGGTGGCAGCAGGGGGCTGAGATGTAGCTGTGTACAGCAGCAACACTAGGTTTGGTTCTCAGTACTAAAGTTATGGGATGCGGAGGTAGATTTGTGGATTGGATATGCAAGATGTCACTATAACCCCAAAATTTTGACTTCTGGAAATTTAAAATTTTGACTACTAGACTACACCTAAAATATCCTGGAACCTTGTCTTTTAATATTCTATGGTATTTATGGTAAATAACCAGAGCTACACAAATTATTGTAAGTAATTCCACTCAATTTAAGTGAAGAAATCCCAACAAAAGCCTACTTTTTATTTGTTTTTGTATTTTGTATTTGTATTGCTGGAGATCAAAGCCAGAGCTTTCACATTCTAGGCAAGTGATCTACCATGGAAATACAGCCACTTCTGTAGGGTCTTTATTTATAGCCACCTTGTCTTTAATTCTTAGTCATACATGAATTAATGAAAACAGCAGTTTGAACGTTTTCTTCATTTCCTCCTGTACTGCTAATGGTAGTTAAAAAGGAGGTGAATTGTGTTATGTTCCTACAAGAAATATTGGTTCATTTATGTTTCTCTTTTCTTATTAGATCCAGCATTACATACACCAATTTTCAGCAATGGATCATGGGAGTTTTACTCATTAAGATATGTAGCATGATGGTTATGCCTATGGAGATGATTTCTTCCTACAATATATTACAGCATTAATATTCTAATAATATACCTGCATTTGTCTACTTTTCTACAAAGATATTGGAACCTAATATCATGAATCATCTAACTGGAAAAATAATGTTCAATGCAATAACAGACTGGAGCAAAGCAACTGATTCATTAATAGTGTAATGACTTTTCTTACCAGCAATACATATATATTTCTAAATAAATCCCTTCAAGTTCATTGCTTAGTCATAAAACTAAAATTGCTTCCCTTGATGCAAACAACTTCTCACAGGTTTCAGGTTTCTAAGAGTCAAAGCCACAAAAGGCAGTATTCACTTTCCTTAGGTTTGTAAATTATATTTGCTTTTCTGAGTTTCCTGAAGATGATGAATGTTTACCACATATGGTTTGTAGATATTTACATTGTCCCACACTCATTCAAGATGTGCATAAAACCAGTTTGATCAATTCTTTTTTTTAAAGTTTATTAAATTATAAAAGTTTCCATTTCCGCCCCTCCTCCCAACACCCTCCCACTTCCCCCACTCCCTCTCCTCCTACCTCTCCATCCCTAAGAGTAGTCAGGGTTTCCTGCCCTGTGGGAAGTTCAAGTTCCTCCCCCCTCCCTCCAGGTCCAGGAAGGTGAGTATCCAAACAGACTGGATCCCAAAAATCCAGTATATGCAGAAGAAACAAGTCCCAGTGTCATTGTCAATGGCTTTTCAGAAAGACTCCAGGCCAGCCACATCCAGAGAATCCGGCCACATTCAGAGAATCTGGTTAGATCACGTGATCATTCAGTTCCAGTCCAGCTGGCCTTGGTGAACTCTCATTAGATCAGTCTCCTTTTATCAGTGGGTGATGGCGCCCGTCGCAGTCCTGATTTCTTTTTTCATTTTCTTCATCCTTCTGCTCCTCATTTGGGCAGTGGAGGGTTTCGCCCGGTGCTCCAATATGGGTCTCCGTCTGTATCGCCATCCAACGTCGGATGAAGGTTTCCTCTGCTCTTGCCCTCTTTGTTCACGTTCTCCTTCCTTCTGCCTCTCGTTTGGACCTAGGGAGCTAGGTCCAGTATTTCGACGTGGGTCTCCGCCTCCATCTCCCTCCATCGCCAGATGAGGGTTCTATGGTGATATGCAAAATGTTCATCAGTATGGTTGTGGGCCAAGGCCAGTTCAGACACCCTCTCCTCTGTCCAGAGAACAATCTGGGGATCTCTCCTTGGACCTGGGATCCCCTTTATTCTTACTCAATAATGTAGTTTCATGATATGAAGCCAAATAATGAAACAGGAGATAATGATAAGTGTCCCACGCTACCGTCTCGCCAGCAAGAACGACGCGGGACACTTAGGATTCTTCTGCAGTAAAGCTTTATGCGTCTTGAGAGGGAGAGCATAAGCTTACATGGCGGAGACCCAGAATGAGGGAAACCCAGCCCTTATAAAGGAAAACAGACCCTGCCCTGGACGTGTCATTCCTGGATTGGTCAACTGCTCCCAGTCCCAGGTGAAACCTTGGGAGTAGTGGAAAAATACCAACACATGTGAGCTTTCTAGCTCACCTGGTGGTGCAGCGCCATCTATGGTGGAGAGTGTGATTGTGGCCTTCTACATCTCCCCCTAATTTTACTTCTTTGCAGAAAGGCAACTCCCTAGGAAGGTAAAGATAGAGGTCGCACTTCCCAAAATGAAAACATTAAAATGGGCTTACACGGAATCTGTCCCTAGGCTCATGACACCTGGAACCTATCCGGCCTGCCCTCTGCCAATTTTCTGGGAAAGGGAATATACGGCAGGAAACCCTTAAGCAGAGTGACTTATCTCTCAGAGAGGGTCATTCTCTGTGCGATGCTCTTCAGCTCGACAACCTTCAGGGCTAACTAAGCCAAGCACTCCACCCTGTGCAATGGACCACAGTCCTAGGGGTGCAGGAGCTGGTTGGCTTAAACCTTACTGCTTTAACATAGATAACCACATATCAGTAGAGGCTCCCTGTTCTAGGGCAGCCAGCGCTGTGCAAAAACCACTTTGTCCCTCAGACTTTGGGATTTGAGTCAGCAGACCATCCAGAGAAGAAACACTATTCCATAGCATAGGACCGTTCCAAAACATTTCCACCCCCCACCCATTCTTTGAAGTAGGGGATGAAGGACACAATCCAGGACTGGAATCCTTTGGCCAGGCTTATGTCCACTCGCGTGGAGTTGATTGTCATGATGGACCATCTCAAGGAGGACAGCAAATCATCAAAATTCTCCTGCAAGATACAAAGACAATTCTCGGGACAAGTTAGCCACTTTTATAAAGTTCTCATATGGTACATTGGTTACACATAAGGCTGGAGTTTTCCATTCACAGCCCAACTGGGCAAGCTGTCATAAGATATCCACCTGTTCTTTATTCTACCTCTAATAGATGTATCTATGGTAGCGTTTAGAGGGTCATCCTTGTTACTTTCTCATCAAGTTTTCCAGTCCAATTACCTAGAAGATAACTAAACAATTGCTTAATAATCAGTCATTGCATCTGGGATCGCAGGGGCGCAATTCTCCAGCTGCATCAAGAAGTCTACCAGAGACATTTTGGAAACTCTGGGCTTTTTTGCCACAGTCACAGATTTAGCCAATGACCCAATCACCTTAAAAATCTAAGGGCTTTTTGCATCTACCTCCCTGTAGATCCTGAAACATTAGATTTAAAACCAAATAGTTGTAAGCTGCCATGTGGTCACTGGGGAATTGAACTCATGACCCTTGGAAGAGCAGGCAGCATTCTTAACCCCTAAGCTATCTCTTCAGTTCCTTATTCAGATGGAAAATCTCTCGGGCTAGTAGCCGGCATTGTTCGCCCCGCCCATTGCCCCAGGCTATTGGTCTGCCTTTGTTACCTAGGATCAGCACAGCTCAGCTCAGCCAAGCGGAACAGAAGCCACTCCAGCCTCAGAGCCCCTCACAGTTTCAGGCACATTGCAAGCCTTCTGGCCTGGCAGCTTGTGGCACCTCTCTCATTCTCGGTACTGCTGTGATACCCTCCAGGCCAGGCACCAACTGAGCCGGCACAACGTGTCTCCCACCATAGCCACAGAGCAAAGCTCCGCTCCAGCCGCCCTCCAGCCGCAGCTGCATTCATTCTGAGTCCAAACTCGGTGCACGGAGTAAAGCAGAACTCAAAAGCAGGCTTGCTGGTCTGAAACCACTGTAAGGGCCTCATTTAAACAATCTTTTAGGGAATATGGGCGTCGTTAGTCTCTCTCTGACTACTTCCTGCTGAATTGGGCCGTTGCATTCCGGGGGTATACACTACAACATTTCAGGAGGTCTCGGCGATTCAAACCACATAAATCTCAAGCACACTCTCAGGCTCTCATTTTCCGTGGAGATGAAAACAGAACCTCTCCTCCAAAACATCATATCCCCAGGCAAATTCAAATATCTTTCTCCCGTCCGGCACACAAAAGACAACACAAACAACACAACACAAAGCTTTTGACCTTGTAGGTCAGTCTCCCCCATTCTTAGAAGCACCGGGGTGTCCTTTTTTCTTATTTCCTTTTCTTACAGGCGCGCCTAACCTCTCACTGCACTCAGTTTCTGATATGCTATCCTGGACTTCCTCCAATATATTTTGTCCGTCTGCAACAACAGCCTGGCAGGATTTATCTTCTAAGCAATTTCAAAGTGATAAGAGAACTGCTAAGAAGTACCAAGGCCTCTACAAAATCTTTCCAAGGTGGAGACAAGTCAAGCCCAAAACCGAAAAGTCCAAGAATAGTCGTACCTCTCTGAGCAAACACCCTGCAGTTCTGAATCCTCCTTGTGTCCAAGGGGTCTCCGGCGGTGCGAGCAGTTGTCAGGGTCCCCCGGCGTCCCGGGGTTTCGAGCACCAGTTGTCCCACGCTACCGTCTCGCCAGCAAGAATGACACGGGACACTTAGGATTCTTCTGCAGTAAAGCTTTATGCGTCTTGAGAGGGAGAGCATAAGCTTACATGGCGGAGACCCAGAATGAGGGAAACCCAGCCCTTATAAAGGAAAACAGACCCTGCCCTGGACGTGTCATTCCTGGATTGGTCAACTGCTCCCAGTCCCAGGTGAAACCTTGGGAGTAGTGGAAAAATACCAACACATGTGAGCTTTCTAGCTCACCTGGTGGTGCAGCGCCATCTATGGTGGAGAGTGTGATTGTGGCCTTCTACAGATAAGAGCTAGTGTGCATTATGTATTTTCTTATTGTTAAATGTTTTTCATCTTTACCATACTCAGAATACCTAACACATAGTTGACATCATTTTGTTACTGTTCCAGAAGCATGTCTGGATCAGGGTTCTGGTCAAGTCACAAAGTATATCACAGTGGCAGAGTAGAACATTCAAAAGGCCTAGAGTGTGTCACTCTGAAGTACACGCTACTCTAGAAAGTGGTACTTGCTCTTTGCAAAGCAGTTTTGAAAATCATTTGTGAAAGCACTCATCTGTGTAGCAAAGAGCTCCTGTCCTGGGGTATTCAACAACACTTCATCACAGTTTCAAGAAAAGACTGAGTGTTAAGGGGATTATGAGAAATTCATAAATGTGTTGTTGGAACTGAGAAGTGAGTTCTTGTTTTCTGCTTAACTGTGTCTTTTAAATACAAATGAGCATAGAAATTCATGAGAATCTATTTATAGAGTCTCAATTAACTCTTACAAAGAGCTGCATCAGGCATGCAAAAATCATCTGTAAGGGCACTAGCAAATTCTGACAGAAAAATGAAATGTTCACCCATTAAAATGCTGCAGTCAAGATGGAAGTCAGGACAGGAACTCAAACAGAGCAGGAACTTGGAGACAGGGGCTGATGCAAAGCCCATGGAGCCTTGATCTTCATGGTTTGCTCCGCTTGTTTTTAAAAAGACCCTGACTGAGGGTGGCACAATCAACAGTGAGAGGGACCCACCATCATTCATCACTAATTGAGAATATTTTCTAAAGGTTTGAAAACAACCCAACTTTAGAGACACTTTCTCAATTAGGGCTCCCTCCCCTCCACTGACTCTAGTTTGTGTAAAGTTGACATAAAACTAGCCAACTCATACATCCACCATGAGTGTACAGTCTTTGAGTCTATTCTAGCTTATTCCAGCCCAGGACCATGAAAAGAGGACAGAGTGGAAGCTCTGTGAGTGTAGCTCATGACCAGTCAATGCTACCATAATGCAAAGCTGAACAGAAAGGGAGAAAAAACATGCTACTGTTCTTGTTAATTTTACTTCATCGTATTTCCAAGTTGTGGAAACCAGGACTACAGAAAATAAAATGATTCCATCAGCAACATTTTTCTCTTTTCATTAGGTATGGAAACTGATCTTAAAAGTGTGCAGTGTTAGAACTTTTTGTATAAAAGTAAACTAAGTATTTAAGAAATGTTATAAACAATTGGAAGATGAGTGAAGACATATTTTCCACAGACCATGCATGGTCACATGAACCTATATTTTTCCTGAAAGCAAACTTGTCAAGGTTTTAGACTGAACATTCTATGACTTAGCATCTGAAAACATGACCTTTACACTGTATTATTAAAGATGAATAGATTCCTGAACATAAATTCACTATCCTGATAGATTTCAAAGTACAGATACTTGGAGATGCCTTGTACATATCCTTTGAAGAAATAAGGTGGCTTAAGGTATTTTCCATAGACCATGTGTAAAAATCCATATTTGGCCACTCAAATGGTCAGCAAAACTTAATAAAATCCTCTTTTGAATCTCTATGCTTCAGACTTATACATTAAAGCAATTATCAGGTAACTAATACAGGTGTGAACTGCATTGATAATATGCCTGCTTAACTCTTGACAATATATTTGTTGTTTGTTTATACTGTCAGCAATTCTTTTGTATACATTTAAAAATTATTTCTTTTTTAAATGGTATCATATCACTTTTCTTGCTTTTCATCCATTCAAAGTTCCATATTGCTCGCCCCTTTTGCTCTCCTTCATGGGAAATTTTTTCATTGTTGTTATACATATATATTTCTATACATAACTTGTTCAGTCTGTATAACATTATTTGTTTATATATTTTTACACTGATCATTTAGTATTGAATAGCCAGTTCATGTGCACATCCTTTAGAGTTGACCATTTCTCCCACTCTTAGCATCTTATGATTGCCTGTGGTTCTTTGTGTAAAGTTAAACACTCAAGGTATATGTCTAATGATCTTTGCAAGCAGAAATCTTTAAAAGAATTATCATTTCTGAATAAAATGGCATTGTCCTACAGAGGTGTATTTCCATGAAATAAGAGACAGAAGTGCTGTAGAAATAAAACATGAGTTCTCAATTACCAGAAGTATGTGTTGTGTATTTGATGACCAGCTTTAGAAATATGGGAGTTAAGCTATAAACAAAGTACATTAGGAGAGAGTAGAATTAGTATATGATTGGAAAAGTAATTATAGAAAGAACAGTCCAGAACTCTTTAGACCCTAGCTCCCTGAGGCACATCCAGTTACCCCTACCAAGTGAAGACCTGGGAATAACTACCATATATCTGTAACCATACCTCACTGCATCTACAACTTCTGGAGTGTCGGCCCTGATTTCACCTGAAGAAGAGTCTCCAGAGCTGCATTAGTGACTACCAGTGGCATAGCCCTGCCTGCACCAGGAGGAAGAGTGATCACCTAAGACACAGTCCCCACCTGCACCAATTGAGAAAGAGAAACCTCTGAAGCACAGGCCTCACCTAAATCCCTTGGAAGAAGAGATGGGTAGGTACCAATGCAAGAATGCATTCAACAATGTAAAGAGCAATAAACCAACACCTGAACCTAGTGGTCCTACAAATGGAAGACCTGAAATTCCTAACCCAGAAGAAGCAGAAGAAAATACCCTTAAATATAACCTTATTAAGAATATAGAGACACTTAAAAAGAAAAGGAAGAATTACCTGTAAAAATGGTGGAAAAGACAAAAAATGGAAGAGAGCAATAAATCTCTTGAAGAAAGCCAAGAAAACCAAGGGGAAAAAAAGAAATCAAACAGGTGAAGCAAACAGTTCAAGACTTAAAAATTGAAACAGAGACAATAAAGAAAACAGAAACAGTGGGAATTCTAGAAATGAAAAACCTGAGTAAATGAACAGGAACTTCAGAGGCAACCATAACCAACAGATTGCAAGAGGTGGAAGAGAGAATCTTGGGTGTTGAGGATACGGTAGAGGAAATAGATTCATTGGTCAAAGAAAATGCTAAATCTTACAAATCCTTATCACAAAATATCCAGGAAATTGGGGACACCATGAAAAGACAAAACCTAAGAATAATAGGGTTAGAAGAAAGAAAAGAACACCAGTTCAAAGGCACAGAGAATATATTCAACAAAATCAAAGAAGAAAACTTTCTCAATCTAAAGAAAGATATGCCTATGAAGGTACAAAAAGCTTACAGAACACCAAATAGCCTAGAACAAAAAAAAATCCCCTCACCATATGATAATCAAAATACAAAATATATGGAATAAGTAAAGACCATTGAGAGTCACAAATGAAAAACTTCAAGTAACATAAAAAGGCAGACCTATCAAAATTACACTCAATTTTACATCGGAGCACTGGACTGCGCTCCCAAGATCCTGTTAAAGAGGGAAAGGAATGAGAGCATGAGCAAGGAATTCAAGATCATGAGGGGAACTAAGACAATTTGCTTGAGCTAATGGGAGCTCACTAACTTTAACTGGACTGGGAATAAACGAGCATGGGAACAACCAAGCCCCTCTGAAGTGGGTTGATGGCTGGGACAGACTGAGCGGCTACCAATAGTGACACTGGGATGTGTTTCTACTGCATATACCGGCTTCATGGAATCCTCTTCTCTTTGGATGTAAACCCTACTTAACCTAGATGTAGTAGGGAGGGCCTTGGACTTTCCATAGGACGGGGTGCATGACACTCCCTTAGGGTTGGAGGGGTGGGGAGATGTAACATGTGGGGCCGGCTTGTTGGGGTTTCTGTCCCTCCTAGTACCCCAACAGCCGGCAAGCAACAAAGAAAATCACACACAAGACTCCATAAGGTTATAAACTGATTGGCCCATTAGGTCAGGCTACTTATTAGCTCTTATAACTTATGTTAACCCATTATTCTCATCTATGTTAGCCATAATGGCTCCGTACCTTTCTCAGCTGGGCAAGTTACATGCTGCCTCTTCGGTGGCCTGCACAGGAGTGGCTGAGAGAGAGCTTCTGCTTCCAGAATACTCCCAGTCTCTTTGCTCCACCCCTACTTCCTGTCTGGCTTTCCCGCCTATACTGCCTGCCTGGCCAATCAGCGTTTTATTAAAATATGATTGACAGAATACAGATAATTCTCCCGCACCAGGGAGAGTATCTGGAGGGAGAAGGAGGGGACTGGGAGGAGAAGAGTGAGTGGGAATATGGATTGGTATTTTTTAAAGTAATAATAAAAAAGAAAGAAAAAAAATTCTCAGTGGGAACCCTGAAAGCCAAAATTCTTTGGACACATATGCCCCAGACACTAAAGACCATAGGTGCAAGCATAGATTACTATATCCAGCAAAACTTTCAATAATCATAGACAGAGAAAACAAGATATTCCAAAACAAAACCAAATCAAACCTTACAGAAAGTACTAGAAGGAAAACTCCAGCTAAGGAAGTGAATTGAACCCTCAAAAACACAGGTAACAGATAACCTCACACCTAACACTAATGAACCCCATAGAAGGGAAACACACAAACACTACCACCAAAACATAATGGGAATTAACAATCATTGGTCATTAATACCTTTTAATGTCAATGGACTCAACTCACCTATAAAAAGAAACACATTAGCAGAATGGAAATAAAAACAGGATCCATCCTTCTGATCCATGAAAGAGATATCTCAACCTCAAAGTCAGACATTACCTCAGAACAAAAGTTTGGGAAAAGATTTTTCTATCACATGGATGTAATAAACAAGTGGGTGTAGCCATTCTGATATCTAACACAATAGACTTTAAACTAAAATCAACCAAAAGAGATGTAGGAGGACATTTCATACTCACCACAGAAAAAAATCCATCAAGATGAAGTCTCAATTCTGAATACCTATGTTCCAAATACAAAAGCACCCATGGATGTAAAAGAAATATTACTAAAGCTAAAATAAGCACATCAAACCCCACACACTAATAGTAGGAGACTTCAACACCCCACTCTCACCAATGGACAGGTGTTCTGGAAAGAAATTTAGCAATGAAAAAAGAGAATTAACAGATGTCATGCCTCAAATGGACTTAGCAGACATCTTCAGAACATTTCATCCAAACAAAAAAGTATATATGTTTTTCTCAACACCTCACGGAACCTTTTCTAAAATTGACCACATACTCAGTGACAAAGCAAATCTTAACAGACACAAAAAATGTTGGAATAATCCACTGTAACTTATCAGATCAACTTGGCTTAAAGTTAGAATTCAACAACACTGTAGAAAATCTACAGACTCATGAAAATTGAATAATGCTTAATCATCACTGGGTCCAGAAAGCAATAAAGAACTGAAAGCATTCCTATAATTCAATGAAAATGAAGGCACAATGTATTCAAAGCAGTGCTAAGAGGAAAGTTCATAGCACTAAGTGCTTACATAAATAAAATGAGACATCTCACACGAGCGTTTTAACAGCACAACTGAAAGCTTTCAAACAAAAAGAAGCAGACACACTCAGAAGTAGAAGACAGGAAATAATTAATTTGAGGCCTGAAAACAATAAAACAGAAACAAAGAAAGGAATATAAAATAAATCAATGAAGCAAAGGGCTGGTTCTTTAAAGAAAATCAACAAAATAGATAAACTTTTATCCAAACAAAATGGCAGAGAGTACATTCAAATTAATAAAATCAGAAAAGAAAAGGGGGATATAGCAACTGAAACTGAGAAAATCCAAAAAATCTTTAGATCATGCTTTAAAACTCTGAATTTCACAAATTCAACAATCTAAAACAAATGGACAATTTTCTGAATAGTTATTACATATCAAAATTAAATCAAGATCAGATAAACAATTTAAATACACCCATAACCATGAAGGAAATACAAGCAGTCATCAAATGTTTCTCAACAAAAGAAAGTCTGGGGCTAGATGGTTTCAGCACAGAGTTCTACAAGATTTTCAAGGAAGAGTTATTACCTTTAATCCTCAAATTGTTCCACACAATACAAACAGAAAGAATATTGCCAAACTCTTCTTCTCTATAGTTTTCCAAAGTACACATGGTGTCATTTAAGAAAGAGAATTAAAGACCCTTCTCCCTCATGAACATTGAATTGAAAAATGTTCAATAAAAATACTGGCAAACTGAATCCAAGACACATCAAAAAAATCATCTACCATGATCACGTTGGCTTCATTCCAGAGATGCAGGGATGGTACTGCTTACAAAAATCTAACAATGAAATCCACCATATAAATAGACTGAATGAAAAAAAAAAACATGATCATCTCTGGTGTTGAGAAAATTTTCTACAGTATGTAACACCCCTTCATGATAAAGGTCTTGGAGAGATCAGGGACACATGGAACACATCTAAACAATAAAATCAATATACAGTAAGCTGACAGGCAACATCAAATTATATGGATAGAAACTCAAAGTCTTGTAATTAATATAGTTTCTGTTTGGTCTATGGCTCAAGTGTATTTCTAGTTAGGGCTGACATCTTAAATTAACCCATTTCTATTAATCTATGTATCACTATGAGGCTGTGGCCTACTGGTAAGATTCTGGCATCTTTATCCTATAGCTATATGGCATCTCTCTTACTCTGCCTTCTTTCTGCCTCTATTTCTGCTTGGATTAGGAAATCTAAGCCTTATTATATTCTGCCCTGCCACAATCCAAAGCAGTTTCCTTGTTAACCAATGGTAATAAAACATATTTACAGCATATACTAGGGGAATCCCACAACACATATACTTGCACATATATAAGCACACATACACATGTACTCACAGAATGAGCTAGCTACTGAAGCCAGGCTGCTGACCATGCCTCTGTCTCAACTGACTTTGGTGATTTACTTTTGCAATAGTTTATTTTCTTTTCTCACTGAACTGTGAGTTTTTAAAATTTTGTTTTCAGGAATGGTATCTTCATGTGATTTCAGAGGAAGATGGTTTTAGGTTGTGTAAAATTTCATGGTCACCACTCCATTTCCTGATCTTCAGATTCAAAATGATCTTTCTTGAGAGTTGCAGAAAGTATCATTTCATCATTAGTTTTTAGCTCCTCTTCCACATGAATACTAAGTATTTATGCCATTCCATCTTCGAGAAGGACTCACAGACTAAGAACATGTGAAGGGAGCTTCTATCCCTTATACACTCAATGACAGAATTATTAAAATGAGCTTTCTTTACTATCTCTTTGATGGAATGTGTGTAAATGCTCATGAGAGATGATCATTACTGTTAAGCTTGGATGTTTTGCAGAGCAGTTTCAGCCCACAGACTGTTAAGAGTATAAAGGCTCTCTAGGAGTAGAGAAAACAGATGCTGGGGCTCATTGGCATGAAGATGAGAGGGCTCTGAGTAAAGAGAAGAGGTGATAAGGTCTGTGGAAAGGAATCAGCACAGTGACAGTGCCTCATAGCTTAGGTTTGAACTTGCGGAGCTCCTGGGCAATTGTCAGCGTATCTTTTTTCTTTCATGGGAACTTCTGGGTTTTTATAGCCTTTGGCAATCTGGGGAAAATAAATAACATTTTCAGCTCTTGGTGATAGAGTTTGTTCTCTGAACAGTAGGCAGATATATTCATTCAGTGGTTGCTCTTAGCAAATACTTATTTAAAGACTTGAAGCTGTAGTTCTTAACCCATTTGTCAAAGCTCTATCTCCAAACAAAAAGTATTTACATTTCATGACTCACAGCATTAACAAAATCACAGTAATAAAGTTGCAGTGAAATAATTTTATGTTTGAGGGTCACCTCAATGTAAGGAACTATATTAAAGAGTCACAGCATTAGCAAGTTTGGAAACTACTGACTTAAAGGGCTATGAAAAATGAAACCTTCCTTAGATGAGTAGAAATGAGTCTACGCCAAAGTCTAGCTGATCTATCATTTCTCTTCTTTGTTGTCTTTCAAAGAATCAAGGTGGGAAAAGAAAAGAGTGGCCTTGCAATTTATTAAGTACTTTGGAAAAGAATTTTTATGTGACAAAAACTAAAGTTATGCCGGACGGTGGTGGCGCAGACCTTTAATCCCAGCACTCGGGAGGCAGAGGTAGGCGGATCTCAGTGAGTTCGAGGCCAACCTAGTCTACAAGAGCTAGTTCCAGGACAGGCTCCAAAGTTACAGAGAAACCCTGTCTCAAAAACAAACAAACAAACAAACAACAAAAGCTAAAGTTATGAATCAAATGTTACATTAGAAAAAAATAAAAATTATAATTTCAAAAAGATATTTGAATGCCACAATTCCCGTAGCCCACTGAAGAACTGTTAAAGGGTTTCAACTTCACACAAGTAAATGTGTAAAATATCTTTAATTTTCAGTATCAGAAATTCACATTTACAGTATGTGCGAACAATAATTCCACCAATAACATATATTTACACTAAATTGTGAAAGAAGCACTGCTTCCCTTTACACATTGTAGTCAGAAATGAAAAAGATTTGTGTAGTAAGGAGTTGCGGGCAGGCCTGCTTTTCATCCTGCCCGGCTCCCGCACAGCTAGCTTAGCCCCAGAAATAATAACACACAAATTGTATTCATTTAAGCACTGCCTGGCCCATTATCTCTAGAGAGTTAGTTACTGACTAACTCTCATATCTTGATATTAACCCATTTCTAATAATCTGTATCACATCACGAGGTGTGGCTTACCGGGAAAGATTCAGCATGTCTGACCTGGTGGCTGGCTCCATGGCATCTGGCTCATTGCCCTCTTCCCAGCATTCTATTCTGTTTATTCCACCTACCTAATTTTCTGTCCTATCAAAGGGCCAAGGCAGTCTCTTTATTGACCAATGAAAATAACACAATAGACAGATAACCCTCCTCCATCATTTCCCCTTTTTCTGGCCCCACGTTGGGCGCCATATGTAGTAAGGAGTTGCGGGCAGGCCTGCTTTTCATCCTGCCTGGCTCCCGCACAGCTAGCTTAGCCCCAGAAATAATAACACGCAAATTGTATTCATTTAAGCACTGCCTGGCCCATTATCTCTAGAGAGTTAGTTACTGACTAACTCTCATATCTTGATATTAACCCATTTCTATTAATCTGTATCACACCACGAGGTGTGACTTACCGGGAAAGATTCAGCATGTCTGACCTGGTGGCTGGCTCCATGGCATCTGGCTCATTGCCCTCTTCCCAGCATTCTATTCTGTTTATTCCATCTACCTAATTTTCTGTCCTATCAAAGGGCCAAGGCAGTCTCTTTATTGGCCAATGAAAATAACACAATAGACAGATAACCCTCCTCCATCAGATTTGGGAGTGCTTTGATGGATGCTCTGTTATTTCATATTCCTAGTATAAAACTGACTGGGATTATGGGGGGAAAAAGGAGAATTAATGAGAACGTGGAAGTCTCGCTGGTCTGTAGACACCTGGAGAGAAGCACTCCCATCACTCATGGTTCAGCATCTTCTGTGCCCTGACTGAGGATTGAATGGTTCATTAGTTCACATTCGGTCAGTCATAGCTGCCAGGAAATTAAATTGTAAGTGACAATTTTTAAAGTTCTTTAGAAACTTTTCTATATAACTTTTTATAATCATGTAGCAGGTGTTTCTTTAAGCTCTTTTTGTTAATCACCATAAAAACAAGATGTGGAAGGCAGAGACATACAAGCATTTAAACTATTAATTTAATGGAGGTTCACTTTAGAAAATTAGAAAAAGAAATGCCCTTTTGCTGTGGGACAATGGCCTGTATCCTGTCACTTGTATTTTAAGTAAATGCTGATCGGCCAGTAGCCAGGCAAGAAATAAAGGTGAGGCAACCAGGCAGGAAGTAGAGGTGGGGCAACGAGAATTCTGGAAAGAGGGAAGTTTCAGTCTGCAGTCATCGTGCAGAGAGAGAAGAAGCCAGACACAAAGTAAGCAAGATGTGACTGCCTCGCTGAAAAAGGTACCAAGCCACATGGCTAACACAGACAAAAATTATGGGCTAATATAAGTTATAAGTGTTAATAAGAGGCCTGAAAGACTAGACCAATCAGTTTATAATGAATGTAGACCTCCATGTGATTTCTTTGGGACTTAATAACTGTAGCAACTGGGCAGGACAGAAACCTCAGTCAACATCCTTTTGTTCTCTGGAGTGAATAAAGAATGTCTTAGCTCTTGGGGAAGCAGAGAATTCTCTGAGCAGCAGAACAGCAGAGAGACACGTTCTTCAACTTCTTATAGTGAAACACAATGGACACAGAATACCTGCTAAGTCAATGAGTGTTTGACAGACATTGACTATGTCAGAAATGAAGTTTTAAAATGATTTTTGAAGTTAGCAATAAGCCTTTTGGTATAATTCAAAAAATTGTATTATATAGAAATATTTCTCATTCAGGAAAACTCATCAGATGTTGGATATCAGAAACTCTGAACATGTCTGAGATCTGACTTAGAATCTACTGAATCTCCTATCAGAGGCACTGGAATGTCACTGGAATAGCAAATTGTGATGAAAAGAAGCAGAGGCAGGTGAATATCCATGAATTCTAGGCCAGCCTGAGCTCTACATAAAGAACACCACTGGAATAGACGGCATGATCAGAAATAGAGAACACATTACCTCTTTCATAGAATCACCGGCTTCCTCCCTGTCAAAAATGAAGATATTTTAACCCATTCTCTCTCTGTATGTATGTGTGACTCTATTTAACTCTCCAACACCATCTCTTTCTCTCTGTCTCTCTCTGTCTCTGTCTCTCTCTCTCTTTTTCTCCGTGTGTTTTGGGGTAGAGTTAAGGCTTATCAGGCAAAGAGGAGTCAACCAAGAGTCTGCCTGGCCTGTCAGAAACTCTGACCCTGCCTAGCCAATGAGGGGTGACCACTGATGTCAATGGCTCAGAATGCGTGGGTGCTGTCTGGAAGAGTATGTAAGTTTTTTCTCTGATGTCAAATAAAAGAGTCTGCTGTATCCCTTTCACCAGACTCCTTGTGTCTGTGATCATTGACACAGCACTTTTTCACCCCCTCCCTGAGGAAGATGTCAGGGTCTAGCTACATCTGCCACCTGGAACAGGGACTTCTATCATATGTTTTGAGCTCACCTGGTCAGAGTTGCTTTTTCACTGTGGCTGTAATTTTGGGGTATTACCTGGAACAGGTTCTAGTCATTTCTCTCTTCTCACTTGTGATGTTGGACTGAATCCCCAGTACAGAATATTTTTGGTGAGAAGGCCTCTTGATGTGTGTTCTCAGTCCCCATCCTTTCCTTCTTTTATGTTGTCTGTCACGCTTGTCTGCCCATTCAGTTAAGGAAGGCACCTTTTTTCTCTTTTGGTTTGCCCAAGGTCTCCACATAAGGGATGTTCCATTAGGATGTGGAACCAAGGCTTGGCTCCTGAACTGTGCTTCTCATCTGGAAACTGTATGAATATACAGTCCTTCTCTAAAAAACAAAAACAAACAAACAAACAAAACACAGGGAAATACCCCACTAAGCATAAAACATGGAGGTCCAACACAATTTTCCTCCGCTGTGGACATGGACTGTTGTGGACTGCCATGGACTGTTGTGGATTACCATGAACTGCCGTGGATTGCTGTGGACTGCTGTGGACTGCTGTGGACTGCTGTGGACTGCTGTGGACTGCCGTCAGCTCTCTGACTTTTGTTGCTCTGCTACAAAATGTCTAATCTCTCCTTCATCTCCACCCCTTCCATGTCCGATCTCTCTATACCATCTGATGATGAGGAGACTGACAGTTCAAGCCCTGTGAAACTAACTGAGAAGAGCACAGTCGCAGTTAAGACCACATGTGCCACTTTTCTGTCAGCTCCACTCCCACTGTGGGAGGCATCTCTGGTATGGTCTTCTTGGAGTAAAGTGCTTCAAAATCTGCCTGCCCCTAAAGGCACAAATTCATTGGCACTGCGATATGACTCCCAGTTACTGCATCCCCTGCCACTCCCATCTCAGGCCCCAAAGACCAGTAGAAGCCTTTCTGGTCAACCTGGGACGAAATGCCATTAATCATCCCTGGATTGCCACCCCCATAACTGAACTCTCTTTGATCTGAAAAGTGGCTAATGAGTTGGACTCTTAGTCATCTTACTTTGAACAGGTCTTCACTCAATGGACAATGAAACTACAGATGTGCTTTGATCGGTACAGTCCGCTCAAAACTGTGCTGAACCCGGCTGCCTTTCTTAGCTGGAAACAGTTTATGAGGATCAAACAGAAGATCAAGCATGAAGGAATCTCTTCATTAATGTTCCAGTGGTTCTTGACATGCACACTGGATGAGATAATTTTGTTCATTCAACCCATTAGGCACAGACTGGCCATCAAGCCTATTACCAACAGGTTTCTTACCTGGCCTTCAATGCTATTAAGGTTTGCACCTTGTGGGGTCCTTCAGCTTTCTTTCACAATCTTATTCAACAGCCAGGGGAACTTTTGACTATTTTCTTGTGCATCTCAATAAGGCAGGAGAGTGGAGAGTAGGCCCAGGCCTCACTAGGGAAATGTTAATCAAACCACTGGTTTGGGAAGTGCTTAATACCCCCACCTGCAGTGTGGTTACAGTGGTCTGCAATGAGGACATTCACAAGTGAGAATTGGTCATAAGAGATCTTGACCCCAGTAATGGTCCCATCAATGCCCTCACTTCTCTCTGGATGTACTCCTGGCAGATGTGCAGTATGCTGACAATATACACAAGAGCCTCCAATGAGATAGTTCTTCCTGGGAATGCAGCAAACCAGACCATCTGTGGCATGACTGCCACCAGGTAAAACATAGGATCCAATGCCCCAGATGCAATGTGGGCTTTTATTGCTCAAAGAATTGAAGATCATAATCTACTGAAGTACCTACTCCTTTAAGCTCCAGGTGGGGTGCTCCTCAGCCCTGGTGATAATTCAAAAATCTATTGAACACTTCTGATTTTTCTATTCTACCTAATAGTGACCATTTAGGCTTGGTGCACAGAGGTGCAGACATCATCATACTAACAGAAATGGAGGTGCTCTGCTTCCCCCACTGGAAATTTAGATCTGGGTCTCCCATATTGGAGTAGGAGGCCAGCAAGATTCAAAACTTACCATAGGCCCAGTACATTGGAATGACCTTGAGGGCAACAAGGGAGCCATTCACCCTATCATTTCTATGGTACCAAGAAACCTCTGGGACAGAGACATCCTGGAGAATATGGGTGCTATCCTAATTACTGATGACAGAGTTTTCTTTGATACCGTTCAAGTCCATGAAAAGACAGGTTTGGCAAATTGCAAAGCATTTTGCAATATGACTCACATTTCCAATTCCATGGGCCACTGTCCCTCAGAAATTTACCACAATTGAGCCTTCCAGACTCATTCCATTGAGGGAGCTCTCAAATCAGAAATTATGTTTGGAAAAGTGGCCTTTAATTGTGCCATTGTACCAACACTGTCAATCCTAAAGGAATTAGTTGCAGAACAGATAAAGACAAAGCACATAGAACCGACCACAAGTAAACATTGTGTCCCTATATTTGTTATTCCCAAGAGAACAGGATGCTACTACCTGCCACAGTATCTCCATGTAGTTCATGATCAAATAAAAAAATGAGATCCAAGCACCCAGGTTTACCCCACTCTACCGCTACTCCTCTACTTTATTAAATTTTAGTTTTAATTATTAAGGATTTCTTTTTACAAATTTCTCTAACACCACAGGATGGAGACCAGTTTGCTTTTACATTATGAAAACCTAACATGCATAAGTCAGTCAGGAAAAAAATCAATGGGCTGTATTACCTCAGGGAATGAAGAATAGCATCCACAATCAGTCAGTTACATGTTTCTCAGGTCTTGGAAAATATTCCCAAAGGACATCCTTTTAATCCATTACATGGATGATCTCCTTCTGGCCTATCTAGAAGAAGACTAACTGCAAAGGACTGCCCAAAAGTTATTAAGAGATCTCGCATCATTACATCTGGTAGTGGTGCCAGATAAATTTAAATTGTACCCCCTTTGCCTTTTACACTTTTTTTTTTTTGCTAAGCAGGTTCACCCCTTTTCCTTTAATTTGGAAATGAAGGAATCAGTCTCATAATTAAAACAATTATGTGGCAGAGTTAATTGGTTTAAACACTTTCTACCCCATTCCCAATCAATAATGAGACACCTCTTTTCATTGTTGTAGGTACTTGCCTGCCTGTCCTTCAAGGTTAGGCTGGAGATCTGATACAAAATGTTATGGCCATTCTAGCTATCTTCAGCCTGCAAAATCATGACCCTTAGAAGCCCCTGTTGGCAATGATCCCTTGGTCACCCAGGAGGGTTTTGGGAGTATTATAGCAATTTGGGACCCTATTATGGATACATCAAGCACATTCTGACCTGTTAAAAGTCACCTGCAAGTTTGATTAATCCTTCAAAATTGGACTTAACGAACAAAGGCTTACACAGATAACATGTGGACAAGAGCCAGATAAACTTGTCTTCCACTTTTTCTTTAAAGAATACCCAGTCCTTCTGTGTGGGCTTGATGAGGAAGGCTACTTTTTGTTTCCCAGCTACATAGACTCCCAAAGTAATCACACAGAAATCTGTATCAATTGCAATGCTGTTTGGCAAAAAGATCAAGCATATTTCTGGCTAACTCTTATATCTAAAACTAACCTATGTCCATTAATCTGTGTATTGCCATGTGGCAGTGGCTTATAAGGGAAAGTTCTTTCCCTGGCATCTGTCTCTGGCAGGGCTACATGGCATCTCTGTGACTCTGCCTACTCACTCTCTACATCTCTTTCAGGCTGGTTTTACCCTGTTAAGCCATTGACCAAAAGCAGCTTCTTTATTAACCAATGACAATAAAATATATTCACAGCATATATCAACTCCCCTTTTCAATCTAAATAAAATGAAAGGTTTTAACTATAACATATCAAGATTACATATAACAAAACAGGTATCAAACAAAAATTCCAGTTACAATATTTATATCTAATTTATCTTTTACTGTCACTAAGGAAAATTATAACTATCTATTCTTCAAATCCATTAAAGACTCCAGAAGGATATAACATTACCTAATTAAACAGGAAGTACATTGTAAGCAACTTCCAAAACTCTAGAATTGTCAGAGATATCTCGCTGCCTGGACAGTCACCCAAAGTTCTTCTGTAATGTTGGAGCATTCAGTCTTCATCCTATAGGCCTATAGTATCCAGCAGACTTTGCCATAAGGCATGAAATTTAAAGATATTTTCTGCCCTGTAACGGCAAAATCCATCAGTTGTTTTCTTCTGTGTCCTGCAGAATATCTAGCAGATTCTCCATGAAGCATCAACCCTGAAGGACCATCTTACCTTTAGGTCAGTTCAACAGTCATTTTTCTGTGGGTCCTGCATATCCAATTCATACAACATATCATCAAGCAGTCCATGCAAGAGCAGTTTCTTGCCCAAATGGCTAGCGAACTCCATAAGGAGCCTCTTTGACGACAATCATCCTCTTGATGTAAATTGATGTTGCCAGGAGCAGATGCGTCTCATTGTCATGGAAAGTTCTAAGTTCTAAAATACTTTAAATGCCATATTCCGTAGGTCTTTGAAATGTTTGAAGATTATCTACCTAACTGAAATATATCTCTATCTATCTTGAAAAACTAAATAACATGCCTACAGAGTACATTATTATAGATGACTATCTATTAGCCTGTATTTTTTAAAATAAGATTAACAAGCACAATACTTTAATCAAGAGCAGAAATATACATGTAACAAATTGACCTAAAATTTATATTAATAGACCAAGATACATACCAATGCACAGTATTCGTATCTATAGCATATCCCCCTTTAAATGTATAGAAACATTTAAAAACAATATTGGAGGATTTGGAAATAGTTATCTCCAATCTACTTCCTGCATTTTGTTGGATGAAGTATTTTTGGGAGTTTTCCCAGAGACCTTGCAGGGGATCTGGTCCATCAAACCACATTAGTCTGAAAGGAATCCACAGGTTCTCATCTTCTGTGTAAACAAAAGTAGAACTTCTTTTCTAAAGCACCAAATTTTGAAGTCAAGATACCTTTAAAATACACATGTTGGTTTAGCTTAGCAGTCCATGCAATGTAATGTCTCTTTGTACTTAACTCCTTCACAGTCAAAACATTTAAATCAAAGAAACCATAACAGTATATATATAATCCAGACTCCCTGTATATATTCCATCCTTACATGGCTTATTTTCTTTATTCCTTTAATCTATGACTGTACTCTGTCTCTTTAAAGACTTTATTTTATTTATAAAAACATTTACTACTTTTTATAACTCTCTATACTCTTTTTCTTCTATCTCCCAAGCCTACATACATTTTTAACATATTGTGATCCATTTAGAGGTGTTTTCATCTCAATTTGTCTTCTTTGTGCATCTGTAATTCTTTTATGACCTTTCTAAAATGCTCAGTGGCCTGACAAGGACTAAGGCTGCGTTGGTTTTTGTCTCCACCCAGTCAAAACTGGCAGAGATCTGCCACCATACTACTCCAGTTCCAGGTGTACACTGGGTCCTTATCACAGCATTAAGGAGTTTGTAATATGCTGCTCACAAACACTATTATAATGCTCCATAACAGGACCTCCTGAAAAAGTTAGAGTCATTTGTCCTGGCAAACAAGGAAGCCAGCTCATAAAGAAGCCATGCAGCCTTCTATGCCAAGAGTGAGTCAGGAAGACCTGTCTTAAAGGAGCTACAGTGAAAAATGAGTGCATATTAATTTTTGCTAGGCACATAGCTAAGTTGCCTATGCAAATTTACCTTCTATAAACATCTAGTTATTACTAATTATAATTAATAATCTTATTCAAAAGAATGAAAAAATTATATTTAGGGATTCTTTTTCAGTTCCTCTCATAAAAGTTTACCAACTGTACAAGTTAAGAAAATTATACAAGCTTTTTGTATAAAGAAAGGACAGCTCAGTCAAGACATATGTACTGTAAAAATCTCTCAAAGGCTACAAAGAATCTGGAACAATACAGAATGTATTTCGTAAGCCCAGATAAGAATATGGATTAATAGATGACATTAGAGTAAATATGTAGTTTTTCTTCAGTGCTTTTAATATATACCAGAAGCACTTAAACTTCTGTATTTTTTGCTCTTTCTAGAAATTTCCTGCCAAAACATGAATCCTTTTAAATATTTTTGTAAAGTAACTATTGATTATAAAAATCCTTTAAAAATAGAAAGGTCATAATAATGATACATTTATTACTTACCTACCTTTTGGTGTAGTTTTAACATATTGTATACTAAATAAAAGAAGATAAAATAAAACATTGTAATAACAAAAAAAAAAAGGAGCTGCAGTGAGCCAGCAAACAGAACCCATCCCCCCATAAAATTGGCTACCAAGAAGCCAAGTTGACTCTGTTCTTTTGTGTCTAGAATTCCTTTTCAGGCTTTCTCAGATTTTACGTGGAAATAGTCAGTCCCACATTGGTGTGCCAGTTTGTCGGGGGAGGCCTCTTGTTTGTTTCCTGGCCACATAGTCTCCCAAAATAATCACACAGAAATTTGTATCAGTTGCAATACTGTTTGATCAATAGCTTAAGCGTATGTCTGGCTAACTCTTATATCTTAAACTAACCCATCTCCATTAATCTGTGTATCTCCATGTGTCTGTGGTTTACTGTATAAAGTTCCATCCCCAGCATCTGTCTCCTGTGGGACTTCATAGTGTCTTTCTGACTCTGCATTCTCTCTATATATATCTCTTTCAGCTTGGTTTTTCTCTGTTAAGCCACTGGCTGAAGCGGCCTCGTTATTAACCAATGGCAATGAAACATATTCACAGCACTCACCACTTCCCACATCATGAGGATCCAGGAAATGTTTGCAGGATCCACAGAAACTACTGACAATCACTTGCCAGAAAACATGATCTTAGAAGGACTTCCTATACTTTCCATAAAAATAAAGCCCTATGCAGTCCCCTCCTCCAATTCCATTCCTTATGCCACGCTGCCCTTTTCAGAATCTAATAAAGACACATATGTTGTTCTTATTCAGCATCCTGTCCTCAAAGATGTTACATATATATTATCCTAAACTCTGGTTTCACCCAATTGGTTGAGCTATTGGCCCTCCTGAAGGTTTTAGTGGAGTGACAGACTAAATCCATTAATGTTTTTTCTGAGAGCCTGTACACTGTATAGGCAGTCCACATGCTAGCCTTTTCTTGACTCAAAGACTCACTCACCCTTACTACCACCTCATACAAGATGTGTTAAATCAGAGGACTGTGCTTTAATACCTGTCACATACTAGATCTCACTGCAAATGACCCTGAATATTGACACTAGGAAATGAAGTTACAGACACCATCTTATTAACAGCCAGTATGAATCTCCTAGATCAAGTGAGGGTGCTTCACTAGTTGCAAAATTGAGACTTTTCCAATGTAAACATTTGTTCTGGGCATGTGCCATGTGTGTCCTTCTTGTCCCCTTAGGACCACTGCAATATGGAAGGATTAATCTCTATGTCTTACCTAATGCCATCTGGCAGATGGAAGTTACGCACTATGTTCCATTTGGCAATTTTAAATATGTTCATGTGATAATAGATATCTGTTTTTCCTTTGTTTATGCCCTCACTCTGTCTGTGGAGAAAGCCATTAATGCTATCAAGGCCCTTAAGTCACCATTGGTAGGTTTAGGAGTACCTTGGGCACTTAAGACTGATAATGGCCTTACCCATGCATCTCAACAATTCAATAACTTTCTGGGATCAAGATTTTTCTATACTATTGGCATCCCTTGCAATATGCAGGGACAAGCCATTGTGGAGAAGATCAACAGAGTTCTTAAGGAGCTGTTGGCCAAGACAATCTCACTAGAAATGAGGAGAGATTTTCACCTGGTCTTAACTGAAGTCTGTTCTCATATAAACTTTCTCAGTTTTGATTGCAAGGGGCTCAGCTCAGCATACAAGCACTGGGTGACTCTCCCAAATAACACAGCCCTCATAGGAAGAGTTTCTATCTTCCTCCAATGGCATCCACAAGCTACCCTGCTAACCAGTGGGAGAAATTAGGCTTGTGCTTTTCCTCAGACTGCCATGACACCTATATTGGTGCTGGAAAAAGATGTGTGCCTGGCCATGGATCAGCCTACTTTCACAAAGGAGAGAATAACCCAAGAAGGATTACATATATTGTATGTATGTGATGTAATCCATCACCTTTCTTGCTCTTATTGCCCTCCCACCAAATAAACACAAATTAAATATTAGAGGCAGAAGGTATGGCTTTGACAAATTTTAAAAAAATTAGCAAAATATAAAAAGGTTATTTCATCCCTCCTGAATGCTCACCTATGCATTAATTATCAGGGCTGTATTTTTAATTCTTATTCTCTTTAGATGTCTTCTACAGAAGATCAGACAACAGCAAATAGCAACTAAGGCAACCTACTCTTTAGTTGTTAATGGTTCTTAGGCATCCTTCTTGCAGTCCTCTCCAGGAGGTTATACGTGTGTGATTTTCTGTAATTCAAAAAGACTACTATTTAGTTACCCCCACCTCTGGCAACTTTCCAGGAATAAATAATCTTTGAGGGCTGTATGAATAAGAGCTTTCTCAGCAGGCCAACCTAAGACAGGCAGAATCCAGTCGTTGAACCCTCATAAAGCAGGGCAAGATGGCCAGAAGAAAGGACTCTGGCTCCTGCTGAGGGCCCATGAATTAAAAAGTGTGGATATGTAGGAAAGTAAAGTCTACCAGGCCAAGATGAGCCAACCAGAAGTCTGCCTGGCAATGTCAGAGATTCTGATTTTGACTAACCCATAAGGGGTAACCGTGTGATGCTGCCTGAGGGCCTAGTGACAGGTGCTGTCAGAGGTTCTGATCATGCTTAGCTAATTAGGGGCAACTGCTTGATGTCAACAGATCAGAATGCTTGGGTGCTAGAAGGGTTGTTAAATAAATAAATGAGTCTACTGTATTCCTTTCTCTGGATTCACAGTGTCTGTGTCCATTGATGCCATGTCTTCTCACCCTCCTCCCCAAGGAAGATGTTAGGGCCCAGCTAAATGTGTGTATGGATTTCTCTTTCACACATTAACCAAATTCCTGAAATTTGCCACTTAAATATATCTTTAAGGAAATCCTGCACTGTGTGATTAAATAGCAACCTATGCTGTCTCCTTGTTGTGCCTCTATCATGGACAAAAGTCTGGCCATGGTATACTCCAACCAGAGTAGACACCACATCAAAAAAGCTATGTGGGATATGAGTTTATCATGCAGACATTGTATTTTATCTACTGTGATCCAGAATGCCCAGAACAGAATCTGGTGTAGGAATAGAAGTGTAATGAGACTTGACCTCAGCAGGCTTTTGCAACCAGGTACCAAAGAGGTTTTGATGTGGAGAATGATTCATTTAACATACAGCTCATCTTATGGATGGCTTGTTTTTTCTCTCTTTTCCTAAAGTTTCTCAGACTCATGATCCTACCGTGGCAGTCAGAAAATATTCACACTTTTGCCAGTTAGTTAATCTGAAGAAATCATATCCAATGATATTTACAAAGTATGTACTAATTAACACTAGAAAATATTCAAAATTTTCTTATAATATTTAAGCAAAATCACTTTTGATAAGAAAAATGACATAGAAAACCATGACTGAAAGCACAGCAGATGGATTTGAAGGGTGATTTTCATTATTATTTTATTCTAAATTTCATTTTCTCTTTGCTATGTATTTTAAATTTTAATGATTCTTGTAAGTTACTTCTGTCACTAAAAAATTAAAAAAATACATCATTTAATTTAGCTTCAATAAAACTTTAGGTGATTTTTAAAGCATTGTCTTTATATGTCTACATTCTTTTAAACAAATAGTATTATATTGTTTTTATGGTAACACAGTTTAAATCATTTAGCTCTTTTTTTGAAAGTCTATGTAACATTTTACATCCAGCAAAAATCTTTTTTTCTGAAGTACACCGATGTTAGAGATTCAACATTGATTTCACTGAGAAAAATTCCTATAGAATTCTTGCATACAGCTAGTGAAGCACTATTTTTTCATGTATGGAAGTGTTTCTTTTGATAATTCTCACATTCTGTTTTCTTTTTGTTTGTTTGTTTTTTTGTTTTTCGAGACTGGGTTTCTCTGTGACTTTGGAGCCTGTCCTGGAACTAGCTCTTGTAGGCTGTCCTCAAACTCACAGAGATCCGTCTGCCTCCGGTTCCCAAGTGCCACCACCAAGCACCTTAATTCTTACATTCTTATTACAAAATTTCAGATAGAACCAACTTGAAGGCCTGTGTGTTTGGTTAGTTCATGGTTTTATTAAGTCAGTTCCCCAATGGTTTCACAAATATGTGCAGAATATGATTGTTGGATGTTCTCATAAATTTCTCTATTTTACAAAATTTTTTTGATAACTCTTTTTTATTTTTTATTAATTTATAAAAGTTTCCACTTCCGTCCCTCCTACCAATACCCCCCCATTCCCCCCACTCCCTCTCCAGCCCTAAGAGCAGTCAGTGTTTCCTGCCCTGTGGGAAGTTCAAGTTCCTCCCCCCTCTCTCCAGGTCTAGGAAGGTGAGCATCCAAACTGACTAGAATCCCAAAAATCCAGAACATGCAGAGGAAACAAGTCCCAGTGCCATTATTAATGGCTTCTCAGTAGTCTCCGTGCCAGCCACATTCAGAGAATCCAGCTACACTCAGAGAATCCGGTTTGATCACATGCTCCTTCAGTCCCAGTCCAGCTGGCCTTGGTGAACTCTCATTAGATCAGTCCCCTTGTATCAGTGGGTGAACGCACTCCTCACAGTCCTGCCTTTCTTGTTCATGTTCTCCCTTCTTCTGCTCCTCATTTGGACCTTGGGGGCTCAGTCCAGTGCTCCAATGTGGGTCTCTGTCTCAATCTTCATTCTTCGTCGGGTGAAGATTCCCTCTGATTTTGCCTTCCTTGCTCACGTTCTCCCTCCTTCTGCTTCTCATTTGGACCTAGGGAGTTAAGTTCAATGTTCCAATGAGGGTCTCTGTCTCTATCTCCATCCACTGCCAGATGAAGATTCTATGGTGATATGCAAAATATTCATCAGTATGGTTTGGGCCAAGGCCAGTTCATGCACCCTCTCCTCTGCTGTCCAGGGAACAATCTGGGAATCTCTTCTTGGACCTGGGAACCCCTCTAGAATCAAGTCTCTTGTAAACCCTAAAATGGCTCCCTTAGTTGAGATATATACTTCCCTGCTCCCATATCTATCCTTCCTTCCTCACCCCCCATCCCAATCCCCCAAGG
Source organism: Myodes glareolus (assembly GCF_982192425.1). Classification (NCBI taxonomy): domain Eukaryota; kingdom Metazoa; phylum Chordata; class Mammalia; order Rodentia; family Cricetidae; genus Myodes; species Myodes glareolus. The sequence goes on from NC_142049.1 coordinate 51,571,008, forward strand.
TTTCCCCAGTCCTCCCCTACTCCCTTCTCTCTAACCCTCTCCCCTTCCATCCACTCCCGCCCCCGTGCACCCAATGTTGACTGACAATCTGGTCTACTTCCAATATCCAGGAGGAAAACTACATGATTTTCTTCAGGTTCACCTTCTTATTTAGCTTCTCTGGGATCACGAATAATAGGCGCAAAGACCTTTAATTATGGCTAGAGTCCACTTATGAGTGAGTACATACCATAGTCCTCTTTTTGGGTCTGGGTTACCTCACTCAGTAAAGCGCTTTCTATTTCCATCCATTTACATGCAAAATTCAAGATGTCACTGTTTTTCACTGCTGGGTAAAATTCTAATGTATATATGTTCCACACCTTCTTTAACCATTCTTCTATTGAGGGGCACCTAGGTTGTTTTCAGATTCTGGCTATTACAAATAGTGCTGCTATGAACATAGTTGAACATATGCTTTTGTGGTATGATAGGGAATCTCTTGGGTATATTCCCAAGAGTGAAATTGCTGGGTCTTGAGGGAGGTTGACTCCCAGTTTCCTGAGAGACTGCCACACTGATTTCCACAGTGGCTGCACAAGTTTGCATTCCCACCAACAATGGATGAGTGTTCCCCTCACTCCACATCCTCTCCAGCATAGGCTATCATTGGTGTTTTTGAGTTAAGCTAATCCAAAATGTGTTAGATGGTATCTCATAGTTGTTTTGATTTGCATTTCCCTGATCGCTAAAGATGTTGAGCATGACCTTAAGTGTCTTTTGGCCATTTGAAGTTCTTCTGTTGTAAATTCTCTGTTCAGATCAGTACCAAATTTTTTAATTGGGTTAATTAGAGATTTAGTGTCTCGTTTCTTGAGTTCTTTGTATATTTTGGAGATCAGACCTTTGTCTGATGAGGGGTTGGTGAAGATCTTCTCCCAGTCAGAAGGCAGCCTTTTTGTCTTACTGACAGTGTCCTTTGCTTTACAGAAGCTTCTCAGTTTCAGGAGGTCCCATTTATTCATTGATTCTCTTATTGTCTGTGCTACTGGAGTTCTACCTAGGAAGTGGTCTCCCGTGCCTATATCTTGTAGACTACTTCCCACTTTCTCTTCTATCAGGTTCAAAGTGGACAGATTAATGTTGATGTCTTTAATCCATTTGGACTTGATTTTTGTGCATGGTGATAGATATGGATCTACTTTCATTCTTCTACAGGTTGACATCCAGTTATGCCAGCATCATTTGTTAAAGATGCTTTCCTTCTTCCATTGCATACCTTTAGCTCCCTTGTCAAAAATCAAGTGTTCATAGGTTTGTGGGTTAATATCCGGGTCTTCTATTTGATTCCATTGGTTGACTTCTCTGTTCTTATCCCAATAACAAGCTGTTTTCAATATTGTAGCTCTGTAATAGAGTTTGAAGTCAGGGATGGTTTTACCTCCAGAAGTTCCTTTATTATATAAGATTGTTTTGGCTATCCTGGGTTTTTTGTTTTTCCATATAAAGTTGATTATTGTTCTCTCAAGGTCTGTGAAGAATTTTGATGGGATTTTGAAGGGGATTGCATTGAATCTATAGATTGCTTTTGGTAGAATTGCCGTTTTAACAATGTTGATCCTCCCAATCCAAGAGCAGGGGACGTCTTTCCATTTTCTGGTACCCTCCTCAATTTCTTTCTTCAAGGACTTAAAGTTCTTGTCAAATAGGTCTTTCCCTTCCTTGGTTAGAGTTATCCCAAGATATTTTATGCTATTTGTGGCTATTGTGAAAGGTGAATATTCTCTGATTTTCCTCCCTGCTTCTTTATCCTTTGTGTATAGGAGGGCAGCTGATTTTTTGGAGTTGATCTTGTACCCTGCCACATTACTAAAGGTGTTTATCAGCTGTAGAAATTCTTTGGTAGAGTTTTTGGGGTCGCTTATGTACACTACCATATCATCTGCAAATAATGATAGCTTAATTTCATCCTTTCCAATTCAAATCCCCTTGATCTCCTTATGTTGTCTTATTGCTATTGCTAGAACTTCAAGCACTATATTGAAGACGTATGGGGAGAGTGGACAGCCTTGTCGTGTTCCTGATTTCAATGGAATGGCTTTGAGTTTCTCTCCATTCAGTGTGATGTTGGCTGTCAGCTTGCTGTAAATAGCTTTTATTATATTTAGGTATTATCCTTGTATCCCCAATCTCTTCAACACCTTTATCATAAAGGGATGTTGAATTTCGTTAAAGCTTTTTCAGCATCTAATGAAATGATCATATGGTTTTTTCTTTCAATTTATTTATATGATGGATTACATTGATAGATTTGCGTATGCAGAGAGCCCTGCATCTCTGGGATGAAGCCTTCTTGATCATAATGAATAATTTTTTTATGTGTTCTTGGATTCGGTTTGCCAGTGTTCATGAGTGAGACTGGCCTGTATTTCTTTTTCTTTGTTGTGTCTTTATGTGGTTTTGGTATCAGGGTAACTGTAGCTTCATAAAAAGAGTTTGGCATTGACTCTTCTGTTTCTATATTGTGAAATACATTAAGGAGTATAGGTATTAGCACTTCTTGGAAGTTCTGGTAGAATTCTGCATTGAAGCCATCTGGTCCTCAGTTTTTTTTGGTAGGGAAGTTTTTGATAACAGCTTCTAATTCTTTGTGACTATCAGATCACTTTAGATTGTTCACCTGTTCTTGATTTAACTTTGGTAAATTGTACTTATCTAAAAACCAGTTCATTTCTTGTACATTTTCCAACTTTGTGGCATATAAGCTTTCATAGTCAGATCTAATGTTTCTCTGAATTTCCTCTGTGTCTGTTGTTATGTCCCCATTTTCATTTCTGTTTTTATTAATTTGAGTGTTCTCTCTCTGCCATTTGATTAGTTTGGATAGGGGCTTGTCAATCTTGTTGATTTTCTCCAAGAACCAACTTTTTGTTTAGCTGATTCTTTGGATTGTTCCCTGTGTTTCTATTTTGTTGATTTCAGCCCTCAGTTTGATTATTTCCAGTCTTCTACTCCTCCTGGGTGAGTCTGCTTCTTTTTTTTTTCTAGAGCTTCCAGGTATGCTGTAAGTCTTCAATGTGTACTTTCTACATTTTCTTTAATTGGGCACTTAGTGCTATGAACTTTCCTCTTAGCACTGCTTTCAATGTGTCCCATAGGTATGAGTATGTTGTGTCTTTATTTTCTTTAAATTCAAGGAAGACTTTAATTTCTTTCTTTATTTCTTCCTTGACCCAGGGGTGATTCAGTAGTTGACTGTTCAGCTTACATGAGTTTGTAGGCTTTCTGGTGTTAGAATTGTTACTGAATACTAACTTTATTCCATGGTGATCCAACAAGGCACAGGTGGTCACTAATTTTTTTTGTATCTGTGGAAGTTTGCTTTGTTACCGAGTATGTGGTCAATTTTCGAGAAGGTTCCATGAGCTACAGAGAAGAAGGTGTATTCTTTCCTATTTGGGTGGAATGTTCTATAGATATCTGTTAAGTCCATTTGATTCATTACCTCTATTAATTCTCTTATTTCTCTGTTGGGTTTCTGTCTGATTGACGTTTCCATTGGTGAGAGAGGTGTGTTGAAGTCTCCTACTCTTAGTGTGTGTGGTTTGATGACTACCTTGAGTTCTAAAAGTTTTTCTTTTACATAAGTGGGTGCTTTTATATTAGGGGCATAGATATTCAGAATTGAGACTTCCTCCTGATGAATTGTTCCTGTTATGAGTATAAAATGTCCGTCTCCATCTCTTCTGTTTGATTTTAGTTTGAAGTCAATTTTGTTGGACTTTTGTTGTCACACCCACTTGTTTCTTAGGTCCTTTTGCTTGAAAAATTTTTTCCCAACTCTTTACTCTGAGTAGATTTCTGTCTTTGTGGTTGAGGTGTGTTTCTTGTAAACAGCAGAATGTTGGATCCTGTTTTCTTATCTAATCTCTTAGTCTGTGCCTTTTTATAGGTGAGTTGAGTTCATTAATTTTAAGTGATATTAATGACCAATGGTTGTTGACTCTGGTTATTTTTTTTTGTTTAGTAGAGTTTGTATGTTTCCCTTCTTTGAGTTGTGCTTGTGAAGGGTAGCTAGATGTTGAGTAATTGTAGGCAGTGTTGGCAATGTTGGATTCCTTTGGTTGCAATTTTCCTTTTATTACTTTCTGTAAGGCTGGATTTGCGGCTACAAATTGTTTGATTTTGTTTTTATCCTGGAATAATTTTTTTCTCCATTGATAGTGAACCATAGCTTCGCTAGGTATAGTAGTCTGGGTTTGCATCCATGGTCTCTTAGTTTCTGCAGTACCTCTATCCAGGACCTTCTGGCTTTCATGGTTTCCATAGAGAAGTTCGGTGTAAGTCTGATAGGTTTACCTTTATAAGTTACTTGATCTTTTTCCTTTGCAGCTCTTAATATTCTTTCTTTAATCTGACTACTTTGTGTTTTTATTATTATATGGCAAGGGGATTTTTTTTTTGATCAAGTCTATTCGGTGTTCTGTATGCTTCTTGAACCTTCATAGGAAAATCGTTCCTTAGGTTGGGAATGTTTTCTTCTATAATTTTGTTGAATATATTTTCTGGGCCTTTGATGTGCAATTCTTCTTCTTCAATCCCTATTATTCTTAGATTTGGTTTTTTTATTGTGTCCCAGATTTCTTGAATGTTTTGTGATGAGAATTTGTTGAATTTGCTGTTTTCTTTGATCAGAGCATTTATTTTCTCTATGGTATCTTCAGCATCTGAGATTCGTTCCTCCATCTTTTGTATTCTATTGCTTATGCTTGATTCTGTAGTCTCTGTTCGTTTACCTAGATTTTCCATATCCAGGTGGCCCTCAGTTTGTGTTTTTTTTCATTGCCTTCATTTCAGTTTTCAATTCTTGAACTGTTTCCATTACCTGTTTGATTTTTTTCTTTTTTTTTTCAAAGTTTATTAAATTATGAAAGTTTCCATTTCTGCCCCTCCTCCCAACACCCTCCCACTCCCACCTCCCCCTCCTCCTCCCTCTCCATCCCTAAGAGCAGTCAGGGCTTCCAGCCCTGTGGGAAGTTCAAGTTCCTCCCTTCTCCCTCCAGGTCCAGGAAGGTGAGTATCCAAACAAACTGGATCCCAAAAATCCAGTATATGCATAGGAAACAAGTCCCAGTGTCATTGTCAGTGGCTTTTCAGAAAGGCTCAGGGCCAGCCACATTCAGAGAATCCAGCCACATTCAGAAAATCTGGTTGGGTCACGTGCTCGTTCAGTCCCAGTCCAACTGGCCTTGGTGAACTCTCATTAGAACAGTCCCCTTGTATCAGTGGGTGATCGCACCCCTCGCGGTCCTGAGTTTTTTTTTCATGTTCTTCCTCCTTCAGGCCCTCATTTGGACCATGGGGGGCTCAGTCTGGTGCTCCAATGTGGGTCTTTGTCTGTATCGCCATCCATCGTCGGACGAAGGATCTAAGGTGATGAGCAAAATCTTCATCAGTATGGTTATAGGCCAAGGCCGGTTCAGGCACCCTCTCCTCTGTCTAGAGAACAATCTGGGGATCTCTCCTTGGACCTGGGATCCCATTTATAATTAAGTCTCTTGTAAACCCTAAAATGACTCCCTTAGTTGAGATATATTCTTCCCTGATCCTATATCCATCCTTCCTCCCTCCCCCCATCTCAGTCCCCCGAATTTTCCCCATTCCTCCCCTACTCCCTTCCAGTGTATCATTCACGGATTTACTCTTTCTTCAAACTTTTTGTTATACTTCTCATCTATTTCTTTACTCATTTCTTCAAACTTTATGTTGTACTTCTCATCCAATTTTTTAATGGAGTTATTCATATCCTGTTTAAGGGACTCTATTGCTTTCATAATGGCTTTTTTTCCACTTCTTCTGGATTAAAGTGTTCAAGTCCTTCTATTGTAGGGTCATTGGGATCTGGTGTTTTCATGTTGTTTTTCAGATTGTTGGAGGAGTTCTTGCCTTGGCATCTGCCCATCTCTTCCTTCAAATGCTCTCTATTGAATCTTCAGATATCGGGTCAGGTTCCCTTGTTGGGCAGAGACTTCACTGACAGAAGGCCTACCTTTCCTCAGGCAGGGTATTGAAACACAGGCACTCCCTCCTGCAGGGTTGCGGAGAGACAACTTGTTGCACAGTCCAGGCCCAGTGTGCAAGGCAGCTGAGCTGGGGAAATCCCCTCCTCTGATGAATGTCTGCTAGAAGATCAGTGCCCCTTGCTGGCCAGGAATGTTGCTGAGCTGACACAGGGCCCACCTGTCCTCAGGCAGACTATCAAAACACAGGAACTGCCTCCTGCCAGGTTGAGCCCACAGCCCAGGCCCAATGCTCAAGGCAGCTATGCTGGGGAGATCTTATGGCCCCAGGGGAAAGGGGGAAGAGAGGAAGGTGTACCTGGATGAAAGCTGGGATGGGTAGTGGGAGGGCTCTGCAGGGTGGAGCCAGCACTGCAGGGTTACCAGGGAGTCAAGGGGGTTGGGGAAAATTTGAATTCCTCCTTGCCGGGCTTCTGTTGTGGGCCATGAGCAAACTCATCCCTCCTCCAATGGATGTCTGCTAGAAGATCAGTGCCCCTTGCTGGCCAGGAATCTATTTTACAAAATTTTATGTATGTGTCAGTTATTAAGACACTGAAATAGAGGGATAGTTGCCCCTTTCCTAATACAAAGGCCCTTACAATTTCATCTTCAACTATTATCTATCTAAAGCTTACAGTTAATAACATGGAACCTCTTTCAAACACAAAATCATTTTCTAATATTTCATAGTTCAGTTTTCTTGTACTATTCTTTATCTAATGCTCACAAAATGACTGACACAAACATTACATGTATTAGTTAATGATTGTATTGTTGTAAAGAGGCATCATGACCAGAGCAACTCTTACAAAATAATACTTAATTGAATGGGCTCCCTTACAATTTCAAAGGTTCAGTCCATTATCATCATGGCAGGAATCATGGTGATATTCAGGTAGACATGCTGTTAGAGTTTAGAGTCCATATACACTGAAAAACAGACAACAGGAAGTCAATTGACTCTTACACTGAGAGAAGCTTTAGCAAATGATACCTCAAAGCCTGCCTTCACAGTGACACACTTCCTCCAACAAGATCACATCTTTTAATAGTGACATTATCTTTGCCATATACTGCAGTTCTTTGAAACAATTTAAGATTACCTATCTATGCAGAGTACAATCTCCATGTACCTAAAGAACCTGAAAGTCTAACTATAAGAAAAGCAAACAAGTATGACTATTGACCTGTAATACTTAATATATGTGTAACCTAAAGACTAAGACTTCTTATTATAATATTAAACAATCTTTAATCAACTGTGCAGCAAATGAGGACAATGACCTCAAATTGTAAACAACAATGTATAACTATCTTGATCAAAGAATGAAAATTATTTAGCTATCCTCCTGGAGATAGGAAATAGACAAGAGTCCCAGGTAACCTCGGGTGCATGGGGGGTGGGAGGGTTGTTGGAAGGGGAGAGGGTTAGAGAGAAGGGAGTAGGAGAGGAATGGGGAAAGCTCAGGGGACTGGGATGGGGGGAGGGAGGAAGGATGGATATGGGATCAGGGAAGAATATATCTCAACTAAGGGAGTCATTTTAGGCTTTTCAGGAGACTTGATTATAAATGGGATCCCAGGTCCAAGGAGAGATCCCCAGATTGTTCTCTGGACAGAGGAGAGGGTGCCTGAACCGGCCTTGGTCCATAACCATACTGATGAATATTTTGCTTATCACCATAGATCCTTCATCTGGCGATGGATGGAGATAGAGACAGAGACCCACATTGGAACACTGGACTTAACTCCCTAGGCCCAAACGAGGAGCAGAAGGAAAGAGAACATGAGCAAAGAAGGCAAGACCAGAGGGAACCTTCATCCGATGATGGATGGCGATACAGACGAAGACCCACATTGGAGCACCAGACTGAGCTCCCCAAGGTCCAAATGAGGAGAAGAAGGAGGAAGAAAATGAAAAAGGAAATCAGGACTGCGAGGAATGCGATCACCCACTGATACAAGGGGACTGATCTAATGAGAGTTCACCAAGGCCAGTTGGACTGGGACTGAACGAGCACATGATCCAACCAGATTCTCTGAATGTGGCCGGATTCTCTGAATGTGGCTGGCCCGGAGTCTTTCTGAAAAGCCATTGACAATGACCCTGGGACTTGTTTCCTCTGCTTATACTGGATTTTGGGGATCCAGTTTGTTTGGATACTCACCTTCCTGGACCTGGAGGGAGAGGGGAGGAACTTGAACTTTCCACAGGGCAGAAAACCCTGACTGCTCTTAGGGATGGAGAGGGAGGAGGAGAGGGAGTGGGGGGAGTGAGAGGGTGTTGGGAGGAGGGGTGGAAATGGAAACTTTTATAAAAATTACTTTCTCATAAAAAATAGATAGAAATGTATAACACAGTATGATAGCACAAATGTTTAGCACAATGCTAAAACACATTTTGATCAATATGCAAAATGTCATAAATAGAGATAGAAACATGTGTGCATACAATCTAACAAGATAACTTTGCATAGGTATACAAATAATGTAAATGGAAATAGGAATATGTTCAATATAACAAATATAATTTCAATGTGTGTAATATGCAGGAATCTACACCAATGTAAATTGTCTATAAATAATAGATCACAAGTATTTGTTGTATTACTCACTATTATTATTATTATTAGTGTGAGTATGCTCACACTAATCTACCTGTTATAGCATTCAATTTTCTTTTTTGAGATATCCCTGAGACAACAAAATCTCTACCCAAATTCTCAACCCTATACCAGCAATAATCAACCCCTAAATGTTCCCTAACCATGGAGACAAATTTTGTTGAGAGAAGAACCATCGTCTTCTAAAATTACTTTCAGCTGTAATGAGGATAAATTTTATGGGATTCTGAAAAACAAAAATGACTGTTAAGCTTCAAGATTATTATCTGTTATAATTGCAAATAGTCTCTGAGTAATTGATAGGGTTTTTATGAAATTCATATTTGGAATTCTAGCTAGAACAATGTAAGAAATTACACCATTTCAACTAACCAAGTTGGAACCATTTTGAGAAGCTGGTACGCAAAACTACTCTTATAGTAGTGCTATCAGAATTATGATATCATACCAAACATTGCAGTAATTATTATGGAGTCCCATCTTCTTCAAGGAAACTTCAAAGTTTACTGCAGGAAAATCTATTGTTTATTGTGGAAAACTTAAACTTTTTTTATATTGACAAATATTTAATGAAAGATACTGTTGTAAAAGAAAGAGCAGCTTGTTGGTATCCAGGCTCCTGGCTAGCTTAGCCAAGAAATTATCACACAGAACTGTATTAATTAAATCACTGCTTGGCCCATTAACTCTAGCTTCTTATTGGCTAACTCTTACATTAATTTAACTCATCTCCATTAATCTGCGCATCACTACATGGTAGTGGCCTACCAGCAAAGTTTCGGCATACCTATCTCCAGTGTTGGCTCTATGGTATCTCCCTGACTTGGCCCTCCTTTTCCCAGCATACAGTCTAGCTTTTCCAATCTAGTTATGTTCTGCCCTTGCCATAGGCCCAAAGAAGTTCTTTATTCATTAACCAATAGAAGCAACACATAGACAGAAGGACCTCCCACACCATTTCTCCCTTTCTGTTTAAACAAAAAGGAAGTCTTTAACTTTAACAAAATAAAATTACATAGAACTGAATAGTTATCAAGCAAGAATTACAGTTACAACATTTATATATACTTTATCTTTCACCATAACTAAGGAAAACTGTAACTACCTATTCTTCAAGTCCATCAAAGACTCCAGAAGAATATAATATTACCTTAGTAAACAGCAAGAACATTATCGAAAACTCTAGAATTGACAGAGACATCTCACTGCCTAGACAGTGACTTAAAATTCTTCTGTAATGTTGGGGCATCCAAATTCAGCCTACAGGCCCATAATATCCAGCGGACTTTTTATGAAGCAGAAAATTTTAAAGACAGTTTAACAGTTTTGGCAGTTTGTCAGTCATCTTCATCTGTGTCCTGCAGAATGTCTGGCAGATTCTTTCATGAAGCAGGAAACCTGATTGATCATCTCACCTTTAGACAAGTTCAGCAGTATTTTCTCTGTGGGTCCTGCATGTCCAGTTAAGCAGTCCAGTCAAGAGCATTTTGTTGTTGTTGTTGTTGTTGTTGTTGTTGTTTTTCCAAATGGCTAGCAAACTCCATACGGAGCTGCTTTGATGCCCATCTTCCTCTTGAAGTAGCTTGTGATGCCAGGAGCAGATGTGTTTCATTGTCATGAAAAGTCTTATGTTCTTAAACATTTTAACTGCCATGTTCTGACGGTCCCTGAAAGACTCGAAGACTACTTATCTAACTGAAATATATCTCTGTATATCTAGAAAATTTAACTAATATGACTACATGTTTGACTATTATAGATGATTATCTATTGACATATTTCTTAATTATATATTACATTTTTGATGAACTACACAACCACAATAACTTAATCAAGAATAGAAATATACATATGACAAGATTGACCTTAAATTTGAATCAATAAACCAAGATCTATACCAATGCAAATCTTTATAGCTTATTCCTTTTTAAATGTAATAAAACCTGTAAAAAACAAAATTTGGGAATATGAGTGTAGTTTTCTTCAAACTTCTTCCTGTTGTTTATTGGGCAAAATAAGTTTTTGAGGGTTCTTCAAAGCAACCTTTCAGAAGATCTTGTTCCATCAAACCATACCTGTCTGGAAGCAATCTAGAGAACTTGAAATGGTTATAACCAAAATTCATTTGTTTGCGCTCAGCACCTGCCTTTCCTGATTTATGTGCATCAGTATAAAATGTACAGGCTCTAGTTATTGGTACTTCACATACAATTTGTTGAAGAATACCAGTAGTTTTCTTTAAAAGCTTAAATCTATCCATTTGGGGATAATTGCTATTAACCTCTCATAAAACAATAGCACAAGGTCTTTGCCATGGCTCATTGTCTTTTCATAATTTTTTTAATTTCATCAGTAGTAAAGGACACTATAATCTCTGCTGGGTCTATACCTGTTACTTGATGAAGTCTCAATTTTCCTTTTATAATTAATTCAGAAACCTTTTCTACGTAATTTTTAATTTTTTGCTTTTGTTTTTAATGTGTTAAAAAATCCATTCTAAGATGATATCTTCCCACCTGCCTCCAAATTTTCCTATCCTTCTGCAGTCTCATTGGAACTATGAAACACAGCTTGCTACAATACTGAGGGGACTAAGAACTTGTCACAATGCTGAGTAGACCAAAAACTTGCTACAATACTGAAGAGACCAAGAGATTGCTATAACACTGAGGGGTACAAGAGAGAGGACCAAGAGATTGAACAAGGAGAGATGACCAAAGAGGAGTGACCTCAGAGGCTCCCAGAGACACAGACATTGACAGTAAAGAGCAGATCAAGAAAAATTCCAGAACACTCTGACTTCCACTAAAAGAATTGAAACAAAATGGAAAGTCACTGCTGACTACATATGAAGAAAGAGAGTAAGAGGTGTCAATTCAAGAATCTATCCAATAACCTAAAAGCCAACATGGTAGCAAGAGAATCCAGTGGTCACACAACAGGAAAACTTGATCATATTACACCAGAAGAAGCAGAAGAAAATGACTTTAAACATAACTTTATGAAAATAATGCAGACTTTTAAAGGGGAAATAAAAGAAATGAAAGAAAAGGAAAACAAAAAAATGGAAGAAATTAATAAATCACTCAAAGAAACCCAAGAAAACCAAGAAAAAAAACAGGTGAAGCAAACAGTTAAAGACTTGAAGACTAAAATAGAGGTAATAAAGAAAATGCAAACCAAGGGAATTCTGGATATGAAAAATCTAGGTAAATGAACAGAAACTACAGAGACAAGTATAACCAACAGAATACAAGAAATAGAATAGAGAATCTCAGGTGTTGAAGATATTGGAAAGGAAATAGACTCATTAGTCAAAAAAAATTAAATCCAACAAATTCTTTACACAAAACATCCAAGAAACTTGGGACACTATGTAAAGACTAAACCTAAGAATAAAAGAGTTACAAGAAGGAGAATTTCAGTTCAAAGGCACAGAAAACATGTTCAACAAAATCATAGAAGAAAACTTTCCCAACCTAAAAAAAAAATATCCCTATGAAAGTAGAAGAAGTTTGCAGAACACAAAGTAGACTGGATCCAAAAAATTGTTCCCTTGTCATACAATAATCAAAACACAAAATATACAGAATAAAGAAAGAGTATTAAGAGCTGCAATTGTGGTGGCACATGCCTTTAATCCCAGCACTTGTGGGGAGAGTCAGGAAAATCCCTGTGAGTTTGAGGCCAGCTTGGTCGGCAAGAGCTAGAGCCAGGACAGCTAAGACTGATACACAGGGAAACCCTGGTTCAAAAAAAAGTTGGAGGGGGGAGATGCAAAAGAAAAAGGTCAAATAACAAATAAAGTTAGACCTTTCAGAATTACACCCAACTTCTCAATGAAAACCATGAATGTTAGAAGGTCCTAGGCAGATGTGCTGTAGATACTAAGAGACCACAGATGCAAGCCCAGACTACTATAACTGCAAAGTTGTCAGTCACCATCAATGGAGTAAATAAGATATTCCATGACAAAACCATATTTAAAAAAATACGTATCCACAAACTCAGAAAGTACTAGAAGGAAAACCCCAACACAAGAAAGCTTACTGCACCCAGAAAACATAGGCAACAGATAATCCCCACCAGCAAAACCCAAGGAAGGGAAACACACAAACATTACTACCAAAAATAACAGAAATTAACAACCACTTGTCATTAATATTTCTTAATATCAGTGGACTCAATTCACCTATAAAAAGACATAGGCTAAGAGAACAGATACAAAAACATGATCTAGACTTCTGATGGATAAAAGAAGTACACCTGAACATCAAAGGCAGACACTATCGCAGAGTAAAGGATAAGGAAAGGAATTTCCAATCAAATGAACTTAAGAAAAAAGTGGGCATATTTATTCTAATATCTAACAAAATATATTTCAATTTAAAATCAATCAGAAGAGATGGAGAAGGACACTTCATAGTCATAACAGGAACAATCCATCAAAATGTAGTCTCAATCCTGAACAGTAATGCCTCTAATATAAAAGCACCCACATATGTAAAATAAACTTACTAAAACTTAAATCACACATCAAACCCCAAACACTAATAACAGGAGACTTCAACATTTCACTCTTGCCAATGGACAGGTCAGCCTAAAAGAAATTTAAAGGACAAATAAGAGAACTGAAAGATGTCATGAATCAAATGGACTTAACAGACATATATAGAACATTCCACCCAAACACGAAAGAATATAACTTCTTCTCAACACCTCATGAAATCTTCTCTAAAATTGATCACATACTCAGTAACAATGTAAACCTCCATGGATACAAAAAAATGGAGTAACCCCCTGTGTCTTACTGGATTACCATGGATTATATTTAGAATATAACAATACTAATCTGAGAAAGCCAACAAATTCATGGAAATTCATGTTCATGAACAGTCAACTAGTAAACCACCACTGGGTCAAGGAAAAAAGGAAGAAAGAAATTAACGTTCTCCATGAATTCAATGAAAATGAAGACACAACATACCCAAACCTATGGGACACTATGAAAACAGTTCTAAGAGGAAAGTTCATAGTACTAAGTGCCCACATAAAGAAAATGGAAAAAGCTACATTAGAGACATAACAGCACACCTGAAAGCCCTAGAAAAAAAGAAGTAGACTCACGCAGAAGGAGTAGAAGACTGGAAATAATCAAATTGAAGACTGAAATCAACAAAATAAAAATAAAGAAATTTTTTATGAGGTTACAGTTACCCTGATATCAAAACCATACAAAGACTCAACCAAGATAAAGAATTACAGATCAATCTCACTCATGAGCATGGATGCAAAAACACTCAATAAAATATTGCCAAACCGAATCAAAGAACACAACAGAAAATTATCCAACACGATCAAGTTGGCCTCATTTCATAGATACAGGGCTGGTTCAACATATAAAAATCTCTTAATGTAATCCATCACATAATAAGTTTAAAAAATGATAATTTAATTAAATGCTGAAAAATCATTTTACAAAATCCATTACCACTTTGTGATAAAGGTCTTGGAGAGATCAAGGATACAAGTATCATATCTAAATATAATAAAAGCAATATACAGCAAGACAACAACCACCATAAAATTAAATTTGGGAAACTCAAAGCGATTCCAGTAAAATCAGGAACAAGACAAGGCTGTCCCCTCTCTTCATATCTCTTCAACATTATTCTTGAAGTTTTCACTATAGCAATAAGATAACAAACAGAGATCAAAGGGATTTAAATTGGAAAGGAAGAAGCTGAAATTTCATTATTTGCAGATAATACGATTATATATATATATATATATATATATATATATATATATATATATATCCCAAAATACTGTACCAGAGAACTCCTATAGCTGATAAATATCTTCAGTGATGTGGCAGGGTACAAGGTCAACTCAAAAAATCAGTAGTCCTCCTGTATACAAATGATAAAGATGCTAAGAGAAAAATCAGAGTAATATCACATTTCACAATAGTCACAAATAGCATAAAATATTTTGGGATAACCCTAATGAAAGCAGTGAATGACCTATTTGACAAGAACTTTAAGTCTTTGAAGAAAGAAATGGAAGAACATATCAGAAAATGAAATAATTTCCCTTGCTGTTGGATAGGTAGGAGCAAATTACATTGCATAGTAAAATTTTCAATCCTATCAAAGCAATGTATAGATTCAATGCAGTCCCATCAAAATTCCAACTCAATTCTTCACAGACATTGAAAGAACAATAATCAACTTCATATAGAAAAGCAAGAAACCCAGCATAACCAAAATATAATAATGGAAATTACAGAATTCAATAAAAGAAATTCCAGAGACATAATTATCCCTGAAATCAAGCTCTATTACAGATCTACACTAACGAAATAAGTACAGCTTGGTACAGGCATAAAAACAGAGAGGTTGACCAGTGGAATCAAATCAAAGACCCACATAATCCTCATACCTATGAATACCCGATTTTTGACAAAGAAGCTAAAATTATATAATAAAAAATGAAAGCATCTTCATTAAATTGTGCTTTCATAACTGGATAACAACATGTAAAAGAATGAAAATAGATCAATATCTATCACCATGCACAAAACCCAAGTCCAAATGGATTAAAGACCTCAATATAAATCCAACCACACTGAACCTGATAAAAGAGAAAGTGAAAAGTAGTCTTCAATGCATGGGCACAGGAGATCCCTTCCTCAATATAAGTCCAGTAGCACAGACACTGAAAGTAACAGTAAATAAATGGGACCTCTGCAACTGAGAATTTTCTGTCAAGCAAAGGACAGGGTCAATAAGACAAAAAGGCATCCTACTGAATGGGAATAGATCTTCACCAACCCCACAACAGACAGATGTCTGATCTCCAGTATAAATAAAGAACTCAAGATATTAGAGATGAAAAATTTAAATAACCCATTCAAAACTGGGGCATGGCTGTGTGAACTCCTTCTACTCCTTCAACCAAGAACCTTTAAGAGACCAGTACACTTGGGTGTGGACTCTTTTGCTTTAAGAAGCAGTGGTAACCCTGCTCTCACTCTCTTTTTTCCAGCTCCTGCTTCACACTATTAGACTCTGTTCCTGTTTGCTCAGAGGGCTGTTGTCTAGGATGATGATCTGTAAGTTTTATTTAACCAAGACATTGAGCCTAAAGTTGTTGATCCTAGACAAACTAAGTATTAAGGTGATGCCTATGAAAAATATATATAGCACTACCTGAAAAGTCTAAATCAACAAGATTGCCCGACAAAATTGGGAGCCTGGGATGGGGGAAGAGGAAGAGAGAAGGGTTAGGGTGAGGAGATTCAGCTGTGTATTCCATGGGGCTATTTCAGTCTTTGTCATCATCTAATGTTTTGTTCAAATGAATTGTTAGATCAGCAGTTACCCAATAGGCAGCCATAGAGTGGAAATGTCTCCTAAGATTTTTAAAAGTCATTAAGGGTCCACAATTGGTTTCTCCTAATTTGTGCCTTTTTGTCTTCTAATTTTCTGCAAACCTACTTTATAACCTAAGTAATTGACAGAATCTCCTCTTTGTATTTGTTCCAGAGCAATTTGTCATCTTCATTTAAGAAAAACTTTCCTTACTTCTTCAAACATTCTTTTTAAGGAATCTACATTTGAATCAGATATCAAAACGTCATCCATGTCATGGTAAATTACAGATTTATGAATTTGTTTACATATTATTTCCAATAAGTGACTTACAAAGTATTGGCAAAGGTGAGGCTATTGAGCATTCCCTGAGGGAGGAGAGTCCATTGATATCTCCTAGTAGCCTGAGAATTATTTTATGTAGGCACTGCAAATGCAAATTTTTCTCTGTCCTTTTCTTGTTCAGGTATAATGAAGAAACAATCTTTTAGACCAATAACTATGAGAGGCCTTACTTTTGGTAACATAGAAGGTAAAGAATCCAGATTGTAGAGTGTCCATAGGTTGAATTATTTGTTGACTGCTCTTAGATCTCTCACTATTTTCCATTTTCCAGATTTCTTTTTTAAATAATAAATACAGGAGAATTCCAAGTGTTTCTTAATTCTTCAATATGGTGAGCTTATAGTTGCTCCTGTACCAGCTATTCTAAAACCTGGAGATTCTCTTCTGTTGTAGGCCATTGTTTAACGTACATTGGTTTCTCAGTTAGCCATTTTAAAGTTAAGGCCGTTATAACCTCTGAAGGTTTGTTAGTTGCTTTGTGTTCTAGTACAGCCTGAATGGCTGGTGACTTTTGTTTACAATACCTTATAATATTCTTCCCAGAAACATGAGTTTTGGGAAATGCAGGAATGTCAATCTGGATATCCCATTGCTGAAACAGGTCAAGACCCCATAAATTCACTGCAATATTACCTACATTTGGCCTCAACTTTCCTTTCTTTTTGGCCCTATGCATTCAACCCATCTTATAATTTCTTTCACTTGAGATAGGGCTCCAATACCTAGTAACTGAACTTCTGTCTCTTGAAGAGAATAATTTGGATGCCAAGATTCTGGAGTTTTGATAGTTTCATCCACACCTGTATCTAGTAATTCCTCAATGACAATGTTATTTATATGCATTCTTAGTTTTGGTCTTTGATCATTTATAGAAGTCTGCCAAAATACATGTTTCCTATTTCCCACTGGTGTTTTTGATTCATTCTAAATGTCTATTCCATTATCCAGAACACTACACTATATATATATATATATATATATATATATATATATATATATATATATATTTTACAGTAGACCTTGGATTTTTTTTTTAACTTTTCCTGCTGAGACATGTTCTCCACAGTGACTGGGAATGACTGGACCATATTTGGTTTGGGGGCCTGTCGCAGTCTCCCAAGGACTTTTTTTTTATGGTATTCTGTTTCCTTTTCTATCTTCTTTGGATCTACATTCATTGTTCCAATGCTGGATTTTGGTACACCTTCTACATATTCTAAGAAGATTGGGATTGCTTATTCTTCCCATTCCCAAAGGAAACATTATTTCTAAGAATTCCTTACCTATGATCCCTTCTCAGATGTCCTATTCTACCATAATTAAAACATTTGGCATTTTGGTGTCTCCTCATACCATTGGAAATTGCTTCTCCTACCCAAGCTTCAGTGCCATAATCAAATGTCTCAACATTCATTGTATGCAGCATCCATTCATCCTTTAGTGCTGATCTGACCTTTAAAGGTCCAAGTAATTTTTCATGTTCTAAGTTAGTATTTTCAAAAGCCAGAGAGTCAATAAATACATGTCTAGCTTCTGGGTCTGATACACCTATTTGTACAACCTCAGTTACTTTGTAAAAAGTCACTAAAGGGTTCTCTCTGGCCATGTTTAATCATGGTATATGATTCAATTCTCTTTCCTAGCTCCTAAATCCTGTGCCAAACATTTAAATCTGCTGTGCTGCATAAGGACAAGGTGTGTTCACTGTAGAGAGCCTGGTCCTGAGGATTGGAGAAATAGTCCTTGCCAAGATTTTGATCCTGTGATGTCTCTAATCCTTTTGCTTTTTCCTATTATAAAATTTCTGCCGTTTCTCACCAATAGTATTTTCACAACAGCTGGGATCCACCTTCTAGGACCACTGAGACTAATTGAAGCCAATTGAGTTGGGCTGCCTTTTTGCTTGAAGTCCAAGTTTTCATCATTTTTCTAACCAATGGTGAGTGCAAGTCATAAGATACTATTTCCTGTTTAATTTTCTTTAGATTGCTCATACCTATAGATTGAATACCTTAGGGTATTCAATACCAAATGCTTTCTCAAAGGACACTACTAGAGAAGCAGTGAAAACTCTGGGTAAGTCATCTCGACTTTGCCTTGTATTGGTGAGGTTAAATACTGTTCTTGTACCTTTTCTCCCTGCTAATCAGTTCTAATAATTTCCTCAATTGTTTCAAATCTTTTTACCACTGCCGTTTCTAAAGTCTGAATCTGCACTCCTATGTGCTGTTCTAGGACCCTCATTGATTCATTTAGCTTCTGATCCTTACTCTGTATATATGATTCCAATGTATGAAATTTGTTCAATATAGACAATGCCTCATCCTTGGACACTATTTGGATGGTGTGCATATTGCCTTCCTGAAAAGATACTTTACTTCTTAACCTATCACGACTTTTCAACAGATTCTGATTGTTAAATTCAGCAATATGAATTCTTTCACATGATTTCTCAGTACCTTTCAATACGGATTTTACTTTGTCTGTGAAATTAATGTTATCCTTTTCAAAAGTATTAACTGTAAATACTGTATCATTTCTAAAAGTTCCTCATTCTTGGTTCTGTTATCAGTTCATTTCCTTAAAGAAATATTATGAAAAACAAAGCTAATTCCCAAAATCAAATAAATTGATGTATAAGGAAAATCACATAAACATTGTGGAATACTATCAATAGTACAAGCAAAATGGTTATTAAATTTCCTGAATTTT
Source organism: Myodes glareolus (assembly GCF_982192425.1). Taxonomy (NCBI): domain Eukaryota; kingdom Metazoa; phylum Chordata; class Mammalia; order Rodentia; family Cricetidae; genus Myodes; species Myodes glareolus. The sequence continues at coordinate 51,590,106 of NC_142049.1, forward strand.
GTAATCATATAGCTTGTAAATTTTGCAATTTACTTACCTGTTGTATGCAACTGCAGTGAGTTAGAATAGGTGTAGTAATCTTCATTGGCCAGCATGTTGCACTTTTGCAGATGTGTGGTGAATGGACTGAGCAGCCTGGGCTTCCCTAGTCTTCTTGGGGATCAGAGGTATTACCGCAGTGGTTCTGAGAAGCATCGTACAGTGGTTCCACACATGCGGTCACCTAGTTAGATAGGGACAAATATGCTTTGTTTAACAAAATAAGAGCAGTTATTAAGGACAATTAAAGTGATTTCATCCATGGAGAGAGTTGGTGGCCAGAATAAGGACACCCAAAGCTTCCCTTTAGTCACAAGTCCCCTCAATTTCAGCTAAGGTGAGGAAAGCCATGTTCCTAAGTAGTGACCGTTGGGCCACAGTCAGATGAGAAACATGCCAGGGCTTATGAACCAGGAGTGTGGTGGGGGTGGGGTGGCTTTCCAGTAAGAGTGGTCTCAAACTCATGTTGTGCAGTCAGATGAAGTAGAATGTAGTAGTAGTAGATGAGGGGGAGGGGATGTGAATCAAATAATGTAGTAGTAGATGAGGGGGAGGGGAACATGAATCAAATAATTCCACACTAGTTCTGAATAGGGCATACTAAGGTTTTTCTTTATTAAAATGGAAACTCAGCCAGGCGGTGGTGGTGCATGCCTTTAGTACTAACACTCGGAAGGCAGAGGCAGGCAGATCACGGTGAGTTCGGGGCCAGACTGGTCTATAAGAGATAGTTCCAGTACAGGCTCCAAAACTACAGAGAACCACTGTCTCAAAAAACCAAAGAGAGAGAGAGAGAGAGAGAGAGAGAGAGAGAGAGAGAGAGAGAGAGAGAAACTCATGGATCACAACAAGGTAACAGGACCGGAGTCCAACATCCAGGTATGTTGAGTTGGAAGAAAATCCTGAGAGGGCAGTCCTGCGGCCTTTTGGAACCCAAAACCACACCCCACCTGGTCCAGCTTCTAAAAGCTCATTGGCAGATGGAGATTACTCATCACACAACAATGAATGTTGAATTTTTTATTAAATGAAAATGCCTAATTTGTATTATTTATTTTTTTTAATAAAGTAGAAACCAGAATTTGGTCCATGCACACTGTTACTTATCAAAGCTTATGAGAAGACAGAAGCTGAACTGTTGGGATTGCCTCTGAAGAGTGATATGGGAAGTGTCAGCATGAAACTGATTAGAGGACACAGGGGATCCACCATTGGAGAATTTCTAGCACATGGAGACCTGACCCTGTCAACAGTAACTGGGTTAAGAAAATAAGTGTGGCAGTTAGGCTTTTATTATCTCATTAAGAGTATTTTTGAGATTTACCAAGAAGATGTATCTACTCTCCAAGATCTCTAATGCTTTTAGGGTTGAATTACAAAGTCAAGAACAGTGATTACTGGAAAAGGGAAAAAGAGTAGCTATAATAAGTCTTTTTATGTCCTGCCAAACAGCTCCTAAGTAATCACATACAAACTTCATTTTTATTGATTTTATTAAGCTATACATTTTTCTTTACTCCCCTCTCTTTCTCTTCCCTCACCTTCAACCCTCTACCAAGGTCCCCATGCTCCAAATTTACTCAGGTGATCTTGCCATTTTCTACATCCCATGTAACTTTGATCTATGTATGTCTCTTTTAGGATCCTCATTATTGTCTAGGTTCTCTGGAATTGTGATTTGTAGGCTGGTTTTCTTTGATTTATATAATAATTGTCTTTCTGGGTCTGGGTTACCTCACTCAAAAGGATGTTTTCGAGCTCGATTCATTTGTCTACAAATTTCAAGATATCATTATTTATTTTCTGCTGTATAGTACTCTATTGTGTGTATGTACCACATTTTCCTTATCCATTCTTCAGCTGAGGGACAATTAGGTTGTTTCCAGGTTCTGGCTATGAAAAACAATGCCACTATGAACATAGTTGAGCACATATTCTTATAGTAGGATTGAGCATCCTTTGGATATATACCCAAAAGTGGTATTACTGGGTATTGAGAAAGGTTGTTTCCTAATTTTCTAAAATTATCATACTGGCTTTTGTTCCACATGAGAATGCTCTGCCCTCAAGTTCACCCTTTTCTCTGTGGGGTCCTTGGACTTCCAGGAGTCCCTGTCCCTGTGCTGAGGAGAACCACCCAGACAGGTGAGTGGGTGCCATCCCGGTGTGGGGCAGATGGTTGGGAAAGGAGCACAGGGCCCCTCCAGCTCCTGCTGTAGGGGATCCTTTTCTCCACATGACCATGCCTCCCCCAAGTCTGCCCTATTGTCTGCGAGATCCTTGACCGACGAACAGTTCCTGCTCATACACTGAGGAGATCCACCCAGAGAATCTGTCACAGCAAAGACTGGACCAAGACACCAAGACTCTGCTGGCTGTATTTGAAGGAAGAGATGAGCAGAGACCAATGGAAGAATTCCTCCAACAACCTGAAAGGCAACATGACATCACCAGAGTCCAGGGGTCATGTAACAAGAAGACTTAAACATCCTATTCCAGAAGAAGTAGAAGAAACCAACTTTAAATGTAACATTATGAAAATAATAGAGGACCTTAAACAGGACGTGAAAAAATCTGGGTAAATGAACAGGAACTACAGAAACAAGAATAACCAACAGAATACGAGAGGTAGAACAAAAAATCTCCGATGCTGAAGATACTATAGAGGAAATAAACTCATTGATTAAAGAAAATAACAAATCCAATAAATTCTTAACACAAAACATCCAAGAAATCTGGGATACCATGAAAAGACCAAAGCTAAGAATAATAGGGGTAGAAGAGGGAGAAGAATTACAGCTCAAATGTCCAGAAAATAGGTTCAACAAAATTATAGAAGAAAACTTTCCCACCCAAAAGAAGGATAATCCTATGAAGGTACAAGAAGCATACAGAACACAAAATAGACTGGATCAAAAAAATCCCCTTGCCATATAATAAAATCACAAAACATACAGAATAAAGAAAGAATATTAAGAGCTACAAAGGAAAAAGGTCAAGTAACATATAAAGGGAAACCTATGAGAATTACACCTGACTTCTCAATGGAAACCATAAAAGCCAGAAGGTCTTGGATAGATGTGCTGCAGACACTAAGAGACCATGTATGCAAGCCCAGACTGCTATACCCAGCAAAACTTTCTTTCACCATCAATGGAGAAAATAAGATATTCCAGGACAAAAACAGATTTAAACAATATGTATCCACAAACCCATCATTACAGAAAATACTAGAAGGAAAACCACAAACCAAGGAAGCCATCAACACCCATAATAACACAGACATATAACAACCCTCCACCAGCACAACTCAAAGAAGGGAAACATACAAACACTACTAACAACAAAAAATGGCCAGCGTTAGCAACCACTGGTCATTAATATCACTTAATATCAATGGACTCAATTCACCTATTAAAAAGTTGCAAGTTAAGAGAATGGATATGAAAACAGGATCCAACATTCTGCTGTTCACAAAAAGCACACCTCAACCTCAAAGACAGACACTACCTCAGAGTTAGGGTTGGGAAAAGGTTTTCCAAACAAATGGACCAAAGAAACAAGCAAGTGTGGCTATACTAATATCTAACAAAATTTATTTCAAAGTAAAGTCAATCAGAAAAGATGGAGAAGGACACTTTATACTCATAACAGGAACAATTCATCTAGAGGAAGTCTCAATTCTGAATATCTACACCCCTAATATAAAAGCACCCGCATATGTAAAAGCAACATTACTAGAACTCGTAGTATACATCTCCAGCAAGGTCCTTGGGTAGCAGAGGAGAGGGTGCCTGAACTGGCCTTATCCCATAGCCACACTGATGAATATCTTGCATATCACCATAGAACCTTTGTCTGGCGATGGATAGAGATAGAGACAGAGAAGGACATTGAAGCACTGGACTGAGCTCCCAAGGTCCAGATGAAGAGCAGAAGGAGGGAGAACATGAGCAAGGAAGTCAGTACCGCGAGGGGTGATTCCACCCATGGAGACGGTCGGACTGATCAAATGGGAGCTCACCAAGACCAGCTGGACTGTAACTGAAAGAGCTTGTGACCAGACTGGACTCTCTGAATGTGACTGACAATGGGGGCTGACTGAGAAGCCAATGATAATGACACTGGGTTTTTATTCTACTGCATGTACTGGCTTTTTGGGAGCCTAGTCTAATTGGTTGCATACATTCCTAGACTTGAATAGAGGGGGAAGGGCCTTGGACTTCCCACAGGGCAGGGCACCCTGACTTTTCTTAGGACTAGAAAGAAAGGGAGAGGAGGAGGAGCGAGAGTGGGAGGGAAATTGGAGGAGCTGAGGAGGTGGAAATTTTTAGTAAATACATACATACATACATTATCATACTGATATCCAAAGGGACTGTACCAGCTTGCACTCCCACCAGCAATGCAGGAGTGTTCCCTTTACCCCACAACCTCTCTAACATAAGTTGTCATCAATGTATTTCATCTTGACCATTCTTACAGGTGTAAGATGGAATCTCAGAGTTGTTTTGATTTGCATTTCTCTACTAAGGATGTTGAGCATTTCCTTAAGTGTTTTTCAGCCATTTTAGATTTTTCTGTTGAGAGGTCTCTGTTTAGGACTGTACTCCATTTTTTTATTGGATTATTTGTTATTCTGATGACCAATTTCTTGAGTTCTTTTATATTTTGGAGATCAGACCTCTGTCTGATATGGGGTTAGTGAAGATCTTTTCCCACTCTGTAGACTGTCATTTTATCTTGTTTACCGTGTCCTTTACTTTATTATAGAAACTTTTCAGTTTCAGGAGATCCCATTTATGAATTGCTTCTTTCAGTGTCTGTGCTACTGGGGCTGCATTTATGAAGTGGTCTCTTGTGCCAATGCATTCAAATGTACTTCTCATTTTTTCTTCTATGAGATTCAGTATAGATGACTTTATGTTGAGGTCTTTGATCCATTCAAATATGGATTTTGTACATGGTGATAGAAATGGATCTATTTTCTTTATTCTATATGTTAATATCCAGTTAAGCCAGCACCATTTGTTACATATGCTTTCTTGTTTCCATTTTGTATTTTTTGCTTCTTTGTCAAAAATCAGGTGTTTGTAAATGTGTGGATCAACATCTATGTCTTTGATTTGGTTCCATTGGTCCTCCTGTCTGTTTTTATGCCAATACCAAGCTGTTTTCAGTACTATAGCTGTGTAGTAGAGTTTGAAGTCAGGTTTCTATCAAGGTCTGTGAAGAATTTTGCTGGAAATTTGCTGGGCATTGTATTGAATATGTAGATTGCTTTTGGTAAGATTGGCATTTTTACTATGTTAAATCTACCTACCCAATAGAATTGGAGATCTTTCTACTTTCTGGTTTCTTCAATTTGTTTATTCAAAGATTTAATGTTCTTGTCATATAAATCTTCCACTTGTTTGGTTAGAGTTACTCTGAGATATTTTATTTTATTTGTAGTATTGTGAAGGGTGATGTTTCTCTGATTTCTTTCTTAATTCATTTATCATCTGTGTAAAGGAGGGATACTGAGTTTTTGAGTTAATATTGTATCCTGCTACATTACTGAAAGTGTTTATGAGTCATAGAAGTTCCTTGGTAAAATGTTTTGGGTTGCTTATGTAAACTATCATACCATCAACAAATAGTGAGAGTTTGATTTCTTTTCCAATTTGTATCTCCTTGATCTCCTTTTTCTGCCTCATTGCTCTAGCTAAGATCTCAAGAACTATATTGAATAGATATGGACAACCTTGTTTTGTTCCTGATTTCAGTGGGATCACAGGGAATTTCTCTTCGTTTAGTTGGATGTTGACTGTTGGCTTGCTATGTCTTGCCTTCATTATGTTTAGGTATTTTTCTTGTATCTCTGCTCTCTCCAAGAAGGATGCTCTCTCTCATGAAGGGATGTTGTATTTTGTCAAAAGTTGTTAAAGGTAACATATATATTCACATTAACACAAGTATGGAATATGCACTGTGCACAAGTCATTTAAAGATGATATTTTGTTCTATGATTAAGTACTTAAAAGGCATCTGTCAATTTTATAATTCTGTTTGTACTACATAAACAAACTGTAGTATAAATATCTATCCATGCAGTATGAAAGGATGGTGTGTAATAGTAAGTCTTGATGACTTTGTAGCCAAGAAAATTTATGATGTCTCATCAAGTCTTAGAGCTTTGTGCCCATAGTAGAGGGATCATCATATACATCACCTGTCCTGTAGTCTTTCTTGGTTTCTTGTTCATGTCTGAAGCCAAGATTTTCAGGAGGTCTCCTTCAGTCAAATTTGATCTTCATTAATTTTGAAGAGAACCATAGCTTTTTGTTTCTTTTTGAAACAAATGCATAACTTCTCCTCCAATACAACATATTTTTTTTTACTTTTGTTTTAAAGTGAAGACACATTTAGAATATATAGGTTGATTTAATTTAGCAGCTTTTATAATCCAGTTTCTCAGTGGCTACTGTTTTTGTTCATTAGCATATAAAAATTTAAAATTCAGAAAACTCCATCTTTATGTGGGTGTTTTTTAAAAAAATCTTAATTTACTTTTTACTTAAAGACTTTATTTTATTATTTTAAAGTAGTTGTTTTATGATTATCTATATCCATTTTCTTTAGCATCTCAATACATTTTAATGCATATTATTCAGAAGTTTTCTTTTTTTCCATCTTGATATGGCTTTACTGAACACCTGCAGGTTCACATTGCAGCGTTCCCTGGTGCATGAATCAAACCCTAAACTGCTAAGAAACAGGTAGACCTTATGACACTAGCACAGGACCTGGAGGCTGGCTCTACTCCCTTCATGTTGGAGCAAGTGGAGACTCAAGCCTGCAGGCCTGGTCTAGAGCTGTCTATTGGCCTCAACTACAGTTGTCATTTCTACATAGTCTTCCACTACCACTGAGTAGCAGGATGGCCATCATTCATAAACCCCATTTAAGACTCGATAGTAGTACCTCTTAAAAGAACTGTACTTTTGTATGCCAAGCCTACCTAAAACACCATTATATCAGATCCTATATGGAAATACATGACTCATGTTGGGCACCTTATATAAAAAGACATTTGCTGTCCTGCCAGCCAACTCCCAGATAATGACACAGAGTTTCTAATTAATTATGATAGTTCATTCTATACCTTAGATTTGGTCTTAAGTCACTCTTTTTACATTTTTCTTTTTTTTTTTTAAGACAGTGTAATTTTGTATATCTCTGACTGTCCTGAAACTCACTCTGTAGACCAGGCTGGACTTGAACTCACGGAGATCTGCTTGACTCTGCCTCCCTTAGTTCTGTGATTAAGGGTGTCTACAATAATTTTCCTGCACTAAGTCACTCTTATAACTTAAATTAACCCATTTATATGAATCTACACTTTGCCTCATGACCTATCTTTTACCTTGCACCTCCTGTTTCTTTTCCATGTGCTCTGGCATCTCTCTCATGCCTAGATTCATCTCCATTTAGCATTTTATTATACCATTCAAAGCAATAGACATTCACACAGTGTATAAATATTCCATTAAAGGTAGCAATTAGATAAATAAGAATACAGAAATGGACCTTAATAGGGAAGGCTAGAAAACTCCCAACAGACTACTCTGGAACAATAAACCTTGCATGGATTTCCAAACTACTTTTCCATGCTGAAAGACAAATTGAAGATTTAGTACATGCTTTTTTGAAAATATCTTTATATACATTTGAAAATCTCATACCCAATACTTTTACTATCATCACCATTAACCCTCAGTTCTTCAAGAGATCCTTCAATCTTCCTACCCACTCAACTTTATGCTCTTTCCTCTCTTTATGCAATAACTTTTCTAGACCTATTAGTGATCCCATGTACTCTTTGGAAGATGACATTCCAAGGCAGCACATAGGTTTACCAGGAGTCACAATATTAAAGAAATAAGAGCTTCCCTCTTCCATCAGCTACCAATTGTATTTTTACTAACACTTGGAAAACTCACAACTGAAACTAGGTAACTTCTGTTTCGAACTTCACTATAATGCTACAGAAATCCTTAACAGTCATATGATTTATTTGCTCTTCAACTTGAGGTAACATTTTCTTTTCCTAGGGCACCTACAGTCCAGCCAGTCTTTATTGAATGTTGTTCACACAGGTTAGGAATTAGTGCATTTCCCCCTAACACATGAATTTTCCCCCTTTCAACTCCATGAATTATCTTTTCACTCTTTTCTTACTTGTTTTTTATTAAACAAATTTATTTCTTAACCAAAGACTTAACTGAGATTTTCTGCGGCTCTAACACCTTCAGAACCTATATTTTTGTGACTATTTTGTATCAATTTCTTTTATTTTTATAGCTTTAATGTATTTTGAATATAAACAAAAGAGTTATCTGGAATGTAATACCTTTAAATAAATAGATAAGCTTTCAGAATTGATAAAATCACCATATAAAATGAAAACAATGAAAGCAATCTACACACCTGCTCAAGCCCTTGCTTCAACTTTTGTTAAAACATAAAGAAAAAAGACAACATAGAGATCGCTGAATATGTCCCTATTCTATGTTAAACTCCCTCAGTGGACCACAGAAAGAGGAAAGAAAAAGAGCAGGATTATATTATTCAAAGAAAATGAAATGAATTGCAAACTAAGATGAGGCTGTATAAAAACGCAAACAAGAGGCCTGATTCTGCAGGACTTCAGAATTCCTCAATCTTAGAGTCAGAAATAAAGCCAGCTTTAGGATGCAGGAATTCTTTTATTCATTGCACTAAATTATGTGAGCAATTCTCCTAAATAAATTATGAATTTAATTCAGCTTGTGAACCTTAATACTATCAAAACATCCAGCCATGTAGAGCCTTTTATGACTGTTCTGTGAATGAGTTTTTTCATGTAAATACCTAAAATGAAATAAACTCTTGAACAAGATAAATCGTTGTCCATTGATATGTATATATATGAGTGTTTGGAAATAAACTTAAGTATCATGAATGTGAGGTTCTTCTAACTGCCAGTTATCATTTCTATAGTTCATTAGAAAATTTCAGATTTCAAGCACCTCTATTTCTTTATTAAAAAATGCCAAAACAGGTTGCAATCCCACTTGAGACTATTTTCATGACATACATCAACTGTATGGACAGCCTGTCTACAGGAAGACATTGTTTTACTGTATGGCACAGGGCTCCAGAAACCCAGATTAAAAATTATTAACAAGTAAGAGGTTAGCCACTGAAATTGCCATTTGTCTTAGACATTTTTTGTAATAATAAATTTTTATAATAATGTGTCAAATAGTTATTATTTTCTGTGTATTAGCGGTTTTTTGCATATGGGTCTGTGTATCATAGACTTGCTCTGATACACTCAGAGTCCATCAAATGATGTCAAATCTCTGGGAACTAGAGTTATACATAGTTGTTATCCTTCAGGTTGGTGCTAGGTATCAAACACAAGTCCTCTGAAAAGCAGCGAGTGCCCTTAACTGATTCCATATATTCAGCTCTAGTCTTTAATTTTTTTAAAGAGTTTATTATAAGCCCAGGCTTCTCTTTACAAACTGACAGCAAGAACCCATTACTGAAGGCAACAGTCACACAGCTCGTTGACTATAAAGTGGTCCAGCTGGAGCCTACATAGAATTTTCACCCTCATTTTCTAGTGTCTTTGATATGGAAACATACACTTTTGGCTGCCAAAAGAGAAATATAAACACAAATACAATCACATAACCTTCGATCTTCAAACTATTCTGCCTGTAAAATATACAAGGGCAATGTTTGCACAAATACTTTGGGAGTAACCAATCAATTTCTGATTTGACTTAATGTCCCATGAGATGGTACCCCTTCCTGACTCTAAATGAGTGACCAAGAACCAAGGACCAGTCAGACAGTAGGGAGAGAGAGAGAGAGAAAGAGAGAGAGGGAGAGAGAGAGAGATCTTGGAACACAAAGCACTAAATGGGGTGTCTCCACCAAATCCCTCCTCTAAGATCACAGGGAACCCTACAGAAGGTGTAGAGGAAACAGATGAGACTCACAACACTAGGATAACAAGGCACTTTAGAACAACTGAACACAGCTCACATAAATGCACAGAGACTGAAGCACCAAGCGTAGGTTCCACATGGGTCTGCACCAGGCCTTCTGCATATATACTTTATCCTTCAGTTTAGTACTTTTATGGAACTCCTGAATGGACAAATGAGTGGGTCTCTGATTCTTGTGCTTTCTCTTGGGGCTTTTAAAGTTTCTGTTGGTTTCTCCTGTCCAACTTTGATATGATGATTTCTGTCTTATCTTAATATATTGTATGTTGTTATGTCTTGTTGTTATCTCTTAGTAGCCTTTTCTTTTCTGCTGAGAGACAGAAAGGGAGTAGATCCAAATAAGAGAGAAGGTAGGGAGGAGATGGGATGAATATAAGGAGGGGAAACTTGTAGGGGAATGTGGTACAGTAGTGGTATTAGGATATCCTGACTTATCGAGAAGCCAAGATACACTTAGAGCCACAGTAGGACAGCTCCAATGGGATAGAGCTGCAATAGAGTAGCTCTGACAGGGGATAGAGTGCAATCTGACTGCAATAGAGTAGCTCTGACAGGGGATAGAGTGCAATCTGACTGCAATAGAGTAGCTCTGACAGGGGATAGAGTGCAATCTGACTGCAATAGAGTAGCTCTGACAGGGGATGTCAAGCTGCAATAGGACAACTCTAAAAGCTACAATAGGACAGCTCAGCTCTGGAGGAAAGGTGTCCTGACTATAGGAAAGCCAGGGTATCTGAAGCTAGGCTGCAGTGGGGGTGGGCTTCCCAGAGGATACAGGGATTGTACTCTTCCCCTGGAGAGCCCCTACAGCTGAGTTCTGCTCTGCTCCCTTACAGGAGCATCCTAGAATAGCTATCTTATCTGTCTCAAGATGTTTCTTTTGTTAAAACTCCACTAAGGGAAGCCCCCTGTATAAGTGTAGCAATCTACTCCAGCTCCTGTGAAAAGTTGTTAATCCCTCCCCACCGGCCTTGTCAGCCCCCTTAAGGAGCATCCTAGCAAGGTTCTTCTGTTCTGCTCAGCCTTGCAGAGGCCCTCTAGGGAGCATCTCAGAAAGGTTTATCAGCTCAGTCCCCTAAGGGATGTCCAGCCAGGTTCTTCTGCTCTGTGCCAGTGAATGAAGGTTGTCACCCAAGGCTCTTTTGTGAAAGAGATTTATTTGGGAAGGAGGAGTCCAGGAGAGTGGTTGCCTCTGCCACTGGGAGTATTAATGGCATCTCTTAACTGAAGGGGTGGAGTTTTCCCCAGGGAGAAGGGAGACTAGTTAGTCTTTCCCTGCTCAGGGATTGGTCAGGTTTGCTGGTCAGGAACACAGGTGGCTCTGACTTCATGGTCAAACTGTGTTTCTTTCACTGATCCTCTTCAGCTTTTTGACTCTAATCTTAGGGCCATGGCGTATTTCTCTCACTGACTCTGATTCTAGGGACAAAGTGTGTTTCTTTGATAATAGTTTCAGAGCCAGGGCACATGTCTTTAGTTCTGAGTTCAGGGATAAAGATGTTTGTCTTCCTGGCCCAGGTCTCAAATCCAGGGTGTGTTTCTTTCTCCGACTCTGGGTCTGAAGACAGGGTGCTCAGTGATTGGTTGGTTTCCTGCTCTAGTTGTCCCTTTCAGCCTACAAATCTGCATGTATATTACATCAAATGAGAAAATGATCTATGTTGAATGTAAAAGAAACTAAATTTTAAAAAATAATAAAGAAATAAGACTCTGAGTTTAACTAGAAAGAGGGTGAGTAAAATTTGAGTGGCTTTGAAGAAGGAGAGAAAAAGGGATAAAGTACTATAAATAATAAGCTATAAAAATAAGAAGAAAAGGGATTTAAGTCTTCTCATTTATTTCTGTAGGAACCTATGTTGTCTATGAAAGTTTGTACATAGAAAGTTGATGTTTATGAGTTTTACCTTTCAGACAAACCAGATATCTATCAGAATTTTACCATTCGTAACTAATACTTTCTATTTGAAGGTGAATTTTCCACTGGAAATCTGTGATTCATTGTAGATGAACAGGATCAAACAAGGGAGACCAAAGCTTTCCCTTTGCAGCACATCACAGTGAGTGCTTTCTGCGGCTCTGAGGGCTGGGGCTGCATTGAGACAGTGTCTCTGTGCAGTTTTGGCTTTCCTGAAGTTGACTGTGTAGACAAACCTGGCCTCAAACTCACTGAAATTCTCCTGGCTCTTCCTCGAGACTGACTGCAGGCATTAATGGTGTATGCCCAATGCCCAGCTACTGGTTTGGAGACTGTATAATCTCTAGTTTAATGTTCTGTCTCTGTCCTATTGTAAACCATGTAAACATGGTTGAAAAAGCAAGAAATGAGCACTTTCACCAATGAGAGTGTGGACTGATTTTGAACAGAGTTTAGAATCACTGGCTTAGAGTTTGCTCTTGTGAACCATTTTCCAAAAAACACGTACATTTGTTTAGCCCACTCTAGGCAAAGCATATCTGATTCTAGTCTCTAATTAATCAACCTTGTAGCATAACTTCCTGTCTCAAATCAATAACACATAAGGACAAAATGTTCTGCAAAGGATAAGAAGATACATGATCGTTCCCTAATAGCTATGCTGTTGTGTTCATTCCCTGTTTGGCCATATATGTATATATTCAAAATTATAATCTCAATTTTTGTTTTAATGGGAAAATTCCATACACTAACAGAAAATGCAAAAAAATCATATAAATCATGTCATAAGTAGAAACTGCATATAAGTGTGTTGTATACTAAGAATGAATATTAAAATAATATATTGAAATACACATAATTTATTTTTAAACTAAAAATAAACTAAAATTGCCAATTAAGCATCATCAAATTACCAAACTAAGAATTATCAATAATTTAGAAACAAATAAAAAGTATGAAATGTATATTTAATATAACATTCAATATTTTTCAACTTTTACATGTTGAAAGTTGGAAATAATGAAACAAAGGACAGATTATATAAATAATTAGAAACTTAGAAGAAAGAAATCTAGAAGAAATGAACTCAGTATGATGGAATCCTTACAGACTACATCAATGCTGAAAATGAAATAAACTTAAAAGCCAGAAAGTGTAGAAGTGCATACAGGAGTCTAGTGAATGAGTATTATACATGCGTAGGGTCTGATGTGCATCCCTTTTGATGTCCTTTTTGTTCTGCCTGGTACCCTCAGCAGTGTTCACTTTTACTACTTAGAATTTTCAGACTGTGGTGGCAAACTCCTATATACTAGATGACTTGAGAGCAAACAACACTTATTTTTCCAGGTTCTGGAGGTTTTTGAAGTCTAAAATCAAAGTGCCTGAAAATAAACAGTCTGGTGAGCTCTGTTTCTTTCTATGCTTGTTTTTTATGCCGTTTCAGAAGCAGAGCACAATAGACACAGAGATAGATAGCACAGAAAGACAGACAGAAAGAGACAGAGATGGAAAAAGACAGACATGCACAAACACAGAGAGACACAGAGACAAAGATAAGAATAGACAAAATAGAAACAGACAGACCGACAGACATACTCACACAACACACACAATCACACACACACACACACACACACACACACACACACACACACAGAAAGAGAGAGAGAGAGAGAGAGAGAGAGAGAGAGAGATATGCTGTTTTATTAGCAGACAGCTTTAACTTCCAGCCAAGATTAACTCCTCAAAGGAATTAATTCCTAGTATTAGCATACTGTGAAATAGGATCTTGAGTCTATTCTTTGGGATTATTGAACAAATATGTTTTTCTTCCAAATCAAGCATCAGGGACATTTTCTAGCGACATTTTTAGGCAAGCCAACTTGGTGAGTCAGTGAGCCTTCTGGGGATGCTTATAAGTGGATGGGTTATAGACAATATTTACTTATGGGAACTTGGGTGAGGAGTACTTTATAGGAAAACAAAATGGTTGAGAAAATGAGTGCTTGACCAGAAGTTCCACTTCAGTACTTGTGACAGCCTTGTGGGAGCTGCATCAATGGGATGAATACCTGAATACCCAGTCAAGTCTCTACCTTCTCTATTCTAGCACCTGTCTCATGATCACTTTCATGTAGAAGGATATATATGGAAGGGAGAGAATGGAAGTTCATGGTATTATTCTTTGCAAATAAGTATCGAGATAGGCCTAGTCTTTGATGATATCCTGTGGGTTAGCTCAACTATTCTCATTTTAAGATGTCAATAGACATAACATACCTAAAGAACAGAGTTCTGCCATATAAGACGACATCAAAGCATGCATTTGAAGGAGGCTGTGAGAAAGGAAAGCTTCTACAAATTAATTGGGGATGTTCTAAGTTCTATAAATGAGTTAGATGGATTAAAGATGCCCAAGGGGCATTAGTGCTGGCGTTTAATCAGAACTGAAGGGGTTTATGGCCAATAAGAAGGTGAATTACTGCATCAAGCAATTACCCAAAATTAAACACCTGGTAAAAGAAACTCAAGAAGTTATTAGCAGATACCAGTATGAGCAGTTGTGGTGTCTGCGTGGAAAGGGACAGTGCCCAGACATTAAGAGGAAAGAAGTTCTGTCAGAAGCCACATGTTGGGGTGACGTCTGTCAAGCTCCAGCGTCAAGGAAACTTACATGTTCTAGGCTAGGAGCATGAGGATTAGAATTATTAAATGAAAGGAACAGAGATATGAGAGAATGAGAGACAGATACACAGAACAGCACCAGGATGGACTTTCAGTGAATACTGAACCACTCATATTTGTTTTTGACATGCTTATATACTTCACTCCAAATGGAGATGGGGAAGGCAACAGACTTCATTAACAGATATAAGGAGTAGACTTGAATTCTCTGACCTTGGTCCAGGTGAAGCATATTCACCTCTATGCTCAAAATGCTAATTGACCACACCATAGGTCAGGATCTCTCGTTTGTGTTCACATGTGTAGTCAACAATTTTGAAAGAGCAAAAATAAGCTCAAACTTTCTGACCATTAGTCAAGGAGGAACAGGCTCACATCTGTGGCTTCCCAAACAGTTCTGATATAGGATAACATGAATAAAACCTCAAGGTCTAAAATCAGTCAGCCATAAAAACAGAATGCTTAGAGGGTGGAGTGAAAAGAGCCTCGGTTGGTTCAGACAAAAATTAGAATGTCACTCATCCAGGGCTGGTACACTGGGGATAGTGGAACTGCAATGTAACCATTTTACTGCCAGTGAATTACACTTATAAAACTGACAAACTGTGTTATAGTTGCACATCTCATCACTGCTAGAAAAATACAAATCTAAAGGCTAATTAAGGAAAGTGGGGATTATTTTGGCTTGTAGAGGAAGGTCACAGCAGGGATGTCATAGTGACGGGAGAGCTTGAGGTAGGGTTTGGTCCAAGGATACAGCCCATGAATGCTGCTGCCTACATTGTAGGTGGCTCTTCCCATCTCGGTTAACCTAATCAAGACAGGCCTTCCTAAGCATGCTAAAGACAAAACTCCTTTATAAAAGCACCCACAAGCACACTAGAGACTAACCTACTTTATATAAGGACTAATAATCTTTATAGAGATTCACCTACTTCAGATAACTCCACCCAAGCATGTTAGAGACTAACTTACTTTTTATGAGCCTTCCCAATCATGCTAGAGAGTAACAAACTTTAGATAAACCCTCAGAAGCATGCCAGGGGACTCTAGAAATGATCAAGTAGACAAACATATTTACTATTACAGACTGTAAAATTCATGCTACTTATATTTTACTTAAATATTTTTAGATTTATGTATTTTATTTTTATGTTTGTGACCTGAAGGTATATATGTGCAGCACATGCCTACCTGGAGAACTCAGAAGTCAGAAAAGGCATCTGATTCTCTGGGATTAGAAAACCAACCTAAGTCTTCTACAAAAGCAGTAAATTATCTTGATGACTGGGTCATCTTGGCAGATCAGTGTTCTACTGAGATTAAATATATTTTAAATTAAACTTAATGAGTTTTATAGATAGACTATAGAAAACACATTTTCCATGAGAAGAATGTATTAACTTAGTCAAAGCATTTAGGTAAGAAATTGTTTTATAACATAGAGCTATACAGCTGATGGAAGTCTTTTAGAAGCATCCAGTAAAGACCAGGGGGAAAAGAGTTAGGGAATCAGGAAACACAATCTATTCAGAAAATAACTTCATTATGTCTACATTATGCATCAAAATGTTATAATCAGTAAAGCCTGCTGTTAGTCAGCAGTAGGAGGTCATTTTATGATTTCTGAGGCTGTAGTGAGGCAGGTGAGAACTACAAATCACGGTTGGTTAGAAACACCAGAGACTCTAATAATGATAAATACACTAATTCTGAAATCATAACTAAAGCTGGCAATTGTACATTTTCTTTCAATATAATTCTTTTACAATACGGGTTTGCCAATACTGTTGGGATTACATTGTCGAGTTTATTTCAATATTTGGACTTTCATTTCTAGGGTAACCTTCCTGTCATTACCTTGTAGACTGACAGTTATTGGTTCAATACATATTAACTGTAATTAAGTCAATGGAATTCTTCATGACTGACACAACATTGCACATTATCTCATTAAAAGACACCCATACAGACCCTGGTTTCTTTTCTGATCTTTACTGAAAGTGTTCAAGGCTTACTCATCTTCATTTGCTTTTACTAGACATCTGGACTATCCCAAAAGAAAGCCAGAGATAGGTGGGTTGCACAAAAGAAACAAATGTTAGTCCTACTTTTCAAGCACAATGAAACCCAGAACTTTGCAAATGTCCACCAAATACCTTCCATCCCTCTTCATGTTCTTTTAGTATGAATGTAATCCTGTGGTCATCATAGTACGTGCCAGGAACCCTAGCACCGAGGAGGCTGAGGCAGGAGATTTGTGAATATAAGCAATTATGTGCTACAAAGGGAGCACTGTCAAAAGAAGTAAACAAGCAGAATCAGCATACACAAAGTAACAAGCACAAAACTAGAAAAACATCTGAACTCTGATGTATGTGCTTAGAAAAAGGCATCTTTTCATCATGTGTTTTATCCTCTATCTTTGTTTCTTGATTTGACTGTAAGTCAGACTGTGGCTGCTCTAAACCTAGTAGCTTCAACCCAACTCTGGGAACTAGATTACTCTCCGTGGCCATGACTCAAGCTCAGATGTAATTGAATGTGCTCTTGTTCCTTGCTTTCACAAACTCTTAGTGCTCTACAGTTCTTCCATTGTGAGTCCCTTATACATACAGATGAGTTATCATCTCATTCCCAGATCTTTGTCTCCCCATCTTTCTGGACACTGCCTTCTAGCTGTCACCTGCGCCCAATCCTCTCTCAGGCTGACGTAACATGGCTATTTCTGGTGACTCATCTTCTGTCTTGGATTCCTTCTTTCAATATTTTGAGTGTGTGTCTCTCAAATGCTTGTTCTACTACTGAATAGGGAACCAGTTATGTGAACAGGTGCTTGTGAAGGGAAACCAAATTCATGCTTTTGTATGTAGTTCAAGCACTGTACCATTGAGTTATATTTTTTGTTTTCTTGTATGTTATTGCTTTACACACACAGTCTTGTGATTCTGCCCAGGCTGACCTTGTGGTTGTGGTACTCTATCTGTACCCTGGCTAGTGGCTGGGAATAGAGACATGGGCTATTGCACACAGCTCACTCAGGAAGGTTTTAATAAAAGATATTTAATAGTCTTTCTTAAGCAATGTTTACTATACATGTTCTTTAATCTCTTGTTAACAGATCAAACATTATTATCAATAAATGCCCATCCTTTGCTAATTGATATATAAGTTGTATATTAGAAATGCATGGTGATTAAAATGAAATGTGTTTTAGCCTTTCATAACCAACAGCCATGAGTTGCAGTAATTATGTCTCCATAGAATTAGATTGATCCAAAGTTATTTAGAGGTGCATGGTAATACATTTAGAATCAACATAATAACTTCACTTGAACAATCCATTCACTAAGAACAGTTACTGAAGCATGAAAAGAAATAAAAATTATGTTTGAGGACATAAGAAGGTAAGAAATTTATTTGGCATTTATATCTAGGCAGACTTGAAGTCATTCAAAATGATCAGGTGTGGAAACACTTTTCTTACTTTAGTATTTTTCCAACTAATAATAAAAAGAAGAAGCTCCTGAGAGACTGAGAAGCTAAGCAGCAATCTCAAGCTAAATTGAAGAAAATGTCTGTTCTTTTATTACACCCCTGAGATAGAATAAAACTTAGAGTTGCATTCCTTATTTTAAGTAGGATTGGATATAAATGGTCAAGGCTTTCTATTAGAGCCTAAAATAATCCACCTAAAAAGGAAAAGTAGTGGAAATATACGACTACCATTAAAGCTAACATGAAATTAAATGAATAGAAAACATTCCTAACCTGTTTCTTGACAGAAAAAAAAATCCCAATTAGCAGGCATCAATATAGGTATGAAGATGTCAGATCTAGTTTTTAAATCTACAACTTACTACAAACTGTAAGAAGAAGCATGGAACCTAAATGCCCTCAGCACCAGGTCTATTCAGAAAGCAGCAAAAAGCAGATAAAAGAGGAAGAACACTGGAAATTAAAATGATAGATGATGAAACTGCTTCAAAATCAAAAACAATACAAAATTAGTTTATAATAATATATGTTTAGTCTTATTGACGGTGTCCTTTGCTTTACAGAAGCTTCTCAGTTTCAGGAGGTCCCATTTATTCATTGATTCTCTTATTGTCTGTGCTACTGGGGTTCTACCTAGGAAGTGGTCTCCTGTGTCTATGTCTTGTAGACTACTTCCCACTTTCTCTTCTATCTGGGTCAAAGTGGTCAGATTAATGTTGATGTTTTTAATCCATTTGGACTTGATTTTTGTGCATGGTGATAGATATGGATCTACTTTCATTCTTCTACAGGTTGACATCCAGTTATGCCAGCACCATTTGTTAAAGATGCTTTCCTTCTTCCATTGCATACCTTTAGCCCCCTTGTCGAAAATCAAGTGTTCATAGGTTTGTGGGTTAATATCTGGGTCTTCTATTCGATTCCATAGGTCGACTTCTCAGTTCTTATGCCAGTACCAAGCTGTTTTCAATACTGTAGCTCTGTAATAGAGTTTGAAGTCAGGGATGGTTATACCTCCAGATGTTCCGTTATTATATAAGATTGTTTTGGCTATCCTGGGTTTTTTGTTTTTCCATATAAAATTAATTATTATTCTCTCAAGGTCTGTGAAGAAGTTTGATGGGATTTTGATGGGGATTGCATTGAATCTATAGATTGCTCTTGGTAGAATTGCCATTTTTACTATGTTGATCCTCCCAATCCAAGAGGAGCGGAAATGGAAACTTTCATAATTTAATAAACTTTGAAAAAAAATAATATATGTTTAGAATAATTTATTTGAGATGAACAAACGAGTTGCTAAGCAAAGTGTAACACATCACAGATTGGTTCATATTTTTTCAGATACCTGAAAAAAAATAAAGTGTCTACATTGAAAAATCAAAAGTGAAAAAAAGAATACAGAACAGATTAATGAGTGGAACAGCGAACCACTTAGGAAAAATAAGCTTAATTTTAAATTCAGGTCAATATCCCTCAGTTGACCTTTACATAACTTATAAACTCAGATAAGGTCTTAAGAAAGCAGATTTCAAGGTAACTAAAAAGAAGAGTCATTTGTAGATAAAGTCAAAGAGCAGCATGTAGATAACATATCAAAGCTAAACAGTGTGCTGATGCCTGGCAGTTATAAAGATCAGTTAAAATGTAGTATATTCATGCTTTTGATACTCCGATACGTCTGTTAGAATAAGAAGCTAAAAATACCAGAAATAACGTCACTCACAGGAAATCTACCATCCACTATTCTAGGAGCATGTGTTGGTTTTGTGGAATGAAAAAGGATTATATTTTGTGAAACCTGGATGAATTAGTTATTAATGTAGGACACTCACAAAAATAATCCAAGAACAATTATATCTTGAAATATATTATGAATTAGATCAGAAGTGCTAAAATCCTCAAATTTTATAGGTCAAAGTATAAGACAGAATCAGCATAGAAATGAGATCAATAAACAATGCTATAGTGCCCACACACTTGAGTATGCACACAGTTTAGTCAGCAAATGGCAGACAGAAATGTGGGGAAAGATTACTTTTGCACTGAACTGTAAGGAGACAGAGGAACGTCCATGTGTACTTGAGCAGTTATGGGGCCAGTAGGTCCTGCATCTCATTACTTTTCCTTCACACATTTCTGAGGGATCCATTACTGTATTCCTCTCTTCACAAGAGCAGAGATATTTTGGCAAAGAGTTTCATTCCTATGCCGATTTTCTGTGGAGTTTTGGACCCAAATTTTGTTCCCATTCATTGCGAAGTGTCTGTTAAGGAGAACACTCCAACCTCGGAGAGCAGCAGAGGGTGAGATAGGCATTGATCCAGGGTAAGGTTGGTTTTTATTTTTTAATCTTTTTTAGTTTGTTGACTAACTTTATGATTGAGTTTTCAGACAGGATCTAAAGTAGTAATAGCATGCCCATGTTATTCTCAAATTGACTGTGTAGTCTAGGGGGAACTAGAACTTTGATCCTCTGGACTACACGTCCCGAGGGGTTGGTAATAGGTGCGCATCATAGCAGCTAGACCACGAGGCTGCATGGGGGCAGTTAAATCCACAGCCACTGCAATGTATGGTGTGAGAGTTTGAAACCCTGCCTCATTTCGTGTTGGGAGACGGACAGCCTAAGAAGAGAAAACATCTTCCACAGATAAAGTCAGCACAGACCGACTCTGCTAGGGCATGAATTTGTGTTTTTCTCAGCAGACTCTGAATAGCTTTTGATGTCAGAGTCTTGAGTCCAAAGACAAGGAGAGAAATCTTTTGCCTGAGAACCATTTCCCTTCACCTGTGCCAGGAGAGCTGGAACAGGACAGTGGAAGCTGTCAGCTCCTTCAGCTCCTGGTATTTCCGTTGCCATGGTAACCACTCAGCTCTCCCACTGTTAAGTTCACCTGGGAAAAGGTAACATTTTTAACCTTTTTTGAAACAAATTGGAGCTCCTGGTTGTCAGGTTGTACGGTGTCAGTAGGAAGTCTGGTAAACCAGTAGGAATCATGTTGTAGGACAATTAAAATCACATATGCTTACTGAAAGTACCTCGTAAAATATTCTGCCTTCAGCTCCCAGTGTGAAATGTGGGCATCGCTGTGGTTCACTAGCATGGTCCTAATCAATAAGCACTTGTGTGAATATGGAAAAGTGATATACTGAACTGTTCACATTATATCCCTATCAACTGACATGAACACTCACCCAAAGAACATGTATGACAATGTGCCAGGGAATGCACATACCCACACAGCCAAATCAGTTGAGTGGGCAG
This sequence comes from Myodes glareolus, assembly GCF_982192425.1. NCBI lineage: Eukaryota > Metazoa > Chordata > Mammalia > Rodentia > Cricetidae > Myodes > Myodes glareolus. Next base: position 51,611,560 of record NC_142049.1, read on the forward strand.
TAAAGGCATCATCAGAAACAAGCATGAGTTCCTAGTGAACGTACAATCTGAGGTGACCACTGTTAGCAAACATCCTAAAATGAGCTGCTTCACCTGCGCAAAGAAATTCAATCAGACCAGATTAAAACGTATCAAATGCCCATGTTTAATAGACGGCGGTTCTGGGTGGCTGGGGGCATGGCAGAGGAAAGAGAGAGCCCACAGGCAAGCCCAAACCATGTGTTCGTCTTTCTGGCACAAGCCTAAATAGCCTGGGGGAGTGGTCCTGACCCTCCCCGGGGAGGAGTCAGCGCTTGGCAGGCTGGGATTTGAAGTCCAAGCCACAGCAACTGCCAGGCCAGGGGCTTCCAATTCCAATCAACCACTCCCGTCATAATTACAACTAAGGTTCTGAAGGCACTGGAAGGGGATGGTCAAAAGCCCTTTGACTTTCAGAGTAACTGTGGACATGGTGGTTGAAGTAAAAACAGGAAAGATAGACAGAACTGCATTAAGCTTGTTTCATATCCACACTACAGTGATGTAATAATAATAATAATAATAATAATAATAATAATAATAATAATAATAATAATAATTAGAGCTGGTTGGTATGACTGATAGATGCAATCCAGCACTTGAGACCAGCACCAGACCTCTACAAGGTAAAGCCCTGTCTCCGAAAATAGCATCAGTGATGGTGGATGTGATACCCACTGTTTTGTTTTGTTTTGTTTTGTTTTTTGCTTGTTTCAAGACAGATTTTTCTCTGTGTTGCTTTGGATGCTGAATACTGTCTTGAAACTTGCTCTGTAGACAAGGCTGGTCTCAGACTCACAGAGATCTGCTTGCCTCTGCCTCTTGAGTGCTGGAATTAAAGGCATGTACTACCAATATGTGTGAGTGTTTTAAAAGTCAACTTGTGAAAATGTACTGAAAAGTTATCTCAGTCAGACTAGCCTGTGGGCCTGTGGATGGGATTCCCTTGATCACTAATTGACCTAGTTTACTCTTTATGGAAGCATTCCACACACGGGGACCTGAACCAGCTGAGAGTGAAGAAAGCAACTGAGATCAGCATGGGAACGTATGTTTCTCTCTGCTCTTGATGGTGGGTGTGCTGACACTGCCGGATTTCCTGCTGTGACTGACCTGAGATGATAGACCTGAGCCTTCACAGTTGATCTTGTTCAATGTTTCACCACAGCAGTAGCAATGGCACCTGAACAATGAGTCACGTTTCTTGCATAGATCTATGACCAGAAACTAGATGTGAGAGCAATAACTATTGTTGATATTGGCACAATCTAGCTCTCATAATATGATTCTTGTTCAAATTATTGTGTATGCATATTAAATAAATTGCCATGTATAAATTATAAATATGCATATATACATTACACAAGCTGTGTGTCCTGTACTCCACTGTTGCAAAGAGGGGCTGCTCATGCCTCTGTAGGCACCCATTTAGCTTAGCCCTGAAATAACCACAACAAAACTGTATTAATTAAATTACTGCTTGGCCCATTAGCTTTAATTTCTTATGGGCTAATTCCTACATCTTAATTTAACCCATTTCTATTACTCTGTGTATTGCCATGTGGTAAAATTCTCAGGGTCTGTCTTTGGTGGATCTGTGATGTTTCTCTGACTCTACCCTTCTTTCTCCCAGCATTTAGTTCTGTCTTCCCTGCCTACCTAAGTTCTGCCCGATCTACAGGTCCAAAGCAGTTTTTTATTAATCAATAAAAGCAACACAGAAGGACCTCCTACACCATTTCCCTTTTTCTGTTTAAACAAAAAGGAAGGCTTTAACATGTAAAATTGCATATAATAAAACAGTCGTCAAGCAAGAATTGCAGTTACAATATTTATATCTAATTTATCTTATATCATAACTAAGGAAACTATGACTGTAACTATAAACTATTGCTTTTATTGAAATATATATTTTTCCACTCCACTCCACTGCATTCCTTTCCCCTCCCCTTCTGCCCACTACCATGATTCCCATGCTCCTAATTTACTCAGGAGGCCTTGTCTTTTTCTCCTTTCCATGTAGATTATATCCATGTATGTCTCTCTTAGGGTCCTCATTCTTGTCTAGGTTCTCTGGGATTGTAGGCTGGTTTTTCTTTGCTTTGTGTCCAAAAGTCACTTACTTAATGAGTGAGTACACATGAAATTTTTATTTCTGGATCTGGGTTACCTCACTCAATATGATGTTTTCTAGATTCATCCATTTGCTCACAAATTTCAAGATGTCATTATTTTTTTCTGCTGTGGACTTCATTGTGTAAATATACCACATCTTCTTTATCCATTCAGTGTCTCCTTCAGTTCAGTTCTCTGCTTCTCAAGGGCTCTGTCTCAGTCGCAAGACTTCCCTGTCATTACAACTTCTCAGGATAATATCCTTTCCGATTAATCCAAACCATCAGGTTTGTGACTCTGTTAAGCATTTTAGATATCTTCACTTTTGTCAAATAACATAAAACACCAGAGCAACGGAGTCCCATTGTTTTGGTAGGTCCAAGTTGTCATCCGAAGGAGGAAATGCTGAAGGCCCTTATCAACAGGGTAGGTGTCAGAGAAGTCACTTAGAATTCTGTCTGCAGCAGAGCCAAGGAGGGGCTCCCACCACTGCTGTGCGCATCAGTACCTGAGGGGCAGAGTTATACTTTGAGTATAATGCTTTGAGTCCTTGGCATTATACTTTGGCTCATACCTCACATCTTAGGACATGTGTTTTACTGGATGAAAGAAATAGATTCATCAATAAAAGAAGAATATTCTTGTTTTTAGTGGAGAAAATGGGCTATCTAGCAAGCAAACAACTTTATATATTGCTAAGTTTTGGAAATAAACACCTACCTGGGCATGTACTGATGTAAAAGCATGGGGGAGCCTTGGAATTGAGTTTATTAAAGCAAAACAAATAAAATGGCTATCAAAATGCATGTTTGGGGGAACCTTTAAAACACATTACACCATGGTGTTATTTATTAAAATGAAGAAAACTAGAAGTAAACACTCACCTTGAAATACATATGAATTATTGTTGTTTTTTTATACAGAATCAAAATGGTCAAAATCATTGTGAGTTCTTTTTCATCTTTTTGAAGTAGCTTGAAGTTTGTTTTACAGAACGAGGCCGGTGTTTTTGTGATTATTCCATCTGCCATATGTGTTCACCATATACCTGTTATTAACTTAAGTGATAGCAGTTAAAACACTAAAAATATGATCAATCATAAGTAATTTGGTATTTTATGTGGTTATTTTTAATGAGATAAATGAGAAGACATTGTATGACATATAACATCTGGTAAGTAGTAAATGAAACCAAACTGGCAACTGTCATCTTTAATTAACATGAATTTGTGCAGAATCTTAACCTTCAAGTACTGGTCTCCAATCAGATATATGGGGTACAATGGATATAATATTGCTCCTTTGGTAATAACAATTAACTATGACTTATTGGTGGAAAAGTAGGGTGGTAAGGAGAATCAGAGAGAGAGAGACTGAGACAGAGAAAAAAACGATAAAAGTAGAAACAGACTGACGATGTGAGAAAGAATTGGTTCAGTGAATATAAGTGAATCCTGCACCATGTATGTATATCGGAACTCAAACACTTACTAAAAATAATCAGCACCTGTGACATTCCATCCTCACCACTGGTGTACATTGATTGGAAGTAACAATCGCGATTGTGACATGTTTGCTACCATACATAGGTATTGCTAATCCTAACAGTTGAAAATGAGACCATTACTACAACTCAAAGACAAATTTGAAGCAATCTTTATTTAAATACTATCCATGTTGATGGATTTTTTTGCCTAGGTCCATCTCTGGGTTCCCAGGAAAGGGCTGCAAGTCACAGATTGAGAAACTTAAGAAGCAAACGCACAATTCACGGTGTTTCTCACCAGTGCAAACATACATCCTGCTGTATTTCCTGTCAATGAACCTCCCACCCACACGCGATCAAGCACATTTTGCATAGTAGGGTCCTACAAACTTTTATTGGGGGTGTGAAAATATGTGACTTGCTATCTTGCATAAGCAATAACCTCCAACATTTGAGGAACTATCTGTAATTGGACGAGGACCTTGCAGATCAGGGACATTTTTGTTTCATGGATACTAGGCACAATGTTTAAGACAAAATGTAACTTTGGTTTTCACAGTATCCAAAAGCAGAAGTACTTGTTGAAAAGCTGATATTTCCCCTGGTGAATAAGTTTTGAGGAAAGCGTCTACTTAGACTGCCCCTGGTGTTACTCCTGAGCACTCCTCTCATCATGTGGTAACACCAGTTGTCTTTCATTTGGGTCAATTAATTTTGAATTTGGGGCAATATTCTTTTTATTTTTAGGAGGCATTCTTGAGGAATCCAACATTATATCCTTGCAATTTTAAATAGTTCCTGGAGATTAAATACCTGTGGAGTTTTTATATCAAGGGAGTTTTATCTCTAAGTATTTCCATTTGCCAGGATTATCTTTGTGCTTTATTTTTTAACTATACTTCTTGTGAAAATTTTAAATATAGAGCAAACTAATAAATATCAAAAGTGAAAATTAATATTGGCACTGCTTGGATATCATGAGGAAATCTGTAGGTTGGTTGAAATGAATATAGCAAAGTATAAGGGTTTATATTCATGGGATGTCATGATAAAACCCTTGACCTGATGCACCACATTTAAAAATTATTAAAATAAAAAATTTTAAAATATTTTACTCATTCTCCAGTGGTTACTGTTCCACAAATGCCTGTGTGAGAGGGAATCTCTGATTCTCCCTAATGGGTTACAAAACAAAAACAAAAACAAAAACAATTGAAAGTGGGTTTGGAACTGTAGGGCCTAAGAGTCCTGCTCCCACCCCGACCCAGGGTTCCAAAGGTGAAATGGTTCTCAAAAGTGAAGAAGGTGAGTCCAAGTTTTCTATAGTAACTTCACACACATTCTGAGAGTCAAGCTCTTTATTTTTCTGTTTTTGCCCTAATAGTCCTATCCTACTTCTAATCCCTCCTATTTTATTCTTCTAGCTTCTTCTATTCCAGTCTCTAAAATTTTCTCTTGTCCTACTTGTAATCCCTCTTAGTTTTTTTCCTCCAGCTTCTTCTTTTATTCCGGTCTCAAAAATCTCCTCCTCCAGAGACTTGAAGAACAAAAAAGTGTTACAAGAATAGCTCTCATTGGTCAGAAGCACATTCCGAGTCTAAGCAATAAAGGCAGAGTCATTGTCATGGCAACATAAGGGTCCAAGGTTACAGAAGTGAGACTGAGAAAAAAGGTCTGGGGGGTACAGCGAGATAAGCTTGAGATAAGCTTTAGAGATGTGGAGCTTTAGTTAACATACTGACAAGCAGAGAATAGGTATGCTTTAAGGTAATGGTGAGGTTACCTTGAGAGAGCATTATCCTATATGCTGGCAGAATGAATCAAGGACATTCTTGCTCTCTATCTCTCTGAGAACTTCGGCTCAAAAATTTCAAATATGCTGTCATTCTTTTCCTTGGGCATCTGTGAATGTCTCAATAGAGGTCTCTTTGCATAGACACTACTACTGAACAACAACTTGCCAAGAAAGATCATTGAAAGAGGGCAGACTTCTCAGTTTATATAAGAACCTGGTTGAAAGAGTAAGGGTTTTGACTGTAATTACTTTCTTGTCAGGATCAAGCATTGCTGTGACAGTCATTCAGTATAACAACATATCAGAAAAATTGTGTCTAGTAAACAATTAACACACTGTAGAGCTGTGGAAAGAGTCCCCAAGTTGTAATGTGAGGGAAAGACCTCTTCACACATGCAGTCTGTAGTGAGAACGGCTAGCACATGCAGAAGGCAACATACGTATTGGTGTGGGACAACTGTATTCTGTCAATTATATTTTAAATAAACACTGATTGGTCAGTAGTTAGGCAGGAAGTATAGGCAGGACAACCAGACAGGAAATAGAGGCTGGTCAATGAGAACAGGAGTATTCTGGGAAGAAGGAAGCCCATTCCTCAGCAGTGTTGCCCAGCCACAGAAGAAGCAAGATATAGCTACCTTGCTCAGAAAAGGCACTGAGCTATGTGGTTAACACAGGTACAAATAATGGGCCAATAATGGGCTATATAAGTTAAAAGAGTTAATAAGAAGCCTGAGCTAATGGACCAATCAGTTCAGAACTAATGTAGACCTCTGTGTGATTTCTTTGGGACTTAATGATTGTGGAAACCAGGAAGCACAAGGACCGGTTAGACAGAAAACCCCAAAACACCTAATCACCTTGCTAAATACGGTATCTCCATTAGATGTGCATCTCTGGTGATGGCTTCCCTTATAGCTGTGTTAAATAAGCTCTATCATCATGAAATTTGCATCTCTAATGCATTGACCTCTGAAGTACTGGCTGAGCTCTCACTGCATAATTTTGAGAGCCACAGCAAGGAACACAGCTCTGTAGCCATTTCTGACTCAAATGACAGACGTGAAAGGAGTAGAGATGATAATGCAATGGCTTGACTATTGAATTTTTAATAGCATGTAAGTTTGTGGTATCACCATGTGATCATCCAGAGATATTCTGTAGATAAAATAGCCATTCTATTTATTCTATGTAATTGAAATTAAATTAAGATTTCAGATTTTGAAGACTCTTTTTGGTCATTTTAAGCTCTTTCCTAAAGCCTATTTTTGAGGCCATATCATTTTCATCATTTCTGCTGAGCAATTTCTTATAATCTCATTTTTTTGATGTTAGTCTGTCTTTATAACTACAGAGTCTGTTTCATCTCTAAGTAAATTTCTACCACCTTTTCTCTTTTAATGTAACTGATTATTGTTGTGTTTGAAAGCTCCTGAGTGAAAAGAAAAATGGTATTTATAAAATATGGAAGACTTGGTCTGGGGAGATGACTCAGTGGATAAATGCTTGTCATGCCTGCATGAGAATTTGGGTTTAAATTCCTAGCAATCACATAAAACCAGTGCAGGATGGGAGCAAGAGACAGTAGAATACCCAGAAGGTTAGGGCCAGTAAACCTGGTGTTCTAACATCATGACCTTTATAATTTTGTCAATTCTTATTGCATTGAATGGTTGAACTCTCTGAATCAGTATTCACCTTGAAACAGTATAAAAGCATGATAAAAATTTATATTTTTATATTATATGTGTCTATTTATATAAATCTAGAAATCTGAATTCTACTTGTAAATACATTCTATAGCTTTAAAACTAAATTTTTTATGGCCTAACACCTGACCTAAGAAGTTATTTCTAGACCCAAGACATCACAATATACAAAAAAGTAATATATTTCAGTCACCTAGTTAGAAGTCAGGAACTGTTGAACTAGCAGCCCTTTTCCATGGCTGTTATTTTGTCTAGTGACTTAGACTATCAAGTTAAAACTATGAAGTTTCAAAAGCTCAGTTGATGACTGGAATTTCCCCATTTCCTGTAGCAATATTGGGTTTGATATTCTAGTACATCTAAAGCTGGAAACATAATCTTCATGAAAAATATCCATTTTATATCGAAGTGTATCTCATTAATATTAGAGTACAACCTAGACTCAGAAAGACAAGCGCAATAAGAATTCACTCATTAATTGATACTAGATGTAAAGCAAAGAGTAACCAGACTACAATCCACAAATCCAGGGAAGCTAAGTAACAAGGAGAACCCTAAGAGGGATTCTTGGATTGCCCTGGGAAATGGAATTAGATGAAATCACCTCGGTAAATTGGAATCAAAGAGGGGTAGTAAAGAGGACTGAATGGGGGATGAGAACATGAGGGAACTATATGTTTGATTTGGAGGAGGGATGGAGTGGAAGAGCAATGAAAGAGTTGACTTGATAGAGAAAGCCATTCTAGGGTTAAGAAGAAACCTGGCAGTAAGGAAATTCCAAGGAATCCACAAAGATGACCCCATCTAGGAATCTAAGCAATAGCATAAAGAGGTTCCTGAACTGACTTTCCCCTGTATTCAGATTGGTGAATACTCCAACTGTCATCATAAAGTCTTTATCCAGTAGTTGATGGAACCAGATGCAGAGATCTACAACCAAGCACCAGGTCAAACTCTAGCAATCCAGTCAAAGAGAGGGAAGAAGGAATATATGAACAAGTGAGGTCAAGATAATTAAGGGGAAATCTACAGTAAAACCACAACCAAACTCATGGATAGTCTTGAACTCTAGACCAACAGGTGTGGATCTTCCAAGGGACCAAACTAGGCTCTCTGCATGTTGTGTAGCTTGTTCTATCTGAGGGGTTCCTGGCAGTAAGACAAGAGTCTATCCCTGGTGTATGTGATAGCATGTCAGAGCCCATTACCTATGGTGGGAAGCCATGTTCAACCTTAATGTAGTGGGGAGGGACTTAGTCCTGCCTCAACATAATGGGTCAGACTTTGTTGACTCCCCATGGGAGTCCTTACCTTTTGAGAGGTATGAATGGGGTTTTGTCTGGGAGAAGGTGAGAAGCAGTTGGGAATTGGGGTGAGAGGGAGGACTGTAGTTGCAAAGTAAAATGATTTTTATAAAAAAATTAAAAAGCATAAAAATTAAAGAACACTTAAATATTAAAGAGGTGTTTATGAAAACCTACATACATGTTCAAAAATAATCTTAATAATATTAAAACAAGTGAAATTACCACTGTTGTCTATTTTGTTCTGTTTTCCCATAACAGATTCCACTCTTTCAGTCACTTAGATGTTAATTAGAATCTCATTGCAGTGTGCACTTTGTCCAGATATTGGGTCACTTTTTCATTTAATTATAAAATTTCTGTTACATTATATAGAACAAAGATGTTACCATGTGAGAAAATAAATGCCATTAATCAAAATAATTATTTCTCTGTTAATTGGAAAACCTCCACCCAGGCTAGATTTTTCTACATAATTTTACTTTGACCTCACAATTACCCTAGTGTACCAGAAACTATATCTCCTCGGAGTTGCTGATATGGTAGCAAGGAGGTTAAGTAATTGGCTCATAATCACAGTAGCTTGTTTTGTTTTTACTTGTTGAGTGGTTTTTAAAGACTGGGTCTCATGTAGCTGAGACTGGCCTTGAATTCTGGATTATCCTCTCTCTGCTCCCTGAGTACTGTTGATTATGGGGTGTGCCACTTTGCCTGGTTGTTTATTATTAACTACAGTCAGACTTACTAATGAAATAGCAACAGGCCGGCCTCAGTCTCTGCCTTAACTTGACTATACCTTGGACAAATCTGAGTTGCTGCTGGTTTCCGAAACATGAAAAATAAAACATATCATACTTTTTTCATGAAACCTGTCGGTGTAACTCTTTCTCTGCCCTTATGCCACACGTGGTCATTGTTTGTCCTCTAATGAAGTTCCACACTTAGAGCTGCCTTCCTCAAGGCACAGCCAGCATCTTCCCCTGTGAGCCAGGTTGTGAAACTGAATCAGACAGAACATGATGCTTCTGGAGTCTCAGTGAGAAGTGAGCAGTCGAGGGTACATGCTATAATTTGAGTTTTGAAGGGAAATGTTGTATAAAAAACTTAGATTGGGATATGAAATTGTATTCTCCTTTTCCAACAAATTATAAAAACATATTTGCTCCTACACTGTACAAATTCATGCATAGCAGTAATGTGTGATGTGTGTGCGTGTCTGTGTATGTATGTATGTGAGTTCCAAACTCTCAAATACACTGTGTAAGTCTGTTGGTTCACACTAATAACACATCTGCTTCCATTTAACCATTAACCCATAACACACACATACTAAAAAAACTATTAGGAAATGTTGTCATAGAGATAAATGATATACAAAATGTTGTACATACAGCCCAAGGAGATGGCTCAGCAGTTAAGAATTCATGCTGCTCTTACAGAAGACCTCATTTCTGTTCCGAGCATCCACTATTGTCAATTGGTTCACAATTGTTGTTATTCCAGTTCCAGAGCATCAGATGCCTTTTGCTCTTTATAGGCCCTTGTACTCATATACATAGGTACACCCAATGCCAGAGACTCTTATGTCAACAGGACAGACAAATTAGAGTTATCAGAATGGATGTCCATTAACTGAAAAAAATGCCTCCATAAGACCAAGCTGTAAGGCATTTTCTTAATAAGTGATTGATGAGGAAGGTCCCAACCCATTGAGAAAAGTGCCATCCCTGGGATGGTGGTCCTGGGTTCTATAAGAAAGCATGCCATGGGAAGCAAGCCAGTAAGCAGCTCCCCTCCATGGTCTCTGCATCATCTCCTGCCTCCTGGATTCTTCTCTTTTTGAGTTCCTGTCCTTATTTCTTTTGATGATGAAAGATATGAAAGTATAAGCCAAATAAACCTTTTCTTCTGTAAATTACTCTTTGGTTGTGGTGTTTTATAGAAATCCTAACTAAGACACACATATACTAACAATTAAAATTAAAACTAAAAGTAAAATCTTTAACACATTTTTATACACTGTATGCATATTATATAAAACAATATATAACAATAACTCTTGACTCTATTTCTACTTTTCTTTACCCCAAATACACACAACCAGAATTTTGCATTACCCCATTTTGATTCCTTGGACCGATATTCTGAGGAATAGAGACATATTTAACCAACACCAAAGTTAAGAAGCCAAGGCACAAATTGTTGGACTCTTCAAGCTCACTTAGTAACTGAAACAGAGAAGACTTGAAGCTTACATTAAGCATCTTCCACATCTCCTGTTGAAGGGAGCAGGCTAAACCACTTTGGCTTGAGTACTGCCGTTGTGACTTCAGACCCATTTTTCCTGCAGAATGAAAACAGGTTCAGGTTTCCAATCCCTGGGGGAGCAGAGATGTTTCCAATGGCTGATCAGCTCCTCTGTAAACCATAGAAATGGTCATTATTCATCTTTAGTTTTTAGAAATGTTATGGCTGTTCCTAAGAACTGAAGGAACAAATAAATCTGATTGCGTGAACTGAAAACTTGCATTGTATATCAATTGACAATGATGGAACATTCAAAGAAGTCCCAATTCTCTAAATCCTAATTGGTGAAAATTGTCGCTATAACTTGGCAACACATAATTCTTGTACTTAAAACCCTGCTTCTGCTCCTGCTCAGGGCTATCAGGAGAAACAAGGATCCCGAGTCTTTGTCCTGCAGCCCCAATCAATCAGTGACCCACTTATATGGTGAACTTTTAAAGTCTTTGGAACCTGTAAGTGCTGTCTCTCTCCTTCCTCATGGTGTATTACAGGCTAGGTATATCACTGTCATTATCTTTACAGCACTTCTGCCAAGCTCCGATCAGAGTAAATACTATTGGAAATGTGTTTGTCCCATTTTTGACTTGGTGCCTGTGCTTATTTTACTTGTATAGTTGCTATTTATGATTACCTCAGATGTTCAAGCAACACAAAACATCGCAGACCCTTTTGATCTGTGAATTATTTTTACCATAGAATAAACAAAGAGTCTGCAAGGGTTTGGACACTGCTGACCCTTCCATGGTGCAGCAGAGCCAGAAGACATAGCTGCTGTTGTGACTGAGTGTTCAAGAGAAACCATCCTAGGTTTGCTGTTACAGTATTATAGCCTGGAGGCACCAAGGTAAACAACTCTAATGGCAAACCTTAATTCAGTTGTTTACCATTCTCATGATCCCCTGTGTATGCAAGTGATTTAACAGAAGAGACATGAAAATGTTGAGGAAAAAGTCAAAACAGCAGTCAGAAATAATATACTCCAGCATTTATGGTTAAGTAAAGTGAGTAGATAAACACAAAATCCCACAACAGTCTGAGTGTTTGCAGCTTTTGATTAGCTTTGGGATGCAGAGGCCTGGCTTCAGTGCTAATGGGAGGATGGAGAGACACAAATGGATGTAAGGTGCCAGCAATGCAAGATGTGGTGCCCTTCTCACTCATTAACTCCTGACTGCCAGTATGGTCAGATGCAGAGTTAGTGGTCAATATAAAAAGGATAGTTGCGTGCTCTAGATGCTGAAGGCTAGGTCCATTGACGAAGTGTTTAGAAAACAAATATTTATATATTTCTGGGTGCTGGGGTTTCCAAAATAGAGGCAGCAGTAAACTTGACATGTAGTGAGGACAAACTCTCCAGTTTGGGAGCTTCTGTCTTCTTACGTTCTCACATGTCAAGAGGAGTGACCATATCTGTCATGTTTTTCAGTATTGAGAGCTTAATCCCATGATGAACATTCATCTCTATGCCTGAATCACCCCACCCTTTCAACACATGAGGATAGGATACAAAGGAGTCTTTTGAGAGCAATTAAAGGTCAAGTCTATCCAGCATAGCCATTGTATTCTCTACAGTGATAAGAATATCTTTGATATAATGGTATCTTCACAGGCAAACATGATTCAGCAACTATATAGTTAAATTATATTTATTTAAAGAAAGTCAACTAAACCAGACATATGAATGAGTGAGACTAAGTGCATCCCGGGAAAGAAGAAAGGCAGAAAGAGGCCTAACACTCTATTGTAAAATGAGGGGCTGACTTGTTGGTGTATCTGTCCTGCCCAGCACCCCACATACCCCAAAGAAAATCATACAGAGGACTCCATAAAATTATAAAACTGATTGACCCATTAGCTCAGGCTTCTTGTTAACTCTTGTAGTTTATATTAACCCAGTATTCTGAACTATGTTAGCCATATGGCTTGGTACCTTTTCCAGCTGTCAGCTCACATGTTGCTTCTTCAGTGGTCTGGGAAGGAATGGAGAAATGGGCTTCCTCCTTCCTAGTCATCTCCTGTTCTCATTGCCCCACCTCTACTTCCTGTCTGGTTGACCCTCTTATACTTCCTGCCTGACCAATCAGCATTTTATTAAAATACATAATTGACAGAATACAGATAATTCTCCCGTACCACTGTATGTGACCTGAGATCTCCTCCTAATGATGGGAGGCTCTAGAGAAATACGCTGTTTACAACCAAAGATCCTGACATAATAGGCTACATAAAAATAATGCAGAAATTGTCCCATTAAGGTATTTAAGCTTTGTGTATAACTAAAGAGTTTGTATGGGGATAAAAGTTCAAGTGGAAAGCTAAATTAGATAATGTCTATGGTCCCCTTTTAATTTTTGAAACTACTAAAGAAATTATTCAGAAATTTTGAGATTTTAACTTACCCCCCTAGTTAAGGAATGTATTGTAGATATCACCCTGTGATTGCTTTGTAGAGTTGGTCACTTTCTGAGCATCAGCCCTTGTAAAATATCATACCCCGGTCCAGATCCCTGAAGGGAGATATGATTGTAATTTCTCCAGATACATAGTTCATCAGTTAATCATTTTTATGTCATACAAGTACAAATAATGTAGGCAATAATATCATTCATATTTTACTGTATTTTTAGAAAACTATGTGTTTTTATCTAAAAATCCAAGGCAGAAGTAACTCTTGTGAGACAGATTTAGTGGTGGTAGGGGAAAAGGTAAGTACAAGAATCTGACAGATAGAAGTCAATTTAGTGAGATAACAAGGCTCCTATGCTTCTTGTTCCTGTATTGGAATAAGTTGCCTGGATTGCCACAACTATCACAGCAAAAAGTCCAGGGATTAATTTTACCAATGTCTTCAGCATCCAAAACTGCAAGGAGGTACATCGTGCAGAGGAAAGGATCCCAGCGGGTTCAGGTATGATGATAGTCTAAGCAATTTCCTTTGATAGCTGTTTCTTGTTTGATACTGTGTCTCTTTTAGTGTATGTCTAAGTTTTAGTTCTGGGAAATTCAGAAGACACTATCTCTTTTCTAATTCTCTGTAACACTTGATTACTTTAGATTTCTAAGGTAAAGTCTACTTTCTTTATCTCCAAGGTCTTGTGGACTGTCTCAAAACCTTTTATGTACTGTTTACAAAGAACAACATAAAATATGGAATCCAATTCTAGAAATCCATTTGACGGGGTACAATAAGTCTGGTGATAGCTTCTATTACATTTCTCCTGAAGGAATTATCCTGCTCTCTGAAATAGACATCTTTTATATTTGAAGAAAAGAGATAAAACATTTTATCACTGTCAAATAATATATTCTTAATCAGGTGACAGTAAAATTCTGAAGTGCATCTTAGATCTCAGAAACCTTAAGTTGGATAAGTTAACCAAGGTGCTTAAATTACAGCCTGTAGTATTTCTGAGGAAATGAAAATCCATCCCAGAAATTGATTCCAGGGATCAGTCCATGCAAACATTCTCAGACTCTCTACACTATCATTTAAAAAGAATTTGACTTATCTAGTGTGTTTTCAAAAATTGTGTTTTTTTACTAATTTGTCTCAAAATCACATTATGCTTTCTATTAGATGGTGCACAAAAATATATAAATATGGAAAAACTAGATTCATAGATCAAATTTATCTACAATATTTCATTTTTCTTATGAAATTCTGTCACAAGTTATTGATGTCCCATACTCTAGAGTTCAATATGAGATAGAGGAGGTCATAGGTAAGAGTGGGAGCAGAAATACGTAAATATATGCACATGCCTGGTGCTTCACTCTCTGTGAACGTAATCGCAGAGAGGAGGAAGTGGCTATGTGAAAGTGAATAGAGGTGTGATTAAAGAGGTTTCTTGAAGAGGAAACACTCTTTTATTTAGAGATATAAAAGCAGAATTGCATTCAGAGAAAAGTAGCATGGACAACAGGAAAACAAATATAAAGTACAATAAAGGTGAATAATGGTTTGGAAGGTCATTCTGTCTATGTGTTGCTTTTACTGGTTAATGAATAAAGAACTGCCTTGGCCTATAGCAAGGGAGGGGGAAGGCAGAGTTAGGGATAAGCCATAGATCAGCTGGAGACAGATGCTGAAAACTTATCCACTAAGCCACAGCTTTGTGGTAATACACAGATTAATAGAAATGGGTTAAATTAATATGTAAGAGGTGGCCAATAAAAAAGACACTTAAGGCCATGCTCAACATTCTTAGCGATCAGGAAAATGCAAATCAAAACCACTTTGAGATACCATCTTACACCTGTCAGAATAGCTAAACTCAAAAACACCAATGATAGCCTATGCAGGAGAGGATGTTGAATGAGGGGAACACTCATCCATTGTTGGTGGGAATGTAAACTTGTGCAGCCACTGTGGAAATCAGTGGGGCAGTTTCTCAGAAAACTGAGAGTCAACCTCCCTCAGGACCCAGCAATTCCACTCTTGGGAATATACCCAGAAGATGCCCTATCATACTACAAAAGTATTTGTTCAACTATGTTCGTAGCTGCACTATTTGTAATAGCCAGAACATGGAAGCAACCTAGATGCCCCTCAATAGAAGAATGGTTAAAGAAGGTGTGGAACATATACACATTAGAGTTTTACTCAGCGGTAAAAAACAATGACATCTTGAATTTTGCATGCAAATGGATGGAAATAGAAAACACTTACTGAGTGAGGTAACCCAGACCCAAAAAGAGGAATATGGCACTCATAAATGGATTCTAGCCATAATTAAAAGTCTTTGAGCCTATAATTCGTGATCCTAGAGAAGCTAAATAGGAAGGTGAACCTGAAGAAAATCATGTAGTTATCCTCCTGGATATTAGAAGTAGACAAGATTGCCAGGTAAACTTGGGTGCACGGGGTTGGGGGGAGGGTAGAAGTAAGGGGAGATGGTTAGGGAGAGGGGAGAGGGGAAGGATTGGGGATGGCTTGGGGGATTGAGCTGGGGGAGGGAGGAAGGATGGTTACGGGAGCAGGGAAGTTTATATCTCAACTAAGGGAGCCATTTTGGGGTTTACAAGAGACTTGATTCTGTAGGGGTTCCCAGGCCCCAGGAGAGGTCCCCAGATTGTTCCCTGGGCAGCAGAGGAGAGGGTGCCTGAACTGGCCTTGGCCCATAACCATACTGTGGAATATTTTGCATGTCACCATAGAACCTTCATCTGGCGATGAATGGAGATAGAGACAGAGACACATATTGGAACACTGGACTTAACATGAAAAAGAAAGTCAGGACCGCGAAGGGTGTGTTCACCCACTGTTACAAGGGGACTGATCGAACGAGAGCTCACCAAGGCCTGCTGAACTGGGACTGAGCGAGCATGTGATCAAACCAGATTCTCTGAATGTGGCTGACATGGGGGCTGACTGAGAAGCCCTTGACAATGGCACTGAGTCTTGTTTCATCTGCATATACTGGTTTTGTGGGATCCTGGTCTGTTTGGATGCTCACCTTCCTGGACCTGGAGGGAGGGGGGAGGAACTTGGACTTGCCACAAGGCGGGAAACCCTGACTGCTCTTGGGACTGGAGAGGGAGTGGGGGGAGTGGGAGGGTATTGGGAGGATGGGAGGAAGTGGAAATTCTTATAAATAAATAAATAAATAAATAAATAAATAAATAAATAAATAAATAAAAGAGTTGGCCAATAGGAAGTTAGAGTGAATGGGTCAAGTAGTGATTTAATTGATACAGTTTCTGTGTGATTATTTTGGGGCTATGTTAGCCAGGCAATTATGAAACAACAAGCAGGCTTTTGCCAACAAAATCCTATACCTTGAACATCATTTTAATTAAGTTTCCCTCCAGAATAATAATCAGTATCTTAAGATTGTAGCTAGTTTGTTGTTAAAGGCAGTTTTAATGTATGGTCATGTGGT
The DNA here is from genome assembly GCF_982192425.1 of Myodes glareolus. Classification (NCBI taxonomy): domain Eukaryota; kingdom Metazoa; phylum Chordata; class Mammalia; order Rodentia; family Cricetidae; genus Myodes; species Myodes glareolus. Next base: position 51,628,176 of record NC_142049.1, read on the forward strand.
ATAGGATGTTCTGTCTTTGTATTGCTTTCATTGGTTGAATAAAGAAACTGCCTTGGTCCTTTGATAGGGCAGCACTTAGGTAGGCAGAGTAGACAGAACTAAATGCTGGGAAGAAGGGCAGAGTGCCAGATGCCATGGATCTCCTGCCAGGGACTAATGCTGGTTAGAATCTTGATGATAAGCCACAGTTATGTGGCAATTCACAGATTAATGAAAATTGGTTAAATTAAAATGTAAGAATTAGCCAATAAGAAGTTAGAGCTAATGGGCCAGGCAGTGTTTAAATAAATACAATTTCTGTATGATTATTTTGGGTATAAGCTAGCCAGGTGGCTGGTACCAAAAGTAGGCCCTTCAACAGTCATGTGGCTTGACACATAAGTTTTCAACTGTTTTCTGGTTCAAAACAAACAAAAAAAAAACTTAATAGCAATCAGACTTCAGATTCTTAGGGTTTTTTTTTCCCAAGGTGGCAATTTTCCTTTACTAACACCATATCTCAAATTAGAGCCAAGGTTCTCATTCATTCAACTGATCACAAAGATAGGTGTGCATTTGTTTGACTATGTGCTGACTCCCTGAAGTAATGCTAGACAAAGAGCCCCAAATCACACAACAATGGAAAGGAAAGATAAAACCTTATTATGACTATGATATTCATAGGTGATTAACTGGGAAGTTAATTGGGGCATATCGTTTGGTTTGGAACTGGTTATTGAATCCCGGTGGCCTGACAGAGGGAAAAGGATATATTCATGTGTGCTCTGCAGTGGTGTAAGAGTGCACTATGGACTTCTCTCCAGAGTTCCAGCCATGTCTGGGATTAGCTTCCACATTCGAAAATTGTAAACCTAATGGACTTCTTCTCAGATAAAGTGCACACAATTTGAGTAATAGGATATAGTTATAAAAACACATAGTGAACAAAACCCTGCCATATTGCTAAGTGATGATGTTAAGGGAATTAGATAAGAGATTTTTCTTCTTCCCATTCATAGTCATCAGATACCTGCACTCCCATTCCATTGCAGTACTCTTCTCAGTACCCCAAAAATGAAAAAATCCACTTGTGCATCTACAAATAAGTGAGTGCAAATAATGTGGTATGTATACAATATGAAATACTACTCACAATGGAAGGAGGACAATCCTATCATTTGCACCATCATCATTGTGCAACTGGAGATTTTGTTAGGAGAAATAGGTCAGGCACACACAGGGGAGAGTCACGTGCTCTCACTTATATGTGGGATCTAAAAGGTTGGTCTCAATGAAGTATGATGGTTATTATTGTGTTGTGGTATATATAGAGACGTGATGGTTGAAATCAGGTTCTAAGTTGTGATAATATAGAATTCAAACTTATTGTTGTGCTCTTACAGAGGAAATGACAAGCATTAACAAATCAAGAAATTTGAATAAACAAATTTGAAAGTTTTCACAATAAAGAAGCGACAAATGTTGGAGAAGAAATACTTGGTATCACATTTAAACATTATACAGTGCATTGCATACCATCACATTTCCTGTGACCAGCCCTAATCTCATTTATTTTGCTATGACAAATGCTCAGCCAATAGTGGCAAAGGGGTGGAAAGGGTCACTATTCGTCAGTTTGGGGAGTCATGTATGCAAGGTCTTCAAATGAAAGGTCATAACATGTGCATAATAAAGTACAGAGAAAAAACAGTGCACTCATTCCACCTGCTGCTTTGCTTTCCCAGCTTTCTTCACTGTTTATACAGATCCAGGGCCTAGAGAATTGTCCTAACCAAAATGAGATGGGTCAAGTAAAAATCAAGACAATTCTCCAGACTTGCCCACAACCACAACAAATACCATCTAGAAATTTTTTCAATTGAGACTCTTTCTGGGTCTGGATTATCTCACTCAAGTTGATAATCTCTAGTTCCCTCCAAAGTGCCTGTAAATTTCATGATGTCATTTTGTTTCAATGGGTAATATTTCATTATGTAAATGCATCACATTTCTTTATCCATTCTTCTGTTGAGGGATTTCTAGGTTGTTTGCAATTTGTAGCTATTAGGTTTAAAGGAGCAATAAATATGTTTCAACAAGTGTCTTTTTGGTAAGATGATTGCCTATATGCCCAAGAATGATATAGTTGGACCTTAAGGTAGATCAATTCCCAGCTTTCTCAAAAATTACCATATTAATTTTCATAGTGGCTGAACAAACTTGCACTTCCATTAGCGTGAACTACCATTTGTGTTACTGATCTTTGTCATTCTGACAGGCGTAAGATGGAATCTCAAAGTAGATTCAATTTGCATTTCCTTGATGTTTAAGAGTCATTTACATTTCTTTAAGTATTTCTCAGGCATTTGAGATTTCTCTATTGATAATTCTCTGTTGAGATCTGTTGCCCATTTTCTAATTGTATAATTTGTTTTTGTAATATCTAGTTTCTTAAGTTCTTTATATATTTTGGATATTAGTTCTCTATTGTCTGTGATGTTGGTTAAAAAAAAAGTTCCCCATTCTGTAGGCTGATATTTTGTGCTGTTGATGATGCCATTGCTTTACAGAAGCTTTTCATTTTCATGAATTCCCATTTAATAATTTTTGATCTTAGCTTGTGCTATCAGTATTCCTTGAAATCCTGTGCCAATGAATTCAAGAATTTTCCCACTTTCTCTTCTATCAGGTTCAGTGTGTTGGGTTTTATGTTGAGGTCTTTGATCCATCTGGACTTAAGTTTTGTGTAGAAGGAGCAGCGGGCTGCCTTCCCATTGCCTGGCTCTCGGGCCGCCTGACTAGCTTTACCTGAAATAATTACACAGAAACTGTTTTCATTTAAATACTGCCTGGCCCATTAATTCTAACCTCTTATTGGCTAACTCTTACATATTCTTTTAACCCATTTCCAATAATCTATATCGCCATTTAACTTTGGCTTACTGGTATGAGTTTAACTAGCATCCATCTCAGAGAGGAGCTTCATGGCGTCTGCTTGACTCTGCTTTTTTCTCCCAGCATCCTGATCTGTCTACTCTGCCTATCTAAATTGCTGTCCCATCAAAAGTCAAGGCAGTTTCTTTATTAACCAATGAAAGTAACACATAGACAGAAGACCCACCTACATCAGTTTTGTGCAGACTGATAAGCCGGAACCTATTTGCACTCTTTTACATACAGGCAGCGAGTTTGACAAGTATTATTTGCTCAAAATGCTTTCTTTTCCCAATGTGTGCTTCTGGCATCTTTATAAAAAATAAAGCGGGTATCCGTATATGTCTGTGCCCTTAATTTAAAGGAAAAGCAATAAGGGATAGATAGAGGAGACAGTGTCTAGATCTTGTAGGAAACCAGAAAATTCAGGAGTGATTTTTAAAATCATTATCCACCTTTTGTGAGTGCAAAACAGAGGCAGAAGCCTCATTAAAATGTAAGTAAAACTTGATGATAATTAAAGCTGCACATGGGGACTCAGCATGAGCCTCCACCAGTGATCTGATTTTCTAAAATTGAATACTCAGTCTTGCTTAAGTGGCGATTCTCATCGGTGCCTTAACTCTGATACTGAGTCTCTTAGTTTTGATATTATAAATTCAGTCGAGGTTTTGATCTGCATAATCCCTTACAATTAATTGGTTGTAAACTATAACTAAATTGAGCTAATGACATTACAGATGGACTCTTTAGTGTTAGTGTGTTTCTCAAAGAAGCCAGGAAGGTGTGTTTTGACACTTTGATCTCACAAGGATCCAGTTAGATGGAGCCCTCCAGTGTCTAGAATATTGCCAGATTGAGCATCATCTATCTCTGCCCCAGACATGTTAGAAAATAAAAAATAGGAACACAAAACTCAAACTTGGAAAGCATAACATAAACATAAAGACTTGTAAGGGGGGAATATCAAAAATATCAAAATGAAAACAAACAAAAAAGACCATATAAAACAGTATGATACAAAATAAATACATGAATAAATAAATGACCCTCCAAAATACCACTGTGTTCATTTTTTTTTTTTGGCCTTTTACTACTGGGCATGATGTCTCACCTTCAGAGTGGTTTATATATACAGTGAGACTCCACTGGATAAAGCTAATACTTCCCTCAGATGCTGCTGAGGTGGCAATTCCCGCGCAGTCCCATGGGGTCCACCCAGCTGCCCCATCTGCATTGCGCCCCGATGCTCTGTGTCTCCCGAAGCCCCCGCCTGGGAGACGCTGGAGTCAGGCAGGAGTCTAGCACGCCCGCCATTTCCGTGTCCCCAGTCAGGCATCGCCACTCATAGGCGTGGCCCGGCAGCCGTCTGCACTCCCTGCTCCATCCAGCAGCCTGTTTTCCTCAACCAAAATTAAAGTTTTCTGTACGTGAGAGCCAGAGACTGAGCTGTCTTATCAAAATTAGGCGAAAATCACCTCAAAAAGTTCTGTGGCTCTTTAAGAACAGGGAAGGCAGTCCCCAAACACAACCATGTCTGACTCCTTGCAAAACTACAGTCCCCAGTCGCCGCCAGCGAGTACATAGGTGGAGGGATGGACGGGGGAGGGGCGGAAGCCGCGGCCTCCCGTACCCCATTGTAAACATGTCCTATTGTCCCGCCTTCGGTTACCTCGCTTTTACTCAAATCTGGTGGCTGTTTTCTCAAGCTCCTCCTGCACTGAACTTATGGGGTTTTTTTCCCCCGTTACTTTTGGTACCTTCTTTCAGATACTTTTCCTTTGATATTTCCTTTTTTCTTTTTAGGCCTATACTTTTTCCTCCCTTTACCTGGAGGATTTTATTGACGTCCCTCACTGCCCCACGTGTCGGGTTCTGAAAACTCGGCTCTCTCTCTCTGATGTCCGATCTCGGCATTTCCCAGGTTTCAGCACCAGTTACGGCGCGCTTCCTGACCATCAGGAATGGACGACCACGAAATCGATAATCCTTCCCATATCACGCCTTTATTGGAGCCACTCGGTTGAAGGGAGAATGGGGGACGAAAGAGGGAAGGAGCAGGAGAAGGGGGACGAGAAAGGGAAAGCGCAGGGATGAGAGAGAGAAAACGAAAGAGGAAGTGAGAGAGAGAGAGAAGCCCAAGCGGCAGCTGCTTTTCTAGGATGGAGAGGCTCGGAAGCTGATTGGTTAATACCATTTGCTGGAGCCCAGGAATTTCGAGATAGGCCAGGGAACCAAGGCTCTGTAATGCAAAAATACAAGCCCCAGGCACTCTGGCCCGTGCAGCAGCAACAAAGAATCTGTTTACCTCCAAGCTGTAGGAGGCCAGCACCATTTAACAATGGCGACGTTCTGACGGCTCCTTACACTAACTGTGTGTGTGTGTGTAAGTGTGTGTGTGTGTATGTGTGTGTGTATGTGTGTGTGTATGTGTGTGTGTGTGTGTGTGTGTGTGTGTGTGTGAGAGAGAGAGAGAGAGAGAGAGAGAGAGAGAGCAATTATTAATTCAAGATATCATCTGTGTTAGTTCTGGGGGCTTGTGTCCATTTCCTCTCCCAGCTCTGGGTCCATCTTGGTTAGACCTGTTCAGGACCTGTGTAGGATGCCTCACAGCCTCTGTGCTTTCATATCTGCTTCAGTTCTGTTGTTATTAGATACAAGAACTTATTTCCTTAGTGTACTCCAACCCCATTGACTCTTAAAAATCTTTGCACATTTTCCTGTTTACTGAGCCCTGGGAAAAGAGATTTGATGGAGACATCACGTATAGAATGAGTGTTCCAAAGCTTCTTACTCTCGCACACTGTTCAGTTCTGGGTCTCATTATTTTTTCCCTACTACCACAAAAGGAAGCTTCACTGATGATGGCTGAAGGTGACAGTGATCTGAGTCTAGCAGAATGTTGTTAGGAGTCACTTTATTGTGACAGTCTTTTGGTGGAAGACTTTTATTTGGTTTTCCCCTAAATCTTTGGCCTATCTAATCTCAAAACACAATAAATTAGAGATGTGTTGAAAGATGGACATTCATAAATTTATGAATAAAAAGATATCCTATTAAAAGTGTTAGCATTCTCTCTGCTGCCCAAGTGACATCAAGTTTTTATGAAGACACATGGAGTTGCACTCAACTGTCTCTGAGATGGTATTTTAAATAGGATCTGAGGACTGAACTGAGATATCATAGGATATTCTGTCAAATCTTATAGGACTCATTTCATTAAGACCTATTAGACTTAGGATCATTATGTAAAATCTTCATTAGGACAGAAGAAAAACTTCCCACATTCTATTCACTCAAAGATACTCTTATTGATCTGTCTATCCAGGGAAGAAATTTTCCTGAAAAATTATCTAAAGATTTTTGAGTGTAATCAACTGTAATTGTCTCCTATTTCATGCAGCTTTTGGGGATGTCATTTCTTCCTTTAGAAAACAGCTATACTTGAACTCAGAAATTATAGTCAGCATGATATCCCCTGTAGTGAAACTCATATGAGCATGTATTATAAACTCTGCTGCCCCAAAGCCACAGTATTTTTCAGTTCATAACTGAACTTGAATTTGAATGGCAGTCTGACCTGAGTCAGTGTCATTGCTATTAGGATATTTCAGAAAGATTCACATTGAACAAGAACACAAGTGAGTACATATTTTAAATTACCTCTATGATGGCATAGCATGCTTTTTTTCTTAAAGTTGTGAGTTGATTATATAATGACCTAGTTTAACACTGTAAACATTTGCAATGTCACACGTGTTATTTAGCTGCAGTAGCTTACTAAGGGAGGCAAAATTGTTGTAAACCTAACTCTAACTTGCACACACATTTTCACATGTATTCATTTTATTTTTACAAATGTATATAGCTGTGCAAAAAGTTTCTCAATTTGATGACATTTATATAATTTTTACAAGTCAAAATATGAAAATCCACTGCATTTATATAAACTGAATCCTGGTGGCTTTGTAAAATCAATTCCTGTTCTTTCTGTTCCCAACTACATAAGAGGAAGCTAAAATAAAAGGGATTAAGACTGCACCGCTTCTTTAACCATGGACATTCTGCTTATAGATGTACTTTTTATGTGAATGGGTCTCCTATCCATTAATCATCATATTTCCAAAAGCTAATCCAAACCTTGGAGTAATAAAATTAAATCATTTTTAGGAGAATCATATTTGAAGAGGTATACCTTTTTAGTTAAGATTTTCCATAGATTTTTTTTCCATTTGTTTCAATCCTGGAAATTCACTTTATATGGACAGACAGTAAACCATTTCTTGTGGACTACTTACTCATTTTCCTAGAGAACATTTTAAAGCTGAATTAGTCCTTTACTTTAATTTGATTTTTTAAAGCAAATAAATGCAAAAGTCCTAACAAAATTAATACTTGTTATAGGGTAAAAGGTACAACTGGAACAGGAAACAAACCAATCACCGAGAACCTTGATTCTGAACACAGAGTCAGAGAAAGAAACATACCCTATATCTGAGACCTAGGCCAGCGAAAGAAACACTTTTATGCCTGAATCCAGGACAAAAGACATGTGCCCTGGCTTTGAAACTAGTGCCAAAGAAACACATTTTATCCCTAGAATCAGAGCCAGTGAAAGAAATATGTCCTGGTCCTAAGAATAGAGTCAAAAAACTAAAAAGGACCAGTCAAAGAAACACAGTTTGGCCATGAAGTCAGAGCCATCTCTGCCCCTTACCAGTTAAACTGATCAATCCCTGAGCAGGGAAAAACTAACCAGTTCTCCTTCTCCCTATAAAAACTCCACCCCTAAGTAGCCCTACATAAGCATCTTCATTCCTCAGTTGAAGGCATCCATTAATTCCTCCCTGGCAGAGGCAGCCACTCTCCTGAATTTCTCTTTCACAAATAAATCTCTTTCTCAAAAAGGTCTTGGGTGACAACCTTCATTGCCAGGCACAGAGAAAAGAACCTGGCTGGGATGTCCCTTAGGGGACTGAGCTGTAAAACCTTTTTGAGATGCTTCCTAGGGGGCCTCAGTAGGGCAGCACAGAAGAAAAGAACCTTGCTAGGACACACCGTAAGGGGACTGAGCAAGGTCAGTGGTGGGGTGGGTGGTGGGGGTGAAGGGGTGGGGTGTGTGGAGATAATTCTTTGCTGTAGCTGGAGGAGATTGCTACATTAAGGCAGCAGGCTTCTCTTAGCAGTTTGTTAGCAGAAAAACATCTTGGGCTGGATAAGAAGATGCTCCTGTAAGGGAACAGAGCAGAACTCATATGTAGCAGCTCTCCAGGAGAAGGACAGGATCCCTATATCCTGACAGGAAACCATCCCCCATTGAACCCCAGCTTGAGGTGCCTGGCTTCCTGGTAATCAGGACACCTTTCCTCCAGGACTGAGCTGTCCCATTGCTGTTCCAGTCTCCAGAGCTGTTCCTATTGTGACTCTAACTGCCCCAGAGATGTTCCTATTGCAGATCTACACACCCAGAGATGTTCTATTGTAGCTCTACCCCCCAGAGTTGTCCCTCTTGCAGCTCTACACCCCCAGAGATGTTCTATTGCAGCTCTACCCCCCAGAGTGGCTCCTATTGCAGCTCTACCCCCACAGAGCTGTTCCTATTGCAGCTCTAAGTATATCCTGGCTTCCCAGTATGTCAGGATATCCATGTGACATTATTGGAACACATTTCCCTACGCTTGCTAATTTAAGTTCCTTCATTCAGAGATTATTTTAAAATTACCAGTTGTCCTTTTATTTTAAGGTCATTTTCTGTCTCTTGGCATGAGTTATTATTTATTAAGCATAATGCTATTATCTGCATTTGAGAGTTAATATGTTGAGGTTCATTGATAAGCTATTGATAACTATAGGCCCCATGGAAACATTTTCCATATTGAAGTAGAGCATAGATTTCTCAGAAACATTTTCTTAGAGACAATATGCTCTACTGTGTTGGGAGCCACCTTTTTGGGATGACTTCTGCCCTGATCCTAGCCACAGTATGTTCATATGTTTCAGGGTATGGGCATTGGGATTTGAAACATTAGGTAGGAGGATAAGAGATAAGAAAGAAACACAGAGACATGGGATAGTACCAGGAAGGCAACTCAACAATCCTGAATGCTGAATTTCACCAAAGTTTACTTTGCATATACTTTTATATCCCAATACAAAAGTGCAAGAGAAGACAAAAGACTGCTTGCTCTACCATGATACAAAGGGAAACCGGAACAGTTGCTTGCTCCAATATTTGAGCTATCAAACAACTAATTTCTGAGAAAAGCATTTGATGTCTGGAATAGTGAAAATGCCCTAGTCCAAGTATCCTCCTGTCAGTCACTTCCTAAGTCAAACAACTTATTTTAAAAGAAGCAGAAGAGCACTTGAATTCTCTGACTTTTAGCCAGGGCAGAGCAGATCTACCTCTTTCTGCCATCTTAATGTCCAAAAACACCAAGTAACCACATCCTAGGTGAGGGAGTGTAGCCACACTTGCTGTCAACAACTTTGAGAGAGCAAAACAAACTCAAACGCTCTGACCTTCAGACAAGGTAGAATAGGCTCACATTTTTAGGTCTCCACATTACAATCACTGAAAAGTTTTCTCTAAGTCATGACAACGTGGACTTAGTGAAGTCAAGATTCCACCATGGGTTGAGTATTAATCATAAAAACCAGACAAATCCTTGGAAGAGTGCTCCTCATTTCCAAGTTTCACTTAACTACATCCTTTGATTCCTATCTCTGAATGTAGTTTAATTGAGCATGTTAAAGAAATACCTGGGAAAACCAAGCATCAATTTCATACAGTGATTTATTTGTGATATATGGTTTTAGGAATCTTTTTAATTATATGAGGTCTTGAGGATGGAAGGAGGAAGAACCCAGCTAGCCGGTATGTTCCAATTCACCCTGACACCCCCTCCACCATCTAATGATGCAGGAAGACCCTCACTTCAGGTTGAGGGGTACTAGCACAATGTCCTTGAACTCGCAGGTCTCAGAGATAAGCCAGGTAAATATATTTATGACTTTATAGACCATTTGGTCTCCAGGAATTTGCACTGAGACAACACTGACACTGAAGAATATAGAGAAGGCAATAGCAATTGCTAGAGATGAAGATTAATAAAAATGCACACAAAGACCATATAGCAAGATCCACAAAAACACTCAGGGGTTCTTTATTTACCTTTTGGTGGCATCTATCAGCTCTCAATGTTTTATAAAGTAAACTCACTTCTTCTATAGGTGGTACTAGAAAACACCATTTTATTGCCTGTTGATGTTATGGTCATTTCTAAACATGTAGAGAGTCTCTTTTCCCATTATCCACAACCATTGTTTCCTATTGTATTTTAGGCCCAGTGTCTTATCATTTTAACTGATGCTGCTCCCATGTTTTATTGGATATATTTCATTGGTCATTTTAATTTGGTCCATATAAGTAGTTAAATGATCAAGCATAATGTGTAGATATTGTGCAAGTAAGTATATGGGCATACATGTCTGTGCATGTGTGCATGCATGTGTATGTGAAAGAGTGTGTGTGTGTGTGTGTGTGTGTGTGTGTGAGAGAGAGAGAGAGAGAGAGAGAGAGAGAGAGAGAGAGAGAGCATTTGTATTTCATTCCATTTGGAAAATTTGATGATAATTTTCATGGCAAAAGTGAGTACATTTAAGATGTCAAGGAAGCCCTGATCATGCCTAAGGAATGTTGTTCATGACCGTGGCATACCTGCAATTATCTGACATCTCTTTTGGACCTTCTTATACATCTGTGCAGGTTGCTGACCTTCTGTGCTGTTTTTTTCCCATCTCACTCATTTAACAACAAAACCAGACAAACCCATGCTCACCATACTTACTGATTAAGTCAGTATTTCAGTCCCCTAGACAGTTCTTGTCTACTGTATAGCTTCACTAGTCACACAGGAAGTATTGTGGTCAATGAGAAACCAAAGGCTGCTGCTATTTCTCTCTCAGATTCTGTATAGGTATTCCAAGAGAAAATCCCCAAATCACCCTGACCTTTATGTTCAATACTAGACTATGAGCAGCCATTTATGCTTCATTTTATTCATGTTCAGTAAAAAACAGATCCATCCTGTTTTAAGAAACACAGTATCAGTAAGTTTACTGCATAATGAAAGGAAGACTGTAGCATGAACAATAAAAGCCCAGAGACAGATATTGGGGTTCAACCTGAAGTTCACAAAAGCAAAACAGTCAGGCCACTAGAGAGATCTTACCTTAACGAGACTGTCAGACAGAAAAAAAGAATGAGTTCCTGTCTCATTCTGCCTTATATTCCTCTCTAGTGCTGGTTTTAAAGACTTGAAGCAACACTGCTCAGTCTCTAGGACTAACTAGTTTGTCTGCTGGGATTAAAGGTGTGTGTAACCAGTGTCTGGCTTGTATGACTGGCAAGTGTGGCTGCTTTTCGCTGATCTTAAGGCAACCTTTATTTATTAAAATACAAATAAAATATCACCACATTTCCCTTTCTATATAAAATAAAAAGGCTATAACTAGTATAAGGAAAAACTATAGACAATAAGTATAATAACGATGTACAATATATACAGACAATAAATACATCAACAATGTCTAATCCATTGGCATTTGATAAATTCAGAGAAAATACTCCATATCTATCCTATCTTGGTGAATTCAAAGTCTTGTACCTAATTCAATTTCTATCATAACTTGCTTTCTGAAGGTAAAGAAAGAAAACTACAACTAGAAGGAAATAATATTACCTGAGTAAGCAGGAAGTGCAAGCAAACAACTTCTAAATAATGTGAGAAATGACAGAAACAGCTGACTTTTTGGGCAGTCACCCAAAGCTCTTCTGCACCAGTGGGGCATCAATCTCTTGCCTACAGGCCTTTAATATTTTACAGATGTTTTATGAATCAGCAGGGCTTTTGAAGGACTTCCCCTCCTTATCTGGGCAAGGCTCAACAGTCACTCTCTTTTGTGTCCTGCTTGTCACGTTAGGACAGCATACAGTCAGCAGTTGAGACAAGGGCACTTTCTCGCCCAATGTCTTACTTTTGCCACAAAGAAATCAAACTCTATGTGGAGTTTTGTTAATGCCAATTATCTTCTCTGAAGTAAATTGGTGTTGCCAGGGACAGACATAACTCATCATCATTAAAAAAAGAACTGATTTAAACATCTTAAATGCCATATTCTATAGATATCTGAAGTGTTTGAAAATGATCTGTCTATTTAAAATATATCTCTGTTTGACCTTGAAAACATACCTAATGTGGCTTCAAGTTTGATTGTAATAGGTGCCAAATGACTAACCTGCATTTTCTTATTATCCTAAACAGTTGGTAATAATAACTTTCAAGGACTCGAAATTTGTATTACATTTTTAAATGAGCTGTGTATGTATGATATCTTGAACAAGTTTAGAAACACATATACAGTATGTCTTAACAAAATTTATCTCAAATCTGCGTCAATATACAATTTATGCAATTTACAAAAGTCCAATACAAAGTAAAATATTTTTCAGATATATATCTTACTCTTTTTCTTTTCAGAGTAGATTTAATAATCTATCTTTTTTGTGGTTGTTGTTTTTGTTTTTAGAGACAGGGTTTCTCAGTAGATTTGGTGCCTGTCCTAGAACTAACTCTGGTAGACCAGGCTGGCCTTGAACTCACCTTTTAATCTATCATATCTATATCCTCCCTTTTTTCTTTTCAGAGTAGATTTAATAATCTAACTTTATATCTTATTATATGTATATCCTCCATTTCTTTTTCAAAGCAAGAACCTTGAACCCAATTCCCTTTGTTTATCTTTTTTTCCTGACTATTACCAATAACAGCTTATAACCAACACCCTGAAACAATGAAAAATATTCATAATCTATTGAATGACCAAAAACCACTCACCCTACCTCTTGGGAATGTTGGTATTATATTTTTAAACTTACTTACTGTTCTCTGTTGGTGATTATATTTTTAGGGGATCACGAAAAAAAGGAAAAATGGGTTAATTTTCAAGTCCTGGAAGAAGTAACTATCATTTTTTGCCCAGTCTTTGCACAATGGGAAAGTAAAGGGTTTGTTTCAAGTCTCGGCTTGATTAGTCTGTTAGACCGGATAATCTTAGCTAGCCACCTTGAAATTGTTCTGAGCAGTTTGTAGTCCAAAGCCAATCTTTTTTCACACGTTTTTATTTTTTCATTCAAAAATTTGCACTTCCTCCCCTCTTCCCAATCCCTTCCCACTCTCCTACACACCCTCCTCTCTCCCCCTCCCTGTTTGAGAGAGGGCAGGGAACCCTGCCCTGTGAGAAGTCCAAGGCCCTCCCCTCTACATCCAGGTCTAGGAAGCTGTGCATCCATATAGACTATTGTCCCAGAAAGTCAGAACATGCAGTAAAAACAAGTCCCAGTGTCTTTATCAATGGTTTCTCAGTCAGCCGCCATTGTCAGTCACGTTCAAAAAGTCCAGTTTGATCACATGCTCATTCAGTCCCTGTCCAGATGGATTTGGTGAGCTCCCATTAGAACAGGCACAATGCCGCAGTTGGTGGACCAACCTCTCATGGTCCTGACTTCCTTGCTCATCTTCTCCCTCCTTCTGCTCTTCAACTGAACCTTGGGAGCTCAATCTGCTGCTCTGATGAGGGTATCTGTCTCTATTTCCATCCATCACCAGATGAAGATTGTATGGTGATATTCAATATAATCATCAGTGTGATAGTCGGGCAAGGACAGTTCAGGCACCCTCTACTCTGCTGCCCGAGGACCTAGTTGGGGACATCCCTGTGGACTACTTTTATAGGTTAATTTAGATTAAACAACCATGCTGTTTGAAGAACTATCTTCTCTTATAATTAGAGGTGTCTCTTGTTCATATTAAATTTTTATCAATTTTGATGGTATCCACAACTTTTCTTCTCCCATGGAAGCAAAAGGAAAACCCCTTCCCCAATGTAACACGTGTCCTGGCTTCCATTCTGAGGTTAGTACATCTTTAAAGTATATTGGTTGTTTTAATTCTCTAGTATTTTCTACTATCTAATGTCTCTCCACAATTGTTATTCCTTTCCCATTAGCATTTATAAAATTCAAAGTTAATAAAGCATTATGAAATTCTGGGGATATTTACCATCCCTTTTTGTTTATTTAACGTAATCTTCAGAGTTTTATTTGATCTTTATATAACTGCCTTCTCTGTAGGATTATGTGGTATACTTGTAATGTACTTTATAGTATAGCAAGAAAACTCTTTCATTTTCATAGAGACATACTCAGGAGCATTGTCTTTCTTTCTTTCTACACCCGATTTTTGAAAAAGAAGCAAAAAATAGACAATGAAAAAAGAAAGCACATTTAACAAATGGTGCTGGTATAACTGGATATCAATATGTAGAAAAATAAAAATAGATCCATGTCTATCACTACACACAAATTCAAGTCCAAATTGATCAAATACCCTAACATAAAGCCAACCACACTAAGCCTTATAGAAGAGAAAGTGGGAAGTACACTTGAAAGCATTGGCATAGGAGACCACTTCCTAAATATAACCCCAATAGCATGAACACTGAGAGAAATAATTCATAAATGGAACCTCCTGAAACTGAGAGGCTTCTGTAAAGCAAAGGACCTGGTCAACAAGACAAAACAACAGCCTGCAGAATGGAAAAAGATATTCACCAACCCCACATCAGACAGAGGTCAGTCTTTATTTTTGCAGGTATACCCACGATGGTCAAAAGGTCTAGCAAATGTGTAATTACTGAATCAGCCTTTTCAGAACTCAAAGCAGTTTCCCATTGAAAACCTGGATAGGTATCAATGGTGTGGTGTACGTATTTTAGTTTTACAAATTCTACAAAATGCCAGATTCCATTCCTTTGATTACCATTTGTGCTGCTTCCTGCAGGTAGTTGTGTTTGGTTGTATAAAAAACAAGTATTTCTTGTCTGGTTGTGATGTGATGGAAAAGCATTTTTAAAAAATTTTTGTTAATGACATGGTGTTTTTGAAACACTGAGACTCTCAGCATGTTTTCAATCAATAATAGATCTATTTCTGTATTACCTTGTGCCAGAGGACCTGACAGACTCATGTGGTATCAGATGTGTGTTATGTATATGGGATGATGCCTATTCCTGATTATATATTGTAATTGAATAAATAATAAAGTCAATTCTCTATTATCTGGTATAAATTTAGTGTTTTCAATATGATTAACAACTCTTTCAGCATATGCAGATGGGTAATTACATTGACATGTTCTTTATAATCTTTTAATACTTTCATGAGAATAACATATAATTATGACACTTTGACAGAATCATAAAGTCTTTGACATACTTTAGTTACATTTTCTGATTTGTAACCTGCCCTTTCTGATTTAATTGCACTAACATAGAATATAGGGGCTCCAGTTAATGTTGTGTTCTGTACAATACAAGGAAGGATTTAGTTAGTTCTCTTTACAAGATGAACTCTCTTGCTTTTGGAATAATTGCTGCTGATCTCTTCCCAAAAAATAGTACAAGTTCTTTGTCAGGGTTCATTTGCTTTTCATAATTTGTTAATTCATCTTTATTAAAAGTACTATAATTTATGCTGGTTCTATTCCTGCTTATTGACAAAGTCTCAATTTTCCTTTTATAATTAACTCAGAGACCTTTTCCACATAAATTGGTTATTTTTTACTCAGTTCATGTAGTAAAAAGATCCATTATCTCTTTGCATTTAAATTTCTGTAGGGTAATGTTTGGAGGGTAACATGAGCAGAATGCAAGTAAGATTCTGATCCAGATTATCCACATGTGCCTTCTGGAATTTCTCTTCAGTCAAAACCAATTCTCTCTCAACTTCTGATGATAATTCCCTGGGACTATTTAAATCCTTGTCACCATATAAAGTTTTGTTTAAATTAATCAGGTCATCAGGACCTATCCCAATATTTTATTGTAGATGGAAAATGTCTCCTTGCATTCTTTGGAAGTCATTAAGAGTATACCGTTGATCTTTTCTAATTTGTGCCTTTTGGGGTCAAATGTTTTATAAAACTATATTATACCCTAAATAATTAATATAATATCCTCTTTGTATTTTTTCAGGAGCAATTTGTAGTCTCCAACAAGATTTGGTTTATTTTTTTTTTGATTTTTCAAATATTCTTTCTAATGTATCTACATTTCAATCAGATAGCAAAATGTCATCCTTTTAATGGTAAATTCTCAGTTCAGAAAATTGCTTACATATCATTTCAATGACTGACTTACAAAATATTGACACAAGGTGGAACTATTTGACATTCCCTGTGGGAGAAGATTCCATTGATATCTTTTAGTAGGCTGAGAATTATTATAAGTAGGCACTGTGAAGGCAATTTTTTCTCTGTCCTTTTCTTGTAAAGATATAGTGAAGAAATAATCTTCAAAATCAGTAATTAGAATCCGTTCTTTAGGCAATAGAGAAGGCAACAGGGTGACAGACTGTACAAAGTCCATTGACTGAATGACCTTATTAGCAGCTTTTAGATATGTTACCATTCTCATTTTTTATTTTTAACAGCAAATACAGGAGAATTACAAGGGATGGTTGATTCTTCAATATGCTAAGCATCTAGTTACTCTTGCACTAGCTATTTTAAAGCCTGCAGTTTTTCTATTGTTAAAAACCATTGCTTACACCATATAGGTTTGTCAGTCAACCCTTTTAAAAGTAAAGCTGTTGGTGCCTTTGAAAAATCAACAGGTTTTTTTCCTTGTTCTTGGACAACCTGAATTGTCAGTGATGGTTCTTTATACAATCATGTAATACTCATACTCTTCCCAGAAACATACTTTAATTTATGGTTTGTTTCTAAGATTGGAGAAATGTTAATTGAACTCATAGTGAAATGAAAGAGAGAGAAGAGAAAAGAGAGAGAGAAAGAGAGAGAGAGAGGAGGGGGAGGAAGAAAGCTGGCTGCATGAGAAATGTCCAGGGGTTCAGGAAAATTTATGTGTACCGGGGGGCTGCATGAAGGCAGAGTCAGTCAGTTTAGGGCCAATGAGTTCTGTGTCACTTGTGTTCCTGGAGTTTGGGTGGCACCTGGAGTCTGTTTTAGAAAGGTTACAACAGTGAAATCCCAAACTTGCTCAGAGACTTTGGAAAAAAAATAAAAGAAAGCCTCGCCAGGTGTGGCTAGAGTGCCATGTGTAGCTCCGGGGAGCCCAATGTGCAGTTCCAGCGGTGCTGGTGACTGAAATGCCACAAGCAACGGCTTTTTAATTAATTCATACCACACAAGTATGTGTGTGTGTGTGTGTGTGTGTGTGTGTGTGTGTGTGTGTGTGTGTGTAGAAAAGTATATATGTATGTATGTGAGTTCAGACACCCTCAAGGTTCAGAAGTTTATATTAAATTTGTTAGAATTGCAGTTTCAGGCAGCTGTGAGCTACCCAATGTGGGTTTTGGGAACCAAGTCACCTGGAAGATATCCAAATCTGTTAACTATTAATCCATCCTTTAGCTCCATATAGTGGGGTGTAAACATTCAAGAAAAAAGCAGTAAACCGAGTTGAAGGACTGAAAAAAATATTCTGATTTTTCTCTTTGCATAGCCTATACCTGTGTATAAACACTATACTGCATTCCATTAATGTATATATGACATTTCAAATAAAATTTACTTGAGATGAAATGCACAGTATATCACCAGGTAAATTCACAACCACACCCCTGTTCCTCTTTGGTATCTCAATGGTTTATTGGTTTTTTAACTTATGTTAAAAGTAAAACATATCTATGCATGTTTGAACTTATGAGTAAATTTTATCTGTAAGAGAAAATTACATTTTCCAATTTTAAGTTCTCTTCTTTAGGTCCCATTTTCTTACTTTCACTTGAGCCTGGGATTTTTTTCCTCAAAGAAAATCATTCATATTATAATATATAACAAAGGCATTCATTTTATTAACTGGTGGGACATTGTTATAATCTAGCAGTTTCATGTTACTACAGTCATAGTTAAAATAATAACATTTCAGTGCTAGTTGGGGCTTGGAATTTTATCCTCTCATGCAACTGTGCTGATCAGGAAGATGGAAATATCTCTGGTCTTGGAGGTATTGAGAAGCAGGCTCTATCTAACTTTTCCTCTCAGCTAAGCAGGTATTTACTGTCTCTGAGAATACTGTTCTAGAACCTCTTAGGATCCATCTTTTGCCTACATCCTGCTACTCATCCTCCTGTGGCCTAAGAATAGTGCCATTATGATTTCTCACAGAAGATCTGAAAATCTCCCCTACCATGGGTTCAAAAGGGCAAGATGTCTAAAGTTTATTTTGTTTCTTAGTCATTGAGCTTTCTGTAGCTCAATTACAACAGCATATGTTTTTTTTTATCTCTGTCTAAACTCTATCCCTCAAAAGGCCACAAAATTATAAGAATCACAAATTTCCTCATATTTCTTGCCATTACATGTCTAATGTTCACTTTCAAGGGCCCTTGTTATAGCGCCATTTTATAGTAACTAACAGGGGTAAGAGGCACAGCTGTTGACAGGCTTTAAAGGAGGCAGACATGAAGCGGTGAAGTCTCACACTTCTCCACAAGGGTGATAGACACTGAAACTGAGGTGAAAGTCTAGATCTGGCAATATAAGACCACACTGCAGGAAATCTGGAGACTCCTAAAGTGCATTTGGGTAACTGAACTGAAGAGATGGCACATTAACCCTGAGAAATTAACAGGAAACCTTAGCTCTGCAGGTGAAGACTGTCAAGACTTTGACATTTTTGCCATTACCGAGGTCTCTTGCCTCGAGGTACCCAAGGGCTCTGCTTCTCTCTAGACCATGGACACTCATGAAAATAACCCACTTAAAATGAGGTAAGAAACTTTCCCCACATTTTCACAGGAAATTTGAAGAAATTTAAGTAGCAGTGTGTGCATAATCAGAGCTTTGGCTGTCTGAGCAGCTAAGAGTCCTTCACAGCTCTAATGAGTTTTTAACATTCTTCTGCCTTTGTTATTTGCCTGGCTTGTTCTATATTAGAAGCTCTTTAGCCAACATTATAGAGTCCTGGAAATGGCAGGGTGAAAGTCCCACTCATTCTGGTAAATGTGCTCCCGGAGTAAGTCCAAGGGCTTTGTCATCATGCTGCTATGGTGTTCTACCTACCCTAAAAATCAAAAGGTCTTAACACCTATTTTCAGTAGAGAAATTAGGTCAAAGTAAAGCACTGGTGAAATTGGGTTTTATCTTGAAACTCTGAAATAAAAAGTTTTAGCAATGATTTTCTCTTTAGTAAAGAAAATGGTAATCAGTGTATAAGACAATGGTATCAAAAAAGGTCGTAGGATAATTAATGGTCTATAGGTGGCAGGAAATGAGTACAGAACTAAAATTTATTAGAAATAATTAACTAGACAAAACCATATTTGCTTCATTTTGTCTCAAAACCTTGCTATTTACTGCTTAAGCTTAGAGATGTGCAGTCATCGAGGCAGCTGTGCAGAGTTAAGTAAATACATCAAAGTCCAATGTCTAAAGTAAGGTGAAAGTCTAACTCAGTTGTAAAGAGCTTTTTCTAAGTATTGCTGTTGTAGCAGAGTGTATGGTATTTGAACAAGCAAAGTTTTTAGAGGTACAGGTGGTTTAGGTTTGCTCAAGGAACAACCTCCATGGGCTTTGATATTAGAAGATTGCACCACTCTCAGTTCCCTCTCTGCTACATATCTGAAGTCCAAGATGCAAGGTTTCAGCTCCCTGTTCCTGCTGCCATGCCTGCTGCTTGATGCCATGCTTCCCTGAAAGGATGGACTCGCCCTCTGGATCCATAAGCCACAATAAACTTCTTCATAAATGGCCTTTTTTCATGATATTTTATCACACAAAGAAAGGTGTTGGATATCAGTATTCTGGGTAGATGTATTAGTTGGCCTATTGACAGAGACACAATACAACAGACGGTCAGGTGTGGGATAAAGTTCTGGCTGGAACTCATGAAATGACCTAAAACCCTAAAGGTCAGGAAAAACTCCATTCCCGTGTCTTCCTGCCCATTCCTTTATTATGACTCACATTTGATCCTGTCACAGTTGTTTATTCTCACCCATCCTCTTCATTATTGCCATGTGCCTATCAGAGTTGAACTAGGCCATGCCCAGTACAGTAGCATGATTAATAAAAACCCAGAGACAGAAATTGGGGTTAAACCTGAAGGTCAAAAAAGCAAAACAGCCAGTCACTGGATCTTGACTCTGCCTCAATCTGAGATGGAGATTCTTTCTCCAGGAACCTCAGAATGAGACTGTGTGAGAGCTGTCTTCTTCCATCTCTTATTCCTCTCTAGTACTGGGATTAACTGTGTGCTTCATTACCACCAGTTTCTATGACAAACTTGTGTGGATGCTGGGATTAAAGGTGTGTGTCACCACTGCCTGGTCTGTAAGGATGAACAATATAGCTGATTTACTCTCTGAACTTCAGAAAAGCTTTATTTATTAAAATACACTACACAGTATCAGAAGAATTTCTGGCCCATTGGGACTTGGTCAACTTGAAGCATGTAGTTTAATGCTTTCTTTTATCAAAGCTTTAAAAATAATAACATTTTCTCGATGAGTATGAAAAGAATTAAGAGGAATTTGAATTGGAATGAGACTTTATAAAAACAGCTGGTTAAAAGAAGTTAGCCATTGTAGAATAATGGAGACTACCTTGAAACATAATCAGTGCGGTTAGGTACAGAAACCTCATGTGATTGAGTTGTCCTTGCAACTCCCCAGTACACACTAAAGGAGCCTGGAAACATATACTATTCCATAGAAAGGGAAGGATTTCATCCCACTACCACCTTGGCTTTGACCTAAGAAGACTGAATACCACCTTGGTATCATGACTGGTCCCTCAGGACTGTGACAATTGCACAGGAACACTGTACAATAATGTCAGGCTGTGCTGCTGGATGAAAACTGAACTGGTCCTCCATGAGGCTGTGCCATTCCTCTGATAATGTCTGAGGGTCTGGGTTGCTGGGTGTCCTCAGCACGGCTGGGTGGAGCTTTCAGTCAGTCTTTTTCTATCTTTCTTTAATATTGTCCTCTGTAAAAGGGAGATGTACAAAACCATATTCTAGGATTTCTTAGTGGGTTTTTTTGACAAGATATCAATTAATACCCTCTTCCTGTTTGCCATGGTGTATAAGAAATGATAAGTTTTCAATAGGGACACTGGGACAAAATCAAGTTTGCTAACAATGCTTGGGATGAAACAATAATGGGTAAAAAGATATCATTTTGAGGAAAGATACATGTGTAAGGTCTTCATCTGGAAGTTGACAGTAAAAGTTGGCATATGGAAGGAGCGGATAAAAGCCATTGAAAAAACATTTGTAACAGATGGGAGCAGCCTCCTGCAAATTCATGAGGTATCCAACAGTGAAATTGGGAACAAATAAGAGTTACCAGGTTTAAGAAGAACAAAATGATAAAGTTACAATAATAATACTCTTTGATTACAGAATTGTGATATTCAAGTTATAATGAATCCACATTATCAACAGATTCTCTCCAGAGTAATTCATTGCAAATGGCAACTCAGGTGCCAACATAATAGTCTGACAATTGAAATATGAATGAAAGATTTTAAAAACACAAAGAATTATCTCAGTTTTAAAAGTAAAATAATACATCAAATATTTCTCATTGTCTCTAAAGAATGCTGTTGAGTACAGAAGAAAGTGCTTTGCAGCAGAGAAATTTGAGCACATTGTGGAAGTGTTGTGGACCCCAAGAAACTAGACAATTACAAGAGCACCTTATGCTTGAGCATGTTTGAAGCTGCATGGGCTACCACACTTGCAAAGCCTGGGGACTATTGTGTTCTGTGTTAGTGCTGGGCAGCTTTATGTAGCTGGTCTGAGCATAAGATTCTGGAAGATTTTCTTGGCTAGATTATCTGATACTGACAGTTTATATACTAAACTGATCTCTCAGTAACTGCAGTTTTGTGTGTGTGTGCATGCCATGAGTGCGTGTGTGTTCAGGTTTCTGTATTTCTGGGCAAGTAAATATATGCATGGATGTATTTTTGTATGTTTGTATGTAGGTGTGTATCTAGGAGTATGTGTATATGTGTAAATCTAGAGATGGCTGTATTTGTGGTCAGGAGAGCTATATTCCCTAGAGATGTAGTTACAGGTTGTTAGGTGATTACTGATGTGGGTGTTGGGACACCAACTCTGATCCTTCAGAAAGTCAACATGTGTTCTTGAAAGCTGAGCCATCTCTCCAGCCCAAAATGGTTAAAACTTGAGTCTTTGATTAGTTAAATCTTGATTCGTGCATAAAACTAAACCCATATAAAGCAGTCAATAATTTATATGCCATAACCATCACCCCAAAGTAATTATGAGTTTCTGCCCATCTCCAGAGAGCCTGTTTTCTGATGTCAACTCCATGCTAGCTCTACATGTTTCAAAGCTTCCGTCTGAATATGGAGTTTATGAATGAAAACAGAACAGGTATATCTAATAACCTAGGGACAAGACAGAATACTTGTTAGCACATTTTATATAAAAGTATTAAATGTTGAGTTGGAAGAGAAACAAAAGGCAAAAAATGGAAATAAGTTAAATTTGAGGATCATAGGTACAAACTTTCTCTCTCTAGGAAACAAGTCTAGGGTATCTTAGAATTAAGGACAGATAATTCAGTCCTCAGTTATTGACTGTTGCATGGATCATTCATGAGTTCTTTAAGTTAATGATGTGTCTTTGCCACATATTAAGCAAATGAAAATTGTATTAAAAGAGACAGAAAGGATAATGTCCAGCTTAGCAACTTGGAGTGGAAAAAAAATGAGAACTTTTTTTCTAAGAACCCATCAAACCTGAGGGCTGTAGAGATGGCTCAGTAAGGAAACACTTGCTGATCTTGCAGATAACCCGAGTTCAATTCCCAGAACCTATGTCAAGTGACTCTCTAAAGCCTGTAACTCCAGCTTTGTAGGATCTGATGTTTCCTTTGACCACAATGAACAACTACAGTCAGATGCACATAAAAGTATAGAAAAGTACAAATAATTATATACCTTTCCAAAACAAGAACTAACCAAATCAAGGGTTTTGAGGAAAGAATCTTCGTAAATCTGGAAATCTATTTTTAAGTCAATGTCAGGCTGTATACAAAGTTGGTGTCTCAACAATTTGTGACTTAGATTTACACTTACACTTCGATTGGTAATTCTCATTTTAACTTTATATTGTATAAACAAATTGTATTTATGTGTCTATACCTGCCCTCCATTTCACAAATGTCTGCATTCACATATATATCATGAAAGACAACTTCAATACACTGAGTCTGGAACTTACTCTGTTTAGTTTTTTTATTCAGTTTCTGCCCATAACACACTAAAGGAACTCTCATCAAATAAGCTTTACAAAGCCAGACAGTGTGAGATAAATTACTACAAGTCACAGCTTGACTAGATGCTCAGTAAACTTGAAATGCTATTGCCATCACTGCTGGTTTAAAGGAAACCTGACACCACACACAATTCACATAAAGTGAATATAAATACCTAAGAATATAGTAAGGGTTCTTCCATGAGTTCATGTATTTTCATATACTAAGTCAGCAGGTATATTAAATTAAATTGAGCCATCAAAAGAGATCCTGACAACTTGACACATAGTTTGTTCTCTGTGATAAAATACTGACAAGAAACTGGGAGAGAAAATGATTTATTAACATTATGGAGGGAAGCTGGGGCAGAAGCTTAAGCAAGAACCTGAAGGCAAAAGCTAATGTAGGGGCCATTGAGAAAAGTTGCATAAAGCCTTTCTCTGACATTTACTTCACCTTATTGTGTCTTATTTTTCATATTTGGTTGTTGTCTTTTGGAGGCATGCTTTTTTTCTTGGGGAGAAATAGATCGGGTATGGATCTGGGGGAGAGGAAATTAGGGGGACAAAGAGTTAAGGGAGAGGAACTGTGGTTAGGATGCATTGTATAAGAGAAGAACCTACTTTCAATAAAAAGAAGTTTGCATAAATAAAATTTTACAGTATGTAGGGCTTGGGAGTTCAGAATCTTTTTAAAAAAGGAACTATTTTTTTATTTAAACTTGTTATTATATATCTATGTTTATGTGTGTTTGTATATCTGGTATATATACTCAACATCACTATTCTTCCTGTAGTATATAATTCCTAGTATTGAAACCTGTGGTGGTTATACAACTTGTCTATCAACTTTCTCTAATTATACAGTTAGTTCAGTTTTATTTTTTCACTCAACAAAAATACTAAGAATATTGTATACATGCATAGACATGTGCATGGTATTTCATTTGCTTAGTTATCTTTAAAACTGCTGGGCAGTGGTGGCACAGGCCTTTAATTCCAGCACATAGAAGGCAGAGACTTCTGTTAGTTCAAGGCTAGTTTGGTATTCAGAGAGAGTTCAAGGACTGGCTACATAGCTGGTGAGAAACCCTGTCTCAAAAAATTCAATAAAAGAAAAAAAAAAGGACCTTACCTCTGTTATAACACTGACTTTCATGAACCTGGCTAATTGTTTCTCAAAGTCTTCCTGTGATTTTTACATATCCTAGGATGTTTTGGGAATTTTTATAGTTCCATGCCTCTGCCAGATGTCATGACAATGTCCAGCTTTATCCATTGTAATAATTGTATAGAAATATATTATTGTAGCTTTAATATACATTACCTTGGTGATTTAATTTCAACTGCCTTTTTTTTTACCACCCGTGCAACTTCTTTTACAAAATATGCATATAAACCACTGAATCTAACATTACTTAATTGGATTGTTTTCATATTTTAATCATGATACATTGCATTTTTATGTTTCCAAGTTGACTAATTTCCCCTCTGTGCAAGCAGCCTTATTATCCCTTCTCATAATATAGAAATACTGCTGTGAATTCTTAACTTTGGGTTTTGCTGTAATGCTAAAATATATTTTTTTCAATATGAAATGATCCATGATCAGGAGCAATTATCTCACTTTATTCATTTGAAAGACTTCTAATAAAATACACCATAATGCAGCCTCTTACTTTTGCATTGTTTTGTTTTATGTTTTTCGTTATTCACTGGACTCTTGGGAGTCAATTATCATTTTAGAATAATTAAAACTATAAAAATGTATTACATAGATGCTGCTCAAATTACAAGAGTTATGTGCTAACTATATAGTGTAAAATAAAAAGGACCCCAAATTGAAATGCATTTACTTTCCGTTTTCATCAAGAATCAGAGTTGAGCCTAATCTTAATCAACTTTGCTATGAACATTTAGAGTATCCAACAGTGGGGCCAAGTGGAACACAGAAAAACAGCTCATGGATACACAGACACTGGCAATTTTGAATATGCTGGGATCTAAAACACAGAGCAGAACATCCATTAAACACTGCAAAGACATTCTACTGTGAGACACAGGTTGACTCCTTCTCTGAATACTTGGCACACTGTCGGCTTTGGGACACTGTCCAGAATCCAGAAGTCATTCCCAGTGGCCTCTCCTAACCGAAGACCACTACTCTTCATTGTCTACTCAGAATTCAAGAGTGGTACTCATTTTTCCCAATTCCGGAGTCTGAATGTGTCCCACATTGACTCCCCAACATTGTGTATTTCTTAGTTGCATAAAACTTAGTTATAAAATAATAAAAACTAAATTATAATCCTGATTTTACTGAATGCAGCTTGCTTTTAGAGTGCAATACTCAATGAAATTAAAAGACAGTTTTGTAGTTAGGTATCTGTGCACATATCTGAAACCTGGTCACTCCTGAAGCATGCACTCACTTGTGTGTAGCTAATCATCTCATGTAATGAATCCTCTTCCTGGAAGCTTTCTTATATTACGTGTTTCAGGTATTCATAATCTTTGTTTTTATTTAATTAGTCAATCAATTAATTAACTTGCTATTTGAAACATCATCTTGTGTAGCCAAGTTCAGATTCAAAGTCGTGTGGATGAGACCAGCCTTGAACTCCTGATCCTCCCATCTGCTTAAAGGGCTTTAATTACCAGCATATGTCAGTACACTTATGACTGCCAACTTATTTGATAATTTTGGAAAAGTTCTTATTTTTCATTTATTTGTAAAATGCAGCTCCTCTTGATATGATGTTTTGTATTGACATTAATTTTCATTTAATACCTCATCATTTCTACACTTTTTGGCAAGATAGTTTAAAGTGAGAAATTGGCTATGATACACAATTTTATTTTTATGCTATTTGATTTTGAGTACTTAATTAACGAACTCTGAGTCTTTATCATTTTCACCCTCACTTGTCCATAAATATTCCCATGTCTCCTTCCTCTCACTTCCAAACTTATGACCTCTTTTTCTTTCTTACAGTTACAGAAACATATGTATATGTATGTATGTATGTATGTATTATTGGACAATGTTTTAAGGAGACAGTCCCTGAAGAAAACTGATGTTCTCACTCAGCAGCGCTTGACTTCCTTTATCTCTTTCATCATTAGATGTTTTATCTATGTCTAAATGACTTTGTGCAGGGACCTCTGCAGTAAATATGTTAACTATGTTAGTATAGATTTGAAACAGCTAAGGAAAGAATCCTTGGGAAGGCAGAAATGGATTAAATACATAGTGAAAAGCATAAACAAAGCAAGAAGAAAGAGAAAATAATCCAAGCTCTGTGGGAGAATATCAGGTTATTATATGGAGAGCATTTGGGGCTCTGCATCCACTGGTCTGACACCCTCAGATTCAACTACCAATAGATTCAACAAGCTAATTTGGCATGGATGAGAGCAAGGAGCTTTTCTCATCACTCTTAACTGTGGAATGCAGTGTAACAAAGCATCTGTGAGGTGTAAGGTAAAAATATACATGTGACTGAGGCACACATGAGGGCATGTACATGTAAGCCCAGTAGCATCCTGTGCAGAGATTTGAATTTGCACAGGGCTTGCTCTTCTGGAGACAGACATTCCAGATTCAGAGTGAAAAGACCATTTATGTTGCATGTATTGTTTGAAACTTTCCATCCCTACTTTGATCATCCTTTGATATTTGAAGCTATTTCTATTTTCTCCTCAAGCAGGTTCTCCTCTCCTTGCTCACAAAGCTGCTGCAGCTTCATGCACATCACAGGACTGGATATCACTCTAGAGGTTTCTTTCCCAGGGTTTGTACACCTCCTTTGATGTTAGCTTTTCACTATTCTCTTTTCTGTGCTGCTTTAGTTTTGCAGATTTCATTAGTTTCTATCACTTCAATCATATTCCTTAATTTTAAAAAAAATCCTTTAACCTCAAATAGTTTTCTACCCTTCTAAAACTCATGCTTTTTTTCAGAGAAACACATTTTAACTTGATGCTTAAAAAAAACTAACCATAGTTATTTTAAAAATCTATCTAATAGCTACAACATCTGAGGCAATCACAATATGTCTCTATTATTTAGTGTTAGACCATGACCCAGTGTTTCATACAGACTGTAAGAATGGCCTGAAACATTGGTTAGCCCCTCACACAGTGAGGCATCTGTCTTAGGGTTTAGTGCCTATATAAGTTACTTTTATGTTTCTTACAATAAAATACATGAAAAAAACAGATTAGGGAAAAACAGTCAATTCTGGCTTACACTTTCAATAGGAATGGACCATGTGTGGTCAGGTGGCCTAGCCGCTGGAGCCCTGAGAATGCCTGGAATTCAGAAAACACACTGATCACATTTATGTACATGGAGAAGCCAGAAAGAACAGGAATGAAACAGGCTGTAAACCACAAAGCACAACCCATTGACATCCTTCATCAAAGCTCCAGCTCCCAGACAGCACCACTATCTGTGATTAGGTGTTTAAACACACAGTCAGTAGGGGGATTTCACACTCAGACCACAAGAGTGTGTCCTTCTTACATGAAAAAGAGAACTTGGAGCTAGAAATTAACTAAGACATTCCAATCTGCAATTCTTGCTCTATTGAATGCCAGAATCTTCATACAGCAGAACGGTTTTCAATTCAGTTACATGCATAATATTTTATACTGACTTTTCATGATGGCTCAGTCATTTCATCTTCATTTTATTATTTCTTTTTTTATTAATTTATAAAAGTTTCCACTTCTGCCCCTCCTGCCAATACCCTCCCACTCCCCCCCACTCCCTCTCCTCCTCCCTCTCCAGCCCTAAGAGGAGTCAGGGTTTCCTGCCCTGTGGGAAGTTCAAGTTCCTCCCCCCTCCCTCCAGGTCTAGGAAGGTGAGCATCCAAACAGCCTAGGATCCCAAAAATCCAGTACATGCAGAGGAAACAAGTCCCAGTGCCATTATCAAAGACTTCTCAGACAGTCCCCGTGCCAGTCACATTCAGAGAGTCTGGCCACATTCAGAGAATCGAGTTTGATCACGTGCTCGTTCAGTCCCAGTCCAGATGATCTTGGTGAACACTCATTAAATCAGTCCGCTTGTATCAGTGGGTGAACACACTCCTCACGGTCCTGCCTTCCTTGTTCATGTTATTTATGATATTTAAGATATTCATCAGTGTGGCTATGGGGAAGGCCAGTTCAGGCACCCTCTCCTCTGCTGTCCAGGGAACAATCTGGAGCTCTTTCCTTGGACCTGGAAACCCCTCTATATCGGCGAATCAATCCCACACCAGTTATGTTTTAAGGGGTTATTTATTTTGGGGGGTAAAACTTACATACACCATAAACCGTCAGGAAGGGAGCCTAGTCGCAGGAGCAAGGAGCAGGAGCCAGGAGCAAGCACCAGAACCAAGAGCCGGAACCAAGAGGGCCTGATCTGGATATGCTTCTCTTTTTAAAAGAGAAATATACCACGCCCCAGTGGGCTGGTATTTCAGCAGCTATTGGCTGACGAAGCTGAAGTCACTCCACGCTGCACTGTGGGCTCGTATTTCAGCGACTATTGGTTGAGGCAGCGGACGTTACTCCCACAACACCTCTAGAATCAAGTCACTTGTAAACCCTAAAATGGCTCCCTTAGTTAAGATATATACTTCCCTGCTCCCTTATCCATTCTTCCTCCCTCCCCCCATCCCAATCCCCCAAGCTTCCTCCCCTACTTCCTTTTCTCTAACCCTCTCCCCTTCCATCCACCCCCCCCCCCCCCCGCGTGCACCCAAGGTTTCCTGGCATTCTTGTCTACTTCCAATATCCAGAAGGATAACTACATAATTTTCTTCAGATTCACCTTCTTATTTATCTTCTCTAGGATCACGAATAATAGGCTCAAAGACCTTTAATTATGGCTAGAATCCATTTATGAGTGAGTATATGCCATATTCCTCTTTTTGTGTCTGGGTTACCTCACACAGTAAAGCGCTTTCTACTTCCATCTATTTGCATGCAAAATTCAAGATGTCATTGTTTTTTACCGCTGAGTAAAACTCTAATGTATATATGTTCCACACCTTCTTTAGCCATTCTTCTATTGAGGGGCACCTAGGTTGTTTCCAGGTTCTGGCTATCACAAATAGTGCTGCTATGAACATACTTGAACAAATGCTTTTGTGGTATGATAGGGCATCTCTTGGGTATATTCCCAAGAGTGGAATTGCTGGGTCCTGAGGGAGGTTGACTCCCAGTTTCCTGAGAAACTGCCACACTGATTTCCACAGTGGCTGCACAAGTTTGCATTCCCACCAACAATGAATGAGTGTTCCCCTCATTCCACATCCTCTCCAGCATAGGCTATCATTGGTGTTTTTGAGTTTAGCTAAGCTAACCGGTATAAGATGGTATCTCATAGTTGTTTTGATTTGCATTTCCCTGATTGCTAAGAATGTTGAGCATGACCTTAAGTGTATTTTGGCCATTCGAAGTTCTTCTGTTGACAATTCTCTGTTCAGATCAGTACCCCATTTTTTTAATTGGGTTAATAAGAGTTTTAGTGTCTAGTTTCTTGAGTTCTTTGTATAGTTTAGAGATCAGACCTTTGTCTGATGAGGGGTTGGTGAAGATCTTCTCTCAGTTCGAAGGTAGCCTTTTTGTCTTACTGACAGTGTCCTTTGCTTTACAGAAGCTTCTCAGTATCAGGAGGTCCCATTTATTCATTGATTCTCTTATTGTCTGTGCTACTGGGTTACTACATAGGAAATGGTCTCCTATGTCGATGTCTTGTATACTACTTCCCACTTTCTCTTCTATCTGGGTCAAAGTGGTCAGATTAATGTTGAGGTCTTTAATCCATTTGGACTTGATTTTTGTTCATGGTGATAGATATGGATCTACTTTCATTCTTTTACAGGTTGACATCCAGTTATGCCAGCACCATTTGTTAAAGATGCTTTCCTTCTTCCATTGCATACCTTTAGCTCCCTTGTCGAAAATCAAGTGTTCATAGGTTTGTGGGTTAATATCTGGGTCTTCTATTCGATTCCATAGGTCGACTTCTCTGTTGTTATGCCAATACCAAGCTGTTTTCAATACTGTCACTCTGTAATAGAGATTGAAGTCAGGGATGGTTTTACCTCCAGAAGTTCCTTTATTATACAAGATTCTTTTGGCTATCCTAGGTTTTTTGTTTATTCATATAAAGTTGATTATTGTTCTCTCAAGGTCTGTGAAGAAGTTTGATTGGATTTTGATGGGAATTGAATTGAATCTATAGATTGCTTTTGATAGAATTGCCATTTTTACTATGTTGATTCTCCCAATCCAAGAGCAGGGGAGATCTTTCCATTTTCTGGTATCCTCTTCAATTTCTTTCTTCAAAGACTTAAAGTTCTTATCAAATAGGTCTTTCACTTCCTTGGTTAGAGTAATCCCAAGATATTTTATGCTATTTGTGGTTATCGTGAAAGGTGCACTTTCTCTGATTTCCCTCCCTGCTTCTTTATCCTTTGTGTATAGGAGGGCAACTGATTTTTTGGAGTTGATTTTGTATCTTGCCACATTACTAAAGGTGTTTATCAGCTGTAGGAGTTCTTTGGTAGAGTTTTTGGGGTCGCTTATATACACTATTATATCATCTGCAAATAACGAGAGTTTAACTTCTTCCTTTCCAATTCGAATCCCCTTGATCCCTTTATGTTGTCTTATTGCTATCGCTAGAACTTTAAGCACTATATTGAAGAGGTATGGGGAGAGTGGACAGCCTTGTCTTGTTCCTGATTTCAATGGAATGGCTTTGAGTTTCTCTCCATCCAGTTTGATGTTAGCTGTCAACTTGCTGTAAATAGCTTTTTTTATATTTAGTTATGATCCTTGTATCCCCAATCTATTCAACACCTTTATCATAAAGGGATGTTGAATTTTGGCAAATGCTTTTTCAGCATCCAATGAAATGATTATATGGCTTTTTTCTTTCAGTTTATTTATATGATGGATTACATTGATAGATTTGCATATGTTGAACCAGCCATGCATCTCTGGGATGAAGCCTACTTGATCATAATGGATAATTTTTCTAATGTGTTCTTGGATTTGGTTTGCCAGTATTTTATTGAGAATTTTCGCGTCGATGTTCATGAGTGAGATTGGCCTGTAATTCTCTTTCTTGGTTGTGTCTTTATGTGGTTTTGGTATCAGGGTAACTGTAGCTTCTTAAAAAGAATTTGTTAATGACTCTCCTGTTTCTATATTGTGAAATACATTAAGGAGTATAGGTA
Source organism: Myodes glareolus (assembly GCF_982192425.1). Taxonomy (NCBI): domain Eukaryota; kingdom Metazoa; phylum Chordata; class Mammalia; order Rodentia; family Cricetidae; genus Myodes; species Myodes glareolus. The sequence goes on from NC_142049.1 coordinate 51,659,711, forward strand.
TTAGCACTTCTTGGAAGTTTTGGTAGAATTCTGCATTGAAACCATCTGGTCCTGGGCTTTTTTTGGATGGGAAGTTTTTGATAACAGCTTCTAATTCTTCGCAACTAACAGGTCTATTTAGATTGTTCACCTGTTCTTGATTTAACTTTGGTAAATGGTACATATCTAAAAACCAGTCCATTTCTTGTACATTTTCCAACTGTGGCATATAAACTTTCGTAGTAAGATCTAATGATTCTCTGAATTTCCTCTGTGTCTGTGGTTATGTCCCTCTTTTTGTTTCTGATCTTATTTAGTGTTCTATCTCTGCCGTTTATTAGTTTGGCTAGGGGTTTGTCAATCTTGTTGATTTTCTCCAAGAAGCAACTTTTTGTTTCGTTGATTCTTTGGATTGTTTTCTGTGTTTCTATTTTGTTGATTTCAGAACTCAGTTTGATTATTTCCAGTCTTCTACTCCTCCTGAGTGAGTATGCTCCTTTTTCTTCTAGAGCATTCAGATGTGCTGTTAACTCTCCAATGTGTGTTTTCTCCATTTTCTTTAATTGGGCACTTAGTACTATGAACTTTCCTCTTAGCACTGCTTTCATTGTGTCCCATAGGTTTGAGTATGTTGTGTCTTTATTTTCGTTAAATTCAAGGAACACTTTAATTTCTTTATTTATTTCTTCCTTGACCCAGGGGTGACTCAGTAGTTGACTGTTCAGCTTACATGAGTTTGTAGGCTTTCTGGGGTTAGAATTGTTATTGAATTCTAACTTTATTCCATGGTGATTTGACAAGACACAGGTGGTTACTGATATTTTTTTGTATCTGTGGAAGTTTGCTTTGTTCCTGAGTATGTGTTTAATTTTCGAGAAGGTTTCATGAGCTGCCGAGAAGAAGGTATATTCTTTCTTATTTGGGTGGAGTGTTCTATAGATATCTGTTAGGTCCATTTGATTCATTACCTCTATTAATTCTCTTATTTCTCTGTTGGGTTTCTGTCTGATTGACCTTTCCATTGGTGAGAGAGGTATGTTGAAGTCTCTTACTATTAGTGTGTGTGGTTTGATGACTGCCTTGAGTTTTAAAAGGTTTTCTTTTACATAAGTGAGTGCTTTTATATTAGGGGCATAGATATTCAGAATTGAGACTTCCTCCTGATGAATTGTTCCTGTTATGAGTATAAAATGTCCATCTCCATCTCTTCTGATTAATTTTAGTTTGAAGTCAATTTTGTTGGAAATTAGAATGGCAACACCCACTTGTTTCTTAGGTCCGTTTGCTTGGAAAACCTTTTCCAAACCCTTTACTCTAAGTAGATGTCTGTCTTTGTGTGTTAGATGTGTTTCTTGTAAACAGCAGAATGTTGGATCCTGCTTTCGTATCCATTCTCTTAGTCTATGCCTTTTTATAGGTGACTTGATTCCATTAATATTAAGTGATATTAATGACCATTGTTTGTTAATTCAGGTTATTATTATTATTTTTTTGTGTAGTAGACTTTGTATGTTTCCCTTCTTTGAGTTGTGGTGGTGAAGGGTCACTAGATGTCTGAGTTATTGTAGGCAGTGCTGGCAATGTTGGATTCCTTGGGTTGCGATTTTTCTTCTATTACTTTCTGTAAGACTGGATTTGTGGCTATGAATTTTTTAAATTTGTTTCTATCCTGGAATATTTTGCTTTCTCCATTGATAGTGAACGATAGCTTGGCTGGGTATTGTAGTCTGGGTTTGTATCCATGGTTCTTAGTTTCTGCAGTACCTCTATCCAGGACTTTCTGGCTTTCATGGTTTCCATAGAGAAGTCTGGTGTAAGTCTGATAGGTTTACCTTTATAAGTTACTTGACCTTTTTCCTTTGCAGCTCTTAATATTCTTTCTTTAATCTGTATGTTTTGTGTTTTGATTATTATATGGCAAGGGGATTTTTTTTTTATCAAGTCTATTCAGTGTTCTGTATGCTTCTTGAATCTTCATAGGAATATCGTTCTTGAGGTTGAGAAAGTTTTCTTCTATAATTTTGTTGAATATATTTTCTAGGCCTTTGATCTGCAATTCTTCTCTTTCTTCAATCCCTATTATTCTTCGATTTGGTTTTTTTTTATTGTGTCCCAGATTTCTTGAATGTTTTGTGATGAGAATTTGTTGGATTTGCCATTTGTTTTGATCAGAGCGTTTATTTTCTCTATGGTGTCTTCAGAATCTGAGATTCGTTCTTCTATCTTTTGTATTCTATTGGTTATGCTTGATTCTGTAGTCTCTGTTCATTTACCTAGATTTTCCATATCCAGCCAGGCCTCGGTTTGTGTTTTCTTCATTGCTTCCATTTCAGTTTTAAATTCTTGAACTGTTTCCATTACCTGTTTGATTGTTTCTTCTTGGTTTCCCAATGTATCATTCACGGATTTACTAATTTCTTCAAACTTTTTGTTATACTTCTCATCCAATTCTTTAAGGGAGTTTTTCATATCCTGTTTAAGGGACTCTATTGCTTTCATAATGGCACTTTTTTCCACTTCTTCTGGATTAAGGTGTTCAAGTCCTTCTATTGTAGGGTCGTTGGGATCTGGTGTTTTCATGTTGTTTTTCAGATTGTTGGAGGAGTTCTTGCCTTGGCGTCTTCCCATCTCTTCCTTCAAACGCTCTCTATTGGATCTTCTGATATCGGGTTAGGTTCCCTTGTTGAGCAGGGACTTCACTGACAGAAGGCCTACCTTTCCTCAGGCAGGCTATTGAAACACAGTAACTGCCTTCTGCTGGGTTGCGCTTACAGCCCAGGCCCAGCATGCAAGGCATCTGAGCTGGGGAAATTTTATGGCCCCAGGGGGAAGGGAGGAATAGAGGAAGGTGTACCTGGATGAAAGCTGGGATGGGAGGCAGGAGAGCTTAGCAGGGTGGATTCACCACTGCAGGGTGACCAGGGAGTCAAGGGGGTTGGGGAAAGTCTGAATTCCTCCTTGCCGGTCTTCTGCCATGGGCCAGGAGCAAACTCTCCCCTCTGATGGATGTCCACCAGAGGCTCAGTGCCCCTTGCTGGCCAGGAATGTCGCTGATCTGACACAGGGCCCACCTGTCCTCAGGCAGGCTATTGAAACACAGGAACTGCCTCCTGCTGGGTTGCGCTTACCACCCAGGCCCAGTGGACAAGGCAGCTGAGCTGGGGAAATTTTATGGCCCCAGGGGGAAGGGAGGAATAGAGGAAGGTGTACCTGGATGAAAGCTGGGATGGGAGGCGGGAGAGCTTAGCAGGGTGGAGTCACCCCTGCAGGGTGACCAGGGAGTCAAGGGGGTCGGGGAATGTCTGAACTCCTCCTTGCCAGACTTCTGCCATGGGCCAGGAGCAAACTCACCACTCCTAAGGATGTCCGCCAGAGGCTCAGTGATCCTTGCTGGCCAGGAACGTCGCTGCTCTGACATAGGGCCCACCTGTCCTGATTATTTCTTTAGAACTAAAATAATTTTGTGGTGCTGTCTGAAAATAGTACTAATAGTGGAAAAGAAAAAAGAACTTGCAATTTGTTATTAGCGCATGACTTATTTGTCTTGTCATAATTCCGTATTTTTATAGTCCAAATAATGCAAGAGACAAGTCCCAAATAAGGAATTTCTCTCTCTCTCTCTCTCTCTCTCTCTCTCTCTCTCTCTCTCTCTCTCTCTCTCTCTCTCAGAAGGGACCCTTTGCCATCATAGGAGCAGCAATTTTTGTCAAATCTTAAGGTTTAGTACTAAGTAGTGACAGGGTGCTAGGATTTATTATTGTTGTCTTTGGCCTAAATTTTCTCACAGTGAAGAGCTGTCATGGTTTGAGAGGTGAGGAAATATGTTTCTTTCAGGATACATTTTGATAGAATGCAGATCTTCACCACTTTGATCCTGATAATTCTGAAAACAATGCAGAAAATAAAGAACCACTCAAAGCCTTGTTCATAAAACAATGCCATGAGTGCCAGTGCATAGAGCATAGATTAATGCTCATTTAACTTTGATATGTAAGACTAGAAAGAGTTGCTTTAAGTTTGATATTGAGCAATTGATTATATTGCTTACTGTAATTTAATTCCTGGACTATATTCTTTCATGTGCCAAATATAATCAAAATTCTGATCCCACTCACGTACATAAAAGTAGCTATACAGTAACAGGGAAAACAGAAATAATAGGGAAAACATAAGATGCCAATTTTGTCAGTTTCATTATCTTTGTTCAGAAAATCCACAGTTTTGCCAAAAATGCCTTGACTATATTCTAAGTGCAACCAAGAGTTGTAAATACAAAAGTAAGCAGGCTATAAACATTGCTTTCAACTCAGAAGCTTGATGCTGAATGCTATGGAAACAGACAAGAAATGACATTTGTCCTGATCTTTGATGAATATTCACATAAACAAAAGAATAGTATAAAAAATGGGATTATTTTTCTGAACTACTTAGATAAATTGGCACCTTCTATTGAAAATTCTCCCTATACATCTACCTAATCACATTTCTGAACTGCCTATTCATCAATAAAGGCAAAAATAAAACGGTACCATCTATAGCACATCCCTTCACATGAACACTGAATCCGTGCAGTTTTCTACACTCAAATCATCACTCTTTAGTCTTTCCATAGGACATTTTCAGCAGTATGCAAGATCTTTCGTGTGTATATTTTTTTAAGGAGAATTTGAGTCCTGCTTTGATACAACTTGCAGTCCATAATGTGGATCTCCTGTAGAACAAACTGTATAAAACTTGTTCTAACATCTGAGATTTTATTAGTTACAGAGCTGTTTCACTTTTTTTCTTAGCAGTAAAAATGAATCTCACTCATTTTCTTCAGAGGACACAGTCCAGGGCCTAGTATCCATGTAAGGCAGCTCCCAAGCATCAATTTCAGGAAATAGAATTCAGTTCTGTCTCCTCTGCCTACCTAAGTTCTGCCCTATCAACTAGGCCAAGGCAGTTTCTTTATTCATTATCCAACGAAAGCAACACATGAACAGGAGAACCTCCTATACCATTTCCACTTTTCTGTTTAAACAAAAAGGAAAGCTTTAACTTTAACAAGGTAGAATTACATATAGCAAAACAGGTATCAAATAAGAATTACAGTTATAATACTTATATTTACTTTATCTTTTATTATAACTAAAGAAAACTATAAATATAAATTCTTCAACTCCATCAAAGACATTTATCCAACACTGTGACCCATTTCCAGGTTGTTTATGTCTAAATCTATCCTACTGTGAATCTGTAATTCTTTACTGTCCAGGAACACTTTTTAAAATGCTAAGGGCTTCTTAAAAACTTTCAATGCAACCTTTTTAAGGATAATATGGTACCACCTGTTTGCCTGCCCAGTCTAAAAATTAAGCTGCACTGTAATTATGATAAATAAGATAGTTCTACCCCCTGCTCTGCACAGTTTAGCATGTTGGAGCCAATTGCACCTCTGAGCCATGCACAGTGCCCCAATTCCAAGAACACAGCCAGTCCAAGTTAACATCAAGCAAGCTGCAGCAATCTTCTCACAAACCCAATCCAAATGCTCTGTCTCCCACAAGAGACAGAGATCATGCTAGCAACATAGCCCAGAAAGCAGATATTAATAACCTTTGTTATTTGCAGATGATATGATAGTGTACATAAGTGACCCCCAAAACTCTACCAAAGAACTCCTACAGCTGATAAACACCTTCAGTAATGTGGTAGGATACAAGATCAACTAAAAAAATCAATAACCCTCATATACACAAAGAATAAAAAAGTAGAGAGGGAAATCAGAGAAATAGCACCTTTCATGATAGCCACAAATAGAATAAAGTATTTTGGGGTAATACTAAACAAGGAGGTGAACAATCTATTTGACAAGAACTTTAAGTCTTTGAAGAAAGAAATTGAAGAGGATACCAGAAAATGAAAGGATCTCCAATTATCGTAGATTGGTAGTATTAATGTAGTAAAAATGGCAGTTCTACCAAAGGCAATCTATAGATTCAATGTAATCCCCATCAAAATCCCAACAAAATTCTTCACAGACCTTGAGAGAACAATAATCAGCTTTATATGGAAAACCAAAAAATCCAGGATAGCCAAAACAATCCTATACAATAAAAGTACTTCTGGAGGCATTACCATCCCTGATTTCAATTTCTATTACATAGTTACAGTAATGAAAACAGCATGGTATTGGCATAATAACAGAGATGTTTACCAATGGAATCAAATCAAAAACCTGAATATTAATCTACAAACCTATAAACACCTGATTTTTGATAAAGGAGCTAAAATTATACAATGGAAGAAAGAAAGCATCTTTAACATATGGTGTTGGCATAACTGGATGTCAACCTGTAGAGCAATGAAAATAGATCTATATCTATCACCATGCACAAAACTCAAGTCCAAATGGATTAAGGACCTCAATATAAATCTGTCCACACTGAACCTGATAGAACAGTGCCACAGACTAGTTCAGGGGAGCCACTCAGACCGTGGGAGAAGCAGGGTCTTGGTAATCAGGAAGGCACAAGTTTGGCAAATGACAGACAGACACAACACACAAGAGAGTGGTTGGAATCTGCTGAGATTTTACTGAATTCATGTTTTCATTATATAGTATTCAAACAAAGAACAAATCAGAAGGTCATATGTCATTGGTTGGCACAGTATGAAAGCTGCTTTTAGTCACATCAGCAATATTATAAGAAAAGCATATTATCAGGGTCAGGTGTTAGACATAAAGCATCCTTAAAAGAGGAAATCTTGTCATTGGGAAGGTGAACCTCAGAAAAGTGGTCTTATGAATAGAAAATTTCTGTCTCATTACTGCTATCACAGCCTTTCCTCTTTCTAACCCTTTCTTTTTCTCATCTAGTGACCAAATATGCCCAATCAGCTCTCTACACCTGTTGAAATATACCTTTTAGTATCTTCTAATGCAGCAGACAACATGGGGGTTGGGATCTACAAGCCTATTCATAAAGTTCAGAATATAATATAACAGCCTTTGTCCATCAACATTAACCCATCTGTTCCCTTGTTCATCATACACCTCGTGTATGACAAACGTTCTTCTGTAGTCTTATACATTCCCATACTGTGCTTTCCTATCCCAGAGTTGTTCCTGAAGAGATAATCCTTGTCTTGTATATATAAAGACTATCATTATTATAAAAGAGATTGTGAAAAGCCCATATCCTGCATAGCCAGCTAATCGAGAAACCCGTCTATGCCCCAAGGGCAGCTAGTACCGGGCCGTCTGCCACTGACCTCCAGGGAGCCTGGTCCCATAGGACACGTAGCTCTTGTCTGGCATAATGACGTATGTCATGTCACACAGACGACACTGGAGTTAGTGTGGCAGAACAGAAAGCAGGAAGAAAATACCAATCTATTTTTCTCCTGGAATTCTATGATAACTTCTTTATTAAATCAAAATCAGAGATATCATATTTTCATCTATATGGAAAAAGTTGTTGATATCTAGTTTCTGGCACTATGTCACTTTACTTTTTCATGGTTTGGTTAGAATATTTCAGTGTAATATCTTTTGGTGCCTACCTCAGATTGCCTCCATGACTATGTTAATTTAGCATACTCAGATAAATATTAGATGAACTCTTTATGTATTAGAGATATATCATTGGTGTTTCTCATTAATCGGCTGATGATTTACGACAACAATTATAGAGGCAGTCAACTTCAGCTGAATGTGGTATGTACTAAACTGATGTTATTCATGTATTCTAAACAAAATTCAATTTAAAAATGAAAGTGTCCATAGTGAAAAAAGATAATTTTGAATTATTTAAAGGAATAAGAATACTTCTGAATGAATTAAGCACTTGGGGGATGTGAAAACACACTAAGGAAAAGTCAAGAAAAAAATGGAATGTTCCTGAGTCACTGTGGTACATATTAAGTGTGCTCTCCACTCACAAAACTACCAATAACACAAATTTAAAAATTCCTAAGATCAGGGAGACATTGGGTCCCACCGATGCCTGTGTTCTAAGGTCTGGTCTTGTGGATATAGTATTTCAATGAGTAAAGGGACATGAAAGGAGTGATTACCTAAAATTCAAAAAAAAAATCTTGTTTTATGTAATGTTCTCAAGTTAAACATGCCTATTCACAACAATGAGAGATTTTACTGACTGACTGAGAGAAGAAGGGTGAATAAAAATATTGTCTGAGAGACACAAGGTTCTGACTCTGAGATAAATGCAGGCCTTCACGAACCAAAACCTGGGGACACTTGGCATCTGGAAGTACAAGGAAACATATTATCTTCCAGAGCATGCAGGAATGGACAGTGCCTTAAGACATGGAGTTTTCAGAGTAGTGGGACTCCAGCCAGACTGTCAAAGCTGCCAGTTTGTAAACTTGAGTGGGTTTCAACCAAAATTTCATGGAAAATTTTTACCAAGGCAACAAGAAACCAATACCTTGTGAAAGTGGTTAAACTCTTTTGTACTGAGGCTCTGAGGTGAGGAAACGTGAATAGCACTAGAAACCTTAAATTTCTAAACCAGCACAAGACACTCTACCCTTCTAAAAAAAACGTAAGGGGAAGGCAGTGCCATAGTTCTGAAAGCTGCAATTAGTGACTAAAAGTTTCTAATCATTTCAATCTAAGTTTTGCTGTTTTGTTTGACACACACTCTAGGGAGGAAATACATATGTATTTCCCTCCCTATGAGATTATTGCGCCTAGTTAAGCTGATCAGATATGATGAAATAGACACTTAATGGATTATTGCCGAGACAATGCACTCAGCTAAGAAGAGCATAAAAATATCTACCATGCATTCTTGTTTCATAAGGAGCTGGAACTGTATCAACATGCTCATGTGTGGGATGAAGAAAGGGAGAGAAGGTAGGAGACATAGGGGTTCAGAGACGAGGAGAGAAATCTAGAAGTATTCATAAGAAGCCTCTCTACCATCAGATTGGTTTGGAGGTCATTGTGTCTATGTGTTGCTTTTATTGGTTAATGAAAAAAGAAACTGCTTTGGCCTGTTGACAGGGCAGAACTTAGGTAGGTGGAGAAAACTGGACTGTGTGCTTGGAGAAGGAAAGCAGGGAGAGATGCTATGGAGCCGCCGCCAGAGTCAGACATACTTTGCCGGTAAACCACTGTCACGTGATGATACACAGATTAACTGAGATGGGATAAATTAAGATGTAAGAGTTAGCCAATAAGAAGCTAGAGTTAATGGGCCAAGCAGTGATTTAATTAATACAGTTTTTGTGTGATTATTTCGGGTCTAAGCTAGCTGGGTAGCCAGGAACTAACAAGCAGCCCTTCTGCTACATTAGATTTTATTTATGTGATGTCATTGGATTGAGAAATCCCATTATGGAGACAAATATTTGTTTTTTGTCTCTACCTCTATTTTAAACTAGCTTTTTAAAAAGACAAATGTCAAGTTATTTAAAAAATCAATTTCAATATTTTCCAAATGCCTCCAAAGATATAGTTTTGGCTCAGCATTCAGATTATCACCTAAAATGCTACTGCTTTATTTCTTTTAGTGTATAATTTGCCCAACACAAAGGTTGCTTTCAGGATCAGTGATAGCAAACACTAATTTTCAGAATTAAAATGGTTGCCTTTCATAGCTTTTCAGTTAGACTGTAATGATTTACCTTACAAATGTAATTATAAATATAATAACACTTTAGTATGCAAATTATTATGATAGACCTTGATTTTGAATAACTAAACGTTTTTCAAATTCACATGTTTCAAAATAAATGTCTAGCATCTTATTCTTATTCCTGATGAATAATATATTTAGGTAAGGATAGTTTAATAAGAACCACTTTAAAATCCAAATGTTTTAGCAACCACAATTAAAAACAACTATGCTTTGTAGAGTGGGCAAGCTGTGAATGGTAAAATTCCTTTAGAACTTTCTGCTGAACAAACAATTATGGTTTTGCATATCCACAAAGAAAAGAGTTATAAAACTCTAACACATAAGGAGATGAAACCATCTGTTCCTGAGAATCTTGGGGACTTTGTACTTACGAAAAAAGAGGAGACACATTTCTTTAGTCTCTGTGGATAACTTAATAACATAAACAGGGACGACAGTTCCCCCACCCTCTTTAACCCATGTGTACTAAGAATCTATTATTTTTCCAGGAAATATCACATAAATAGAACATCTAATTACCATTTATCTACTTTCAATTAGTGTTCATAGTCCAGTATACAAGACAGATGTTAAAATTAGTCATTGCTAACACATTAAAATTGTTATACTGCAACTAGGTGGTGGTGGTGGAAATCAACTTTAATCCAAGCACTTGGGAGATGGAGCAGGCAGATAGATCTCTGTGAGTTTGAGGCAAACCTCATCTACAAAGCAAGTTCCAGAGTGGTCAAGGCTACACAGAAAAAGCCTTTCTCAAAAAATAAAACAAAAGACAAAACAAAACAAAGTAAAATAAAAAAAAAGAGCAAAAAGGATGTTATACTACATGGGTAAGAAAAAAGAATAGGTCAAAATGAGATGTTAGAAACCACCTTCAGCAGAGAGAACATGGAAAAAGATTCCAAGAAAGGAAATGAGGTTTATGAACATGTGAAGACTTAGACCAAAGCCAGAAGTGACAGGAAAGGCTCTGATTTCACAGTGTGTGCCAGTTTTCCTTGTACAAATTATCTCATTTAATCAGGTTTCTGGTTTGAATATGGGTGTTTTGATCATAATTATTTTATACATAAGGTAATGAGACATAGAAATTGAGAAATTTGCCCAAAAGCCTGTGGTTAGAAGGGGTGGCTGAATTTTGACAGTGCCAGAGCCTGGCTCCAGAGCATCTGACCACTACTGCAAATGAGAAGGGAAGGGCATCCCTGGCAGAGGTGATGTGCACGAGGCAAAGGCCTGAAATGTGATATTGGGAAGAACATCTGAGCATGGTGGGTCAGAGCCTGTGACAGGAGTTGTAGAACAAAGGCTTTCAGGAAGCACCAGGATCCAGAAAACAGGGCACTCTTTGTGTAGAAGATAAAATGGGGAAATGAGACCACAGTTTTTGCTAGGAAGAGAGGGAAACCACAATTAAAAAAAAAATAAAGGAAAGGAAAGCAATGCTGGCATTCTGAGCAAAAGGAAAGCATTAGAAAAATGCAGTGAGCTGTCAGAGTACTTGCTGGCTTTGTGGAGTGATTAGATTTGTTAGAGAACTCTAGAATGGAACAGGGATTTGTATCTGGATGACCTTTTTCAACAGCAGAAATAGAAAAGTTGCTGGGTGGTGGTGGTGCACACATTTAATCCCAGTCTTGGGAGGCAGAGGAAGCTGAATCTCTCTGAGTTCAAGGACAACCTGGTCTACAGAGTGAGTTCCAGGACAGGCCCCAAAGCTACAGAGGAAACCCTGACTTTAAAAACCAAAAAAAGAAGAAGAAAAAGAAAGAAAAGGAAAGGAAAGAAAAGAAAAGAAAAGAAAAGAAAAGAGAAAAAGGAATACTCAAGCATTTTTACACTTGTTGGGAGTAATCTTTGGATTTCTCTGTAGCTATAAAGTCAATGAAAAAATATTTACTATTATCAGAAATACACAAAGGGAGAAAAGACGCTTTCCTTCAACTGTTGAGGAATCACAGAACAGTAGGATCCCTTCTGTAGGCAAGAAATGTCCTTCCGTACCCCAAATCTGTGATGTTAGACATTTGTCTCCATCCCATACCTCTGTGCAATCACAGATTCTGCCTTCATCACCAACTCAGTGAAGTCACAGACATCAGCATGCAGCCCCCCCATCTCTGTGAAGTCATAGACATCTGCTTTCATCTCCGCGAAGTCACAATTATTTGTTTCTATTCCCCAGTCTCCATGAACTCACAGATAACTGCCTTCATAACCATTTTGGTGAAGACATAGACCTCTGCTGCTACTATCCCCCATCAGTGTGAAGTCATAGGCCTCTGTGTCATCTCCCATCGGGTGGAGTCATTGACACTGAAATTCCCCTTCTCTGTGGAGTCACAGACTTTTGCCTTCATCCTCCATCTCTGTTTCTGTTTAATTTTCACCTTAGAGTTAAAATGCAGTAAACTGCTTTTCTGTGAGACACTCAGTTTTGTAGACATTATCTCATCAACAGATGTTTCAGTAGGTGAAATAGTCCAGGGAACAATTTATTCCTATCTTTAAAGGGTAAGGAGGTTAAATGATTCATTTATGGAACTGAAAGTAGAGGTTCAGCAGCCACAACAGACTCTGTGTACAAGAGCATCCACCAAATGTCTTAGAAAGAGAGTGAGCTAAAGGCTATTGAAATTTTGTTAGCCATGAGTTTTCAGACACATCATTTACTGTAAACTAATAACATGCAGATGAAGGGCAATGAGCATAGTTTATTCCAAGTACACAGCATATACAGAGGTTTATGGTAAGCTTTCCTCTGAGATATGATTCTTTAACAGGAAGCTGAAAATTGCTTTCAGTTTCAGGGTATTGTCCACACAGGCATGTACAGAAATATTCTATGTGTTTAGCGTGCTTTATAATAGGCATTATAAACTATAAGTTATAAGGTGAGTCTGTAAGGATGGATTAGAACAAGTCATAGTTAATGCATGACAGTTTTATAAAGCCCAGAATTGTCTGCTTTTTAAACGGATTGACTGCTGAATCCTTGATTCTGCTTCTGTAAAACAGCATACAAAAACTAAAAATTCCATTCCAAGTGAAGGAATCTTTGTGTAAAGATCACTTCATCGTTGATAAAAGACAACTTTTATGTTTTGAATACTCAAAGTATTCCCCCTTTGTTTTACCTTTCATCTTTCGTGTTGTGAAGTTATTGTTCTTTGACACAATATTCGATTTAATTTACTTTATTCATTGCTAGTCTGTACCATAAAACATGTCCCCTTGTCCCGGCAAAGAAAACGTTTTTCACCACTCTATTTAACAGAGAGTATTTTGATAAAGGTTATGCCTCTGTGAGGGATCATTTACTGATTGAAGGTAAATCGCTTTTATAAAGAGAATTATTAAAATTTTCAAAAAATGTGAGTAGTATTTCAGCAATATCTTCATAGAAAATGTCCATCATCTTAAAAGCCCATTGAAAATCCTTCTTCATGTGTTTCATAACTGATTCACTTTAGAGTATGGAAGTTTTTGTTTAACATGGGTGCAAAATAAATTTTCTTACTCATTCTCTGTTGGTTTTTCTTTTTTTCATACTTGAGTGTCTGAGGTTCCAGAATGTCGTTTTCCACATAAAATTAAAATCAAAAGTGGATTGCACTGTTTTCCAGGGGCCATGTAGCCGTGTAGCCATGACCAACAGATGTGGCAGGGCCCATGGCTCAGGAACTTTCAGCACACTGGTCCTGTGCACAGCCATGTGATCAGGTCAGCAACCCATCCTGTACTCATCTATGTGCTCAGATCACCACAGAAAAAGGATAAATAGCAAAATTCTTTTGTTTCCTTGAGAAAAAATACCAAATATACTAAAAGTTCAAAATGATGCCTTACTTTATCATTTTTGATGACATCTCCACACAGATCTTTTGAGTAGTCTCCTAGGAAAATTTAACTCTTTCATATTATTAAAACTAATTACCATTTCTTTTTTAAGGAGTAAAGGGAAGAAAACTAGACAAAAATAAACTTTTTATGCTTCCCACTGCTGACTTGACAATAGCTCACTTTAAAATGGAGTAAGTTCAAGCTGACAGAACTCACTGTATGTACTAAGCACTCTGTCTTCTTCACCTTACTCTGGTGATATTCCTCGTTATCCTTTCCGTGACAGTCACACACACACAGATGAAGCTGGATGACCCAGAATGAGATCACCTGCTCATATAATCTCTGATGAATATTTTAGGGCTTCAGTGATACCTCAAACCTCTTCTTCTTATTTTAATTTTACTGCCCAGCTCACCTCCATCTGCCAGGGATTTCCCCATTCCTAACACTAGTCTGCCATGAGTTTCAGACTAGTTTAGCATGTTTCAGTTTCAACATCTGTGCCTGAGGATGTGGTGTGGGCCAGTGATTCCAGATTCCACATAATCTGAGAAGTATATCTCATTGCCTACCGTTGGTATCCAAGGAGTTAGCTGCAGTCACCTTGATGATCGCGTTCCCCATGGCCTGGCATTCACTCTCTGTTTCTCCTTTCTGAAGATAGTTTTTTTTTCCCATACACAGTGTCCAGTCAGAGTCCAATGGCAAATGCGTCTGTGGGAGAGGAAGAAATTTTAATTAAGAAAGTTTGAACTACAATATCTTAAGGACACTTTTCAGTTCTGTTCTTACTGAAATAAAAAGACTGAGATTATTTCTGATACTTTCAGGGTGCTGTGTTCCATGAGCCATCTGCATTTTGAGTGATTGAATTTATTGATCCCAAGGGCAGTGACAATAGTTCTCAGCAAAGGAGGAAGTGTGACCCCAGCCCATGATCTTGAACCTCCAGGTCTGGGGAAGCTTGAAAGCCTGAGTTGTGCCCTGCGTGGCTCAGTGTTGCAGCTGCTCGTCAGTGTGGCGGGGCCTCTCTGTTCCTGGCATACAAGGCTCCCACGAGACAGAGGTCCAGTTCCTTTTTCTGACCTGTACACACACTCAGTCTGGTTGATTTATTCATCTATGATGCTAAAATTAGTTGTTCAAATCATGGAGGAAAAGGCTCTTACTACATGCAGGAAGGACACTATCAGTCAGAGACCCTGTGTGCATTAAGGGTTGCACACAGATGTTGTTCCTTTAATCATTCTAAGAGGACAAAAGTAAAAAACTAGCAGCCTGTTTTGGAGATGAAAAATCAAGTTCATTGAGAAATTTAGAGTAATTAAACACTAAGGCAATTAGATGCAAGTATAGCATAAAGAACACCAGGTCTCAATACTCTTTGCTTCTTCAAAAGATTTAAGTGTTTTCACCTTTGTTTAAAATAACATTTTCAGTTTGTTTTTTCCTTAACTCTTTGTTTTAGTGTACACTGACTGTACAGAGCAGTGTTTTCATTGTGGTATATACCTGCGTATGGAATGTGCCTTAGTGACACTGACTGTACAGAGCAGTCACTGTTGTACACACCTGCCTATGGAATGTGCTTCAGTGTACACTGACTATACACAGCAGTATTTCACTGTGGTACACACCTGTCTATGTGATGTGCTTTGTTCGCATTCACCCTGACTGACCCATCATTTCCACAGGCGTTTCTGTTGGCCCTTTTCCTCCTCTTCCTCTGCCTCTTCCTTCTCTTTCCAGAAATGGCCTTGTCTACTTTTATGCCTTTTAAGAAGAAATCCATATTCAATGTATGAAAGAAAATCTGGAATAGTTGTCTTCTTCTTCTTCTTCTTCTTCTTCTTCTTCTTCTTCTTCTTCTTCTTCTTCTTCTTCTTCTTCCTCTTCTTCTTCTTCTTCTTCTTCTTCTTCTTCTTCTTCTTCTTCTTCTTCTTCTTCTTCTTCTTCTTCTTCTTCTTCTTCTTCTTCTTCTTCTAGACAGGGTTTCTCTGTAGCCTTGGAGCCTGTCATGGAACTAGCTCTTGTAGGCCAGGCTGGCCTCAAACTCACAGAGATCTGCCTCCTCTGCCTCCCAAGTGCTGGGATTATAGGTGTGCTCTACCACCACCCAGCTCGGAATAGTTGTTTTTTACAAAACATGCAATATTTATACACAGGCCTTCAGAATTATTTAAACAATAAGAGAATTGAACAGTTCTTTACAAGTTATTCTAAATTAAGAAGGATATCTCCAAGAGATCATTGTCAGAAGAATGCTTTGTTAGGCTGAGTCCTTTCTCATGTCTCATGGGCAGTAAGGTGGGGACATAAAGGAGGATCATACATAAGTCCTCAGGAACTTCTTCTTGATGTGATCACATCTTCCATGCTTTACAGAAAACCCTCACAACTTTAATTTGTGTGTTAGCTGTGATTTTTTTGTTTTAATGTGAAACTTACCATTTTTAAACTATCTATGTCATAATCATTAACTTTTACTTTTCAGTAAAATGAAAATCATATTTTTCCTGTAAAGTTTCCTTAATTATTATTCTGTTGTTCAAAGCTAAGTGGGGTCTATAAAACGTATCTTGTTTCATAACAACCCTTTGTAAGTCTCTGAGAACATTGCAGCCACATAATAAAGGATATGCTGCTGTGTGGAAGTCATTATTTTCCTAGTATCAGGCTGAATCTCCCATAAGCGGCAGTCCTGAGTAACAAATGTCTCCTAACCCTATCTAAAATGAGCTGCAGTTATAATTCCTCATTCTCACCTTTAGAAATCATTTCTAGGTCTCTAGGAGACTCACACCTGCCTCATTTGAGAGGAGTCAGCTGCTTCATCCTTCCTGACAATTATTTGCACTGCCTAGCAGCAGTCAGCCCATTATCAGTGTTATTGATGCTGACCATTTTTCAATCTCAGCAGCAAAGTCACACAATGCAGGATGAGATGTAGCTTCATGCATTCCGTCTATGATGTAGTTTATGACTTCCAAATGGGGTTATAATAAGCATGTCTGTAATGTTATTTTAAGTGATTATAATTTGTCATAATTGTGAGTATCATTTACCAAGCCCATACTGTGTGTCGAATGGAGTCTTTATCACATTAGCAAACTGATGATCTTCATAAGTCGTGAAGTTACATTGGTGTCAGTTTCAAGTCAACCAAGGACAAATGGAAGCATGGGACAATGAGCTGAGCTGCACACTGCTGCATTTCCCCCAGTTTGGTAACAGTCAGCTCCTGATACAGAGAGTACCTCTGCCTCAGTCCCAGGTACAAGCACCAGGAACCTCCCTTTGAGCTGTTAGCTAAGAATGTCAAAGAGACTCATAAAACAGCCTATTGCTACAGCTCTTTGCTGCCTCCCAGAACTTCACAGTAAGACCCTATCACTGAAGATGTCACACACTCTGGACACAAAACACAGAGGAACTGAACCTGAGCTGACAGGTGTCAGACTTTGACTCATGTATTTAACTACAATAGGGTTTAGAGAAGATGGTATGCAAATAAAAACGTAGAGATGAGTCCAGACTGCATCAGATGAATTTGTATACGACTCTGTTATTCACATGCTTTATTGTTTAAGAACAAGAGCGTCTACCTCTGCAATAGTTTTCAATATCAAGCCTTAAATAACAAGAGAGTACAAGAGGGTTTATTTTAGCTTACAGTTTCAGAAGGGATACAGTTGGTCATGGCAGGGAAGGAATGGTAGCAGGAATGTGAGGCTGACTGATGCTCACTAAGCAGAGAGATCAGATTTCATCCATATACAGGAAGTAAAGGGTGAGAACAGGACATGATGTCATGAGATAAAACTCAAAGTCTACCACAGTTTCTTTCATCCAGAGTTCACCTTTTAAAGGTTCCTTTTCCCCTTCCCTTTAATTAAAATAGTATAGGCCTGTATTTTATATGAGATGTTTACAGCCAGGTTCTCTGGATATGCTTAATTTCCAAGGGCAGCTGCAATCCTGTCAGACAAGCTGTAGTCACCTAACAAAGGCTCCTTCTCTTTTGAAATATGTAGCTTGCCTGGGAAGAGGTGTGGATTCCAAACTGGTGACTAAGTTGCAGGTGTGGTGGTGCTCCTGTGTCCCCCAGAAAGAGAATATTAATGAGTTTCCACCTTGGTTTTCCTGGGGAAATAAAAGGTGTTTAAATAATAAATACAAGTAGATCTTCAGGAACGAATGAAACCTGAGTTGCCCTTCTGATATTGCTGTGTGAACTGTGTCTCATTATTTCCCGCACCTCTGTACCGGTCCAGCAAGGGAAAAGTAGTTTTTATGTTGAGGCTTCGGATCACGACAAAGTAGATTTTTTTCCTCACATAATAAAACCTGATCACAGTCATCCCCACATTTCTCCCACTTCCACTCTACCTTCACTCGCCTCTGGATTCTCTCCCTTTCTGTCTATCATTAGAAAAGAACAGGATTCTAATAGATAACAACCAAGTATACCAGCAAGATAAAAAGTCATCACACTGAGTTTGAACATAGCAAACCAACAGAAGGAAAAGAGCCCCAAGAGAAAGCACAAGAATCAGAGACTAACGCATTCACACCCTCAGGAGTCCTACAGAAGTACTATATCAAAAGTCACAATAACAGAGGACCTGGTGCAGCGTTAGTCCTGTGCCTGCTGCTTCAGTCTCTGTGAGTTCATATGAGCTTTGTTCTGCTGATTTAGTTGGCCTTCTTTTCCTGATGTCTTCTCTACCCTCATGCTTTTAACATGCTGCCTTCTCTTCTGCAGCATTTTCTAAGCTCTGAGGGGTAGGAAAAGGATTTGATGGAGACATCTCATTTAGAGATGGTGTGTTCCAAGATCTATCTCTCTCTCTTTCTCTCTCTCTCTCTCTCTCTCTCTCTCTCTCTCTCTCACTCTCTCTGTTTAATATCTAGCTATGAGTCTCTGTTCCCATTTGCTGTAGATGGAAGTGTCTCTGCAGAAGGCTGAATAAGGTACTGAATTATGAGTATAACAGATTATTTACAGTTATTTTACTGTTATGTTGATTTACCCACCTATCTATTTTTTAATTTATTTTTGAAAAGTAGTATTGGTTTTACTCTTGGCTATCTAATCTCTGATTCTTGGTTGCCCAAGAACTATCAGGAATGGATTCCAATGCATTGAGTGAGCCTTAAATCAAATCAGATATTATAGCATTTTGGAGAAGTCTTCACAACAGAAAAAGGTACCCACACAAATCCCCCCCTCAAAAATGGTCTCCAAAGAATAAGTATGTCTGTGGATCTCTGTACCTTAAATGAACACTCACAAACACTCTGTAGAGTTACCCCTAATATGAATCACTTGCATTCTTGTCCAGAAGTTCACGTAACAGTTGTACTGAAACAGGAGCATAGAGATACAACTCCTACATGCTTCTGTTTGCTATGTACAAATTTAGACATATTTTTGTCTGCTTGCAGAAATATACAAAGAGGTAAAAAATAAAATTACTGTGGAAAGTTTGTTAAGATTTTTGCTCCATACAAATTGAGCTTCCTAGAGGAACCATTAGATTTACTAGCTGTTGTCCTTTTCTGGCCTTTCTCTAGCCTGGTTTAATTACATTCTTAGATGAGGCAGTAAGCATGTCAGAGTTGAACTCTCTTGTCAAATCTCACCTTGGGAAGTAATATAAATCCATTTCTCTGTCAACATCCTTTTCATTTGCCCCTAAGGTAACAGAGATAACCATTTGCTAGAACCAGACCCACTTAACATTTTAGTAGCCCATCAGTGTCCCCATGAGTAGCCATGAGAATCAATGGGGTGGAATTTTTGAGCCACTGGAAGTTTGTAAACTTAGACAATTTGGATTTTCACCTGTACTTACAGAATGATCCTGCAGGCCTTGCAAAACTCCATATTGTTATATTTTCCCACATCACTGCTTTTTCTAGCTCTCTACCATGCACACAGTAGCAGAAACCACAAAGAATCTCAGAAAGATGGAGGGGGGAGGACCTTGGACTTCCCATGGGGCAGGGAACCCTGACTGCTCTTTGGACTGGAGAGAGAGCGGGTGGAGTGGAGGGGGAGGGAAAAGAGGGGTGGGGAGGAAGTGGGAATTTTTAATAAATAAATAAATTTTTAAAAAGACAATATCAATACAGCTCTGTCCACCAGATACCTGACACAGAGGTTGATTCATTAACCCTAGAGTGTTAAGTTAGCCATGGATGTATATGCTAGTAAAATGTTTGCTTCTATAGAGCCTGAAACTAAGAAAGGTGAAACATAGTAGCTATTTGATTGTGTTTAGAAATACTTGGCAAAATGTTTGGGTACACTGGGTGTTTCTGGGAGGGTTTTTCATAGATGACAAATTCAGATGGACTCTGAATATGATCAGTACTGTCCAAAAGCTTGGCCTCAGGTGGAGCAAAAGAGAGGGAAGAGGTGTCCATTAGCTCAGGTCTTCTACCTGCTGCCATGACCAGAGATTGTCTCTTTCACCGTAGGCCTAAGGACAATGATCCATGCAGTCATGCAACAAAACTTTTGCCACTGAACCAAAATTAATCTTTCTCCATTTAATTGTTTCCTTCATGTATTTGTGAAAGCTACAAAATTTTAAGCTGTGCAGAAACCATCAAGGAAGCTTTGTTTGAGATCCACAGGCTTCATCCCACCAAGCCCTACTGAAAATTATTGCCTGCTTTAAATTCAAAGTGTCATATTTCATATGAACTAAAATAGGCTGTAAAGGGCTGATTTTTTCTTGACATAAATAATGTAATTATAAAAATACATAATTGATTCTAGCCTTGTGTGGAGTTTTAGTTCTAAGAAACTCTACAAGTACCACAACCAAAGGTTGTGTATAGTTTAGAACTTGCATTTGTCTTAGAAGCATCATCCCATAGACTTTCATTCATTTCTATTGCTACTAATACTGGATACAATGAACCTTTTTGCAAATGCTGTAAGTTTATGGATTAGAGCAAGAAAAAAGAACCTGCAAATGTTTAGAATCTCTTATTTCAAACATTTTCAATCCATAATTATCATGTTGGTGGATACAGTACTTAAGGGCACAGAAAGTGACTGTATTCCCAAATAAACTTTAAACCACATTTTTATGACTTCAGGTTTTTCTGATATAGAAGTGAGTTGCATGGATTGAAGGGTGTCTTCCCCAAATCCATGAATCTTTCACTTCAGTGAAATTGCATTGGTAAGAAGGTCTTTAGGAACCAATCAGGGTAAACTGAGATCATAAAGGTGGAGCCTTGTTCTGATAGGGCTAATATTAGGAGTTTTTCTCTTTCTCACAACTTAAAGGGAAAATTAGGAGTAAGTAATTTCATTGCAGCCAGGAAGAGGGTACTCATAATAAAAATATTTCCAGAGTCATACCATGCACTTTCCAGGACCATACCATGTGCTTTCTAGGGCCATACCATGTGGTTTCCAGAGTCATACCATGCGCTTTCCAGAGACATGCCATGTGCTTTCTAGGGCCATACCATGTGGTTTCCAGGGTCATACCATGCGCTTTCCAGAGTCATACCATGCGCTTTCCAGGACCATACCATGTACTTTCTAGGGCCATACCATATGATTTCCAGAGACATACCATGCGCTTTCCAGAGACATACCATGTGCTTTCTAGGGCCATACCATGTGGTTTCCAGGGTCATACCATGCACTTTCCAGAGTCACACCATGCGCTTTCCAGCGTTTTGTATCAACTTAATTAACTCTGTCAGGCATAGCAGTGTGAAGCTTTAGTCTATTTACTCCGGAGAAGCTGAGGTCCTGAGATAAATTAAGCATAGGAGCTCAAGACTAGCTAAGGAAACGATGTGAGGCAGGCTCAACAAATGAACAGCCGTCAATCCAAATTATTGAGTCTGTGATATGTGAGGTGTTCTTCAGGTGTAATACAGTTTCACCTTTAATAGCTACAGACAAAACATCCAACAGAAAGAGAAAACACATGGGACCTTGAGCAAAACTAAAATATCAGAAAACATAAAATGCAAATGGAGGATTGATAAACAGTAGATTGAAGTGCTAGATATTTTCCTGGGTTTCCAGTTATTATTTATCAACAAAGTATGACAGCTTTGGGCAAGTCACTTCTGCAATGTTGCCATAGTTACCACTGGTGTGATTAATTTCCCTTGTCTTTGTAGAGGGAAAGAACACTGCACAGACTGACAGGACTGAACTGATTATATATCTTTAAGTTTTTAAAATAGCTTGCTTGACTAAAGGAAGCTGTGGAAGTCACTGCAAGAGTGTACCATCCTCTGTAAACCTTCCCTGATAATTGTACCTGAAAGTGAAGTTTGGTTCCTTAATTTCTGTTGTCTTCAAACCAATATTAATAGCAAATCTAGATACATGCCATAGCATAGGTTCCTCAAGTACCATGAAAAGGGCTAAGAGACCTTCCAAAGGTCAATGAGTTTTGATCAGAAGGGAGTTTACTGATACTAAGGACTTATATTTCTCTCATTTGCATCCATTGGATACAATATATCACAATCATTAGGTTTCTTGTTCACATTCCTCTTATTCTATAATATCTGCTTGAAAAAATAAAATCATGAACATAGAAACACATTCTGGGTTGTTTTGAATTCCTAATTACTTTTCTGATAGATCTGTAAGAACTTACACACTTACTAATTACATTACTAAATGACTATTGTATCTTACAAGTTCCCACCTGTCATTTACTTGTTGAAAAAAACTGCATAACATCCACCTTTGTAAATCTAAATTTTGATGAATAGGTTACTAAACCTTTTAATATGTCTGTTGGCTCTTTATTGTCTGTAAATTTGTTGTTTTGAGATTTAAAATACACTTTACTTGTTCCTTAATGTTTTGTGTTCATTTTGTCCCTTCAAGAGCCTTCTGTGCTTCTTTCCTAATATTGTGTTTTGAAAATATAAAAACAAAAGCACTGCAAACAAAGATTCTGATGTTGTAGTAAATAGATTAGAACCTTGAGAACATATATGTAATTTTAGGTACAAGAGAGTTTCCAGTGCGTGTGGTAACTCAACATTCTATCTTTGTGGTATATTACATATAATGTAATAAATAACATTAAGTTTTACTTGACCAATATCTATTCTATAAAACACCAACAACATAATCTGCTGTGTAGTTAACCTGAATCTCTGACTGAGAGCCACAGGAAGCTGAAAAACTGTTAGAATCTATGTAATGTCTCCGAAGTCATAGGAGAGTCCTATGTCTGGCATAGGTGGCTCTATCATGCTTGGATAGGGTGGAAGGACCATAGCTGCTGCTGTGATGAGATAGGTGTGAGGATCTCTCTCTCGCTGAATTGTCAGCATAGGATTTATTCTGCTTATAAAGATGATGTCTACATGTTTCTGTTTCTATTATGGCTTTTTAAAATTTGGTTTAAATATATTCAGATTATTGTTTAGATGTCTTAAGAAACCGTGACAGCTTCCTAGTTTTTCTCTTTCCTTTTATTTATAATACGTTTTTTTCTCTTATACTGTATACTGATTACTGTTTTTACTTCCTCTACTTATCCAAGTTCCCCTCTGCCTCCCCCTCATTCAGGTCTATACACTCTTTGTCTCTGAATAGAAAAAAAAACAGGTTTCTAAGAGAAAATAATAAAATAAAATATATTAAGATAAAACAAAAGTAACGCATAGGAAGAGGACCAAACAAAGCAAAACGTAAAACAGAGAGAAAAGAGCCCAAGAATGGGCACAAGAAACAGACACAGAGATCAACTCTTTTGCACATAAGAATTTTGTACAACCACTGATCTGGAAACCATGATACATATGCAAATGACATGTAATATAAAAAGAGAGAGAAATCTGTGTGTGTGTGTGTAAAACAAAATTAAAAATTGAGAAAATTTTTCTAAATAGCCCGGGCACAACATTGAGGAAAGGAACCTGCACAGATGCCGTCATTGAGATCATTCTCTGCTGGCCATCTGCTGCTGGGGGTGCTGCCTACATAAGAGTAGTTTATTTCCCCAGTGAGACTCCCTTGGAGAAATGAAAATTTTCATTTGTAAGTGGTTATCAGCTGGAGATAGCTTCTGGGTTAGTTGTGGGGCATATATACACTTTTGCCTTCAATTCTAGGACCTCATCTGGTGCAGACTCTGTGCTTGCCGCCTCAGTCTCTGTAATTTAATGTGTGTCAATCCTGTTGATTTTCACAGGCTTGTTTCCTTGGCATCTTCCATACCCTGTGAGTCTTACATTCATTGTGCCTACTCTTCCTTGGGGTTTCCTGAGACTTGAGGGGAGGAGTTTGATAGAGACCTCCCATTTAGAGCTGAATGTTTCAGGGTCAATTACTCACAGGATAGTGTTTGACTGTGAGTCTCTGTATATGGGACCAGCAAGAAACCTGGCACTAGGGAAAATCCCAGGAATCCACAAGAATGATCCCTGTTAAGACCCTAAGCAATAGCGGAGAGGATAAGCCTCTCAGTAGTTGTGCATTCCTTTAATGCCAGCACTCAAGAGGCAGAGGCAGGCTGATCTCTGTGAGTTTGATGCCAGCCTGGACTAAAAGAGCTAGTTCCAGGACAGGCTCCAAAGCTACACAGAGAAACCCTGTCTCAAAAAAACCATAAAGAAAAAAGACAGACAGACAGACACATAGAAAGAAAGATAGAAAGAAAGAAAAAGGAAAAAAATATAGTGGGGAAGGTGCCCAAACTGGCCTTGCCCTGTATCCTGTTGTTAGATTGATGACTATCTTAAATGTCACCATAGAACCCTCATCGAGCAACTGATGAAACAGAGGCTGAGACCTGCACAGGAGCCTTGGGATGAACTCCCAAAGTCCAGTTGAAGGGTAGGAGGAATGAAAATATGAGCAAGCAGGTCAAGACCATGATGGGGACACCCACTGCACAGCAACAGGGAAAGGGATCAGCATAGGACCAAACTAGACTCACTGAATGTGGCTGACAGTTGTATGCCTGGCACAAGCTGTGGGACCCCTGGCAGGGGCACCAGGATTTATCTCTGCTGCTTATACTTGCTTTTTGGAACTCATTCTCTTTGGATGCATACCTTGTTCAGCCTAGATATCATAGGGAGGGCCTTGTAACTTCCCTCTCTGAAGAGTGGATGGGGAAGGTGGAGGGGAAGGGAGGAAGGGCAGGAGTAGAAATTGGGATTGGTATGTAAAATGAAGAAGATAGTGTCTTTTCTTTTTTAAAAAAAATGATATAAAATTAAACAGCTTTTCAGTTTTGTAAGGTCCTGTTTATTATTTGTTGATCTTAGTGCCTGTTGTTGTTGTTGTTGTTCAGAATGTGGTTTTTTTGTGAGGATTTCTAAGGAAGCAATGTGTGAATTGTCATTGGATCAGATTATCTCAGGAAGGAGGGGCTTAACCATGGGAGATGTGCTAAAACAATCTGTGTGCTTATAGGAAGCTCCCGTTCCTTGGTAAACAGAAGTATTTCTGGCATTAAGTGAGATGTTTACGGACTTTAAAGCCAAAGGAACTTAGCTAATAAATTGGACCCCTTACTTTCCTCAACACAATGAACAAATTCCTGGCCCAAAATAGTTGTTGAAAGGAAGGACTTATCTGGTTCCTATCTTAAAGGGTGTAGTCAGCCAAGGTGGGGATGGTGTGGAAGATACCATGGCTACAGGAGGACTTGGCTGACAACAGTCATCAGAGACATGGAGGGTTGGCAATCCTCTGACTTTCTCCCTCTTGCATTTTCAATCTGGGACCCCAGCATATGGAATGGTGCCATTCATTCACTTTGGTCTTTATATCCTTTTGCAATAACCTGAATTATGTAATCCTATTTGGAAAAACCCATATACAGACAAGTATAGGCATTTTCTCAGTTATCCTAAATCCAGTCAGGTTAACAAGCGATAAATATTATAGTATGAATATAAATGTATCTAAATTTCAAAGGAAGTAGCTGGCCTTTAAAACTGAGCCTATGATAGCAGCCTTTTTAAAATCAATTACTGCATGTCTTATAAGATGTATTCCTAGAAGTTTAAGCAAATACTAATACTAGAGAAATTAAAGTAAGTAGCATAATATTTAGAGGATTTAAGAGAATCATTATAATTGTTGTGCATATAAAAAGGTTACTGACTCTCGCACAGAAATTGTGATTATTGCAGATATTTCTTGTTATAGTATTTATTTCTAGCATCTATGGCCATTTTGAAAGGAAAAATACCCCTTCTGACGCCAAGACTTGACCTTTATTATTTCAAGGATTCCCATATCTCTCTGGTACTAGTTTCACATCTGGTTTCTAGAATTGGTCCTGAGTTCCTTGGGATGTTAATGTGGATATGATTATACCGAATTATTCTAACTTCTTGATTTTCCCACAATATTATATGATTAATCAATTTGTTTGAACAATACCAGCAACAATAAATAGCACAAAGCAGGAGTCCATACAGTGAGTTATTTACATACAAAGACTAACACCTCAAAATCCTTCTATCACAGCAAGATAAGGAATCATCCTTAAACTTTAAAAGTGCTTATTTTAAGAGCAAATACAGCACAAAATATATTTTAGTTTTGACATAAAATTCCTTGCAAATGCAAACCTTTATTTATTTTATTGTATTAAGCATTGATCAGTTAGGTTACTGTGAAAACAAATAGACAGAAATAAGTAGTTTCAGAAATAAGGTTTGTAGGTCGTTTATGAAAAGGTGGGGACTTATTTGGCATGGAAATGGACAAAGAAAGAAGGATGGCATTTATGAGAAAGGTAGGAAAAGGGAGAGTTCCACTGAAAATGTGATGCGGGCTGGGTAGAAAGATAAGTGAAGGACAATACACAGAGATAAGAGGAGAGAGGAGGTGACCAAGCAAATGAAACGTGGGCAACAGAGAACTGAGATCAAGAGGAAAGGCTGATAAGTTTTAAAACAGATAGTCCTTCATTTTGTTAAATTTTTTAAAAAATTTAATTATCCATTAAATTTTATGTTGGACTCTGAACAATGTTTACTGGTTAATCATAATTGTCTGTAGTTGTTTTATTTTGCTGAATTTTGTATCCCACCAAAAACTGAGATTTTGCTCCCATGTGGTATTCAGACTAGAGAAGTGACCACAGAAAAAGCACAGAGAAGAGCAATCAAGCAAAATAGCACCATAAGAAATGCTGACTAGTGTGTCTCAGGTGAGAAGAAATGTAGAAAATTCTTACTGATCTTGATTAGAGTTTACTAGTCTCTTCTTGTGTGTGGTATAAAGTTGCATTAACTTTGAAAAGGGCTATCATCAGCACAGTGCCATTTTAACAAAAGAACTGTGCCTAATACAGGCAAAGTCATTGCTAAATGCAAGTCTCAAAATAGTCGCCCTGTCATTATGCTGGAGAAGGACCACAGGTTCTGACTCTGCCCAGGGGTCCAGGAAGTTTTCTCCCCTGCTCAGGGCTCACTCTCACTCTCTCTACACAGTGATATCCAGGTACTGCCTGGAAGTAGGGGCTTCAGTCAACTTTGTTTTTAAATGTGCTTACACATCTTTAACTGGAAATAATTGAAAACCGTGATGGAGATAATAAACATTTTAAACATGTGGATACAAATATCTGCATGTTGTCCCCTGGAAAAGTAAAATGGATTACGAAACTGTTAATCATCTCACAGGCGTGTCAAATACAGTTGACATCATATGTCA
This sequence comes from Myodes glareolus, assembly GCF_982192425.1. Classification (NCBI taxonomy): domain Eukaryota; kingdom Metazoa; phylum Chordata; class Mammalia; order Rodentia; family Cricetidae; genus Myodes; species Myodes glareolus. The sequence goes on from NC_142049.1 coordinate 51,686,885, forward strand.
TGAATAAGAACTAGAATGTTAATGTGTCCGTTGAATGCATTAATAGCTGTGCTTGGAAATGTACATCGCCTGCTTTCACACAGAGAGCAGTCGTGGTCTGGAGATACTGTAGGTCAGAGTCCACCTGCAAGGCCACAGCTGGAGCTGCTCACTCCAGCCTCTACCTTGTCTTCAGACACCGCCACTTCACTCAGGATCTGAGCTGTCACCAGGGCTGTGCCTTCAATTTGATCTCCAACAGGTAAAATATTTCTCATATGTATCTATGTCTGCATAGGTGTTTGTGTTCATTAGTACAGGTGCCTACAGTGGCTATAGCTGTTGGATGCCCTGAAGCTTGCATTGCAGGCTATTGTGAGCTTCCTGACATGGATGATGGAAACAGAATTCAGGTCCTCTACAAGAGGAGTAAGTGCACTCAGTCACAGAGATATCTTTCTAGGCCCCCAACATATTTTCTTTTACCAGTCACAATCATTGTTTTCAGATGATAACAGTACTTTCAAAACTCTTTAACCTTACATCTTCAAAACAAAATGAAAAGGAAGACACTGTATACCATTCTACACTTTATAGGCCTTGTAAATACCCATATTAATTTTAAAATCCAAATTTTACAATTATTTTAACAATGAATCAAATCTTAGCCCTAAAGAGACTCACTTGGATATTTGTTGTTGAAGATAAAGGGACTGAAATCCTTTCTTTCTCCACTGGTGCTTGGCTTGTGCTGTTTGTTCATTTGTTGTATCCAAAGAGATACCCAGATTACAGGACCCCTTAGAAGAGATACATGATTTTAGAATTATCTTTGACTCCAGCACACATCAGGAAAATATAAAGAACTTGGTGTTTCTTGTATGAATGGACAAGAATAACTTGTAAGAATTACTGCTGAGAAGATCACACTATGGAGCCAAGAAATGACCCTGCGGCCTTTCTTAATTGCAAGCCTCACTCATCATGAAGTAACTTCTGCAATAGAGGCAGGTTGTTAGAGTTCAGCGAACACATGACTGTGGGTGCCCATCCTCAGATAGGGCATCTGTAACACAACACACACTGAGGCTCTGAGAACCCAGGAACATCTTAGACTCTGTAAAATATATGGTGTTTTATAAGTATCTATCGAGGAAGAGTAGGTAAATTTGAAAATGAAGTGTTTTCAGAAGGAATCATTGGGGAAATGTGGGAAGAATTATGGAGAGAGGGAGGTGGTAAAATCCACGGGTCTCATGCATAAAATCCTCAAAAATAATATAATAACTCACACTGTCATGAATAAGTTCTATTAATGATCCATTCCTGCTGTGGCTAACTGACTCATTTAAATTTTGATGTCAGCTGGGTGACATAGCTCAACAGGAAAAGGCCCTTGACACACAAGCCTGATGATCTTTGCTTGATCTTCAAAACTTGAGGTGGAAAAAGCAATCTCACCCCACTAAGTTGTCTTCCAGTCTCTTTACATGCACAGACCCCATACACAGCCTGCACACAGTACAAGCATACAGTACAACAGTAAAAATATGATTTAATTTGATCTTTCCCAATTATACTTTCTAAATTTTGTATGTAATTGACAGTTTATTTAACATATTTGTAAAACACAGTAGTCACCAGTGGCCGCAAATTAGTGTTTCTGATATCTCTGATTTATCTAATGGCTTTAAAATATCTTATAACTTGACAAAAAAATAAATAAACAAAAATTTACCATCATTTAATTGAAAATAATTTCTAGACTTGATAGTATATATTATTCAATTTTGCTCTTTTGAGAAAATAAATATTATTTATTATCTATCAAAACAATATTTTACTATCTCTTTTGTTAAGTAAGAATTAGGTGCTGAAAAATAAAGGTAAAATAACTCTTCTTGCCCCTCCCCAAAATCCTGTAAAATCTCTTGGAAAGTGAGGACTACTCGTCATGGAATTCTCCTTTCCTTTTTTCTCCTCCTCCTCTTCTATTATTGTGTGTTTTTCTCTCTCTGTCTCTCTCTGTCTCTCTCTGTCTCTCTCTCTGTCTCTCTCTGTCTCTCTCTCTCTCTCTCTCTCTGTGTGTGTGTGTGTGTGTGTGCAATTCATAGAACACTGGTGTAAAAGCGAGAGTTTGCTTCATTTTCATGGCCAAGGCCCACAGACAGCACTGAAGAGTTGAGAATCATGACAAAGGCTGGAGATCAGTCACATGACACTTTGTGCTCTAGCTCATACAGAGGCATTCTGAAAAACTGTATAATATCTGATAAAATTACAGCTCAACTGTAAATTGTCCTGACTTTTAAAAGAATACTTTTTGTTTCAACAATCTAGAATTTCCATAGTCTGTTCAATAAAGAATTAAAGTAAATAATAAAGCTCACAGAATGCAACAGAGTTATCTCTATGACTATAAACATTTGGGGGACAGTGGTTAAGGTTAAGATCAAGGCTTTGATCCTAATAAATAATAAATAAATAAATAATAAAAATATTTTTATTTTCTTTATTGTATAGCTGAAAGAGAGAGACAGAGATAGAGACAGAGAGAGAGAGACAAAGAGAGATGCAAAGAGACAAAGAGTTTGAATTAACTAGCGTGTTGTAAAACGGGTTGAAAGAAAAAAAACAAGAACAGAAACTGAGTGTCAGTGGAAACACTCTTTGCAAGACATGAGAAATGAATGATGTCACCAAGTAGACTGTGAGCTCAGTTTGTTGCCCTTAATGTGTGAGGCATTAATGATGGGGGAAAATATGAGTTCTGTTTATAATAAATGGATTGTTCAGAGTTACTTAGGAAGCTAGACAACATGCGTGCAAGCCAAGTGAAGCAGATATGTCTTTCCTTAGATGTACTGAAAAGCATGATTGATTCACCTACAGATGAAATTTGGCTTTCCTGAAATACCTGGGGGTGGGGAGACAAGCAAATGTGATAGGGAGGAATACCTAAGCTATAATTGGAAAATCCTAAGTCAGTCGCTCCCTAACGCTTCACATGGTGCTTCAGGAAGAAGCCTGCTCAAAGACATACTGAAGCAGCCTGACACAGCTAAGGCAGTGTCCACTCCACTGCCATAACTTCTGTCCCATTAAATATCATGAACAGTCAGTCATCTTTGTGCAGTAGTTACATCGAAGCAAGAAAACAGACATTAAGGATAGGCAAAGGGCAGGCCAAGAGAGAAGAGATGACCATGCCCTGGGCACATCCAGGGTGGTCAAGAGTTCCTGAAGCCCCATGTCAGACTTTAATAAGCAGAAAGTCTTACTAAACCTGTACTCTAAAGCTGCCCTAGCTTCCCATGCAGCTGTGCTGCACTTGCTGAGGAGGCAAAGGTGTTGGATGTTTTATAAATTATTTTTAAAATGATCACCCCAGGGCCTCCCTTTCACCGTGCAAGGCATAAAGCATTTGACTTGTGCCTCCTCAACCTGACTCACCTCCAACACAGTCTCTTCAGAGCCCAACTCACTTCATAAAAGAAGAAATAAATGGCTGATGCAACAACAGTGTTTGTAGCTGGACAGGGAATACCAATGGTGGAAGCTGTTTGCAGCTCCTTTTTGCTTTGCCTGCAGCATTTGCAGAGTTAGCTTCTCTAATGGTGCTTGGTGGATGTTAACAGAATGTCATCTATCAAGGGCATTGATTATGAGCATTTGTTTAGAAAAAGAAGAATGACTGGGGGCCACAAAGCCTGCAGAGCACATTCACAATGCACACAAACATTAATTTACACTATCCTCCAACAGAAACAGAAATCAGAATTAGTAGACATTAGAGTCAACTCGTTCCTGCTGACTGAAGCTCATATGCTCAAACATGCGTCTCACAACTCTATCCTTCTTGACTGAAGCTCATATGCTTCCTACATGTATCCCACTAGAAGTAAAACATGTGCTTTGGACAATGAGACCCCACTTCTTCAATATGTCAAGCATCTATTTGTTAGGGAAGACTCCTTGTTCATTCCTGGCTGCTTAGATTTGAAATAATCACTCAGAAACTATATTATTTGGAATACTGTTTAGCCAATAGCTTAGACATATTGCTCTCTGCCTCTTATATCTTTGGCTTATCCATTTTGATTAATCTGTGCAGTGCCACATGATTGTGGCTTTCTGGCAAGGTTTCAGCATGTCTGTCTCTGGCCATGGCTTCATGACTTCTGGCCAACTCTGCATTTTTTCTCCCAGCATTCAGTTTAGTTTTTCCCTGCCTAGTTCTGTTCGCCCTATCACAAGCCCAAGCAGCTTTTTTTTTTTTTAGTAAATTTTATTAAATTATAAAAGTTTCCATTTCCACCCCCCCCCCAACACCCTCCCACTCCCCCTACTCCCCCTCCTCCTCCCTCTTCATCCCCCAGGGCAGTCAGGGTTTCCTGCCCTGTGGGAAGTTCCAGTTCCTTCCCCCTCCCTCCAGGTCCAGGAAGGTGAGTGTCCAAACAGACTGGATCCCCAAAATCCATTATATGTAGAGGAAACAGGTCCCAGTGTCATAGTCAATGGCTTTTCAGAAAGACTTCGGGTCAGCCACAGTCAGAGAATCCGGCCAAATTCGGAGAGTCTGGTTAGATCACGTCCTCTTTCAGTCCCAGTCCAACTGGCCTTGGTAAACTCTCATCAGATCCGTTCCCTTGTATCAGTGGGTGATAGCATCCCTCGCAGTACTGATTTCGTTTTTCATGTTCTTCCTCCTTCTGCTCCTCATTTGGACCTCGGGGGGCTCAGTCCGGTGCTGCAATATGGGTCACCGACTGTATCGCCGTCCTTCGTCAGATGCAGGATCTATGGTGATAAGCAAAATATACATCAGTATGGACATGGGCCACGGCAGATTCAGGCACCCACTCCTCTGTCCAGAGAGCAATCTGGGGGATCTCTCCTTGGACCTGGGATCCCATATATAATCAAGTCTCCTGTAAACCCTAAAATGGGTCCCTTAGTTGAAATATAATCTTCCCTGATCCCATATTCATCCTTCCTCCCTCCCCCCCATCCCAGGCCACCAAGCTTTCCCCTTTCTTCCCCTACTCCCTTCTCTCTAACCTTCTCCCCTTCCATCGACCCTCCCACCCCCCCATCCCAGGCCACCAAGCTTTCCCCTTTCTTCCCCTACTCCCTTCTCTCTAACCTTCTCCCCTTCCATCGACCCTCCCACCCCCCCATGCACCCGAGGTTACCTGGGACTCTTGTCTATTTCCTACCTCCTGGTGGATAGCTAAATAATCTTCATCAGGTTCATCTTCTTATTTAGCTTCTCTAGGATCACGAATAATAGGCTCAAAGACCTTTAATTATGGTTAGAATCCACTTATGAGTGAATACATACCGTGTTCCTCTTTTTGGGTCTGGCTTACCTCACTCAGTAAAGCGTTTTCTATTTCCATCCATTTGCATGCAAAATTCAAGATGTCATTGTTTTTTACCGCTGAGTAAAACTCTAATGTGTATATGTTCCACACCTTTTTTAACCATTCTTCTATTGAGGGGCACCTAGGCTGTTTCCAGGTTCTGGCTATTACAAATAGTGCTGCTATGAACATAGTAGAACAAATGCTTTTGTAGTATGATCGGGAGTCTTTAGGGTATATTCCCAAGAGTGGAATTGCTGGGTCCTGAGGGAGGTTGACTCCCAGTTTCCTGAGAAACCGCCACACTGATTTCCACAGTGGCTGCACGAGTTTGCATTCCCACCAACAATGGATGAGTGTTCCCCTCACCCCACATCCTCTCCAGCATAGGATATCATTGGTGTTTTTGACTTTAGCTATTCTGACAGGTGTAAGATGGTATCTCAAAGTGGTTTTGATTTGCATTTCCCTGATCGCTAAGGAGGTTGAGCATGACCTTAAGTGTCTTCTGGCCATTCGAAGTTCATCTGTTGTGAATTCTCTGTTAAGTTCAGTACCCCATTTTTTAATTGGGTTAATTAGAGTTTTAGTGCCTAGTTTCTTGAGTTCTTTGTATATTTTGGAGATCAGACCTTTGTCTGATGAGGGGTTGGTGAAGATCTTCTCCCAGTCAGAAGGCAGCCTTTTTGTCCTACTGACAGTGTCCTTTGCTTTACAGAAGCTTCCCAGTTTCAGTAGATCCCATTTATTCATTGTTTCTCTTATTGTCTGTGCTGCTGGGGTCCTGCTTAGGAAGAGGCCTCCTGTGCCTAAATCTTGTAGACTACTTCCCACTTTCTCTTCTATCAGGTTCAAAGTGGACGGATTAATGTTGATGTCTTTAATCCATTTGGACTTGATTTTTGTGCATGGTGATAGATATGGATCTACTTTCATTTTTTTACAGGTTGACATCCAGTTATGTCAGCACCATTTGTTAAAGATGCTTTCCTTCTTCCATTGTATACCTTTAGCTCCCTTGTCGAAAATTAGGTGTTCATAGGTTTGTGGGTTAATATCCGGGTCTTCTATTCGATTCCATAGGTCGACTTCTCTGTTCTTATGCCAATACCAAGCTGTTTTCAATACTGTAGCTCTATAATAGAGTTTGAAGTCAGGGATGGTAATGCCTCCAGAAGTTCTTTTATTATATAAGATTGTTTTGGCTATCCTGGGTTTTTTGTTTTGCCATATAAACTTGATTATTGTTCTCTCAAGGTCTGTGAAGAAGTTTGATGGGATTTTGATGGGGATTGCATTGAATCTATAGATTGCTTTTGGTAGAATTGCCATTTTTACTATGTTGATTCTCCCAATCCAAGAGCAGGGGAGGTCTTTCCATTTTCTGGTATCCTCCTCAATTTCTTTCTTCAAAGACTTAAAGTTTTTGTCAAATAGGTCTTTCACTTCCTTGGTTAGAGTAACCCCAAGATATTTTATGCTATTTGTGGCTATCATGAAAGGTGATGCTTCTCTGATTTCCCTCTCTGCTTCTTTATCCTTTGTGTATAGGAGGGCCACTGATTTTTTGGAGTTGATCTTGTATCCTGCCACGTTACTAAAGGTGTTTATCAGCTGTAGGAGTTCTTTGGTAGAGTTTTTGGGGTCACTTATGTAAACTATCATATCGTCAGCAAATAACGAAAGTTTAACTTCATCCTTTCCAATTCGAATCCCCTTGATCTCCTTATGTTGTCTTATTGCTATTGCTAGAACTTCAAGCACTATATTGAAGAGGTATGGAGAGAGTGGACAGCCTTGTCGCGTTCCTGATTTTAGTGGAAAGGCTTTGAGTTACTCTCCATTCAGTTTGATGTTAGCTGTCGGCTTGCTGTATATTGCTTTTATTATATTTAGGTATGATCCTTGTATCCCCAGTCTCTCCAACACCTTTATCATAAATGGGTGTTGAATTTTGTCAAATGCTTTTTCAGCATCTAGTGAGATGATCATATGGTTTTTTTCTTTCAGTTTATTTATATGATGGATTACATTGATAGATTTGCGTATGTTGAACCAGCCCTGCATCTCTGGAATGAAGCCGACTTGATCATAATGGATAATTTTTCTAATGTGCTCTTGGATTCGGTTTGCCAGTATTTTATTGAGAATTTTCGCGTCGATGTTCATGAGTGAGATTGGCCTGGAATTCTCTTTCTTGGTTGTGTCTTTGTGTGGTTTTGGTATTAGGGTAACTGTAGCTTCATAAAAGGAGTTAGGCAATGACTCTTCTGTTTCTATATTGTGGAATACGTTAAGGAGTATAGGTATTAGCTCTTCCTGGAAGTTCTGGTAGAATTCTGCATTGAAACCATCTGGTCCTGGGCTTTTTTTGGTAGGGAGATTTTTGATAACAGCTTCTAATTCTTCGCGACTAACAGGTCTATTTAGATTGTTCACCTGTTCTTGGTTCAACTTTGGTATATGATACTTATCTAAAAAAAAATGTCCATTTCTTTTACATTTTCCAACTTTGTGGCATATAAACTTTCGTAGTAAGATCTAATGATTCTCTGAATTTCCTGTGTGTCTGTGGTTATGTCCCCCTTTTCATTTCTGATCTTATTAATTTGCATGTTCTCTCTCTGCCGTTTGATTAACTTGGCTAGGGGTTTGTCAATCTTGTTGATTTTCTCCAAGAACCAGCTTTTTGATTCATTGATTCTTTGGATTGTTTTCTGTGTTTCTATTTTGTTGATTTCAGCCCTCAGTTTGATTATTTCCAGTCTTCTAGACCTCCTGGGTGAATCAGCTTCTTTTTTTTCTAGATCTTTCAAGTGTGCTGTTAAGTCTCCAATGTGTGCTTTCTCCGCTTTCTTTAATTGGGCACTTAGTGCTATGAACTTTCCTCTTAGCACTGCTTTCATAGTGTCCCATAGGTTTGAGTATGTTGTGTCTTTGTTTTCATTAAATTCAAGGAAGAGTTTAATTTCTTTCTTTATTTCTTCCTTGACCCAGGGGTGATTTAGTAGTTGACTGTTCAGTTTCCATGAGTTTGTTGGCTTCCTGGGGGGAGCATTGTTGTTGAATTCTAATTTTAGTCCATGGTGATCTGACAAGACACAGGTAGTTACTAATATTTTTTTGTATCTGTGGAAGTTTACTTTGTTACCGAGTATGTGGTCAATTTTCGAGAAGGTTCCATGAGCTGCAGAGAAAAAGGTATATTCTTTCCTATTTGGGTGGAGTGTTCTACAGATGTCTGTTAAGTCCATTTGATTCAATACCTCCAATAGGTCTCTCAATTCTCTGTTTGGTTTCTGTCTGATTGACCTGTCCATTGGTGAGAGAGGAGTGTTGAAGTCTCCTACTATTAGTGTGTGTGGTTTGATGACCGCCTTGAGTTCTAGAAGAGTTTCTTTTACATATGTGGGTGCCTTTATATTAGGAGCATAGATATTCAGGATTGAGACTTCCTCCTGATGAATTGTTCCAGTTACGAGTATGAAATGTCCATCTCCATTTCTTCTGATCAATTTTAGTTTGAAGTCGATTTTGTTAGATATTAGAATGGCCACGCCCACTTGTTTCTTAGGTCCATTTGCTTGGAAAACCTTTTCCCAACCCTTTACTCTGAGTAGGTGTCTGTCTTTGTGGTTGAGGTGTGTTTCTTGTAAACAGCAGAATGTTGGATCCTGTTTTCGTATCCAATCTCTAAGTCTGTGCCTCTTTATAGGTGAATTGAGTCCATTGATATTAAGTGATATTAATGACCAGTGGTTGTTGACTCCGGTCATTTTTTTTTTTTGTTAGGTAGTAGAGTATATGTGTTTTTCTTCTTTAATTTGTGCTTGTGAATGGTCGCTAGATGTTTGAGTTATTGTAGGCCGTGTTGGGAATGTTGGATTTCTTCGGTAGTGATTTTCCTTCTAATATTCTCTGTAAGGCTGGATTAGTAGCTACGTATTGTTTAAATTTGTTTTTATCCTGGAATATTTTGTTTTCTCCGTTGATAGTGAACAGTAGCTTGGCAGGGTATATTAGTCTGGGTTTGCATCCATGGTCTCTTAGTTTCTGCAGTACCTCTATCCAGGATCTTCTGGCTTTCATGGTTTCCATAGAGCAATCCGGTGTAAGCCTGATAGGTTTACCTTTATAAGTTACTTGACCTTTTTCCTTTGCAGCTCTTAAAATTTTTTCTTTAATATTTATGTTTTGTGTTTTGATTATTATATGACGCGGGGATGTTTTTTTCTGATCCAATCTATTCGGTGTTCTGTATGCTTCTTGAACCTTCATAGGAATATCGTTCTTTAGGTTGGGAAAGTTTTCTTCTATAATTTTGTTGAATATATTTTCTGGGCCTTTGATCTGCAGTTCTTCTCCTTCTTCAATCCCTATTATTCTTAGATTTGGTTTTTTTATTGTGTCCCAGATTTCCTGAATGTTTTGTGAAGAGAATTTGTTGGATTTGCCGTTTTCTCTGACCAGAGCATTTATTTTCTCTATGGTATCTTCAGAATCTGAGATTCGTTCTTCTATCTCTTGTATTCTATTGGTTATGCTTGATTCTGTAGTCTCCGCTCGTTTACCTAGGTTTTCCATATCCAGCCGGTTCTCGTTTTGTGTTTTCTTCATTGCCTCCATTTCAGTTTTCAATTCTTGGACTGTTTCCTTTACTTGTTTGATTGTTTTTTCTTGGTTTCTCAGGGTATCACTCACGGATTTACTTATTTCTTCAAACTTTTTGTTATATTTCTCATCCATTTCTATACTCATTTCTTCAAACTTTTTGTTATACTTCTCGACCAGTTCCTTAAGGGAGTTATTCATATCCTGTTTAAGGGACTCTATTGCTTTCATAATGGCACTTTTTTCCACTTAATCTGGGTTAGAGTGCTCAAATCCTTCTGTTGTAGGGTCGTTGGGATCTGATATTTTCATGTTGTTTTTCAGATTGTTGGAGGAGGTCTTGCCTTGGCGTCTGCCCATCTCTTCGATCCAATGCTCTCTATTGGAACTTCTGGTATCGGGTCAGGTTCCCTTGTTGGGCAGGGAGTTCACTGACAGAATGCCTACCTTTCCCCAGGCAGGGTATTGAAGCACAGGCACTCCCTCTTTCCGGGATGCCCCTACAGAGCAGGCCCAGTGTGCAAGGCAGCTGAACTGGGGAAATTTTATGGCCTCAGTGGGAGGGGAGAAATATAGAAATTTGTACCTGGATGGAAGCTGGGATGGCAGGTGGGAGAGCCTAGCAGTGTGGACACAGCACTGCAGGCTGACCTGGGAGTCTATGGGGTCGGGGAAAGTCCTAGCTCCTCCTCGCTGGGCCCCTGCCGCGGGCCCGAATCAACTCACCACTCCGAAGGCCCTCTGGATGGAAGCTGGGATGGCTGGCGGGAAGCTAGCAGGGTGGAGCAGGTAGAGCAGGCTGACCTGGGGGTCTATAGGGTCGGGGAAAGTCCTAGCTCCCCCTCGCTGGGCCCCTGCCGTGGCCCGAATCAACTCACCACTCGGGAAGGCCCTCTGGATGGAAGCTGGGATGGCTGGCGGGAAGCTAGCAGGGTGGAGCCAGCAGGGCAGGCTGACCTGGGTGTCTATGGGGTCGGGGAAAGTCCTAGCTCCCCCTCGCCGGGGCCCCTGCCGTGGCCCGAATCAACTCACCACTCGGAAGGCCCTCTGGATGGAAGCTGGGATGGCTGGCGGGAAGCTAGCAGGGTGGAGCCAGCAGGGCAGGCTGACCTGGGAGTCTATGGGGTCGGGGAAAGTCCTAGCTCCCCCTCGCCGGGGCCCCTGCCGTGGCCCGAATCAACTCACCACTCGGAAGGCCCTCTGGATGGAAGCTGGGATGGCTGGCGGGAAGCTAGCAGGGTGGAGCCAGCAGGGCAGGCTGACCTGGGAGTCTATGGGGTCGGGGAAAGTCCTAGCTCCTCCTTGCTGGGCCCCTGCCGCGGGCCCGAATCAACTCACCACTCCGAAGGCCCTCTGGATGGAAGCTGGGATGGCTGGCGGGCCCAAGCAGCTTCTTTATTCATTAACCAATAAAAGCAACACATATGCAGAAGGGAATCCCGCATCACCTATCATTACATTATTCTTCTAAAGAAATGAAATAATAAGCATTCAGATGCACATGTTATTAAAGAAAAATATTTTTATTTTTTTCATATGAAAGAAGGTATCTATGGGCTTGCACTATAAAAGAAAAAACATGATAATGGTGGTGATGATGATGATGATGATGATTTACTTTATTAAATGGTAAGAGAATTATGTCTGAATTTTCTATTTCCATAGGTCTCTATGCCTTCGTGTTCATAAATGGTTGTGAGAGCCCACATATAGAATCTCTTGGATTGATGAGCTGCAGTGATGGGTTCCTATTACGTATTCCTCCTCTTTCCACATACCATGGTGTGGTTCCCCCTAAGAGGAGTACTGCTGACTCACAGTGGCCCATGAAACCTCAGCAAACAAGATTGAAAAGGAGGTTCAATAGAGGTAAGTTTATTCCCATGGAAAAATGCTGAAATATAAGACATCCACACAGGATTGACTTGCTGAGGACAAAGGTAGCTCTGTTAGACAACATCTACGTAAGACGATACCTCTCTGGATTTTCCCTCATTATTCTCTTAGATAACTACAGCTGCAGCTGGGGCACGGGACACTGAGGAGTTAGTAATAGAGTGAGAGAAATACATGGTGGTTCCCTTAAACCATAACATTTCAGGGTGACTTATTGGGTGTCATGAGTTTATTGCTCATATGTGTTGTTTGGTTTTTAAAAACAACTTTTTGTGTTATTTTAGTCAGCAGAAATTAACCACCTTCCCTATAGTAAGAGACATTAGTCTCATCCTCACCAGTCTTTGTGAGGATACACATAATATTCTTAATAGATAAATGCCACAAACCCAATACACTCTCTTTTATGCATTTATGCAACATCTATATTAATTTGCTCCCCATAGCAAAGTCTAGTGAGCGAAAATGAAAAAAAAAGGTTTCTAGCAATAAATTGTGTATTTTAAATAAAAATTTATCAAAATTTAATATTAGTTATTTTCAGTTCCAATGCAAAAAAATTAAGTTAATATAGAGCTTTGATCTTTTCCCTCTTCATCAGGTTAATTCTGAAGCTTATGGATTCTCTTTCCTCTTTCCCTTCCATATTACTCTATCTCCACATAGCTTTCTTTCTCCCCTCCAGACTTGAAGGTCTCTGACAGATTCTGTCATGTCTTTAAAGTCGTCATTACATGTGGTGCCTAAAGAATACAAGTATTTATAGAAAAAAACAAAAATAAAATATATCCTGAACTGTAATGTTATTGATATTTTCTAAACACATTCTTTTCTTTCTTTATTTTTGACACATACAGGAGTTTGAGTAGTCTTGACACAAAACAGCGAGGAAGAAAGAATCCTGTGATCTTCCCAGTTGGCATCTGTCACCTCTTAAAAGTATTTGAAGGGCTCATATGACTGTACAATACTATGTGGAAATATATTTAGTTACATCTCCACCACAACACCAGGTTATATTCAGGGTACTGTTCTGGCTTTTTAATTTTTTTAATTTTATATATGTATACTACATTTATATAATTCCCCCCTTCTTCCAACTCTCCCAAGTCATCTTCTACCTCAATCCCCTAACTCAAATGCATGTTCTCTTTTGTATATATATATATATATATATATATATATATATATATATATATATACACACACACACACACACAAAGAGAGAGAGAGAGAGAGATGAATGAATAAATGTACACACTTTGTTCCTCTTAATGTTGCTCATATATACATACATACAAACATACATATATGCATATATACACATATAACAAAAGGCTGACCAGTTGGTATTAGGTAACTAATTAGTGGGCTCGTGCTGGTAAAGTCCAATTCTCTTTCTAAGAAGACATGAATGGCCTATAGATCTTCACCTAAGAGTGATTTTCCAAGTGACTCTTTGCTGCCTTAAATTTACAATAAAATTAGCCATGACAACAAACTACATAGCATCGACTGAAATTGCCACTCTTTTTTTTATTTTAATTTTCATTAAAAATTTTTATTAAAAATTTCCACCTCCTCCTACTTGCCTCCCCTTCCCTCCCCCTCCTTCTCCAGGCCAAAGAGTAGTCAAGGTTCCCTACCCTATGGGAAGTCCAAGGTCCTCCCCACTCCCCCCAGGTCCAGGAAGGTGAGCATCCAAACAGGCAAGGCTCCCAGAAACCCATCCATGCAGTAGAATCAAAGCCCAGCGCCATTGTCCTTGGATTCTCAGTCAACCTCCACTGTTGGCCACATTCAGAGAGTCTGGTTTGATCACATGCTCCATCAGTCCCATTCCAACTGGCCTTGGTGATCTCCCATTAGATCTGTCCCACCATCTCAGTCCTATAGCCACACTGATAAATATCTTGCATATTACCATAGAACCTTCATCTGGGGATAGATGGAGATAGAGACAGAGATCCACATTGGAGCACTGAACTGAGCTTCCAAGGTCCTAATGAGGAGCAGAAGGAGGGAGAACATGAGCAAGAAACTACCACTCTTTAATGTCCCATAGTTTCTTCTGCTCTGGTTTAGAGCATGTAGCTCACAATGACATCAAACTAACTTGATTTGAGAATTTTCAACCCCCCCTTTTATTTCTTGTCACATGAAGGTTTCAAAATAAAGTGTGAGTATGCAGCCCTTGACTTAAACTATTTGAGGCATTTTTACTTTTCATTCAACTCATAGTGAAAGGTTGTTATGTGGTATCTGATGAACGTGGAAACAGAAGAAAAGGCAGACATATCTACCCATAGAACTAGACATAACCCTAACATATTGGTGAAACTATCAGACAGACAGGCTACAGCAAAGGGAAAATTTCTGCTATCCATGTTAGCTGATATTTGATTATATCCTTACCTATGGAATGGAGGAAGGTGCAGAACTTTTGTACACTCCAAATGGGTTTGTTTTGAAAGCACAAGGATTTTAGGCAATACAAAAAAGTGCAAAGAATGGCTATTTATTGAGGTTAGATAGCCCAAGATTATTTGGTGCCAGACTTGAAGTAGACCAGTTCTCCATGATCCTTGAGTTGATCAGCAACATGGATATTTTAGTGCAGGTGTGGCTTGTTGATGTTTTACTGAAAATTCAAGTTCACACCTTGTACCAAAATTTTGTTTAAATCATTATTTCTTCATGTAATGAAATGAAAGTATTTTTTTAATGTTCAGGAATATTTATTGTTGCATTTTTACACATACACAGATGTTTGAGGGACAAACTAGATATAGACAATGAAAAATTGGCACACACACTACACACACACACACACACACACACACACACACACACACACCTTGGAAATAAAAAAGGTCTGTTAAAAGTTGTGTTTTGGAAAATAGTTAATGAAATGGGGAAAATGTCCATGTTGGTGACTGAACTCGATGACTGTAACAGTTTTTATTTTTTTGTATCTGTGATTTTTAAATTTTGATAATGAGGAAGAATTATTTACAACCACAGAAAAATATATCACTGGAGAAGAAAGAAATAGTGTATTTTAATATACACTTTAAACAACGTATTTTATAATATAATAGAGATGAAGTAAATTTCAGTAATGTCTTTTAAGTGGATTTTGCAAGCTTCTCATGTCAAGTGCTTCAAAACACATAAAAGTTTGGAATCCTTGCATAAGAAACTTGTGAAGAACCTGTCTTCTTTTCTAAATTGGTCTTCACTGTTTCCCTGTGGAAGCACTATTGAGATGTGTAAGCACAGAATCCCAAGGGTCAATGAACCAAGTCTGGCCAACTGTCACAGATGTGATATTCTGCATACCTGTGACAATGTTTCAGCAAAGAAGAAACTGAGCCATAACCTCCTGCTGCCCTTACAAGGACATGGAACAGTGACAGAGCAGGAAGTTACTGTGTGCAGGAATATAGTTCAGGTATTTTGGGCTACATCCACATTAGTATTTGTCTGCAGACAGTTGAAGGCATCTCACAGATCAAAGACAAGATCATGTCAAAGACACAGCTTGAGTTACAGCGTATCAGTGAAGTTTCACCTGTCTCCACACCTCAGCATTTAGAAGATTTCTCTCCTAGTTGACACTCACTTGACAATGAAGCCAAATAATTCAAGCAGAAAATGTCCAAGATTTAATTTCAGCATTGTTCCAGACTGCTGAACAATTAAGATGAAAAAGGATGTTGTATTTTTAGCATCAACTTCGTTCTGACATGCCATTCAAAATATCTAAAAAGTACTGAAGTCAATTTTTAATTTTTATAATATATCCAAATATGGGTTCATTATATTATTAAAATGCATTCTGTCATAGAACTCATATGTTCCCTTCTATGAGGCTATTAATTCCTTGCTTTAGTGAATGATGGTAATATATAGTGTATTTTTTTAAATGATGTGAGTGTAGCCTAAGATAAATAATTCCTCATTTATCAGTATACAGAAGAATATTGAACATTCTAAAATGAGATTAAGGAATAAAGAAATTACTAGGGCTGTGCTTATATCGCTGATGAACAATCTACAGATTTTTGTGTAGACACAAGAAGTTCAGTTTAGATTTCTGCTTAAAAGATACAATTTCTTTGCCTGCTTGTGGTACTGATTTCTTCCTACTGGATTGCTTCATCCACCCTTGACATGAGGGTTTACGCCTAGTCTTATTAACCTTGTTATTCTGTGTTCTGTTAATATCAATGAGAGGCCTGCTTTTTCTTAAGGGAAATGGAGGAGCAGTGGATCTGGAGGAGAAGGGAGGTGGGGGAAGCTGGGAAAGAGAAAGAAAGTGAAGCAGAGGTTGGAATGTATTGTATAAAAAAAGAATAAAGAATAAAGTTGCAATTTCATGTCTTCAGAAAGTCATAACTAATGTTCATTCTCTTGAATAAACATACTCTAAAGTTTCTAGATGTTTCAGTGAATGGTGGAGCAAGCACAGCTTGAAATCACTGCTTGGCTAAGTGATTGATTTCTAGATAACTAAGGCTATGGTGAGAATTATTTCAGGTAAGTCCAAAAAGTCTGGACAGAATGCTGATGCTCCACATTGGATTCTTAAGTCAGAGTGCTGTGTAAATATCAGGAGGTTTCTAAATTTCTATAAAAATATAACTTATTTATTTTAGTAACTTAAATATTTAGGATTTCCCCATTAGAATGAACATAGAAAATGTCATGAGTGTTTTATGATCTTTTATATAATCTTAATATAAATTAGAGAAAAATTCACTTAAAACATGATGTTTGCAGCTTTCTCTATGGATCTTTTGCATGTTAACAAGTTGGAAATGCAATAGTTGATATAACCTGTTTTACAGCGTATTAAAGGTTTTGATTTTCTATTTTATGTTGTCTTTTCCTATGAGAAGAATCAATAGGCTTCATCAAACTGAGAAGAGTGATCTACTGCCCATCACATCCTTAAGGTGTGTTGTTCTCAAAAGTTCTCCAACCTCTCCCTTTTCCATAAGCTATTTACCACACTGACACGTCCTCTCTCCTGTCTTCTTTTATGCATCCCCTCTAGTTCCTCACTGTATAAGGCCACGGTTGTATTTGATATTGTAGTTCTCTCACAATTTGAATACTGTCTCAGTTGGTACAAGTTTCAGGTTGAAACTGGTGTCAGTCTGTGTCAGCTGGAGGGATCTGATTTATTAGGAACCTTGAGCACTGAAGCATTTTTGCTGCGTTGTCCTGATAAAGCTATAATTAAATTATTTACCCATAGATTACGCTACATACACATAGAAAATTAACCTAATGATGAATGATATTTCATATGAGTTTAATAATTTAATTATCTATATATTGCCCTTCTCTGAAGGACTCCAAATGATGAAATTTTACAATTGTTTTTTCAAATAATCATATGTTCTTTTTAATATTGCATTTTAATGACAAAAACATGAAGATAACCTCTTGTTTCTTTGAGCTCTCTGCTACGAGAAAGCTACAAAAGAGTAGGCTGGAGATGTGGCTCTGCATTTAAAGACATATCCTGCTCTTGTAAAGGACCCTGAGTTCAACTCTCAGCATCCACGTGTGCCAGCAACTACCTGCTTATA
Source organism: Myodes glareolus (assembly GCF_982192425.1). Lineage (NCBI taxonomy): Eukaryota > Metazoa > Chordata > Mammalia > Rodentia > Cricetidae > Myodes > Myodes glareolus. Next base: position 51,704,340 of record NC_142049.1, read on the forward strand.
ACTCCATGTCCGAGGGGTCCTATGCCTCTGGTCTCCTCATCCACCTGCATATACTCATTCACACACACACACACACACACACACACACACACACACACGTAAGGAAGAGATATCCATCACCAGAAGACTTGAGTTCTATAATGCTATGATTGCTGCATAAATAAGGAAGCTATGCCTAAAAGACAGAGGACAGAATGTACTGTCAATTGAAATGGAGGGGATAGAAGGAGACCTTGTTCAGTAGCTAGGGACATTTGATACTTTTCCAGAGGACACAAGTTTATATAGCAGCACCCACAAAAGATGGATGACTCACATTCTGCTGTAACTCCAGGTCTAGATGATTTGATTCTTTCTTTAGTTCTCAGAGGCATATTCAGATGTACATAAGTGTGTGTGCATGAACACACACACACACACACACACTGAACAAAACCAAGAATGCACATTCCTTAACTCATTTACTAAAATATTTATTGAGTGCTGCTTGCTCTCAAAAAAAAAATCTTGTTTTAGATTCAAGACATATAGCAGAAAATTAGTCACACTGATCCCTATGAGTCAGTGAGGAGGTGGATTATATGGATATTTAAGCAGTTTCAAATATACATAGATAATTGGTTGTGGGAGGTGTCTTTCCAAAAACACCTAAATTATTTGCACATTTAATGTAGTTGATGAAGTGTTTTTTGAGCTCAATTTGCATTAAATATTGTGAGTTGGTTATTAAATCTTTGTACACCATAGTTCTGATACAAAAGGGAAAAATATTTCTAGGTACCTAAATAAATGCACACATTGTCAAGGAACTATTGAAAGGTTTAGGCAGATATTTAGATGGAGTGGAAGACATGTCAAAAGAATGAAGGAGCCCTAGATCACAGTAAACCCATTAAAGGTGCACCCAGGCCGAAATAGAGTTACATAGCATTGGCTAATTTAGGAGATTCCAACACAAAACCAAGTTAAATAATGATATGTAAATGTGAATCCATTAAGTTTTGAAGTTACTGACATTCCAATTTCATTTTAATGACACAGAAATTGATTTGAAAATATTTTTTAATTGAAGCTCTTTGTTCTGTGAGAAGACAGTACCACAAATTTTTGCAAAGACACAGAATTACTATTTTTTTATTTACAAAAAGAAAATACACCATTGAAGTGCCCTTTGTATGAGACATGATTTGACCAATGTACATGTTTGGCTATTCTCCACAAGCTAAGTAAACTCAAAACGGTGACTCAGGTCTGAAAATCACACACTTTGCTGGGGATTCAGAAGACAATAGAGAATTCAAACAGTTTGCAGGTCATTTGACATTCCAAAATTTGGCAGTTTAAGGCAAATTAGTTAAAGGTAATTGATAGTTTGATATGCTCAATATCATAGTTAGATGTATAAATAAATGCTTCGTGATACATTTATTTGAAGAATGCTCAAGTCAGAAATAACACTTGTGCAGAACCTATTCACAAACTCTGTAAACAAAGAACATTCTATATAAACATGTGAGCAGTTTATACATCAGCTCCCAAGCAGCGTGACATTTCACCAGTGTTAAGACCATGAAACCTGAGTAGTGAAGGCTTCGGGAAGTGGTTCTTGCTACTACTACATCCGGCAGCAAGAGTAGCTCTGAGACTACTAACTTTAGAGCTTCAGACAAGGAAAAACCCTGGGAAGCAACATCAGCTGGACTTTCCTTGCAGGATCTGATGCAGATGCTACTCTACTGCAACTGCACTACGATGGGCAAATTCCTTACAGTACCCTGAAAACCCTGCCTCCACGAAGATACCACTATCCCTGAGCAACAACAATCACAGCCCTCTTTGAAGTATGTCACCCTGTCCACACAACATGTGCTGTCACCAAACACTAAAGACTTGAATATTGAATAACAGGTTCAAAACAGTCAAGGGATCAGAAGTAGGAGAAGACAAGTGCCCTGCCCAGCTTTCTTTATTAGAATGAGCAGGAAAGTTTATAAAGTCACAATCAGCAGCAGGGTGGAGACCTGCAAATTCCTTACACTTCCTGTATCCTCAACTCTGACATTCCTTGACTGTTTTTCCTCAATTATTCAAATTATTAAATAAGAAGACCAATTAGTTATATAAGGGGGACAATCAAATAATAGTTACATTTTACTACGAAGAACTCATTTTAAGAAAGGAAATATGCATTTATCGAGCATTTAGCAACAAAAAGCACCAAACAAAAGCATTGCCTATTGCCCCTAACTTCATCATTCACCCCAAATATTCATTCTTTCCCAGTAGCATTTGGTAGATCTCAACAGCATTGTCTTAGAAACACTTACGTAGCCAGTCGATTTGCTCATAGAGCAAATAGCTAGTGATAGAAAAGGCATTTAATTGCAAAGCCTGCTTTGTTGTTAATTTATTTACTGTATTATGAATACCACCTCTCATCTCCCAAGAAACCAATGTTCTCTATGCAGGTGAAAGATTACAACAGTTTACCATAACTTACATTCCTTACTTCTAAAGACCATAAAAAAATAAACATCCAAGATAAAGTACTGGATTCCCCAGGGCTGTAAGTCACTGGGGTTTTCTCTCCAATAGATGGCTTATGGTCCATGTTTCAATGGCTTCTCTTAAATTTTCTATTTTGTTGTATTACATCCTACAATCTTTGAAGCCCCTTTCCATTTAATTTGAGTCTTGAATACCTACCCCATCTTTGACTGGCACTAAACAATTCTGGGCTAATAAAATTGATTTTCACAATTTCTTATATGCATTTTAAAAAATTATTTCCTTTTGTTTTTTTTTGAAAGTAAATTTTATTAAATTATAAAAGTTTCCATTTCCTCCCCTCTTCCCAACACCCTCCCACTCCCCCCACTCCCTCTCCTCCTCCCTCTTCGTCCCTTAGGGCAGTCAGGGTTTCCTGCCCTGTGGGAAGTTCAAGTTCCTCCCCCCTCCCTCCAGGTCCAGGAAGGTGAGTATCCAAACAGACTGGATCCCCAAAATCCAGAATATGCAGAGGAAACAGGTCCCAGTATCATAGTCAATGGCTTTTCAGAAAGACTTCGGGCCAGCCACATTCAGAGAATCCGGCCAAATTCCGAGAATCTGTAAGGTCATGCTCAACCTCCTTAGCGATCAGGGAAATGCAAATCAAAACCACTTTGAGATACCCTCTTACACCTGTCAGAATAGCTAAAGTCAAAAACACCAACAATAGCCTATGCTGGAGAGGATGTGGGGAGAGGGGAACACTCATCCATTGTTGGTGGGAATGCAAACTCGTGCAGCCACTGTGGAAATCAGTGTGGTGGTTTCTCAGGAAACTGGGAGTCAACCTCCCTCAGGACCCAGCAATTCCACTCTTGGGAATATACCCTAAAGATTCCCTAACATACTACAAAAGCATTTGTTCTACTATGTTCATAGCAGCACTATTTGTAATAGCCAGAACCTGGAAACAGCCTAGGTGCCCCTCAATAGAAAAAATTATTTCCTTTTGAAATAATGGGGTGAGATTTATCTTTTGAATATTCAATTAAGCATAAATGCAGTCGCTACTATCTTGTCAAGAAAATGATAAGTCAATTCCTACAGCTTAATTTTTTCTTAAACCCACCAAACCATACCTTGTAGGTCGAAGAGGCGCCTCAGTGTTCCAGAGGACTCCTATTTGATTGCCATCACCCAGATCAGGCAGCTCACAGCTGCCTGAGACATCAGCTTCAGGGTGTCTGATGTTTTCTTCTTGCCTCTGCATGTGCACAATTTTGTACAAGTGTACAAACTATCCTTTCACTGTCTCATATACACACCAACTAAAAAATTGAATTACTCTAAAAATAAGTACTTTGTTATTTATAGATGATTTACATGATCCCAGCATTGAAAAATTATTGACATTGTACCCAAAGTGTTTGTACCATAGCATAAAGCTATGTGAAATGGAAAAGGAATTTACTTTCTGTCATCTGTAAAATGTGCCTTTACTTCATAAAATTGCCCTTAGCACAAATGGGATGCTGTTCATATCTCTTGCAGCATTAAGGGTTATGACATCCCTCAGGAATTAAAACTAAATCTGTCCAAACCTTTCTAACCATGAATAGAATATGTCTTGTAAACAATGGAAATTCAGAGCAGATTCAGGGAAGTCAGTCTTGACCCTAAACCCTACATATGTTCATTTCTCTCTCTCCAAAGTCCGTGCTCCTGGGTCTAACTTTGCCCGCATGAACACGTTAGGTGTCCACCCTCTCAGTGGAACACTGGCCATCAAGAAGCCTCCAGGCATCATGGAAAATTGCAATGTGTATTTCCAGCACAAAATGTGCCTACTTATTTGCCAATTTCAGAGTGGGAAAAAACAGAATATGTTTTCAAAGAAAGAGGGAGCAAGACAGCGAATTGTGGCCTAAAGTACACTGAAGACAAGAGGCATGCCAGGGCTATTCCTGGCCATTTCTCCTCAGCTTCACATTAAAGAGGAAAATTATGAAAATTATATGGAATAATTTGATAGCTAATTTAGTCATTTATGTAAAAAGTCTTTTATCACATTATGTTTTGTACAATCCTAAAAGTTGAGTTGGCAGGATTTCAGCAATTTATTTCTTTACAATGAAAATTGGGAGTAGCATTTCCATTCCATGCCATGTGGCTGGGGAGGGTGGGACGCCACTAAACCGCAGTCTGGGCTTTCTAGTCCTAGCCCTTTAGAGGACTCCATCAAGGCCACTCCACCAACCAGGAACCCACTTGGTACCTCTGCACAGGGCATTTGGGTACTATTATGATCTCTTTGTAGTGAGGGCCACGATGTATTGAGTAGGACAAGGAGAATCACACATAGGCCTGGGGCAGTCTTCCCTGGGTTCCAAGGGCATCTTATGGTGGCAGCTACTACTATGGTGAGCAAATGTATGGTGTGATATGGGAGAAAGAGAAAGACGGAGGGTTCATGTCCAGTGGGCAGGGCCATATCTGAAGAGGTGAAAGACGTGAAGAGTGAGCTGAGGTGGGTGACTTCACTGTTGCTACCCATGACCACGGTAAAGTCTGGGTCTGAGCTGCTTTTGGGTTGTACATCTGGGTTTATGACACTGATGCAGCTGTGATCTCTGTTGCTGTTGATGGCTCCTGATACCATCAAAGACTAAGAGGATGGGGCTGTACATAATTGGCTCCACCCCTCACTGGCTGCATCCCTAGGAAATTTGGTCCTTCACTGGATGGAGCACTCAGCAGAGAGCGTCCTACCCCTCATCTGGGCAACACAATCTTACTGAACCTGTTCTCAGGGGCATGGGCAAGCTGACCCTTAGAGCATGAGATGGGGAGAGCAGGTTGTGCCCTCTTTTATACCATGTGGTGGCATGGGTAGGGAAAGATAGCCTTCTCCCCTTACCATCTGCAGCAGGTGGGGGATCTGACCCAGCCCCTTACAAGATGCAGCAATCTGGAGAACAGGCCCTGAGCCTCTCCTGAGTAACACAGTAGAGTTGACCCTGTAGACAGGGTCATGGCTGTGCCAGTCCCAAGGGTGTGATTGGGACATAGCTGGTACTGTCTTCCTCCTCTGTGGTGTGGTTGTGGGAAAATGCTTTCCACCCTACCCCCAACCCCTCCAGCTGGAGAGAGAGCTGCCCCTCCCCATGGTGAAACGGTTGAGGAAGGGTTGTCCCTCCTTCCCCCTTCCCCCTTCCTGCCTGAGACAGACAAGGGAAGACACCCTCCCCATTATCAGCTCAGCACTTGGGAAAGCAGATCCTGTTCCTCTCCTATGGAGTTGAATAACGCTGACCCTGCTGGAGGTGGGTGAGCTGACCCTGAGGAAGTGAGAGTGGGATAGCCGGCCACACTCGCCTGGTCAGACCTGTGGTAGTAAGGACACGGGAACGAAGCCCTTTCCCCCATTGACCCTACCTTCTGTAGTAGATGAAAAAACTAACCCCCCGCCCCTTACCAGCTGCAGCACTTGGGAAAGCAGACCCTGAGCCTCCACTGGGCAGCACAGCAGAGCTGAACCTCTAAACAGGGGTGTGGGTGAACTGGCCCTGAGAATATGAGCATTGGAGATGTGACCCTGCCCCTCCTCTGCGCTATGGTGGCTTGGGAGGGAGAGAGATGCCTTCCCTCCTCTTTACTCCCGTCTCACCACCTGTGGCAGGTGGAAGAGCTGGCCCTGAGATCATGAGAACAGGAGAGTTGTCCCTGCCCCTCACCAGCTGCAACACTTGGGGGAGTCGTCCCTGCACCTCTCTTGGGACACACAGTAGAGCCAGCCCTGGTGATGCAGGTGTAGGAGAGCCAACCCTGAGTGTGTGAAAGCAGGAAAACTGATGGTTGTTGCAAGGAGCGAATTGGCCAAAGCAACGTTGGTGAGGACTGGGGAGAGCTGGCTGGCTGACCAACCCTGCAGGTAGCCAGGTCCTGAACCAGGGTCATGAGCTGGCTCACCCCTACATCAACCCCATCTATGATCTGTGGGAGGTGAAGGGGCCATTCCTGCACACTCAAAGACTCAGGGTCTTCATGATATAGTGCAACGACAGGATATCCAAGAGGAGTCTCAGTGAGGGCCCAGCAGAAATGAGAGGCCTCAAACCAGGCCAATGATTCTTTGCAATGAATACTTGCAAGTAAACATATATGGGCAAAGTGTTTACTGCATGACACACTGTGTCACACTGCAGATTCCATGTCGATATTTTTTTTCCTTTTATGTTTTCCTTCCTACCTTCCTTCCTTCCTTCCTTCCTTCCTTCTTCCTTCTCTCTCTCTCTCTCTCTCTCTCTCTCTCTCTCTCTCTCTCTCTTTCATTTATTTTGGAAGGAGGTTATAAAGGCACAGGGTGGATACGAAGGGACAGAGAAATGAATCAGATCAAGGTGCATGATGAGGAAGACACAAAGAATAAATAAAAAAAGAAATTTTAAAAAGGATGCTTAAAAAAACATGAAAACTGGTTCTGCATCCTTCAGAATGTGGACATGGAAAATAGGTCATGACACCTGCCATGCAGACAGAAGAGAAAAGTTGTAAATCTGGAGAAATTTGACTGTTGCTGCGGCTGTGTTCCACTGTTTGCACACATGCCGACTTCCAAAACCCAAAGAAGAAATTTGTTCAATGAATGTCATTGTCAAGGTGCCCAGGAATTGGTCTTTCTGTATTAAATATCTTTAATATTTTAAAAATGTTCTTACTGTACACATGATACATGCATGTGTAAGTACACATGTGCCATAGTCTGTCTGTGGATGCCAGAGGAGAACCTAGTAAAGGAATTCTCCTTCCACCTTTAAGTGGATGGATTTCAGAGTTTGAATTCAGATTTTCAGGTAGGTATGTTGAGTGCCTTTACCCCACTGAGACATTGCCTGGTCCCAGTAATTTTTCTTTTATAGTTTGTTAAGGTTTTTCTTAAAGTAGTATTACTGAAAATTTTAACATGACTAAGCTGTTTTAAGTTATAGTAATCTTAAAATTTGTTATTAGCTCATGTGTATTCCTGAGATATCATTAAGTAATCATCATATATAAAATTCCATAATATTGGACAAAAATAAAGTTGAATATAGATTACACATGTGTTCAGTATAATTTTCTATTTTCCTATTGTCTCTTCAATCTTTAACAGATCAGGGCTTGCACACTGAATTTCTATATTTTGGTCTTTTGTGTTATTAATCTTAAAATGAAACAGTAGCTCTGCAAATAAAAGCTGTAGAGTAATTAAAAGCAGCAACAGAACTATACAGTCAAATCTACTACCCTATTGTGGTCTCACTTACAGTAACGCCTTCCTAATTTAGAACATCAGATCCAATGCCTATTTTAGTCTGTTTGTATTGATGAAATGCCTTAGGCATAATATTTAAATGCCATAAATTTATGTCTTTTGTTACTGGTAGGTGGTTAGACCAAGATGAATTCTGCATCTAGAGGTGTGGGGGTATCTGCAAACAGCAGATCAGACAGAGTAATGATCCTCATGGAGCAAGAAGGTAATTTAATTCAACATGAGTCAGTGCCCTGGGTTGGTTCAAACTTCTAAAGTTACACTGGGAAGTTTTATTTTAGGCATATTGAAGTAGAGAACAATTTGGGGGGAAAGTTTCTAGGTGAAACAAAATTCCATGTGCACAAGGAAGCACAACCACAACGAATCTCTTCTCAAAGTCCTTCTTCCAAGGAGATGGGTTTTAGAGATAACCTATATGTCTTACCTTAAGAGCCTAGGGAAAGACTTTGTGTGGTCTTCGTCATGTTTCTTTTTACTGGGATCAGAGTGATTGGACTGAGTATTCATTTTTAAGTGACTTGAAGTCAGGAAGAGAGGCAGAGACTGAATGGTAATCAACTCTGATGGGAGTGAGTTGTTGGGTTTTCCCATTTTTTGAGTGGAATAGTTTGGAGGAATAGTGACTATATGCTTGATTGTATAGCTTTCTGAAACTGATGTCTGGGCACTGGAAAAACAACCAAAAGAAAGAAACAGGAGGTGCTTGTTTTGAACTCAAAACCATGAACTTAAAATTTTCCCAGTAAACCTGGTCATGGGAATTGTGGCACACAATAGGGAAAGACAATAGAAGGTAGTTAGTATCAAAATTCTGTTTATCAAGGTTTCTGTCTTCTGATTTTCCTGACATATGGGAACTATAAGCTATCTGTGACTCTGCTAATAAAGATTGTCAATCACTGTGTGACTTTTCTGTTACAAGTTTTAGTTGAGTATTCCACAAAAAAAAGCAACAAACACAGGTACTGACAAATACAAGCATCACCTTGATCTGAAAAGAACCCCATCACCTTGGTCGGAAGTACTATGATTTGCATCTGAGATGTTCTCCCAAAGCTCAGATTGAAGGCTTTGTCCTGACTCTGAACCTATAAAAGAGCCTCAATTAAATGCTTTTTTTTATGAAAGCTGCCATAATCATGGTATTGCTTCACAACAATAGGACATTGACTAAGACAGATCCCATGATCCCTCGTGGTGTGCAGATGCACATGCACTCAAAGCATCCACAGACATAAAATGCATGAATAAACAAATCTTAGCAATTTCTTTTAGGTTACAAATCTAGCATATGGATTTGACTTAGTATTTGAGTTGAAAATTTTGATGCTGACTCTTAACTAGTGTTCTTTCCACTTATTGTAGGGTCTTGAATTGTGAGTGAATTCATTTTCTGTCTACTGTGTACTCATATCTTTAGTTATGAGACTTTTTAAAGTATCTTGCTATCTTTTGAAGCTGCAACTGATTCGGTCATATTCTCTGAAATCTGCTCATTATTTTGTTAAGCATTTTTCTCTTGTCTTGAATGATTTAAATGTCTTGCTATAAACCTATTAATACATGTTCAGCATTTTAACCCATTATTCTCATAGTGGAAAGTATGGCCACATGCAAGTAAACATGGTGCTTGCCACCAAAACATTCCATGGAGTTACATTTATAGATGGTTCTAAACTATAATATGGTGCTGAGAATTGAACGTGGAAGCTCTGGAAGAGCAGTCAAACATGTTCAAACATCACTCTAGTCCTCTAAAGGAAAGTTTTAAATTTTTAGAGCATTTGGTTCTATGTGACCTAATAATGTCAAACTCAAATTATTATCCTGATAAATACTACAGAGTAGAATATAGATCATATTTTAAAATAAAAATCAGCTAGTCTCATTCTGTCCCTGCACTGTGAAGGGGCAGGTACAATTTTGTAGAAACTTAGGATTCAGTTTTAAATGAGTCATAGTACAGACATAACGCTCTCAGTCGTACATTCAGAAATGGGAGCTGTCATTTAAGTTCCAGAACAATCATCTCTGGTATGAAACACTGGCTCAGGAACAGCAGAAAATGGGTAATATTGCTTGCCCACCATGGGTCTTAAAACACATTCAAGTGGAGTTAAAGTGATGGAAAGCTGCAATTTCAGCCTCAAATGTTTCTTCTGTAGCTCTCGGAAGACTTTCCTCAAGTGGAATCTCTCTCTTATCCAGCTGCCAAAATAGTCAGGAAAGCACTAGTTGATGCAATTTCTAGGTTTTGGAAATAGCATGTCCAATATCATAACCCCTAACCTTATTCCTTTCACCCAGTTATGTGTAAATACATGACAAAGGTGGACAGTCTCTTGCAACATTAAACAATGGACAGGGAATATTACCAAGGAGAAATGGTTTTCAATTTCTCACAAACAGTAAATGGATCAGAAGCGGTGCTGCTGAATATGTGCTTACTTTGTTATGGCTGAGATGAGATCCCTGACTCAAAATATTAGTTGGTATGTCAAAAGAACTTGGGAAATATGTACTTTTGTAAGCTATATAAATTTTATTTCCAAATTGTAATTTCATTCTAGCAAGAGGAATTTGGTTTTCCATATCTGATTTTGAGATTCATAATCTTCATTCAATTAGTGACTTAAGAACATATTAAGCAGTTTATTTTTACCTCAAAGTCAAGCAATCACTGTTGAGAAGAAAATTATGTACTTTTTAGGTTAGATGGAGATGCTTAGTTTTATCACATAGTATGATGCTAAAATTTCCTCAAGTAATATGTTCTCCATGAATCTTAAAGGACTTGGCTATCATAGGTATGAACTGAATAACCAGTGGAGACTTTGGGATGTTTCCTTTCTTTAATATGTAGAGAAGAAAAGCCTCAGTAAGTCACATTGGTAGATAAAAAAATGACAAAATAAGTTACTATGTTTTGTATCTCATTATACATTTTGCACATACAGATAATATGGCTTTATTTCCAAGTTCAAGAAATGTAAGAAGTTTCTTATCAAGTTATTTAAACTATTGTTTATTGTAACATGAGGGGCCGGCTTGTTGGGGTTTTTGTCCTGCCTAGTACCCCACAGCCGGCAAACCCCAAAGAAAAACTCACACACAGGACTCCATAAGATTATAAACTGATTGGCCCATTAGATCAGGCTTTTTATTAGTCCTTGTACCTTATATTAATCCATTATCCTTATCTATGTTAGCTATAGGGCTCAGTACCTTTCTCAGCGTGGCAGCTCACATGTTGCCTCTTTGGTGGTCTGGGCAGGACAGAAATCTGAACAAGCAGGCCTGGCCCCTCATATTACAGTTTATTATTTTAAAGTAGACAGAGTAAGGCAAACTGCAATCATCCTGACAAAATGCAGCCATGTAAATTTCACTGAATAATGGAAGTATCCTTGAGATGAAGAAATATTTTAAGATATTAATGATGAACATTCCAAAAGTAAACAAACCAAAAGTATTTGGTTTTACCCTAGGGTCCCTGGGATACCTAGTCTTTGCAAAAATTCTTGGTCACCGAAGCAGTGTTACTTATGGGTCCCATATCAAGGAGTGGGCCTTAAGTCAATATAGACATTGGTTGGCTACTCTTGCAAGTTCTGTGCCACGACTGTCCTAGCATGCTAATTATAGGCAGGACAGATTGTAGGTTAAAGGATTTGAGGCTATGTTTCCATTTGCCTTTCTCTTTTGGAAGCTCACAAAGTACCTCCCTGCACCATAGACACTAACATAGGTAACATAGATACCTGTTATCTTTAGTAACAAGGCACTTCTGTCAGTATGCAGCAAACAACCAAATGTTTTGTTAAAGTCCTAGGTGTGAGGGGTATTTCCATGGAACCATTTTGGACAACAACTCAAGCATATACAATCTAGTCTTGGCATTGAAAGCCTCATGTGATGATAGATGATGAATCATTAGGTATCCATATACCCCATTATTAAGAGGCATCATTATGATCATCTTCTTATATTTTAGGAAGTTTCCACTGCACGAGGTCTCCATACTATCTCTCAAATGCCCCTCAATTTCATCTACCTGTTCCAGCATCCCTCCCTCAACACTATCTCTCCTTTCTCTCCCTACTTGACTCCGTAATTCCCATTCCCCCAACATTTAGTCTACCAGTAAAATTTATTCTAGTTTCTTCTCTGAGGGACATCCATGTGTCCTCTCTAGTTCCTTTCTCTATAACTAACCTTTCTGTGACTACAGATTATAGTTTTGTTATCACTTATTTAACAACTGATATTTATATAAAAGTGAATGCATACCACATTTATCTTTCTGGGTCTGGGTGTCTCACTCAGGATTATTTTTGTCTAGTTCCATCCAATTTTAACAGCTGAATAATACTCCATTGTGTAAATTATCAAATTGTTTTGAACAATATTTTTATGAGGTACTTCTAGATTATTTCCAGTTTCTGAAAAAAGCATCAGTGAACATGGTTGAGCAAGTGTCCTCATGGAAAAATTGGAGTGTCTTTTGGGTGAACAACCGAGAATGGAGTAGTTGAATTTTGAGGTTGATCAATTCTGAGGAATAGCTGTATTGATAATGATCACAGTAGTGACTGTACAAGTTTGCACCCTCTCAGCGGTGGAGTGCTCCCCTTGCTCTACATCCTCACCAGCAAGAACCACCATTTGTTCTTAGCCATTCTAACAGTTGTAAGAGAGAATTTCAGATTAGTTTTGATTTTCGTTTCCTTTAGGTCGAAGGATGTTGTGCTTTTCTTTTAAGTGTTTCTCAGTCTTTTGAATTTTCTCTCTTGAGAATTTACTTTTGAGAACAGTAACACCTTTTTAACTGAATTATTTGGCTTTTAATACCTATTATCTTTATAAATTTTTGATATTAGTCATCTACCAGATGTGGAGCTGATAAAAATCTTTTCCCATTCTCTAGGTTGCTGCTTTGTCTGAATGACAGTATCCTTTACCTTACAGAAGCTTTCAGTTTCATGAGGTCTCATTTGTTAGTTGTTGATCTCACTAATTGTGCTGTGAATGTTTTATTAAGAAAGTCTTCTTTTACTGTCAAGTGAGTTCAAGGCTGTTGCCTATTTTCTATTCTAGCAGGTTAAGTGTGTCTGATTGTATATTGAATTCTATATTGATTCTATATTGACCCACTTGGACTTGAATTTTGTGCAGTGCAATTTAATGGATCTATTTTGTTTTTATACACTAAAATCAGTTTGAATTAAATCATTTATTAAAGATGCATTCCTTTTTCCAGTATGTATCTTTGACTTTTTTAAAATCAAAATTTATGTGTATGAATCTAACCTAGATCTTTAATTCAATTTCATTCATCCTCTTATCTGTTTTATGCCAATAACATGTAGGTTTTCTTATTATATCTCTGCAGTATAACTTGAAATAAGAAATGGTGAGACCTCCAGCAGTGTTTTCTTCATTTGTTTTGTTTTATTGTTATTGTTCAAGATTTCTTCAGAAATCTTAGGTTTTGTTTTTCTATATGAATTTGAGAGCTGTCTCTTCTAAGTCTGTGGAAAATTTTGTTGTAATTTGGTTGAGTGTTGTATTGAATCTGTAGATTACTTTTGATAGAGTGACCATCTTCCACGTTAATCCTACCTGTCTATGAATATGGTATGTATTTCAATTAGGTATCTACTGTGATTTCTTTCTTCAAAGACATGAAATTTTTAGTATACAAGCCTTTTACTTGTTTGGTTGCAGTTACTTTAAGATATTTTATATTATTTGAGGCTATTTTGGGTGGTGCTTTTTCCCTTGCTTCTTTTTCAGTGCATTTATTATTTGTATTCAAGAAGGTAATTTTTCTTTTTGAGTTATATTTTACCTAGCTACTATGCTGAAAGCTTTTAAACTATGAGTTTCTATGTAGAATTTTTGTAATCACTTATGAATGCTATCACACATTTTTCAAATAAAGCATTTTTTAGCATTTTTAGCATTTTCCTTTCTGATTTACATCACCTTGATTTCCTTCAGTTGTCTTGTTTAGTTAAGACTTCTAGACCTGTATTGAATATATAGAGAGTAAACACTGTTATTTTGTTCCTCATTTTTGTGGAATTGCATTATGTTTCGCTCTATTTCTATTGATTTTCTGGATTTACTTGGACTTGGTACTTACCTCTCCCTTTTCATTTATGATTTTAATATGTATATTCTCTCTTGTTTTTTAAATTAGTTTGGATAGGGGTTTTTCTGTCTTGTTGATTTTCCCAAAGAACCAGCTCTTTGTTGTATTGTTCTCTTTTTTATATTTTATGGATTTCAGTCTTGTTGGGAGCTGTGAACCGCCAGATCCTGAATTTCTTATAAACAACTTGTTTTCCCCTGATCTGAGTGCCCACAGCTGCTCTGAGAATGAGACCCCAGGAGTTCCTGATGGCAGGGGAATGGTTTCTCGTGCATTTGGCTGGGGTGTGGCTATTCCTATTTAAGCTGCCCCTGGATACAATAACGGGGGCATTCTGGCATCTAGGATGACTTGTGTCTCTCTCTGTCTGTGAGTCTTTGTTTGTTTCAATCTCCAGCCCCTTTCCCAGTTCATGAACTGTGTGGTGGCACATAGAGTGCAGACAGGCATGGTGTTCTGCACAGCCTCTTGTTTAATTATTGCCATCTACTATTCTTTGGTGTGACTATTTCTTTTTGTTCTAGAGCTTTCTTGTGTGCTATTCAATTTTTAGTATAAGATCCCTCCCTTTTTTTTTAAATAGACTCTTATTACTGTTAATTTGCTTCTTTAACTATGTTCATTGTGTCCCATATGTCTGGGTATAATATATATTCATTTTCATTGCATTCTAGAAACTTGTTAGTTCTTTCTTTCTATCATTACCAATTTTTTGTTCAGTATAGATTTTTTTCACTTTTCATGAGTTTACAAGCTTTCTGTGGTTTCTATTATTTTTATATCAAACAATAACCTGAGATACTCTCATAGAATGCAAGGAATTGTTTCAAGTTTTTCATATCTGTTGAAACTTGCTTTGTGTTCATGTATATGGTCAATGTGAAGAAAATTCCCTAAAGTGCACAGTTTTATACATGTCTGTCCACATCCTTCTTGTGCTTTTCTTGACTTCTTTAAGTAGTTATTCATTTTCTCACACTTTTTATTTGGATTATTCTGAATTTCCTTAAGGGATTTATTAATTTCCTCTTTTATAACCTCTATCGTCTTCATACAGGCAGTTTTTTTCTTATATTTTTTTATTGAGCTCCACATTTTTCTCTGCTCTCTTCTCTCTCTCTCCCCTCCCCTTTAACCCTCTCCCAAAATTTAAGGTTTTGTTTTGTTCTTCAGTTTTGTTGAACTATTCAGGGCCTGCTCTAGTAGAACAACTGGCCTCTCATGGAGACATATTGCCATGGCTGTTTTTGGTTGCATTTTTTTTCCCAACAGAAAAATATCCCAGTGTGTGTGTTATAATTGGGGGCTATTTCCATGGCCAGTTTAGTTGCTATGTTGAAGTGAATACATGCTAATGTTGGAAGGAGGAATACTGCATAGATATGGGGGAGGAAGGCTAGAGGATAAGATCCTTGTGATCCATTAGGGATGACGTCAGGGAGGAAGGGAAGACCACAGCAAGTATTCTGCAATGTAGCTGGTGTCGCTGGTAAAACTGGGTATCCTTTCAAAAGCCTTCAGTTTGAAGAGATAGCTTGTGACAATGTGCCCTGAGTATGATCAACATATATTGTAGAAAATATTTTTTCTAGAAAATATGTTTTCCTCTACATCTAATCAATATATTTTAGGGGATCCTGTGAAAGTAAAATAATGATTAAATTTCAAGGTTAATGTCTGGTAAGGTTTCAAATAGTCTCTGAGTATTTTATTGAGGTCTGGCCAAAACAATGTAAAACATGTGCACCATTTCAGCTAACCAAGTTGGAACTGTCTAGTGCAGCTGGTACCAAAAACAGGTCTTGTAGTAGCGCTATCAGTATCATGACGTCATATCAACCAG
This sequence comes from Myodes glareolus, assembly GCF_982192425.1. Taxonomy (NCBI): domain Eukaryota; kingdom Metazoa; phylum Chordata; class Mammalia; order Rodentia; family Cricetidae; genus Myodes; species Myodes glareolus. Next base: position 51,720,147 of record NC_142049.1, read on the forward strand.
GTGGAGTTGTTGCTATGGGGCCCCATCTTCTTCCTGGAAACTTCAAATATTACTGCAGGAAAATTCATTGTTCATTGTGGGAAACTTAAACATTATTTATATAGACTCATACAGACTTATATATTCAATGAAAGGTATGATAAAGATAAAAATAGATATGAAGAAAAGCAAAGATGTTTTCTAAATTCTTGTTTTTTTCTGTCCCACATAAAATAGTTCTTGACATGAGATAGAAACTCCGAGTTTGTTTTTTTTTTAACAACATACTTGGAATTAAAGGAGGACAGAGTCATTGTTCAACTCTAAAACCAGCTCTATATATTCATAAACATATACATACATATACATATGTATAAATGTATACATTGTATCACTTGTACTTATGAACCGTATTTGATTTTCTTGATCATCCCTATTGGATAGTTAGTTTTCTACCGGATATCATTCAAACATTAGGGGTTTCTTGAATTTTTGAAAATGAATATTTTCCTACAAAGACAAGAACAGGACCCTGACCTAACCCTTATGAGCTTTACTTACCTCGTGTATGATTGTCACCAATGTGGATGTGGTATCATTTTTCTTTTTCAAGAGGTTTCCCCTTTTCAAAGTAAATCTTATTAATTTTGAGGATATTCATAATTTTTCTTCTCATGTGGAAACAAGAACGAAACCCCCTTTCCAACGTAGTACATCTCCTGTTTTCCATTGTGAGGTCAACACATTCTTGAAATATACTGATTGATTCAATTCAGAAGTTTTTTCCATTATCCACAGCCTCTCCGTTGTTGTTGTTTCTTTCTCATTAGCATTAAGAAAATTCAAGGTTAATAAAGCATTATGCAATCTATTTCTAGGTGTATTTTCTGTCCCTTTTCTGTTTGTTCAGCATATACTTTATAGTACAATTTGACCTTTCTATAACTGCCTGACCTGTAGGATTATTTGGTATACCTGTAATGTGCTTTATATTATAATAAGCAATAAAGTATTTCATTTTCTTAGATACATTTGCTGGACCATTGTTTGTCTTTATTTGTGCAGGTATACCCATGATGGCCATAACTTCCAATAAATATGTGATTACTGAATCAGCCTTTTTTGAGCTCAAGGTAGTTGCCTATTGAAAACAAGAATATGTGTCTATGGTGTGGTGTACATATTTTAATTTACCAAATTCCATAAAATGGAACACATCATCTGCCAGATTTCATTCCTTTGAGTACCCTTTGAGTTACGTCCTGCAGGCAATGGTGTTTGATTATAGAAAGAACAAGTAGGGCATCTCTTTATAATCTCCTTAGCTTGTTGCCATGTAATAGAAAACTCTTTCATTAAACCTTTGCTATTGATGTGATATTTTTAATGAAATTCTGTGGCTGTAACATGTTTCCAATCAATAATTAACCAATTTTAGCATTACCTTGTGCTAGAGGACCTGGCAGACCTGTGTGGGATCAGATGTGTGTTATGTACATAGGACAAAGCCTATTACTGATTATGTCTTGCAGCTGGATAAACAATGAAATCAATTCTCTATCATCTGGTATAAATTCAGTGGTTGTAATATGCAAGATAACTCTTTCTGCATATTGTGAATCTGTAACTATATTAAGAGGTTCTTTAAAATCCCTTAGCACCATAAGAATAACAAATAATTCTGCCTTCTGGACAGAATTATAAGGACTTTGTTCCACTTTACTCAATTCTTCTGATTTGTAACCTGCTTTCCCTGATTAATTTGTATCAGTATAAAATGTATGGGTTCCAGTTATTGGTGCATCACGTATAATTTGAGGAAAATCCAAGAAGTTTTCTTTATGAGGTTAAGTCTATCACTTTTGGGATAGTTGCTATTAATTTCTCCCAAAATATTTGCACAAGCCCTTTGCCATGGTTCATTGTCTTCCCATAACTTTTTTATTTCATCAGTAGTAAAAGGCACTATAATTTCTGCTGGGTCTATACCTGCTAGTTGACAAAGTCAACTACCTTTTATAATTAATTCAGAGACTTTTTCCACATAGGTTTTTAATTTTTTACTTGGTTTATGTGGTATAAATATCCATTCTAAAATAATACCTTCCCTCTGCATTAAAATTCCAGTAGGAAAAATTCTGGAAGGCAATATGACTAGGATACAACTCAGATTTGGCTTCACCCTATCCACATGTGCTTCCTGTAATTTTTCCTCAACCATTGTCAGTTCCTTTTCTGCTTCAGCTGTTTTCTCTGGGACTATTCAAATATTTATTACCATCGAAGGTTTTGTTGAATTGAACTATTAGATCAGGTATTATCCTAACAGTTGGTCATAGGCTGGAAATGTCTCCAAACAATCTTTGAAAGTCATAAGAGACTTTCCTAATTTCCTAATCGGTCTCTCCTAATTTGTGCCTTTTGTGTTGTGATATTCTGTAAATCTATTCTATAACCTAGGTAATTAACAGAATCTCTTCTTTGAATCTTTTCAGGAGCAATTTGTAATACCCATTTAGACAAGACTTTCTTTACTTCTTCAAACGTTCTTTCTAAAGTATCTTTGTTTGAACCAGATAACAAAATGTCATCCATGTAATGGTAAATTATAGACTTAGGAAATTGCTCATGAATTATTTCCAATGGCTGACTTGCAAAATATTGGCACAATGTGAGACCATTGAGCATCCCCTGTAGTAGGATAGTCCATTGATATCTCCTAGTAGGCTAAGAATTATTATAAGTAGGCACTGTTAAGGCAAATTTTTCTCTATCCTTTTCTTGTAGAGGTATAGTGAAAATCAATAGCTATAAGAGGCCATAATTTTGGTAATTGAGAAGACAAAGGAATTCCAGATTGTAGAGGACCCATAGGTTGAATTACCTTGTTGACAGCTCTAAGCTCTGTCACCATTCTCCATTTCCAGATTTCTTTTTTACAACAAATCCAGGAGAATTCCAAGGACTGATTGATTCTTTAATATGTTAAGCATCTAGTTGCTCTCATACCAGCTAGTCAAAAGCCTGTAATTTAGTTTCAGCTAGAGGCCACTGCTTGATCTATATGGGCTTCTCAGTCAACCATTTTAAAAGTAGGGTTGTTGGTACCTCTAATGGTTTGCTAGTTGCTGTGTGTTTTTGTACAGACCTTTTACCATAATATTGCATTATATCCTTCCCAGAATTATGTGTTCCTGGGACTACAGGAATGTTAACTTGGGTATTCCATTGCCGTAGCAGGTCATGGCCCCATACATTTATTGCAATATTGGCTATATATGGTCTTAGTCTTCCTATTTGCACTTCAGGCCCTATGCATTCAACCCATCTCATGCTTTATTTTACACAAGATAGGGTTTCAATTCCCAGGAATTGAAGAGGCCAATTCAGATGTCAAGATTCTTGAGTAATGATACTTAAATCTGCACCTGTGTCTAACAACCTTCAATAAAAATGCCATTTATACAAACTCTAAGCTTTGGTCTTTGATTGTTAATAGAAGTCTGCCAAAATATGTGTTTGCTCTGTCCTGCTGGACTTTTTGACTCATCTTCACCATTTAACCCATTATTTATACCAGTATTGTGTTTTACAGCAGGCATTAGATTTTTTAATTTTCTTGGTGAGACATGTTCTCCACTGCAACTGAGAATGACTGGGCCACTTTTGGCTTGGGGGCCTGCAAGATGCCCCTCAAGGGGTTTCCTGATGGTATCAGGTTGCCTTGTCTGTCTGTTGTTGACCTGCATTAATGGGTCCAATGTTGGCCTTTACCACACATCCTACATATACCTGAAGACCGAGTTTTCCTATTCCTGCCATTCCCAAATGAAGTGTCATTCCTAGAAATTCCTTGCCTGCAATCCCTTTTCTGATGTTCTAATTTACCACTATTAAAATATTTGCCAGGTTGATGTCTCCTCATTGCTTTGGAAATCACTTCTCCTACCCACGATTTATCATTATAGTCAAACATCTCAATATTCATCGTATGTTGAATCCATTCATCCATAGGTGCTGATCTAGACCTTAAAGGCCCAATTATCTTTTTACATTATATGTTTGCATTTTCAAAAGCCAAAGATTCAAGAATTATTTGTCTAGCTTCTGGGTCTGTTATTCCTATTTGCAGAGCCTTAAATAATCTTTGCAAAAAGTCAGTAAAGGGTTCTCTCTGTCCCTGCCTAACCCTGGAATATGACTCTATTCTTATCCTTGGTTCTTGTATTCTATTCCAAGCATTCAAGGCTGCTTTGTGGCATAGGGACAATATTTCTTCATCATAAAGAGCTTGGACCTGTGGATCAGCATATGCTCCTATGCCAAGAATTTGATCTTGGGAAACCTCCACACGTTTTTCTCTTCCTTGCTGTTCCATATGTTTGGATTCTTCTCTGAAATGAGTCCCAAACATCAAGGAAGGTCCATCATCCAATACTGTGGACACTAACTGAGAGAAATCATGGGGGATAGGTCTGACATTAGAAGCCCAATTTCTTGCCATTTCCTTAATAAATGCAGAGTGCAAGCCATAATTAATGACAGCTTGCTTAATTTCATTTAGGTCATTCATTTCTAGTGGCGTCCATCTACCTTCTTTGGCTCCCTTTGAGCCTTTAGAAGTTGATATTTTATCAGAGTAAATTACAAGGTAAGATGCTAAAACACTGGGTAAACTAGTTCTGACAGCTGGTAGTGACATTGTATCCTGTCCTTGTGCCTTCTTACTCTGATCACCAGCTCTATTAATTTCCTCAATCATTTCAAATCTTTTTATCATTGTCTCTCATAAATCCTGAATCTCCTGACCTCCACATGTTTCTAGTGATTTCACTAAGGAATCATTTTTTTGGCCCCATTCTGAAGCTTTGATTCCAAGGTTTTAATGTTTCCCTTCAAAGATAACATGTCCTCCTTGAACTTTTCTTGGATATCACGTAGATTGCCATCTTGTAGGTACATTCTGTATGTTACCTTATCAAAACCTTGTGATAACTTCTGAATGTCAAATTCAGCAGTTTGAACCCTTTCAGGTAACTTCCTAGTATTCTTGGATATGGAGTCAATTTTGCCTATCATACTATCCACTTTTTTCCGATAACATCTGATTTTCAATAATTTTAATTCTTTCAACAAGCCGTTCATTATTAGTCTGTAAAGACTGTATAGTTCCTAGGAGTGCCATATTCTTCCTCAATGATATAATATGGATAAGAAAACTGAAACCTAGTAACCAGTAAATTGAGGTATTCCCATAGTCATAAATACCTTGCATGATATAATCCATTGTATTATTTAAAAAAGCAGTAAAAGTGGCAATGGAAATGAACACTGCCATATTACCTATTATCCAGCAGGTGGTTGTGATGCCGAGTTGTGACTAGAACCAATCCAAAGGTGACAGAAACAAGGCTCTGTTTCAGTGTCTGCCTTAGTATTTGATAAAGACTTGGAAATATGAGTTGTTCAACAAAGTAAATGTAATTAAATCAATTCCATACATGGAACCAGAAACCCAGAATCCAGGGGTAGAGAACAGCAATCTGGAAGCCATGTATGCTTCCATGTGACAAAGAGCCGCCCTGAGGGTTGCACCGCTTGTGCTCTGACTCATGCTACTTAAGCACTGCACTTGCAAGGAAGATTTAGAAACCACTCAGAAAAGAGCAAACCCGGCAAGCAGAGATTGTCTGGTCCCATGGAGCCTGAGAGGCGTGGAGTTTAAATCCACATGGGGAGGCAAACAATAGGGTGTGTGGGGACTTGAAGCCAATCTGAGCTGTGTAAAGAGAAAATATAAAGAATTGCAGCAAGAAAAGGCACTGAGCATTATTCTATATTGAACTGCTGGCTCCATGCACAGGCCATGGCTGAAGGAGGGCTCATGCCAAGCTGAGCTGACAACAAGCAGCTGAGCGGGGGTGGGGAGTGGGAGGGTAGGGGGGTGGGGGGTGGGAGGTGAGATGGGGGTGTTCTAAAACCAAACGTTGGGCGCCAGATGAAGGTGTAAGTCACAAAACAATCCCACACCAGTTTGGAATTATGATTAATAAGATTTTTTTATTTATTTAAAGGGAGAAAACTTACAAATCACTGTCCCAGGCAACAGCCCTCTGTGCAATCAGAAAAAGAGTCTAGAAGCTGGAAGTGGAGCCGGAAGCAAGAGAGCGAGCACATGGCTACTGCTGCTTTTTAAAGCAAAAGAGACCACACACAAGTGGGCTGGTATCTGAAAGGCTATTGGCTGATGGAGCAGAAGGAGCTACTGCAGCAGGTGTGTGTATATAAGGGACATCAGGTGATCATATCTATGATGGTTGGAAGTTTAAGTATTTCCTTTAGATGGTCTGTACCTGGGTGCTGCCTGGGTGGTCTCTGTTGAGCCTACCATGGCTGGGCCCTACAGTCACAAACTCTTATGCTGGCTACTATAGTAAGTTCATTGTATCATCCACAATCAAGGCTTGTTTCTGGTGAATAAAGTCTTGACTTTTCTCAACATTTCCAAATTTGTCTTCCTATGAAGCAAAGAAAAATGCACTCAGTGGAAGTGTGCTTATCAAATAATGAGTGGCTCTACCTTCCTTTGTGATGTCCTTAATTTATTTTCGGTATAAAAGCAATAGGTGCACTAATCTGGTTGGATGCTGAAGGGAAAATGCTGCTATTTGGCTTCATATAAAGAGTGATTTCTTGCCAAAAAGTCAAGCCAATACCAGAAACCATATTGAAGGGATTCTTACAGGCCTGGATATGGCAAACATTTCAGAAATGTTTTGGCCTTTTACTCCTTTTTCTTTCCTTTGTTAAATACCATTACATTCCTAAAGCTAGCCACTAAAGTCTAGTTCCTTATTTGGACATTTCCTTATTACTCAGACAAAACAACAAGGTCTAACAATCAGAATTCATTATTTGGCTAACGTTACTATTCAGGATTTACCAAGTCAAGATTTACCCAAGCACAGACTCCCCATTTTTCTTTTAAAAACCCACTCTTGCAGAAACACATTCTCTTAATTCTACTCTCTTGCTTCTCTTGCCTGCTTGAACTTGCTGCTGCTGCTGCTGCCTTTGCAGTCTCTCCAGCCCCACTGCTAGCCTCTCCAGGATAATAAATCTCTTTTGTGCTAAGAATTTGGTGTTGTACAAGAAAACCTGCTGAATGGACTAGCCTGGGCTCATAGGGGGTCACAGACACTGGACTGGCAATCAGCAAGCCTGTATGGGTCTGATGTAGGTGTTCTCCCTGTGTGTTATAATAGTATACCTTTGATTTTCTCTGGAACTCCTAATCATGAGAGCAGAGACTGTGACTCTTTTGTTTACTTTTGGGTTCCTTTTCATCCTACTGGGTTGCCTCATCCTGCTTTAATACAAGGGTATATCAAGTGTATATCAAGTCTCACTGCAACTTGACACACCATGTTTGATTGATATCCATGGAAGACCTGCCCTTTTCTGAAAAGAAAATGAAGAGGATTGGATGGGGAATGGGGGAGAGGTGACTACAGTGGGAGGAGGGGAATTTAATATACATATAAGAGAAGAATAAATGAAAACAAAAGAAAGAATTTGGTGCCTGTGTATTACTGTATAAATTTTGGAGGGAGCAACCTCCCTTTCACATGTAGATTTCACTATTGATGTGCTTTTGTCAATGGAAGCAACCCATCTTATGTCTCACCTCTTCTGTAGTTGTTTACTGTTGAAATTCCCAAGCCTGCTGGTACTTAAATATATTTAAAGCCCATGCTACAACTATGTCAGAAATTTTGGTAACTTTCCTATAATAGAATAACAAACTCGGCTAAGTTCGTTTCTTTTAAAACAGCAGTCAGTTTTTATAGAATACAGATGACAGTGCATCTTCATCAGATCAAAACGAAGAGCACACATTGTTCCCACTGTGCATCACTGGTAGGTAATCTCAGAGTGGATTGCAAGCACTGCTGAGCGTTCTGCCCCATTTATTTCACTCTCTTCCTCTTTTCTCTCTTTTTCTACACACACATACACACAAACACACACACGTTCATTTTTACTTATAAAAATTGGCTCTTGTCATTCACCAGGTTATAGCTAAAACATCTCCTAAGATATTTTTCTTATGGTTTCTTGGTCAAGATGCAGAATGACACTCAGACAAAATTTCCAGCACACTACTGTGGGGAGACTGTGTTCAAATGAACACTCATTAGAATGAATTCAGCCATCATGTCTGTCTGGTTATAGGCAATTTCAATTGATGAATCTTTGAAGCTTAATACACACCATGCTAAAGCTGACTACATATATCAACTACAGCTTTTGAACAATTTTTTTCCATCTTTTAAAAGAACAATTGCATTTTCATACAGTCTACTGCTCACAGTGGTGATCCTAAATGTATTATTAAAAAATCACCCCAAAATCTCAACTATAGAACTAGCGGCTATTACCAATAGCTAAGTTTACAATTATTCTATTAAAATTTAACACTGGTTCCTGGCATCATGCACGGTCAGCATACAGTGCTGTCAAACAGTATAGCCTAATCCTAGAATAATCTCCTAGGATCAGCGAGGAAGAATTCTCTTTGTTGTTGATGGATAGACACATTGTATGATCAGGACATGCCAGCAAAGTCCTTTGCCCTTCCCCAAGAGGTCTTTGTTAATCTGCCAAGCACTCAGCAGGGACAATGCATGACACTAACAATTTTCTAGAATGACCCTTAATGAATCCTGGCATATGTTTGTTTTTAATCAAAGGCCATCACACTTTGTGTAGCAGATGCCCAGATGTCTTTATGGATTATGTGGGACATGAGCATCAAATGAGTGCATTTTAGTTTCTCTGTTACTTTTATTATAAGTAATGCTGCTTCTTTCAGAGCACAACCTACTACATCTGACCTCAGCATCCTCAACAGCTGCCAACACTTTGTTCCTGTTTTAAATATGGAAGCAGATCCTGAGAACTTAAATGATCTGTAACATCAGATAACCTCCAACCTGTAAGGTTACTTATTAAATTAATGAAAGGGGCCAACTAAACAGAGGAAAGAGAGGAAATCCTTACATTTTTCCATGACTATTGTTTTGAGTACTATTTTATAATATCATTTAATCTCAATTCCTGTGCAACAATAATAATGATAGATCAGTAAATCTGTGTTGCCTAAGTTCTTGACAAGCAGAAGGCAGAGCCAGACTGATTCAAGTGGTCCCTGCGATCCTTCTTGTTTTCTTTAGAAGGCTCATCTCTATCACCAGGAATCATGTGTGACTCTATTAACAGAGGAATTTGAAGGAAAGTTAAAAATCAGATATCTGTATTTATGGTGACACGAAAAGTTGAAGGTAATTGAATTTATCAACATGCAAGTGTTTGATTTACACTGTTTAGTCTGCAAAGGCAGCTTGTTTTGGGCATCTTAAGGACATGTGTGATAGCTGTATCACAACACATCACAGCCTGAAACTAGAACAGGGTCTACTCTCCACATCAGATTTAAGACCTGGATCCTTCACCATGATTCTCCAAAAGACAAGTGATTAGGTAGATACATACTGCTGTGTGTCGATAAAACGAAAATCTAGACACAGGGTTCCTAGCTTTGTTTCAAAACAAAAACACCCACAGTAGGGTAACTCTTCCCACATTTATCATTAATATGCGAAGCAGACATGCATACAGCACAATCTGTCAGAAATCTTAATTGAGATTTGCTTTAATCAGGTATATCTAGGTTCTGCTCAGGTTTCCAAAAACTAACCAGTACACAGGATCTCTGTTAAGGAATCATAAATATTTTGTCTATAAATGCTGGAGAAGGCCTACAGCCAAATATGGAGGGCTGTAAGCATTGTTATTATTAATGCCATAGCTGAGAAGGCCCACTGGTCAAGTGGGAGACACAGTGTCTGGCTTCAACCTTCCATCTCAATGCTCCCTCATCACCAGCCGAACAATAAGGTCTAAAGTTGGGATTTGAACAACTTTACTCAACTGTTTTCAACTCACCCATCATTGAATACCTAGACTGCCCATTATATTTTTTTGTATTAGTTAATGAGAAGAAAAGATGGGGAAACATGAAAACTTATACACAGTCCCTTACGCTGGAACTAGTCAGAATCTGATCTGCAGATTAGTAATCTTTCACAAGTCAGAAAGCAGGTTTTTTTTCCAAGAAATAAGTTAGATACACCATTTTCAAATATAATGTCAAACACAACACCAATAGAATAGGAAATGTTATACCACTTCTAACATTTTACTGAAAAGTATAAATTAGTTGAATTTTCTGCCTTTCATTACTTACAAAAAATGGAATAAAATACTAATATTTAGTAAAATAGTCCTTCAACCTACAACTAAAGAAAGATAAATTGATAAAAATGTAAAATTAATTTTATTTCTGTTTCTAGCTTTGCAAATTCCAAAGCTACTATTTTATAATAAAATGGCAGGTACATCTTCCAGTCAATTTAAGTTCATTTTATATGACAGGGTATTTCTTCCATCTGCACTCTTATTGAAACTACCACTGCAAGAGTAAAATGAAGAAAAATATCCCAATGCAAGCCATGTATACTGTCAGCCTCAAGGACATTTGCATAAACCCTCAGGAAATGTTTGCTCACACCCTAAAATATTTGAAAACCGGGTGTTTCAAAATTTAGCAAGAATCTTGATGAATTTTACGTATCCTATATAAGTGTTAAAGCTATCTGGTGTATTTCCACCAAATTAAAGCACAGAGAAAAGTAAAACTCTAGTTTTAAGTCCACGGAAATCACCTGTTCAGGGTAAAGAGAAGGGGAAGTGGGAGGTGAGGCTGTTTTCCTTTGCTGACCTTCAGTGTAGGGTGGGTGATTACCTGACAGCTCTGTTCATCAATGGAGTGGAAGAAGACGTGCTCCAGTCCATGGCTGTGGTGCAGGAGTGCTTAGAGAGAAATTACACACACACACACACACACACACACACACACACACACACCACATATATATTCCATTTGCATACATGTGTAAACATATTTGTATAGGATTGTACAGCAGAAGGCCAGGTTCACAGCCTCCTCTTTTGTGTCCTGTCAGTAATACTTCTGCTTTGAGGACATCTATGCCTAAATACATTTAAGATTTTAAAAGATGTATTCTTAATGGTATAAAATGGCTGAAAATAATGACAGAAACCCAATTTCACTTTGTCAATAAAATTAATAGATGTTTTTTGACCCTCTGGGGAAAAAAAAGAAAACCAAGGCTGTGTACAACTAGCAGTTTCTGTCACAGTATTTTGTCTGCACCAGAGTATAGAATGCTAAAACAGCATGGCGTCCTGAAATGTCAACATACATTTCAACTGGGCTCTGTGTGATCATTTGACAAATGATTTCCAAGTGAAAAGCTAAGCAAACTGAGACTTCCATTTACATCCCTTACCTTTCTATATATGACAGGTGCAGAGTTAAAAAACTTATCAAAGCCTGTTCTAAAGCAAGAACTAAAAGACATGCTGAAGAATTCAGCTGTCCTCTTTGCAAGATGTAGTAACTTACTGAATATATTTTCCTAATGCAAACCATTGTGGAAACACAAATTGATATCAAATAATATAAATTACAAAAGTAAAATCAGACAGATCATTAAATCTGCATGTCACCCCAAGAATGTACGTTGCTGAATAATTCATTATCTGTTTAGTATATCTGCACTCCCTAGGAATCATGCAAACTGTTTCTATTACTGAAGTTTTCTTTAAATTTGAAAGAGAACTATATATTCACTTTCTATCTGTGGGATTTAAAAATTCTAGATTTGAAATAATTAACATTGGACTCTATCTAATTAAATCAATAGAGGAGATTCAGCAATGCTCTGCTGTGTGATGGGATTAAGTGAGTGTCTCATTGAATTAAATAGGATTCATCTATCCCATGCACTTTCTCAGCCAGTTTGTTTGATGCACCATTTTGTGTAGAAGAAAAACTAATCTCCCTTGGAAAGGCACCAACAAAGCACTGTGGTCTTGCTTTAACTACCTGATCTAGAAATCGATAAACACCAACCATAAACTGTGCTGGACTATAACAAAGTCTGATGCAAGTTTCTTCTCTTTGAGATGACCACAGTTCCACAGCTAGATAGAAGAGCTATATATTTTCCTTCCACACATTAAGGAAGTATTGAAGTATTCAAGCATCAACAACAGTAGATGTTGCTTCTTAAATCATACAAATAGAATAAGATTAAAAATAATTAGCCTGTTTTGATCCCTTTAACTACATTAAATATATATCTGATCAAAAATCTAGTACAACAATGCGAAAATATTTTTAATTTATTAGATCACTCATAGATACCTGACTATTATCAAATAACCTGGGAGACAAATGCCTCCTGCTTCAGGACATTTCTGAGAACGTTTAGTATGAACAGAATTAATGTGAACTTGTAGCTGGAATTTAGAATCTGTTAAGATGTACAGAATTGCTGACTAAAAGAAAAATGCTGGGAGTTAGAGAGACGACAACGTCTTTAGGAGCTCTTGTTGCTTTTTCAAAGGACTAGGGTTCAGTTCCTGGTACCTGTGTAGTGTAACTCACAACCATCAGCAACTCCAACTCCAGCTCTCTTCTAGCCTCCATGGCCACTGCATTCTCTCTCTCTCTCTCTCTCTCTCTCTCTCTCTCTCTCTCTCTCTCACACACACACACACACACACACACACACACACACATGCACACACATACAAACACATGAATAAATAATAAAGTGAAGTTTTAAAGACAAAAATTTCACTTTAAGGCTAGAGTTGGGTAAAGGGGATGACAGGAATGTAAACTATGATGCTTGTTTGAAATGTTCATCTTTGTTCAATGGCAGCTTTGAGTATTAAAACATTACTATTTTTGATAAATCACTGCACACTGATTTTTCTATACTTCCATACCTTTAACAAACAAATAATTTTCTTTAAAATCTGTTATCTTCAGTTAACATATAGTTAACGAATTTAATTACAGGTGGCTTCTATTTAATCTTTATCATATATAGTGGTATATAATTAATTGTATCCCTAAAAGAATAAAATTAATCAGTACCCATCATTACATACTTTTTCAATATTAGATGATTGTTCTGCAAAGTGTTCAAATTATAAACCTAGAATTATTTGGAAATTTTATTAAATTTATTAAATTAAAACTTTTTCTCAGGTAATTCTATAAAAATCTGTTTCTTTGCTCCCAAATTACAAGGTAGGCAAGAATACGCCAGCATTGTTGCTTTGAGATGTCTTTCCAGATCCCAAATACACCTTCCAGTTTGTCAGCACTGTGCACTTAAATTTTTTGACATTCCACAGTGTTCTCTGCCAGTTACACTGTAATTCGGTCAAGTAAAGTAAAAAAACATGTCAAATCAAAACATTTATCAAGTTTCCACTAGGAAAGTAAACTCTATTATAGAAAAACACAAATCATAAGTGTAAAATAAGGAATATGTATTTTAAAGGAGACAGAAGGGAAGACTGAATTTTTCATGCCAGAGAAAGACAAGCAAAGTCAGAAATACTAAGAATATGCAGAATGGAGAGCTCAATTTCATTTCTTTTGCTGTTAGCCAGCCTTTTGTGAGATTCTCCCTCTTGTCAGACCCCAAGTTCTGCATGGTCTATACTAGGTAAATGGAGTCAAACTTATAGAACAGAAGTATTTGGTCTACCAATACAGAACTTTCAGTTCTTGCTGACCTGGCTCCGTTCAGGATAATAAGAGAGTATGGTGAAGAAGGTACCTTGCTGTCCAGAAGAAAGTACATTACCATTATTGCATACAAAGGGTCAACACCTGACAGGCATTCTGGGTGGGGAAGAATAGTGAATTTCTCATTCTTGCTTTTACACCCAACATAGATGGTGCATTTTAACCACTGAGTCTGCAGAGTCAAAGTGACTCCCTGTGCTACCATTGTAAAGATGTACCCGTAGATGTGTGTTAGAAGTTGAACAATTGTGTGGACTGAATCATTTCACCTGGGGGAAGAGTATAGGAGTTGAAAATTTTTAAGAAGTGTGTGAGGAATGTCTTGGCTTGTTTAACTCCAAGGGATTGTTAGGGAAAATGTAAGTATTTTTGTGATCCTGAGACAACAGAGGCAGAATAAACCAAGGGAGCCATAGCTATAAACATGAATTGATAACAAAGATAACCCTTGTTATAAGGGAAATGGAAGCCATTCTTGTGCTGAACTGTGCTCTGTTTTTTTATGAATGGTAGAATTTCTGAGGAATGATATCACATAGGATGTATAACTGAGGAGGTTTCTAAGTCAGTGTTGATAATGTTTTCTCTTAAAATCACAGTAACACCTTGAAGGAGAAACTTTCACCTGAGATGTCCACTGTCTTCTGTCCCTCACTTCACAATGAAGCATTACCTTCCCAGAGTCATATAATGTGGTTACATTCTCAGTTCTCCTCTGATACTCTGATCATAACTGTGGCCACTCAGTTCTTCTGAGTGAATAGAGGTAGAGACTCTTTGTAGAATTTGGAGATCCCTAACTCTATAGCACTAAGTTAATTCCTTATAATCAAACTCCTTATGTGTGTATTCACATACATACACACACACGCATGCACACACACTCACACACACACATATATATGTATGTATATAATTGTATGTATACATATATGAATCCGTTTATAACAGATTATATATATAATATATATTATATTATCCTATATTATCCTATTATTGTTATATATTATATATTATAATATATAATATTATATATATTATCCTATATCCTATATTATATATAGGATGTATATGTCTTAGCCCATTCAACATATAAGAAATTAATAAGTCAATGACAATTAAAAGTGAAATGAACTTATTTCTAAAAATCCTGAAGAGCAAGTTATCTATCAAGGTGCTAGCAGATTATGTGTTTAGCAAGAGCCCTTGTCTCATGCCATAGAGGACTTTTAACTGTGTCCTCATGTCAAAATGAACTTCTGGCTTCTCTTTTGTAGACACCACTGAAGTCTAATATGATATCAATGTAAGTCTTCAAAATATCTGAAGATAATACATATTATCTTTAAAACTAGTAGAAAACTGTAGAAGGAAGGGTCTTAACGGTCATCTGTCCCCTTGTCCCCAGTATCATAATGCTGTTAGCGACTTCCCTACATAGAAATCAAACCTTAGCAACCACCTAGATTCCTTTACAAGTAAAGTAGAAAGTAGAATATGCCACAGTGAACCATAACTACAAAAGAGTTCAGGATATGGCATGCCACTTAAAGTATTCTGGTCATTCCTGGTGGTTATTTGAGGTGCAAGGCATTTAAAAGAGAAGACAAATTCAAAAGAGGCATCTTCCCTGACCTCACTTCATCTTAGCAATTACATATCCTCCAAGAAAGGTACAATTCTCACAACCTTACCCCAGAGTTTTATCTTTCATGAAACAGAACTCATCAAAGTGCAGAGAAAAGGGTCCAATCGTTCATAATCAGTCTTATTTCCTGAAACATCCACCCCTCCTGCTCTGTGATTAAGATGATATACAAGCTCACAAAACTGCAAATTTTGTGGGCATTCAGTGCTTTTGTTATGGTCCAATTGTTCTTGTGATATTGAATCTAACTTGTGTGCATACATTTATTCCTGTCAATCTGTTGCCAGTTTATTTCCTTGATTAACCTACAACTCAGTAAAGAGCGAAGTCAGCTCCTGCCATCAACTGTAATTTTGTCCCTAAGATGGCTGTGATACACCACGTCTTTTATTACCTAACCTTTGCTGACTTTGCCATATCATCAGATACTATCTGAGTATGATAAAATGTCCTTAGAACTGCCACTGTAATCAGGGCTTGAGTTTATGACGTAGCAATGTCAATGTATACACACAGCATTGTCTTCAACAAGCTCTTACTTCCTGACTCTCTCTAGATCTCAACACAAATGTTTATATTTCTTGGA
Source organism: Myodes glareolus (assembly GCF_982192425.1). Taxonomy (NCBI): domain Eukaryota; kingdom Metazoa; phylum Chordata; class Mammalia; order Rodentia; family Cricetidae; genus Myodes; species Myodes glareolus. The sequence goes on from NC_142049.1 coordinate 51,736,119, forward strand.
AGCATTTTTTATCTTACCATTGTAAAGCACAACACAGGAGGCTAAGTGGAATTTGAATTTCAAATAAATTATTATATTTATTCAAGTATTTAGTGTGTCATGTAATGGTATCAATGTGTATATACAACAGTTTTAACTTGAAATTCACATGTTAGTGACTATTGTATATTTTCTTTTGTTAAACCTGACATCCCATCCCCTTCTACATTATCATTCTTGGGGTCTGCCATGTCTGTAAGCTCTATGTCCATCTTCAGTGTGCCAGCTCACTTTCTGTACACAATGTTCTGATCAGTCTTCCTTGTTAGACATCTGTCCCGATGGCAGGGGTTGTACTGTGCCCTTTAGTATATGGTGGTCTACACAGCAGTAGAGAATCAACACTAATCCTTATCCTTAAATCAAAGGGGAGCTGCAGTTGATGTGTTTGTACTCAATTTTGGCTCTTTTCTTGTGTGTGTGTGTGTGTGTGTGTGTGTGTGTGTGTGTGTGTGTGTGTGAAGAGAGAGGGAGTGAGAGAGGGAGAGAGAGAGAGAGAGAGAGAGAGAGAGAGAGAGAGAGAGAGAGAGAATGTATAGGACAGTGGCTTTTTTTATCAAAATTAGACAAGTCATCTGTTGCATGTGACATGAAATATCTTTCCTATTTCTTTCTAATTATGTACATATCCTAGGAAACTACACTCTTGTGCCAATGGCTGGTAAGCATTCTTAAAATTAATTGTTTACCAGTCTATTCTCCAGAAATTGTTTCACATAGACATATGGTTATTTTATAACTGCTGTTAGTTCATGTATACAGCTGCCCTGTTTGTCCAGATGATAATGTTTCCATATATTCATCCATAATCTCTGGCTTATAGTCATTCTATCCACTTCTTTTACAGTGAGCTCCAAAACTTAAAAAAAAATGTTCCATTTATGGGCTAAGCATTCTGAAAATTCCTATACCATGCACCTTGGCCAGTTGTGTACTAAGCACCAAAAAAGGTGAAGGTTCTCTAATTAGGGTTGAGAGATGCATTAATCTATGGATCTAATGATAACTCATTAACAGTCAGTAGTGAGTTTTCCCTTAGATTCTATTATCTGTCTGTCTTCCAGTTTTGGGCTCAACATTGGTATTAAGGATGAATTTCATCTTGCAAAATGGGACTCAAACACATCGAGAAAGTAGTTGTTTACACCCATGATGTTTTTGTCACTATACATCAATGGACACATATTACCAGGCTGGTCGTTGTACTTTTCAGGGGTAAAAGCTGAGTAAGCTTAGTGACTACTTTTCTCTTTTGCCAGCATCCAACCCTCTAAAAGCTATTCAGTAAGGATAGCTTCCAGGTCAGCCCCAGTTTGAAACCTCCACATTCTGTGACTCAGTACGCAGTGACTTCAGTAATGACATCTTACAGTCAAGTTATGAATGGTAACCTGGAGCATTGGCAATAGTCTTTAAAGTTGCAAGTCTATGAGAATCACTGGCAACATCTCCCAAGATGTAACCCATTCTTGGAATGTGGACTGTAACATGAGGGGGCTGGCTTGTTGGGGTTTCTGTCCTGCCCAGTACCCCAACAGCCGGCAAATCCCAAAGAGAAATTACACACAGGACTCCATAAGGTTATAAACTGATTGGTCCATTAGGTCAGGCTTCTTGTTAACTCTTATAACATATATTACCCCATTATCCTTATCTATGTTAGCCACATGGGCTCGGTACCTTTCTCGGTGTGACAGCTTACATGTTGCCTCTTCGGTGGTCTGTACAGGAATGGCTGAGAGAGAGCTTCTGCTTCCAGAATACTCCAAGTCTCTTTGCTCCACCCCTACTTCCTGTCTGGCTTTCCCGCCTATACTGCCTGCCTGGCCAATCAGCGTTTTATTAAAATATGATTGACAGAATACAGATAATTCTCCCGCACCAGTGGACTTTTATTTTTCACTCTCTGATGTCTAAAAATCATGGTCACACATTACAGGGTAACTCCATTTTAACACCTCTCTCTCTCTCTCTCTCTCTCTCTCTCTCTCTCTCTCTTCCTAGTCAATCATTATAGGGACATATTAAATAGTAAATATCTTGCTTAAGAACAAAGAAATCCCTCGCAAACAGATGCTGTTATTGGCCCTAAAACTGGCCCATTCCACAGACTGCTATATCACAAAGCCTAGAACTCACACATGATCATTGTTATTATTATTTCACATGTATTCATTCATTCACTGTTGCATTCGCTTTTTCTAGCCAGCTACTTAGCAGTACCAGTTAGGCTATCCCTGAAACTGTGTAATTTAGAACGCAGTTTGTAAATGGTAGGAGCACTGCTCATCACTCGTTAAAAGACTAAAGGAAACAATAACTTGAGGCTGGCTTGAATGGAAGACCAGGCTCAGACAAGAATAATTATAGCTACTTAAAAAGAACAATTCTTCATCGTAAAATGTCATTTTCTAGGTACTTGAATGCCTTTCTTTAATCTAATACTTTGTCATAAAATGAGAATTTATCAGATTTCATGGCTCTAACGACTCATTTTATTTTAAGAAACAATGTGTATGTGTAACAATTGTTGATGGAGTTCAGTGTGTCCTTTCAATCTATACACAGTGTGTGCTGACCAGAAATAAACTTTTGTTAATAAAACTGTGTGTTCATGAAACAAAAACCTCTCCCTCCCTACTTCTCTTCTCTTTTCTCTCTCCTACTCCATTCCTCCTCGTCCTTCTCTCTCTTCTCTTTCTATCCCTCATTATTCTTTACTGGCTAGTGATAAAATGCTCCAGTTTCCTTTCCCTTTATCAAGTAGAATCCTGAACAATTGATCTGGTTCCCCATTCACCAGTCTGGTCAGAATCTGACAGCACACTTCCCTCACTGCAGGAGGAGATTCACCAGGCCTCAGGCAGTTGTCTTTTCTGTATAAGAAGGCAGTTGCATGCATGTATGAGCCCTGTGGCAATTACACTGAGTAAGAAAGGAAACAAGCTCTTTACATTTGTGACATCATTTTTCCAGAGCCTCCCGCAGCAATGTGTTTGCTCTCTCAGTTTCGAACAAGAAAATGAGTGAAGCTTACAATGTTGAAATTTTCTGCTTTGGAGCAGGCATATAGCTCACGATGGAGAAATTGGTGTGAGTTCACATCAGGATCACTTCAGAAGCCCAATTCTTTCTCAGTGCATGGCGAAAATTCCGAGTCATCAGCTTTGCAGAGAGAAAAAGATGAGCCACAGTACAGAAAATCCCACTCAGCCCACAGCTGCACCTTCCCTTCACAGCATTCCAAAGAGCAGAGTTTTCAAAGAAAACTCAAAAATTGTTATTTGAATTGAATTTGATTTTCACTCAACTTTCAAAAGGCTAGGTTCTTGGTGTTTTGTAGCAAAAGGAGCGGCGGGCTGCATTCCTGTCTGAATCCTGGCTAGCTTACCCCCAAAATAATTACACAGAAACTGTATTCTTTTAAACACTGCCTGGCCCCTTATCTGTAGCCTCTTATTGGATAACTCTTACATATTGATCTAAGTCATTTCTAATAATCTGTGTAGCACCACAAGGTGGTAGCTTACCGGGAAAGATCCTAACTCATGTCCTTCTCTGGTCAGAGAGACATGGCATCTGCCTGCCTCTGCTTTCCTTCTTCTACAATTCTGTTCTGTCTACTCCACCAGCCTAAGGGCTGGCCTATCAAAAAGGCAACGGCAGCCTCTTTTTTTTTTTTTTTTTTTAGTAAATTTTATTAAATTATAAAAGTTTCCATTTCCGCCCCCCTCCCAACACCCTCCCACTCCCCCCACTACCCCTCCTCCTCCCTCTTCGTCCCCCAGGGCAGTCAGGGTTTCCTGCCCTGTGGGAAGTTCCAGTTCCTTCCCCCTCCCTCCAGGTCCAGGAAGGTGAGTGTCCAAACAGACTGGATCCCCAAAATCCAGTATAAGCAAAGGAAACAGGTCCCAGTGTCATAGTCAATGGCTTTTCAGAAAGACTTCGGGCCAGCCACAGTCAGAGAATCCGGCCAAATTCCGAGAATCTGGTTAGATCACCTCCTCGTTCAGTCCCAGTCCAACTGGCCTTGGTAAACTCTCATCAGATCCGTTCCCTTGTATCAGTGGGTGATAGCATCCCTTGCAGTACTGATTTCGTTTTTCATGTTCTTCCTCCTTCTGCTCCTCATCTGGAACTCGGGGGGCTCAGTCCGGTGCTCCAATGTGGGTCTCTGACTGTATCGCAGTCCTTCGCCAGACTAAGGATCTAGGGTGATAAGCAAAATATACATCAGTATGGTCATGGGCCACGGCCGATTCAGGCACCCTCTCCTCTGTCCAGAGAGCAATCTGGGGGATCTCTCCTTGGACCTGGGATCCCATATATAATCAAGTCTCCTGTAAACCCTAAAATGGCTCCCTTAGTTGAAATATATTCTTCCCTGATCCCATATTCATCCTTCCTCCCTCCCCCCCCATCCCCGGCCACCAAGTTTTCCCCGTTCCTCCCCTACTCCCTTCTCTCTAACCCTCTCCCCTTCCATCGACCCTCCCACCCCCCCATGCACCCGAGGTTACCTGGGACTCTTGTCTATTTCCTACCTCCTGGTGGATAGCTAAATAATCTTCATCAGGTTCATCTTCTTATTTAGCTTCTCTAGGATCACGAATAATAGGCTCAAAGACCTTTAATTATGGTTAGAATCCACTTATGAGTGAATACATACCGTGTTCCTCTTTTTGGGTCTGGCTTACCTTACTCAGTAAAGCGTTTTCTATTTCCATCCATTTGCATGCAAAATTCAAGATGTCATTGTTTTTTTACCGCTGAGTAAAACTCTAATGTGTATATGTTCCACACCTTTTTTAACCATTCTTCTATTGAGGGGCACCTAGGCTGTTTCCAGGTTCTGGCTATTACAAATAGTGCTGCTATGAACATAATAGAACAAATGCTTTTGTAGTATGTTAGGGAATCTTTAGGGTATATTCCCAAGAGTGGAATTGCTGGGTCCTGAGGGAGGTTGACTCCCAGTTTCCTGAGAAACCGCCACACTGATTTCCACAGTGGCTAACGGCAGCCTCTTTATTAACCAATGAAAGTAACACATAGACAAATGACCCTCCTCCATCATTGTTTTTTCAACACATGTAAATAGCAGAATTGTATTTATGGGAACTAATGATTCTGTGTAGGAAATAGTGAAAACCTATAGCTGACCTCACAGTGTGCTCTGTAAGCATGTCAGGAAACTATTAGTCTTCCTGGTGAGATGCTCATTTTATGGTTTATTCATAATGGTATGCATTATAAAATAGTTTTTAGAGAGATGCTAGAGCAAAGAAATTTGCAATTGTATCATAGAATCAAAAGGAAAGCAAACAGCCAGGTGGTGGTTACACAAGTCTCTAAAACCAGCACTTGGAAGGCAGAGACAGAGAAATCTCTATGACTCTGAGGCTCACTTGGTCTACCAAAAGAGTTCCAAGGCAACCAGAAAATACACAAAAAGATCTTGTGTCACGAAGAAAAAAAAAGAAAATAAATGTAAGGTAACAACAGGTTCTGTTGGAAGTCATAAAAACTGTCACAAGGAAAGCTAACATGCAAGAGGTAGCTGAGAGTGCTGGCTATCCCCTCCCGCCTGCCATCCCGGCTCCCATCCAGCAGGGGCCCTGACTTCTAGCAGAGGACCATCGGCGGGGTGAGTTTCCTTCGGGCCGTGGCAGGGTCCCGGTGAGGAGGAGCTTGGGTGTTCCCCGACCCCATAGACGCCCAGGTCGCCCTGCAGTGCTGGCTACCCTCTCCCGACTGCCATCCTAGCTCCCATCCAGGTACGAATTCCTATATTTCTCCCTTCCCCCTGGGGCCATAAAATTTCCCCAGCTCAGCTGCCTTGCAAGCTGGGCCTTGGCTGTAGGCGCAGCTCGGCTCCAGGCAGTTCCTGGGTCCTAAAGGCCTCCCTGAGGACAGGTGGTCCAGGTGCCAGCTCAGCCACATTCCTGAGCAGCAGGGGCCCTGACTTCTAGCAGAGGGCCTTCTGTGGGGTGAGCTGGCTTCGGGCTGTGGCAGGGTCACGGCGAGGAGGAGCTTGGGCGTTCCCCGACCCCATAGACGCCCAGGTTGCCCTGCAGTGCTGGCTACCCCCTCCCGCCTGCCATCCCAGCTCCCATCCAGGTACGAATTCCTATATCTCTCCCTTCCCCCTGGGGCCATAATATTTTCCCCAGCTCAGCTGCCTTGCAAGCTGAGCCTCCATTGTAAGCGCATCCAGGAAAGAGGGAGTGCCTGTGCTTCAATAGCCTGCCTGAGGAAAGGTGGGCATTCTGTCAGTGAAGTCCCTGCCCAAGAAGGGAACCTGACCCGGTAACAGAAGTTCCAATAGAGAACATTTGAAGTAAGAGATGGGCAGACGCCAAGGCAAGACCTCATCCAACAATCTGAAAAACAACATGAAAACACCAGATCCCAAGGAACCTACAACAGAAGGGCTTGAACACCTTAACCCAGAAAAAGTGGAAAAAAGTGCCATTATGAAAGCAATAGAGTTCCTTAAACAGGATATGAATAACTCCCTTAAAGAATTGGATGAGAAATATAACAAAAAGTTTGAAGAAATGAGTATAGAAATTGATGAGAAATATAACAAAAAGTTTGAAGAACTAAGTAAATCCGTGAATGAGACCCTGAGAAACCAAGAAAAAACAATCAAACAAGTAAAGGAAACAGTGCAAGAATTGAAAACTGAAATGGAGGCAATGAAGAAAACACAAACGGAGAACCGACTGGATATGGAAAACCTAGGTAAACGAACGGAGACTACAGAAGCAAGCATAACCAATAGAATACAAGAGATAGAAGAACGAATCTCGGAATCTGAAGATACCATAGAGAAAATAAATGCTCTGGTCAAAGAAAACGGCAAATCCAACAAATTCTCTTCACAAAACATTCAGGAAATCTGGGACACAATAAAAAAACCAAATCTAAGAATAATAGGGATTGAAGAAGGAGAAGAACTGCAGATCAAAGGCCCAGAAAATATATTCAACAAAATTATAGAAGAAAACTTTCCCAACCTAAAGAACGATATTCCTATGAAGGTTCAAGAAGCATACAGAACACCGAATAGACTGGATCAGAAAAAAAACATCCCCTCACCATATAATAATCAAAACACAAAACATACATATTAAAGAAAAATTTTAAGAGCTGCAAAGGAAAAAGGTCAAGTAACTTAAAAAGGTAAACCTATCAGGCTTACACCGGATTGCTCTATGGAAACCATGAAAGCCAGAAGATCCTGGATAGAGGTACTGCAGAAACTAAGAGACCATGGATGCAAACCCAGGCTACTATACCCAGCCAAGCTATTGTTCACTATCAACGGAGAAAACAAAATATTCCAGGATAAAAACAAATTTAAACAATACGTAGCTACTAATCCAGCCTTACAGAGAATATTAGAAAGAAAATCACTACCAAAGGAATCCAACATTCCCAACACGGCCTACAATAACTCAAACATCTAGCGACCAGTCACAAGCACAAATCAAAGAAGAAAAACACATACACTCTACTACCTAAAAAAAAAAAATGACCGGAGTCAACAACCACTGGTCATTAATATCACTTAATATCAATGGACTCAATTCACCTATAAAGAGGCACAGACTTAGAGATTGGATACGAAAACAGGATCCAACATTCTGCTGTTTACAAGAAACACACCTCAACCACAAAGACAGACACCTACTCAGAGTAAAGGGTTGGGAAAAGGTTTTCCAAGCAAATGGACCTAAGAAACAAGCGGGCGTGGCCATTCTAATATCTAACAAAATCGACTTCAAACTAAAATTGATCAGAAGAAATGGAGATGGACATTTCATACTCGTAACTGGAACAATTCATCAGGAGGAAGTCTCAATCCTGAATATCTATGCTCCTAATATAAAGGCACCCACATATGTAAAAGAAACTCTTCTAGAACTCAAGGCGGTCATCAAACCACACACACTAATAGTAGGAGACTTCAACACTCCTCTCTCACCAATGGACAGGTCAATCAGACAGAAACCAAACAGAGAATTGAGAGATCTATTGGAGGTATTGAATCAAATGGACTTAACAGACATCTGTAGAACACTCCACCCAAATAGGAAAGAATACACCTTTTACTCTGCAGCTCATGGATCCTTCTCGAAAATTGACCACATACTGGGTAACAAAGCAAACTTCCACAGATACAAAAAAATATTAGTAACTACCTGTGTCTTGTCATATCACCATGGACTAAAATTAGAATTCAACAACAATGCTCCCCCCAGGAAGCCAACAAACTCATGGAAACTGAACAGTCAACTACTAAATCACCCCTGGGTCAAGGAAGAAATAAAGAAAGAAATTAAACTCTTCCTTGAATTTAATGAAAACAAAGACACAACATACTCAAACCTATGGGACACTATGAAAGCAGTGCTAAGAGGAAAGTTCATAGCACTAAGTGCCCAATTAAAGAAAACGGAGAAAGCACACATTGGAGACTTAACAGCACACTTGAAAGATCTAGAAAAAAAAGAAGCTGATTCACCCAGGAGGTCTAGAAGACTGGAAATAATCAAACTGAGGGCTGAAATCAACAAAATAGAAACAGAGAAAACAATCCAAAGAATCAATGAATCAAAAAGCTGGTTCTTGGAGAAAATCAACAAGATTGACAAACCCCTATCCAAGTTAATCAAACGGCAGAGAGAGAACTTGCAAATTAATAAGATCATAAATGAAAAGGGGGACATAACCACAGACACACAGGAAATTCAGAGAATCATTAGATCTTACTATGAAAGCTTATATGCCACAAAGCTGGAAAATGTAAAAGAAATGGACATTTTTTTTAGATAAGTACCATATACCAAAGTTTAACCAAGAACAGGTGAACAATCTAAATAGACCTGTTAGTCGCGAAGAATTAGAAGCTGTTATCAAAAATCTCCCTACCAAAAAAAGCCCAGGACCAGATGGTTTCAATGCAGAATTCTACCAGAACTTCCAGGAAGAACTAATACCTATACTCCTTAACGTATTCCACAATATAGAAAGAGAAGAGTCACTGCCAAACTCCTTTTATGAAGCTACAGTTACCCTAATACCAAAACCACACAAAGACACAACCAAGAAAGAGAATTCCAGGCCAATCTCACTCATGAACATCGACGCAAAAATTCTCAATAAAATACTGGCAAACCGAATCCAAGAGCACATTAGAAATATTATCCATTATGATCAAGTAGGCTTCATTCCAGAGATGCAGGGCTGGTTCAACATACGCAAATCTATCAATGTAAAACATCATATAAATAAACTGAAAGAAAAAAACCACATGATCATCTCACTAGAAGCTGAAAAAGCATTTGACAAAATTCAACACCCATTTATGATAAAGGTGTTGGAGAAACTGGGGATACAAGGATCATACCTAAATATAATAAAAGCAATATACAGCAAGCCGACAGCTAACATCAAACTGAATGGAGAGAAACTCAAAGCCTTTCCTCTAAAATCAAGAACGCGACAAGGCTGTCCACTCTCTCCATACCTCTTCAATATAGTGCTTGAAGTTCTAGCAATAGCAATAAGACAACATAAGGAGATCAAGGGGATTCGTATTGGAAAGGATGAAGTTAAACTTTCGTTATTTGCTGACGATATGATAGTTTACATAAGTGACCCCAAAAACTCTACCAAAGAACTCCTACAGCTGATAAACACCTTTAGTAACGTGGCAGGATACAAGATCAACTCCAAAAAATCAGTGGCCCTCCTATACACAAAGGATAAAGAAGCAGAGAGGGAAATCAAGACGCATCACCTTTCATGATAGCCACAAATAGCATAAAATATCTTGGGGTTACTCTAACCAAGGAAGTGAAAGACCTATTTGACAAGAACTTGAAGTCTTTGAAGAAAGAAATTGAGGAGGATACCAGAAAATGGAAAGACCTCCCCTGCTCTTGGATTGGGAGAATCAACATAGTAAAAATGGCAATTCTACCAAAAGCAATCTATAGATTCAATGCAATCCCCATCAAAATCCCATCAAACTTCTTCACAGACCTTGAGAGAACAATAATCAAGTTTATATGGCAAAACAAAAAACCCAGGATAGCCAAAACAATCTTATACAATAAAAGAACTTCTGGAGGCATTACCATCCCTGACTTCAAACTCTATTATAGAGCTACAGTATTGAAAACAGCTTGGTATTGGCATAAGAACAGAGAAGTCGACCTATGAAATCGAATAGAAGACCCAGATATTAACCCACAAACTTATGAACACCTAATTTTCGACAAGGGAGCTAAAGGTATACAATGGAAGAAGGAAAGCATCTTTAACAAATGGTGCTGGCATAACTGGATGTCAACCTGTAAAAAAATGAAAGTAGATCCATATCTATCACCATGCACAAAACTCAAGTCCAAATGGATTAAAGACATCAACATTAATCTGTCCACTTTTAACCTGATAGAAGAGAAAGTGGGAAGTAGTCTACAAGATATGGGCACAGAAGGCCTCTTCCTTAGTAGGACCCCAGTAGCACAGACAATAAGAGAAACAATGAATAAATGGGATCTACTGAAACTGAGAAGCTTCTGTAAAACAAAGGACACTGTCAGTAGGACAAAAAGGCTGCCTTCTGACTGGGAGAAGATCTTCACCAACCCCTCATCAGACAAAGGTCTGATCTCCAAAATATACAAAGAACTCAAGAAACTAGGCACTAAAACTCTAATTAACCCAATTAAAAAAATGGGGTACTGAACTTAACAGAGAATTTACAACAGATGAACTTCGAATGGCCAGAAGACACTTAAGGTCATGCTCAACCTCCTTAGCGATCAGGGAAATGCAAATCAAAACCACTTTGAGATACCATCTTACACCTGTCAGAATAGCTAAAGTCAAAAACACCAATGATAGCCTATGCTGGAGAGGATATGAGGTGGGGGGAACACTCATCCATTGTTGGTGGGAATGCAAACTCGTGCAGCCACTGTGGAAATCAGTGTGGCGGTTTCTCAGGAAACTGGGAGTCAACCTCCCTCAGGACCCAGCAATTCCACTCTTGGGAATATACCCTAAAGATTCCCTAACATACTACAAAAGCATTTGTTCAACTATGTTCATAGCTGCACTATTTGTAATAGCCAGAACCTGGAAACAGCCTAGGTGCCCCTCAATAGAAGAATGGTTAAAAAAGGTGTGGAACATATACACATTAGAGTTTTACTCAGCGGTAAAAAAACAATGACATCTTGAATTTTGCATGCAAATGGATGGAAATAGAAAACGCTTTACTGAGTAAGGTAAGCCAGACCCAAAAAGAGGAACACGGTATGTATTCACTCATAAGTGGATTCTAACCATAATTAAGGGTCTTTGAGCCTATTATTCGTGATCCTAGAGAAGCTAAATAAGAAGATGAACCTGATGAAGATTATTTAGCTATCCACCAGGAGGTAGGAAATAGACAAGAGTCCCAGGTAACCTCGGGTGCATGGGGGGGTGGGAGGGTTGGTGGATGGGGAGAGGGTTGGAGAGAAGGGAGTAGGGGAGGAACGGGGAAAGCTTGGTGGCCTGGGATGGGGGGTGGAGGGAGGAAGGATGAATATGGGATCAGGGAAGAATATATTTCAACTAAGGGGGTCATTTTAGGGTTTACAGGAGACTTGATTATATATGGGATCCCAGGTCCAAGGAGAGATCCCCCAGATTGTTCTCTGGACAGAGGAGGGGGTGCCTGAATCGGCCGTGGCCCATAACCATACTGATGTGTATTTTGCTTATCACCCTAGATCCTTAGTCTGGCGAAGGACTGCGATGCAGTCGGAGACCCACATTGGAGCATTGGACTGAGCCCCCCGAGTTCCAGATGAGGAGCAGAAGGAGGAAGAACATGAAAAAACGAAATCAGTACTGCGAGGGATGCTATCACCCACTGATACAAGGGAACGGATCTAATGAGAGTTTACCAAGGCCAGTTGGACTGGGACTGAACGAGGAGGTGATCTGGCCAGATTCTCGGAATTTGGCCGGATTCTCTGACTGTGCCTGGCCGGAAGTCTTTCTGAAGGGCCATTGACTATGATACTGGGACCTGTTTCCTCTGCATATACTGAATTTTGGGGATCCAGTCTGTTTGGATACTCACCTTCCTGGACCTGGAGGGAGAGGGAGGGAACTGGAACTTCCCACGGGGCAGGAAACCCTGACTGCCCTGGGGGACGGAGGGGGAGGAGGAGGGGGGTTGGGGGAGTGGGAGGGTGTTGGGATGGGGGGCGGAGATGGGAACTTTTGTAATTTAATAAAATTTACTTAAAAAAAAAAAAGAGGTAACTGAATGGTTGGTTTGACGCTTTGTTTACAAGTCAGGCTCAAGTCCAGGCTTGTCCTTCCTCTTATGCAGTGGGAAAATCTTGAATTATAAATGTTCTCTTGTCTATAGAGTGGTTTCATTTTTAATTTCTGTTTCATTTCTAGAGGATCAAACTGCTGAATTTACATGATGGGCCATACTAAATCTCCATTGAAAACACAATGGGAAACAAGTAATCCTCTCCCCACCCCCACCCACATACACACAAGCACACAAAGGATAAATAAGATCAGTTTGGATGTGTTGTCATAAAATATCTAAATTCATAATATCATGTTGTAGACTGCAGAGGTGGAATCTGCAGGTGGATTCAGGATGAGCAGGGACAGAGACTATGCATACATAGTCAATTTAAAACAGACAAGGTCTGGGGCTTATGGACAATATGCAGAAAGAAATTCTATAAGTCCATATAAAGAGCCAATTTCATCACAGTTTATTTTACATTATGGTAGGATCATAGTATACACATTGAATACCTTGAAAGGCTACATACTGAACGGAGCACAGCACACAGAGAGAATCCAGTAACAGGGACATAGAGAAGGCAAGACTTGAAATGGTCTGTCTTACTGCTGGATGCATTGTCAAACTCCAGCAGAGGTTGGAAAGCTTGGCACAAACCTAGTGGTTTTGCTGAGTTGAGAATAAAGGACAGGTTTCTGTGAAAGTAAAGGAGACAAGAGCTTTTGGTGACAATACAACACAGAAGGAAACAGCATGGGAAGAGCTTCAGAGGCCCTGGGGATCTCCTTAAGCACAGAATTAAGGAATGTTGTGGGTGTTAGAAGAGAAAGCAGACCAAGGCCAAAAAAGAAAATCCTTATGAACTCTTTCACCATTTAATATCAGTGCACACGTGATTTCGGGTGCCCTGCTGAGAAAGATACACAATTCATGAAGTCTTACACAGAGGTTTCCAGAGACTACTGTATCAGAAGGGTAGCAAAATTAGTCCTAAACGAATGGTTCCTTTTGTTGCGTTTAAATGTCAGTGTCCAAAAGATCAACCTATCTAAAGAATGAAAAATAACTCCTTTTCACCAAACATTTAAGAACGTTTACACAGAGAAAAAACATTCATCATCAATGAACATAAAAATCTATGTTCATTGTTGCCTTTGGCAAACAAAGGCTGACTATTTTCAAAGAAACAAATAGAGAAGGTTTAATAAATAGAAATAAACCGAGAAAAGGCATAGACTGATGATAGATTTAATTAATGACATCACATAATTGTTATTATTAAACATGGAAATACATTTGTCAGCATATTGTTTTAAAAGACCAAGGAAAACCTGAGCATGGTGATTAAAGAATTCAGAAAATAACCCAAACAATCTATATAAACTTCTAGAGATGGAAAAATCAGCATCACCTGAAACAGAAATAAACAAACAAAAAGAATGAGATGAACAAAGTATCAATTTCTCTATAGGAGAAGAAATCATGGGAGGGCTTCCAAAAATTAACAAGGACACACGTTGATTTTGCCAACAGAGGTCTCCATGCTCACTGAGTCCTCAGCATAAATACGTTGCTGCAGTTTTCCTTTGACTTGTCCATTATCAGATTTATTTTATTTTTAGTTTGTATGCATGTACATGGGTATAGATATCTGTATGTAGGTGACTAAAGGAGTCAGAAGGGGGCATTTGGAGCACTAGAGATGGAGGTACAGTGGTTATAGCACACCACATTGTTTTTCTCTTTGAGACAGGGTCTCTTGTTGGCCTGGTGTGCTCTAAGAAGACAAGGCTGCCTATCATCATGCCGCGGAGATCTGTGTCTCACCATCTCACCACTGAGTTTACAAGAATGCAGCACCACAGAAAGAGTCTGCTTTTCACACGGGTTCTGAAGGTCAAACCTAGGGTTTACTCCTCCTATGATAGCAGCTCCAAATACGAATGGATTATTTAGCTATATACAGCTTAAGAGGAGCATTAAAGCTCCAGTCTTCTAGACTTTCTTCCAAGGTTCAATTAAAGATACCATGATAAGCAAAAGGGGGTAAGAGTCTGAGGGTTGAGAAGTCTACATACAACAGGTTCTGTCTCTCCATATTTTTTATTTTATTTTTCAATTTTTTAAAATTTTTTTAATATTGAAAAGAAATAATTTAAAATTAACTTCTTACTGGCCTTCAGACTTTCAATATTTATTATCTAAGATATAAAACTTATAATATTTTTAGAAGGTCAATGATTCATCTAGCCTGAAAAAGGTTTTATGTCTATAGCTATCTACCTATAAGTATACATGTATATTTCACTGAAAATTAATAAGTATATAAATTGTTTTATATATCAGGACTAAGTTTTTAATCATTTTCATAGTTCAATGTTTTATGAAATTCTCTTTATTTGTTCTATAACCTAGAAATGCTAAATTCTGTGTTTGCTGAAAACTGAAAATTTTCCAGATATTTTTATATACTCAGTTTATTTATGTGCTAGATCAATCTGTATTTCTACATATATGATATTTCATCCCGACTTTTAAAGCATTGTTTTGTCTGAATACTTCAAGCATGTGTACGTCTGTGCTTGTGGAATATGACAGAGCAAAGCTGTCTGGGGAAAGTTGACACAGTCAAGGACAACCATCGATGAACGATTAGCTTTACAGCCCATTATATACAAGTACGATGGGATAAATGAGTGAGTGAGTGCCATGCAGTTTTGAAAAACTAGTCATGTCTCTATATACAAGTATGAAAACATAATGAAAAAAGAGGCAACGATTTTAAAAGGGAGCAGGATCTTTACCTCTTTGCTCGTATTCTCACTCCTCCCACTCTTCAGCTAGACTTTGGGAGCTCAGCCCAGTGCTCCGCTGGGCATCTCTGCCTCTGTTTCCACCACTTGTTGGATGAAGGTTCTATGGTGACATTTAAGATATTCATCAATCTGACTACAGGGCAAAGCCAGTTCGGGCACCTTCTCCTCTATTTCTTAGGGTCTTAGCTGGTCAACCACTGAAACAGTTTACCTGAGCTAATCGGAGCTCACCAACTCCATCCAGATAGGGAAGGAACAAGCATAGGTCCTAACTAGACCCTCTGAATGTGAGTGACAGTTGTATGGCTGGGTTGGGTATTGTTGAACACAGGGACATAAGATCTTAAAGTAAAAGGGAATTGAACATAATTCTGATGGAATATCACAAAATCAAATGCCCACATCTCTGCCACATCTGTATCAAAATAAATGTGAATTTGTTTTATCCATTTCCTCAGCAATACCAACTTTGTTGAAGCTTGACATATTGTTCTGTTTTTATACTTTAGGAAATAAAAACTGAGGAGATGGTTTTTAGTGAAAATTAAAAGACCTTATAAGTCAGGCATGATGACAGACCCCTGAAATCATAGCACTCATGAGTCTGAGGAAGGAGGTTTGGTGAGTTGATGTAATAAGAGGTCCTTGTTTGTTTCCCAGCCGCCTGGCAACTCAGACTCAAAATAACCCCACAGAAACTGTATTATTAAAAAAAAAACCTGCTTGACCAGTGACTCTAGCATATTTCTGGCTAACTCATATCTTAAGTTAATTCATCTCCATTAATACGTGTATTGCCACGAGGCTGTGGCATACCAGGTAAAGTTCTGACATCTGTCTCTGGCGGGGCTACACGGCTTCTCTTTGACTCTGCCTTCCTTCTCCCAGTAGGGATCTTTCCCCTCCTAGCTCTTTTCTTTTGCCCTATAACATGCCAAAACTGTCTCTTTATTCATCATTTCACAACATACAGAGGGGAATCCCACATCAAGTTGAGGTCATCGTGGACAACACAGTAAGTACAAGTCAGTCATGGCTACTTAACAAGATCATTAAGAATGTGGGGAAACAGAGAGACAGAGACAAGAGCTCTAGAGGCAAAGACAGGGTCACAGAGAGATATCTCTCCCATCATGTGGGTCCTAGGTATCCAAACATAGTTGAAATAAAATAATGCTTGCTTCATTTCTTTTAGTGCTCTTAAGATAATTAAAGAAAATTTTGTGTGTGACACTAGCATGTATTTTTAACATCAATCTATGTAATGTCTATCAAAATATCTACATCTTTTTGTTCACTGACTACAAATGTCATTTTTTCCAAAAATAACAACTGTGTGAAATTAGGGACAAATTAATGCCTAAAGAAATAAAAATTCTTGAATTCCTCTATGAAGAATGAGCATGGCCTGAACTTTAGAGAGCAGTGAAGTGTCCTTGCGGTCACTCACATCTGTCCTCATCTCTGTGAGCTCACCGGTCTTTGTGGTTCCTTCAGAAGTGGTCCTGATTCATGATGATGCAGGCAACAACATCATGATTGCTCCATGAAGCCAGAGGCAGTTAGCCTGGCAGGACTGTGGGCATTTTCCCTGCAGCAGAAATCATTGTTCACTGAAAGTATCCCGTGATAATTTCGGACTCTGAAAAACGTATGTTTCCTGTTTGTCAAAGAAAATGAGACTTTGTTCTTTCCCAAGGACACTTTAATTACTCCTGTGCTGAGATATAATTTAGTTGAAGGTCAAATGCTTACACTAAGTGATTTTTCTGACCACAAAAATCACAACTAATAAAAAGGTACCATGTATGCATTTTTGTCCTGAATGCTAATACAAATATATTTATGTTTTATGGCATTTGACATAAAGACTTTCATATCGTTTCCTGGGCTCTAGCTGGTGTCAGAGAACTGGCTTTACATGGCTTACAATCAAGCTGGTTTGCTGACTTAACCTTGCGCTTCTGGTGTGAAATGCCGATTTTTTTTTTCCTGGAGGCTGTGATAATGAGCAAAAAGCACAAAGAATTCAAGTATAAATGATGCACTGTTTTTATTCTACAAAATTAAGCCTAGAAAATAGTTATCACAACCTAAAGAAATCATTGTCTTTCATTATATAAAATACAAACCCCTCCTGCCTTCAGATTCTCTCCTGCAAGAGCCCTTGCTATTTTGATAATGAACTGTCATATGCAACTGTGAGTGAAATGAACTCTTTCTTTCCAAAGAAACTTTTGGTCAAAGTTTTTTATTACATTAATAATAAACCTACCTAAGACAGTATCCATAGCTTTGGAAAATAATGCCCACGAGATATGGTTAATGTTAGATTTTCTTCCTGAGGAAGCCATGCCTACTCTGTAAATTGCTCTTTCTTCCAAATACGTAGGACTTGGTCATAGACAGTGTTTTCTGAGAAAATGGAAGCTCACTGGGTGATGTGAAGTTGATGTTTGCTATGCTTGAGGGGAGACAGCAGTTCAAGTTGAGTCTATGGCTTTCTTCATCACAACCTATGTTTGAGGAAAATATGCTCCATGTATTTAAAGTTCTCTTTTCATCTATTATGAAATAGAAATGCAACAGACATCACACCTAGTATAAATTAGGTTAGGTAAAATTTAATTTACTACCTTTATATTTTTTTCTTTTTTTTCTTTGTTTCTTTATTTATTAAAAATTTCCACCTCCTCCCATCCTCCCATTTTCCTCCCACTTCCCCCATTCTCCCTCCAATTCCCTCTCCAGTCCTAAGAGAAGTTAGGGTGCCCTGCCCTGTGGGAAGACCAAGGCCCTCCCCACTCCTTCCAGGTGTAGGAAGGTGAGCATCCAAACAGACTAGGCTCCCAAAAAGCCAGTACATGCAGTAGGATCAAAACCCAGTGTCATAATCATTGGTGTCTCAGTCTGCCCTCATTGTCAGCCGCATTCAGAGAGACCGGTTTGATCACATGCTCATTCAGTCCCAGTCCAGCTGGCCTTGGTGAGCTCCCATTAGATCAGTTCCGTTGTCTCCATGGGTGACGCAACCCTCGCGATCCTGAATTCCTAGCTCATGTTCCCCCTCCTTCTGCTCTTTATTTGGACCTAGGGAGCTCAGACCAATGCTCCAATGTGGGTCTCTTTCTCTATTTCCATCCATCGCCAGATGAAGATTCTATGGTGATATTTAAGATATTCATCAGTGTAGCTATGGGGAAGGCCAGTTCAGGAACCATCTCCTCTGCTGCCAAGGGACCTAATTGGGACATCCCCTTGAACACCCGGGAACCGCTGTAGAACCAAGTCTTTTTCCAACCCTAAAATGGCTCCCTTAATTAAGATATCTTCTTCCACCCTTCCACCATTTCAACCATCCCATTTGCCCAAACTCTCCCCAATTCTCCCCTTCTCCCTTCTCTCTCCCCATCTCCCTTTCCCCACAATCCACTCCCACCTCCGTGTTTCCAAATTTTGCTCGGCAATCTTGTCTACTCCCAATATCCAGGAGGATAAATACATGTTTTTCTTTGGGTTCACCTTTTTATTTAGCTTCTCTAGGAACATGAATTATAGGCGCAATGTCCTTTGTTTATGGCTAGAATTCACTTATGAGTGAGTACATACCATTATTCATCATTTTGGGTCTGGGTTATCTCACTCAGTAATGTGTTTTCTAAAGAAAGCATCTTTAACAAATGGTGCTGGCATAACTGGATGTCAACCTGTAGAAGAATGAAAATAGATCCATATCTATCATCATGCACAAAAGTCAAGTTTAAATGGATTAAAGACCTCAATATAATCTGACCACACTGAACCTGGTAGAAAAGAAAGTGGAAAGTAGTCTGCAACACATGGACACAGGATACCACTTCCTACATATAACCCCAGTATCACAGACAATAAGAGAAACAATGAATGAATGAATCCTCCTGAAATTGAGAAGCTTCTGTAAATCAAAGGACACTGTCATTAAGACAAAAAGGCAACCTACTGAATGGGAGAAGATCTTCACCAACCCCACATCAGACAAAGGTCTGATCTCCAAAAATATATAAAGAATTCAAGAAACTAGTCGTTAAAACTCTAATCAACCCAATTTAAAAAAAAAGTGGGTTACTGAACTTTTTTTAAAATTCTCAACAGAAGAATTCTGAACAGAGAATTCTCAACAGAAGAAGTTCAAATGGCCAAAAGACACTTAATGTCTTGCTCAACCTTGTTACCGATAAGGGAAATGCAAATTAAAACAACTTTGAGATACCACCTTACAACTGTCAGAATGGCTAAAATCAAAAACACCAATGCTGTACAGGATGTAGCGTAAAAGGAACACTCTACCATTTTATTTTTAAAAATTATAAATAAACAATATTTTAACTATTTCAATGACTAAAAAGACAGATTAGAAGCAAAGGAAAACCACATTTCTTAGAATATATAGAATATCGTTTTATTAAAAGAGACATGTTTGTGTATGCTGGATATAAGAATAAACCTTCAGGACTCTGGGAACACTCCAGAACTGGTCGGCGTGACACTGTCAATAGAAACGTGTGTAGTGTGCTACATCCTTGTGTGATTAGACCTTGGAAAGGAGTTAAAATTTCCCTGAGGTTACTTCAAAGAGTTAAATTTGAACTGTTTTTAAAACAGTTTCTAAACACAGTACAGAGCCTCTTATTCCTCAGATCTGCTGGAGAAACCTCCAGGTTGCTGTCCATTAAACATCTTGACTTGTCCATTTGTGAGTAAAGTTCCAGCTGCCAGCAATGATGGTTTGGGAAGTGCAGGCTCTCTGTGCTGCAAGTAGGAAGCAGTCACCTGGGTATTTCCTTTGACCACAGGTATCTGGCACAGCCACATGGGACGGGAATGGCAGAAGTCGTAAAGCCAGCACAGCAGTTTGGCAAAAATCCAGCAAAACTGAGCCACATGATGGCCACCTTTGATTTTTCAAGATTTTCATGTTCTCCTGTTGCACCCTTGGGAGACTTTTAATATTTGTAAAATTTGCGAATATTGGATTGATGAAAATTTCTTATGAATCATTTTTACCTTCTCCCAGGAATGTGGTTTCTAGCTTCCCCAGGACAGTCCTCAGCATGCTATTCTTCCACTTAGGGAGCTATCCATATCTACTTGAAGGTCTTCCTTACACTTTGAAAGTTCTGATACACATAAAGGAGCCAGAAGTCTCTTTACGAGGCTATCAGACAATTTTGAAACATCTGTCAATGTACTTACTCAGGAACAGTAAACAAAACAAAGTTAACTTGGAAAGGTCTCCAAAATCAGTGAGCTATAGGAGTTGGCCACAGTTTGGACTGAAAGGCTGTTTCCGCTATACCCTCCAGCAACTACGTGGCATATACAACAACAAAGTTACATTAGCTGAAGTTACCTCTGCCCTACACAGATACTTGTACTGATGGGCAAAGTATTATGATAAAAATGTTTTGTAAAGATATAAAATGTAAGCATTGTCTTATGCCAGAATTTGAATAATAATTGTAGCAGCTTTTGGCCTGTGGAGGTATTTTGGATGCTCTGACAATTAAGAGTATAAAAATAAACTCCTTGGGACATGGCAGTATGCCTGAGATGGCTTGAATGTTGTTTTAGTCTAATGTCCTTGTAGCCACAAAAGCAGCTAACCTGAGAACACCTTGCCTTATGTCTCTAGATTCTTAAAAACTGAATTATGGGGTTCATCAGCAGCAATGATAATTCTGCTCATTAATGATGTCAAAATTTGAGGTAAAATGATTGGAAATGATAACTCTATTCTATCAAGTTTATTAATGGTGACTAAAAGATGACAAAAGGAAGTGGAAACATATCCAAAAGCAAAAATGAACAATTTTGAACAATTTTTTGGAACAATATGAATATATCCCTGATTACTAAATTCTGAATAAATAAAAAAAACCACTTTGTTAGTCAGGCTTCACAGTTCTCCTGATCACCATTACCTCGTTCACTTCCTTCCCTTTCAGGGCCTTAGGAACTCTTCTGGAACATGTCCACTGATGGGGATGGCTCCAGGCAGGTATCTGGGTTTGTGTTGAGATTTTCTGTGACATGACTTCTGATATTTTATATCTCAGAGAATAACCATGAGTCTGGTTTTAATAGCTTACTTTCTGCTGCATTTGTCAGTTTTAAAAATTAAAGGCAGGGTGTGGCTTTATTAAATGACTGAATTATGACTCTTCATGAGGGATTTCAGAAAGGATATTGATTGAAGGCCTAACACCTGCCCACCCTGTGAAATGCTGTAGACTAACAAGCATTGCATGGGTGACAGTGGAGGAGTAGGAATCAGAACATGAAATGGAATTATAAAACTGTGTCCTCTTCATGGATTGCCTTAAGAAGGAGAAATAGAAGTGATCTCCTGGTTAGACAGGGCTGGGTGGGGACAGGACATGAGGTACTGGGTTGTGGGTTGAAGGAGGAGAGCAATGGGAAAGACGTCTTGATAGGGCTACTTTTTGGGGTCAGTAAGAAACCTCTACAAGGGAAACTCTTATGAGTCTACAAGAATGACTCCAGCTAAGACTGGAAATGGTGGTTAAGTAGCCTGAACTGGCTAGTTTCTGTAATCACACTGGTAACTAACCCAGTTGTCATCAGAGAGTGATCTAGTGACTGATGGAAACAGATGCAGAGATCCACAACAAAGCACTGGATGGAGTTTAGATAAACCTACTGAAGAGAGGAAGGAAGGATTGTACGAACCAGGAGTGTCAAGGTCATCACAAGAGAACCCACAGAAACATCTAACAGGGAGGGTCTCAGGAGGTCATAGAGTCTGCACCGACAGCTAAGAGGCCTCCATGAGACTGACTTAGACTCTCCGCATATATGTGATATTTGTGTAGTTTGATCTACTTTGGGGACTTCTAGTGGTAGGAGCAGGGTCTGTGCCTATCTTCTCCAGCGCTAAGGGGAAAAGCATAGCCTTACGTTGGTTTGGTATGCCATACCTTTCTGACACCCACGGGAGGCCTGCCCCTTTCTGACACCCACGGGAGGCCGGCCCCTTTCTGAACAGAAACAGAGGATTAGTGGACTGGAAATGTGGGAGGAGGTGGAGGTGAGGCTTGGAGGAGAAAAGAGAGGAGAAGTAAAATAAATTAATAAATTTAGTTAATAATAATAATAATAGTAAAAGAAAAACAATAAGCAACAGCAAAGCTGTCTCCTCCCTGGGCTCGGACCCTGGAGTGACATGGCGCGTGTGCTGATGGTGATTTCTGCAGCGTATTCAACACATGTCGTCAAGGAACAGTGTGGCTCCAGTCTACCAAGAGAAAAGAAGCAACATAGTGAACAAGATATTTTTGAAATAGGGAATCCCAACTTCAAAATAGTTCTAAAATGAAAGATTTTAACGTTAGATGAGAATAGACACTGTGCTGTAAAGTTTTTACATAAAAAAATTCCTAGTTTATGTCAAATAGTTGATGTCTATGTGTAAGATCAGAAGTTCTCAACAACAAACGTATTAACTTGGTACTCTGTTTCTCACTGTTATTATAAAACCAAAACTCTGTCTCAACGTGCAATGGGAAAATGGAGGCACACCTGATGGAAAACGATGGCGTAGTGTCAGTTTTACCACTGAGGTTCTGTGCACTGACTCATTGGGACTTTCAAAACCTCTTCTCCATCTTTGAACTTTAGCATATTAAGTGGCATTGAAATGTGACACTTGTATTTAAGTGGTTGTCCCCTTTGCATCCTCTGCGCTCAATGAGAGTCAGGTTACTATAAACAGGTATCTGAAGATTTACAGAGAAACTCAGCCATTCATCAAAGTGTGAAAAAGCATTGGCCAGTAAATGCTCCTCCGTGAAAAGAACCATTTGAAAAGGTTTCGATTAAAATTAAATACAAATGTAATTAACAGTAAGCCTGGCCCTTACTCTGACACTCTCAAGGTGCACAGGACATGAAAAAAGTCATACTTGCCATAGGGCACTAGAACAACAGAAGAGAAACCTGTCTCCTACAGTCACTTTGAATGACTATAAATGTGGTGAAATTTGCACAGAACCAAAGAATCTAATTTACTGCTACACAGAACAAATGTGTACAAGAATTCCTTTTAATAACTATGCCTGTGTGTGTTATTCATTGCAGTAGCCCATGAATAAGAAGATTCAGGGTCAAATAATGAATCAAAAACTTCAAATATTTAGACTGACTATCCTCTATTTCTTCACCAAAAAGGAGCCATCAATTAAATTGAGATACAATTTCTTCCTTGTCCTATTTCTATTTGATAACTGCCGCATTCTTTAGAACAATGTGTGGTGCACATATCACAGTTAAAAAGGAACATCAATTTCACAGGAGGGGAATCATGTGTGTGCTTGGGTTCAAGGTCACAATACTAAAGTTTAGTATTTAAATATTTTGCTCATGTATAGAAAGTATGTCTGTGATCATTTGAGTTCTTATCCTTTGGTGTTTAGTTACACATTCACTGCAATACGGATGCAGTTTGTCATGACATGACCAAAGGTGTATTATTTTTATAAGTAACTCCATAGCATCTTTTAAGTTTCACTTATACCTTCAAGTAAGAAATATAAGATGATAGAAGCCTATTACCTGTATAGTTATCTTTTCAAGATTGTATAACACCTATCCCTCTAGAGCTACATTTTCCCTTTTTTTTTATCCCAGCACATAACAACTGTGTATGTGTCAAGAGTTTATTTCACATGGTTGGATATTTTATAGCTGTGGGTATCAAACCCTATATTCACAATTGCTAGAAATGAGTAATACTTTTAAGCAAGAACATATTAGTCGCAGGCACACAGACATATTTGTGTGTGTGCAGACCACACATTTCTTCTTTCTTTTTCCTCTTAATGCATCTGAGTTGATGACAATGTGTGACAAGTGAAAATAATTAGTGGTGTAGCTGTTTCTCTGACCACCATCCTGTCAGGAGAGCAGCTGGTACAATTCTCGTCTGGATTGAATGTTAGTGGTTTGGGAAGAGCAATGACATAACTGGTTGTTTAAGGAAAAGAGGGAGGTGATGTCCCAGATAAAGAAAGAAGTCATGAAGAAACAGGTGGTGATTCATTCCTTCTTCCACATGTTTCCATTTAGGACCTGAACCAATGGGACAGTGTTTATCCATAAAGAAGAGAGCACGCTTTCATCAAGACTTCTGATATGAGCCCAAAGCCCAACTGGAAACATTATTAGAGTCATATCCCCAAATCATGTTTGATACATGAACTTTTGAGTCCAGTCTTTGTGGCATGTAGAACTGACTATCTTAATGGTATTACTTCAATTGGGGATATTGCAGATCGATGCCTCTACACAACCAACATGAACATATACAAATCAGATGAATTATGAGCAAATATTCTTATTGATTTTTAAGTCTGAATAGCTACCTCTGGATTGACCTAATACTTTATGTAGATGAGCCACACGATATAAACAAATCCTCCAGTGGGACAGCACATTGCAACTGCTGAAAAGGAATTTTCTTCCTCCTGCATTTGTTTACATTAGCACAGCCAATAATGTGTGTTTCATGGCTCCTCTTGTTAGGATTTCAGAGTCTACATTTCTCAGTAGTATCATTCATGGAGTTCTCATTTCAAACCAGGTGCTGCTTCCATCCCTATACAATGCATGCATAATCTCCATGTTTTCAGAACAGCAATGTAAAATTATTCTTCCCATCTCAAAAAGCAAGACTGAAGCCTTAGACAGTTTGGTGTCTGTTGGCCGATCTCACAGATGTGCACTCCACTATCCCACCTCTAACAGAACTGCCTGTAATTAATTATATGTCTAAATGTTTCCATTCACTCCTCTGGATTAGTCATAAAAACACTGTGATTTAGATTTAATTTATATGTATGAAGTAGACACAGAGAAATAGAGTAAATGAAAGGGAAAGGAAGAAGGATTGGGGAAAGAACAGCGAAGAGAGATTTCAGTGAGCCACAGAGAACATATGGTATAGTAGTAAGTCCTATTAGAAGATAACGGAACTGAAAACTTCCAACAGTTGACTGATGTCTTTGTGGAATTTATGGAGAACAATGTACTACTTATGCTTCTGGTTATGTTTGGTATGTGTACAAATATTTTATGGTTCATGACTACCCATGGGTAGATATAATGCATAGTCCTTGATAGTAATAATATGCAGCCATGATTCTCACTCATGAGCTCATATATTACATTATTGGATTATAGTCTTTCTTTAGTTACAAAGTTTACTGCAAATAGTTTATGGTCTTGTGAGCACCATTCTTATAGATCTGTGTTGATCTTGTCTTTAGAGTCCAGAATTTCTCACTGTGTCCAATTTAATTTAATTTTCTGTAACCCTAGAAGCAATTTGTTACCGAATATTTAGTATATAGCTTTTAAATATATACTTGGTGTTTAGCATGTTGTACATACAAAGATAAATAGATATTCTCTAAAATGTTTCCTCAATAGTCACCACACATTTGATTTTCTAGGTAGTAATCAAAATTAAGTGGTTATCACCTGTGTATATAATGTGAGTGTGTAAACATTTTGTTGAGAATTGAAGAGAAAAAGAGGGAAACTAAGAGAGAAGGTCTTCAAAATGAAAGTGAAACAAAAGGTAGCATTTCCAGTACCAGAAGTGTGCTTCTAGCATCATTGAATGAAATGGAGAGGAAAATAATGTACAGAAAGTTGCTTTTATTAAACTACCTATACTTTACCCAATGAATAAGATAAATTTAAAAAGTTATACCTGCTATATTGAAGACATATTGGATATTTTTATGTGATACACCATACTGAGACTTCTGTTTGTCTATAGAACTCAGCGAGATCCTATACATCTTGGCAGGCTGATTGCTAAAAGACTGACAATACTGATTTAGTACTGTTTTCCAAACAGTTTATTTTTAAGCTTATCATTGGTGGTGCATACCTTTAATTACAGCTCCCAGGAGGTAGAGGCAGAGGCAGAGGAAGGTGGATCTCTGATCTCAAGGCCAGTCTGGTCTATAGAGCAAGTTCCAAGACAGTCAGGCAGGGTTACACACGGAGAAGCCTATCTCAACCCCCATGTCCCAAAATGAATGAATGAATGAATGAATGAATGAATAAATAAATAAATAAATAAATAGAGTTCTCGCTCTTTATTCTAATATTTTTCCTTTTCTATCTCAGTCGTAGTTTTCAAATTTCAGAATTTACTCCAGAATATCATTTATATTCTACACATACAAGACATGTGCATGTTAATTGTAAAATATGGAAACAAGATTCGTATTTCATTAAAATGATTAAGCCATTATGCTGAGTTTTGTTGGAGTTTTGTAGAGATACATTTATACCTTCGCACCACAAATCCATAGGGAAGAATTTCAATCTTTAGAACAGTGTCTTCGGCTGTTTGTTTATAGCAGTGTTTGTGGTGGTGTTTGTTGCTTAGCACTGTCTGCAGACAAATGAGAAACAGTTATTATAGAACAAAAATGACTTATTTCATGCACTGTGATTTAAATTTTTCTTGATGACAATATGCATAGCAAGATGGATTTTTATATCTGAACTCTCATTATTCAGATGGCTTATTATGTTAATAATGAGTATCAATCAAGGAAGAATGGAAACGAATGTTTATATTTCCTTGCATTACCATGATGCCATGCTTTCTTGAGTCTGAGAGGCAACTGATGATAAAAACACTTTAAGACACTACTTCTAGCTGCCTTCAAAGATGATATAAGTGCTAATAAGTCTGTAACCTAACTAGATGATACATATACAGAGAGTTTAAAATTGAGGAAATTTGTATTTGCTTAAAGCTAACATGACATGTACTTGTAATAAACCTTAAAATTTGAGAATTGATAGAAATCTGTTTTCTTTATTTAGACACAGAGAAAAATATATACAGTATTGCTAAATTTTCCTTACAGCTTACATACCTCAGAAAAATCTTTCAAGCAGCATAAAAATTACAATGCAGTTACATTTTACTTTTCAAGAGAATGATTATAATAAACACAAGTTTTTTAAAAAGCATGTTTTACATATCCCTTACATGAGTAAACATTTACATATTATGGGTGATAAATAAATTATCTCCAAGAACCCACTTACATTTATACCCAAGAAACTTGTCATAGATAAACAAAGAAAAGAAGCAAGGCATTCTTCTCTGGCTGGCTGTGTTTTATGGTCACAAATAAAGGGCCAACCGCTTTATTACTTATCTTTAAATGTAATCTTATAAGGAATCTTAAAGAAATCATGAACTTAAACTTTTATACATAAAAAAAATCAGTCAGCTCCATTTTAAATCTTCAGGAGGTAGATTCACTCATCAATAGATTTTTTTATGGCAAGAGATTGAGGGCAGAAATGTGTATAAGGAATTAATTATCACTTTGGTTATCAACCAATCCTAGCAAGAAAGGTACATCAGCTAATAATAATTAATATTATTTATAAAATAATAATAATAATTGGGCTGCTTTGTTTTTATTCTTTTAGCTTAAAGAGCTCCTTACTCAATGACATGCCTTTTTAAAACTTTAGATTGTCCTCTTGAGTTTTTTACCTCAGTGCTATTTAACAAAAACATTTTAACCTAACTTTAAATTATTTTGAAAATTTTGGTTCAGCTGTGATGCACTCTGAAACCTACAAACACATCTTGCAACATTATGATTAAAAGAATTTAGGCTAGCTGGGCTAACTGGAATTCAATTGTTTTTCTTAAACATTAACCTAAGTCTCAGTCTATGTGGCTCTTCAGCAGAAACTCATGTGTTCTACCTGCGTGACACTTCCTTGTTTTGTTTTCTATCATAAAAACTATATTTAAAGTAACATCATTATTATCAATTAGATATTGCAACTTAAGAAGCTATCTTTATAATAATCCACAAGTAAAAATGCCCGGTAAACCAGAATGTTTCCATGAGATAAACACTGCACTACACTACACTAGAGGCAGTGGGAATCTACCTGCACCCACTCACACCATGCCAGCTACCAGAGAAAGATAGCAGTAGTAAACATGTAAAGGCACAGCAGAAGGAAGAGACATTCTGGAGTCTTTGGTCTATATGAGATTCACACATCAGGGATTTTCCTCCTGGTGGGCTGACACCTCTAACTTAAATTTTTGTCTGCTGTTCTTCTGAAAGGGCCACTGGCAAATAGTGACTCATAAAGAATTTAAAGGTAATTGCATTGGGGTTCATTCTCTGAAAGTATCTATCCATGTACATCTCTGTAGGAGGAGGGCACTTGTTCATCCCAGTCACTCAGAACTGAAATAATCACACAGAAATTGTATTAATTAAAACACTGCTTGGCCCATTAGCTCTAGCTTCTTATTGGCTAACACATACATCTGCTAGATACTCAAGAACAAGAACCTACAATCATCATTTTATATTCAAACCTCTACTGTGACCATTGCAAGAGGATAGAAAACTCAAAAGGACACTTTAGAACAAAGTTTTGAAATTTTCATTAGAAAGAGAAAGTGGGCAAAGCTAATGGTTTAGGAATAAGAACTGGTTGAGTAACTTGCTTTGGCTCTACAGTCTACGGATTGCCCTTGTTTGGAGGAACCTGACCTTATGGGATGAAAGCCAAAGAAAAACCCTTCAGATGAGTTATCTGCCTATCAGTGGTGTCTTCCTGTCTCAGTTCTAAACAGTCTCTTTAGTTTAGAGACACAGAGTGTCTTTCAAGTTTAAAATGTGATTTTCATTTAGCTTGTGCCCTTTTTACAACAGAAGTATCATTATATATCAGAAACTGTATTCACATGTGATGTAAATATTGATCAAATATGTACATGAAATTCCTCTAATCAACTCTCAGCCTTTCTTTATCTTCAAGTTGAAAATAACAGTGAGCTTCCAGCCATCTTGACTCTTCACTCACTGCCATGTTCAATGTCTTTAAAACCATTGGCTTATTTACTTATTTCCTGTTATGGATCCATGGTACAGAATCTAATCACATTGATACAAAATGAGGAAGGCAGAGCTTTTCCACTTTCTTAAGCAGAACAAAAACATACAGAACACACATGCACACACAGACACACACACACACACACACACACACACACACACTTCTTTCTCCTTATCAATCTTGGTACATATTTTCTGCCTCAACTATGTCTGAGATTTCTGTCATGAAAGGAACTCTTACCTGCAGAGAGTATTTGGTAGACACACAGCAAGAAACATGAGCACAGATATAATCTAATACATTCCTAACTGTTTTCTTTGGAAGAAAAAGGCTATAGATGAAACTGTGAAGCAAATGGCTCAGCAGTTTTCTGAGAAGCTGTGCAGAGCAACAGCATTATTACCGGCAGTCATGAACATCCTTCCTTGATGGGAGGCTTAAAACCTACAGTATCTCCAGGAGTTAGTCGCAGTGGCTGTTGTGGGCAGTCTGCACATATTCCTGCAGAGTGTGTGTTTTTATGGCTTCTATTAACTTCAGTGAGACAGAGTAGACCCCCCTGTCCTGTATCAGGGACAAGAGACTAACTCATCTGTGCTTTAGCCAACTTTTTATCACATAACTTCTGATTTAAGTCACAAGTGATTTTATAGTAGTGATGACACACATAAGATAGTGTTCAGGTGGAGAATGCAATAAAATGTTTTCTGTTTTCTTTTGTTTTAAGAAACTTTGTTTCAGATTAATCTTTTGAGTTTTTACACCTAGGGCTTTTGAAATTGTTTGCTTTTGCAAACAACTTGCTTGTCTGGTGGTTTATCAGAAATAGACCATCTGATACTATCCTTTATTTAAGGCCTGTTTGGGAAGTTGTACTGCTTTGTGTTCTTGAAGTGGTTCTAAGTGGTTTAAGACTTTAAAACCGCTAGGGCAATGTGGAAGGACATGAATGGATAGACATCTACTGTGTATTTACAATATAAGCATAAATTTTGATGAAATCACTGCATTTTCTATGATGCAAGCAATGAAACTATACCACAGATTTCATTTTTTGTCATGAAATATTTTAAACACACTCCACATATGAGTAACTATTAGTTTATAGATAATAATTGTCTCTGTCTCCATCTTTCCTCCTCCTCTTCCTATTTTTGTTTAGTATTGTATTTTTCATATATATCCTCTCTCCCCTAAACACTATTAGGAAGAAGGTAGATCCTTCTCACAATAAACATGTATTTCAGTCTACTGTGTGTGATTCGTGGCCAACAATCAAATCTGCTTTAATTTCTCAGCAGGATTCTGAAAGTCAACTGAATTTTAAGCTCCTGAGTTATCTTGGAAAAGGACTTTTGGGAGGCTATGGAGAGACAAGATGACATTTCCGATCAGTTGTATCTTCTTAGTTCTCTGTGCTCCGTCTCCCTTGCCCACTGAGGACATAGCATTCACGTACCTGCTGTTGGTGTTCAGCTGCTTGTCGATGGTCAGCATCTCACCAGTCACTCATGAAATGCAGTGAGCAGAGCTCAGCCCCACAGAATTCTGCTATATCATGGATTCTGATACTCACCACATAGGCTTTGAATATTTCCACCAATCTCTACCAAGTACCCTCAACTTCATTTTTGGAGATTTGAAAGACAACTATGAAGTGTGCTTTATAAAAAAAACTTTAAGTAGTGCCTGATATCTATGTCATTCCTTCAATATTTCAGGGAAAAAAAACACATCCACTGGTTTACCTTCCAAATCTTTGAGAGGTTTGACCTCCCTCTATCAGAGGAGGAATTGAATACATGAAATGAGAAAAAAATGGTCTCACAGTCAAGCAGATATACCCCGATTCTCCTTCTCTCTCTTTTCTCCATTTTTCTCTCTTCTTTTCTTTGCCCCTTCTTTTCTTCTTCCTCTTTCACTTCTCTATCTCTGCTACCCCCTGTCCTCTTGTTTCTACTCTTCTCTGTCCAAACCTTCTGCGTTCATAGGACGTCGGCATCTCCTCCTCCTGTTCTTAGTCATCACTGTCACAGCTGTTTTCTGCTTAGACCTTGTCATACATGTCAGAGTCCAAGTTGCCCTCTCTCCTCCTCTCCTTCGTCTGCTTCTCCTCTTCCTCTCATCCTCCTCCTTCTTGCCCCTGCTCTTATACCTCTCGCACTCTGTGTCTATTTATGGATCCCTTTCTTAAACATTGACTTAATGATGCAAAGGAACTCAACAGTATAAATGAGAAGAAAGAAGAATTTGTTAGTTTTGTTTAGGCCAATCATTGTGTAGAACAAGTTGGTAGTGTACATAAACCAGGGACAACTGGTCCCTGTGGCAGAACATCCAGGTACAACATTATTAAAAATGAATTCAGAATGATTCATTGCTTTCCCAGCACTAGCTCTGCTGAGGAATTCAGACTAACATGACAACGGGGACAGTAAGAGATGATATCCTCATGCAGTGTCCAGGGTGGAATTTCTTTAACTTCAGGCTGTTGAGGTCACTTCTTGAGTACTTGTCTTAGAAACCTAGTAGTGGCATCACCAGATCATTTGAGAGTAGCTGGCATTAATTAAATGGAGTGTACTCCTTAAATAGAGGTTTTACAACTATCAGTTAATACACTCTGGATATTACTTAATTTTTAAAGTGTTCTGAATCACAGGACATTTTGTTCTTGTGCTTTCCAGACCTGAATCTTACACACTCACTGTTTTAATTTGGGTGAGCATAACACTGCAATTGATTCTGGGAGCATTTGTTGGTAACAAAAATGTCTGTGTCAATCCACGCTTGACAAGAAGCCTGACTGGTTTGGATGGGTCTGGGAAGACAAAAAAAGTCAAGAGTTCCCAGTGAACCCCCATCTCTGATTCATCAAAGAAGACAATCCAAAGGAGCTTCACAAACTGAATACCACCATTATTTTCCAAATAATGCCAGGAAACGCTCTGGTTGGCTAGGTGGAGAGAAAAGAGAGGACAATCTGCTTTGACCTTCAGATACATTTAGGTCCAAGGAAACTGAACTTCTCTCCATTACTTCTTAATTGGTCCCTCAATGAAGACAAGGTCCCTTTATCAATCCATGCATTGTTATACTGGATATCTAAAATAGTAACCATTCCAAGTTTTGCTCTTCAGCTTCTGACCTACTTCAGCTTCTCTTCTGCCAGCAACATATTTGTATTTAATCTTCACTGAGAGTTCGAAAGACTACTTCAAACATCAGGTCAACAGTATCTCTGGGTCTTCAGCTTCCTGTCTTCAATCCTGATTTCTGACACCTGTGTGATTTCTCTCTATGTGAAGAGGAGCTGATTCTGCCCTTTTAATGTGGTAATATATGTACAACTATTGTATTATCTTTCCCCTCTATCATTTCCCTCCCTCCCCTCATTCATTGTCCCACAAGAAATAAACATACATTAGACAACTGAATGCCAAAGTGAGGATGAACCTTGCAGATGTTAAAATAAACAAGTAAGATCTTAAAGTCACATATCAAACCCTTACATTTCAAGACACAGTCAGAGCTGAGGGACTGATAGCATATAACAAGTCACACTTAAGAAACAAACTCTAAAGAAATTGAGGAAAAGACAGAGCAAGAGAGGTAGCAATCTCAGAGAAAGGAAGTTGAAAAGATAGAAGGAGAAGAACAGTTAGTACCAAAAAGAAAATCATTTCAGGAGATATCATAATCCTTAACTTCAAATTAATTTTCCAAAAAAGAGTACAATTTAAAAAAGAGAAGGGAGGATAACAGAAACAGAAAAATGGGCTTGCAGTTTTGAGGACAAGAATAGATGGCCAAGAGATAGATACACACACTCGTGTTTCAGAAAAGGGCTTCTCTCTGACTCTGCCCTCTTTCTCTCAGCATACAGCCTAGCTTTTCCTGCCTAGTTCTGTTCTGCCCTTGTCATGGGCTCTAAGCACTTCTTTATTCATTGCCAATAAAAAACAACACATAGAGAAGTTCAATCCAGAGAGGTAAGTGGGTGCTTGCCTGGGCTCTCGGTTCCAGAAAAAAGCACAGCCTCTCCCCCCTCAGCTTCTGCAGCAGGGTCTTCGGTGTTTCATGGGACCCCTCCCTGCCCCAACTGCTGCTGCCCTTTTGTCTCCTGGGGCCTGGAAATACCAGCTATCCCTGCTGCAGTGCTGAGGAGTTCTATCCAGAGAGGAGGAGATGGGCAGGCGCCAATGCAAGAATTCCTCCAACAACCTGAAAGGCAACATGACATCTCCAGAATCCAGGGATTACGAAACTAGAAGAAATGAACACCCTACTCCAGAAGAAATAGAAGAAATCGACTCTAAGCGGATCTTTATGAAAATAATAGAGGAACTTAAACAGGAGGTGAAAATATGCCGTAAAGAAATGGAAGATAAGTATAACAAAAAGATTGAGGAAATGAGTAAAGAAATGGAAGAAAAATATACCAAAAGGTTTGAAGAAATGAGTAAATCCCTAAATGAAATTCAGGGAAACCAAGAAAAAAACAATCAAACAGGTAATGGAAACAGTTCAAGATTTAAAAACTGAAATGGAGTCAATGAAAAAATCACAAGCCAAGGGCCGGCTGACTATGGAAAATCTAGGTAAACGAACAGAGACTTCAGAATCAAGCATAATCAACAGAATACAAGAGATAGAAGAAAGAATCTCAGATTCTGAAGATACCATAGAGAAATTAAACACTCTGACCAAAGAAAACAGCAAATCCAACAAATTCTCATCACAAAACGTTCAGGAAATGTGGGACACAATAAAAAAACCAAATCTAAGAATAATAGGGGTAGAAGAAGGAGAAGAACTGCAGATCAAAGGCCCAGAAAATATATTCAACAAAATTATAGAAGAAAACTTCCCCAACCTAAAGAACGATATCCCTATGAAGGTTCAAGAAGCACACAGAACACCGAATAGGCTGGATCAAAAAAAAAGACATACCCTCACCATATAATAATCAAAACACAAAACATTCAGATTAAAGAGAGAATATTAAGAGCTGCAAAGGAAAAAGATCAAGTAACTTATAAAGGTAAACCTATCAGACTTACATCAGACTTCTCTATGGAAACCATGAAAGCCAGAAGGTCCTGGATAGAGGTACTGCAGAAACTAAGAGACCATGGATGCAAGCCCAGACTACTTTACCCAGCCAAGCTATCATTCACTATCAACAGAAAAACAAAATACTCCAGGATAAAAACAAATTTAAACAATACGTTGCTACAAATCCAGCCTTACAAAAAGTATTAGAAGGCAAATCACAACCCAAGGAATCCAACATCCTAACACCGCCTACAATAACTCAGGCATCTAGCGACCCTTCACAAGCAGATCTCAAAGAAGGGAAAAACACACACTCCAGTACCCCCAAAAAATAAATAAATAAATAACTGGAGCCAACAACCACTGGTCATTAATATCAATTAATATCAATGTACTCAATTCACCTATAAAAAGGCATAGACTTAGAGACTGGATATGAAAACAGGATCCAACATTCTGCTGTTTACAAGAAACACACCTCAACCACAAAGACAGACATCTACTCAGAGTAAAGGGCTGGGAAAAGGTTTTCCAAGCAAACGGATCTAAGAAACAAGCAGGTGTGGCCATTCTAATATCTAACAAAATTGACTTCAAACTAAAATCTATTAGAAGAGAAAGAGAAGGACATTTCATACTCATAACAGGAACAATTCATCAGGAAGAAGACTCAATCCTGAATATCTATGCCCCTAATATAAAG
The DNA here is from genome assembly GCF_982192425.1 of Myodes glareolus. Taxonomy (NCBI): domain Eukaryota; kingdom Metazoa; phylum Chordata; class Mammalia; order Rodentia; family Cricetidae; genus Myodes; species Myodes glareolus. Next base: position 51,771,052 of record NC_142049.1, read on the forward strand.
GCACCCACTTATGTAAAAGAAACACTTCTAGAACTCAAGGCAGTCATCAAACCACACACACTAATAGTAGGAGACTTCACCACAACTCTCTCACCAATGGACAGATCAATCAGACATAAACCCAACAGAGAAATAAGAGAATTATTGGAGGTATTGAATCAAATGGACTTAACAGATATCTATAGAACATTCCACCCAATATAGGAAAGAATATACCTTCTTCTCTGCTGCCCATGGAACCTTCTCAAAAATTGACCACATACTTGGTAACAAAGCAAACTTCCACAGATACAAAAAAATATTAGTAACCACCTGTGTCTTGTCAGATCACCATGGATTAAAGTTAAAATTCAACAACAATGCTACACCCAGGAAGCCAACAAACTCATGGAAGTTGAACGGTCAACTATTAAACCACCCCTGGGTCAAGGAAGAAATAAAGAAAGAAATAAAAGTCTTCCTTGAATTTAATGAAAATAAAGACACAACATACTCAAACCTATGGGACACTATGAAAGCAGTGCTAAGAGGGAAGTTCATAACACTAGGTACCCACAAAAAGAAAACGGAGAAAGCACACATTGGAGACTTAACAGCACACTTGAAAGCTCTAGAAAAAAAAGAAGCTGATTTACCCAGGAGGAGTAGAAGACTGGAAATAATCAAACTGAGGGCTGAAATCAACAAAATAGAAACACAGAAAACAATCCAAAGAATCAATGAATCAAAAAGCTGGTTCTTGGAGAAAATCAACAAGATTGACAAACCCCTATCCAAACTAATCAAATGGCAGAGAGAGAACATGCAAATTAATAAGATCAGAAATGAAAAGGGGGACATAACCACAGACACAGAGGAAATTCAGAGAATCATCAGATCTTACTATGAAAGCTTATATGCCACAAAGTTGGAAAATGTAAAAGAAATGGACATTTTTTTTAGATAAGTACCATATACCAAAGTTGAACCAAGAACAGGTGAACAATCTAAATCAACCTGTTAGTCGTGAAGAATTAGAAGCTGTTATCAAAAATCTCCCTCCCAAAAAGAGCCCAGGACCAGATGGTGTCAATGCAGAATTCTAACAGAACATCCAGAAAGATCTAATACCTATACTCCTTAATGTATTCCGCAATACAGAAACAGAAGAATCATTGCCAAACTCCTTTTATGAAGCTACAGTTTCCCTAATACCAAAACCACACAAAGCCACAACCAAGAAAGAGAATTACAAGCCAATCTCACTCATGAACATCGACGCGAAAATTCTCAATAAAGTACTGGCAAACTGAATCCAAGAACACATTAGAAAAATTATCTATTATAATCAAGTAGGCTTCATCCCAGAGATGCATGGCTGGTTCAACATACGGAAATCTATAGATGTAATACATCATATAAATAAACTGAAAGAAAAAAACCATATGATCATTTCATTGGATGCTGAAAAAGCATTTGACAAAATTCAACACCCATTTATGATAAAGGTGTTGGAGAGACAGGGGATACAAGGATCATACCTAAATATAATAAAAGCAATATACAGCAAGCCGACAGCTAACATCAAATTGAATGGAGAGAAACTCAAAGCCTTTCCACTAAAATCAGGAACACGACAAGGCTGTCCACTCTCTCCATACCTCTTCAATATAGTGCTTGAAGTTCTAGCAATAGCAATAAGTAGATCAAGGGAATTTGAATTGGAAAGGATGAAGTTAAACTTTCGTTATTAGTTGACGATATGATAGTGTACATAAGCGACCCCAAAAACTCTACCAAAGAACTCCTACAGCTGATAAACACCTTTAGTAATGTGGCAGGATACAAGATCAACTCCAAAAAATCAGTTGCCCTCCTATACACAAAGGATAAAGAAGCAGAGAGGGAAATCAGAGAAACATCAACTTTCACGATAGCCACAAATAGCATAAAATATCTTGGGGTTACTCTAACCAAGGAAGTGAAAGACCTATTTGACAAGAACTTTAAGTCTTTGAAGAAAGAAATTGAGGAGGATACCAGAAAATGGAAAGACATCCCCTGGTCTTGGATTGGGAGAATCAACATAGTAAAAATGGCAATTCTACCAAAAGCAATCTATAGATTCAAGGCAATCCCCATCAAAATCCCATCAAACTTCTTCACAGACCTTGAGAGAACAATAATCAAGTTTATATGGAAAAACAAAAAACTCAGGATAGCCAAAACAATCTTATACAATAAAGGAACTTCTGGAGGCATTACCATCCCTGACTTCAAACTCTATTACAGAGCTACAGTATTGAAAACAGCTTGGTATTTGCATAAGAACAGAGAAGTCGACCTATGGAATCGAATAGAAGACCCGGATATTAACCCACAAACCTATGAACACCTAATTTTCGACAAGAGAGCTAAAGGTATACAATGGAAGATGGAAAGCATCTTCACCAAATGGTGCTGGCATAACTGGATGTCAACCTGTAGAAAAATGAAAGTAGATCCATATCTATCACCATGCACAAAACTCAAGTCCAAATGGATTAAAGACATCGACATTAATCTGTCCACTTTGAACCTAATAGAAGAGAAAGTGGGAAGTAGTCTACAAGATATAGGCACAGGAGGCCACTTCCTAAGTAGGACCCCAGTAGCACAGACAATAAGAGAAACAATGAAAAAATGGGATGTACTGAAACTGAGAAGCTTCTGTAAAGCAAAGGACACTGTCAGTAGGACAAAAAGGCTGCCTTCTGTCTGGGAGAAGATCTTCACCAACCCCTCATCAGACAAAGGTCTGATCTCCAAAATATACAAAGAACTCAAGAAACTAGACACTAAAACTCTAATAAACCCAATTAAAAAATAGGGTACTGAACTGAACAGAGAATTCACAACAGATGAACTTCGAATGGCCAGAAGACACTTAAGGTCATGCTCAACCTCCTTAGCGATCAGGGAAATGCAAATCAAAACCACTTTGAGATACCATCTTACACCTGTCAGAATAGCTAAACTCAAAAACACCAATGATAGCCTATGCTGGAGAGGATGTGGAGTGAGGGGAACACTCATCCATTATTGGTGGGAATGCAAACTTATGCAGCCACTGTGGAAATCAGTGTGGCGGTTTCTCAGGAAACTGGGAGTCAACCTCCCTCAGGACCCAGCAATTCCACTCTTGGGAATATACCCAAGAGATGCCCTATCATACTACAAAAGTATTTGTTCAACTATGTTCATAGCTGCACTATTTGTAATAGTCAGAACCTGGAAACAACCTAGGTGCCCCTCAATAGAAGAATGGTTAAAGAAGGTGTGGAACATATATACATTAGAGTTTTACTCAGCAGTAAAAAACAATGACATCTTGAATTTTGCATGCAAATGGATGGAAATAGAAAACGCTTTACTGAGTGAGGTAACCCAGACCCAAAAAGAGGAATATGGTATGTACTCACTCATAAGTGGATTCTAGCCATAGTTAAAGGTCTTTGAGTCTATAATTTGTGATTTTAGAGAAGCTAAATAAGAAGGTGAACCTGAAGAAAATCATATAGTTATCCTCCTGGATAGTGGAACTAGGCAAGATTGCCAGGCAAACTTGGGTGCATGGGGGGTGGGGGGTGGAAGTAAGGGAAGATTGTCAGGGAGAGGGGAGAGGGGAGAGGGGAAGGATTGGGGAAGGCTTGGGGAAATGGGAGGGGGGAGGGAGGAAGGATGGTTGTGGGAGCAGGGAGGTTTATATCTCAGCTAAGGGAGCCATTTTAGGGTTTGCCAGAGACTTGATTCTGGAGGGGTTCCCAGTAAAAATTAAATAAAAAAATAAAAAAATATTTAAAAAAAAGAAAAGAAAACGCTTTACTGAGTCAGGTAAGTCAGACCCAAAAGAGGAATATGGTATGTATTCACTCATAAATAGATTCTAGCCTTAATTAAAGGTCTTTGAGTTTATTATTTGTGTTCCTAGAGAAGTTGAATAGGAAGGTGAACCTGAAGAAAATTCAGGTAGTTTTCCTCCTGCAGATTGGAAATAGACAAGAGTCCCAGGTAACCTCGTGTGCATGGGGTGGTAGGAGGGTTGTTGTAAGGGGAGAGGGTTAGAGAGAAGGGAGCAGGGGAGGAATGGGGAATGCTCGGGGGACTGGGAGTGGGGGAAGGAGGAAGGATAGATATGGGATCAGGGAAGAATATATCTCAACTAAGGGAGTCAGTTTAGGGTTTACTAGAGACTTGATTATAAATGGGATCCCAGGTCCAAGGAGAGATCCCCAGATTGTTCTCTGGACAGAGGAGAGGGTGCCTGAACTGGCCTTGACCCATAACCATACTGATGAATATTTTACATGTCACCATAGATTCTTCATCTGGCGATGGATGGAGATAGAGACAGAGACCCACACTGGAACACTGGACTTAACTCCCTAGGTCCAAACGAGAAGCAGAAGGAAAGAGAACGTGAGCAAGGAAGGCAAGATCAGAGGGAACCTTCCTCCGATGATGGATGGCGATACAAACGAAGACCCACATTGGAGCACAGGACTGAGTCCCCCAAGGTCCAAATGAATAGTAGAAGGAGGAAGAACATGAAAAAGGAAATCAGGACCGCGAGGGTTGCGATCACCCACTGATACAAGGGGACTGATCTAATGAGAGTTTACCAAGGCCAGTTGACTGGGACTGAGCGAGCACGTGATCCAGCCAGAATCTCTGAATGAGGCCGGATCCTCTCAATGTGGCTGGCCTAGAGTCTTTCTGAAAAGCCATTGACAATGACACTGGGACTTCTTTCCTCTGCATATACTGGATTTCTGGGATCCAGTCTGTTTGGATGCTCACCTTCCTGGACCTGGAGGGAGGGAGGAGGAGCTTGAACTTCCCACAGAGCAGGAAACCCTGACTACTCTTGGGGAAGGAGAGGGAGGAGGGGAGGGAGTGGGGGGAATGGGAGGGAGTTGGGAGGAGGGGCAGAAATGGAGACTTTTGTATTTTAATAAACTTTGAGGAAAAAAAAGAAATAAACAATCCAAGTCAGAAAAGAAAAAAAAACTATTAGGCTAGTTCTGATTCCTAGGGAATTATAGTCTAATTGCTGGAGAAATATAAAATTGTTTGTACCTCTCACAATAATGAACTAGTTGAAATGTGCTGCTAGAGACTGTTGCTTTAGAGTTAGAGAGAAAGGATGACCATCACAACTATTTCAAGTGTTGCTCCTCTAAGATGGGTGCTGCTGTTTTTAATAAATCATTTTAGTGTTTATCTGTGGTTGTGATTCTGCAACAGCAGCAAGTAAGAAAACTCATGGGCTAGCATGTATTGGACACACCATAAAGTACTTTAAAACTATGCTAACAGCCTTCTGGTAAAGAGGTGCAATTGCAGAAAATGTTTCTGGTGTGAGTGTGTTCCCTGTACGCATGGTGTGTGTGGTGTGTGTGTGTGTGTGTGTGTGTGTGTGTGTGTGTGTGTATGCACCCAGGTGTGCACATGTGTACTCCATTGCACGTATTTGGAGGTTAGAGAAATACTTCTTTCTCTCTGCTATCTGTCCTGGACATGATCTTCCGTTTCTGCACTTTTACTCTCTGATCCATTTTTCTGACCTTGGAATACTTTTAAAAAATTTATTGGGCACAAACACGTCAAAACTGTCATGAAATGCTCCTCTCATTGATTTCAACACCTACAGTGCAAGAATGTCCTGCTTTCCCATTTCACATGTTGAGGAAATTGAGGCTGGTAGAATGTGATAATTTCTAATACCAGACTTTAAATGACAAGGAAAGCAGAGGAGTAGAATTGCAGTGCTATCCTCTGATCAAAGGTTTTAAATTTATATAAAGCATAAAAAGTTCTTAGAAAAAATATGGTTGGAGGAAGGAGAAGAAGAAAGTGGAAAAGAGGGAATAAAGAAATAAAATTATTAAACAAAGTACTGCTAAGAAGTGACCATGAAATTTTTAGAACAAGTAGAAAGGGACAAACACTTGGTCAATAGATTCTCTTCAGATAACCAAAAAGTGATCCATACCCAGAGAGGGAGCAGCAGTCGTGTCATCAAATCCATTGACAGGTGTCACCTTGTAGGAATGGTTAGGTGCTGTACGGGCTCAGGAGTCCAAAGCTGTAGCTAAAACCACCAAGTTCTGGACTCTCTTCATCAAGCAGATCCCCAGAGTGACTTTCATCTGTGGCATTTAGGCCGATTCAGGGAAATTCAGTTTATTGCTGCATGAGTTTTTGTTTGTTTCTTTGTTTTGATAGAGTTATATAGATTCCAAACAATATTAATCAGGTAAATATTTATTTAGAGAATTCCATAGAGTTTGAAGATCAGAACTCAGCTTGAATTGTATTTCATAAAAATAATGTATAGATGAGGTGGTAAGAACACAGGACATCTACTTGACCTTAAGAAAAATCAATTTTTGTATATTTATTATTTCACAATTTCACAATTTAGAGTAAAACAGTAGAGTTAGGCTCTTCATCAAAACTGAGTTTAGCTTAGTGTGCTGCTTTCCTTAATGCTTATATTTTATAGAAAGCATAGGTTCTAGGTATTATTAGTTTTTAAATCTGTCACACTTACTAAAGCAAATTCCGTTTGGAACTGGAAGGTGTTTCAGTGGGTAGGATCTCTCACTCTTTTTCCTACAGAGAACCCATCATCAGTTTCAGGCAGCCACATTCCAGGGGATTTAAGATCAAAATTAGACATAGACGTTGTATGGTTCCCAAAGTAACAGGTTTTGTAACTTGTTCACATGTGTTAAGCTTAGTGTATATTTTTGTTCATAAAGTGGAATTAAGGAAAACAAGATTTAAGTTATATTGCCAGTTATAACATCCTGCATTTTTCTTGTACAGTTACTTTGGAAATCAATGTGACAGTTTCTCAGAGAATTGAAAATCAGTCTGCCGCAGAACTAGCAATACTATTTTGGGGAATATACCACAAGGATGCAGACCCATAGCAAAGAAAATTTGCTCAACTATGTTCATAGCAGCATTATTTGTAATGTCCACAACCTGAAAACAACCTAGATTCCCCACAACTGAAGAATAGATTAACAAATCACAAGGATGACCACCCAGCAAAAAATCTAAGTAATAGGAGAGAAGGCTTCTAAGTTACCCTTCCCCAATAATAAGACTGATGATTGCCTTAATTGTCATCATAGAACCTTCATCATATAACTGATGGAAGCAGATGCAGAGATTCATCTCTGGATCTCCTGGGCCAAACTCCTGAAATTTAGTCATAGAGAGGCAGAAGTAACATTATGAATAAAGGGATCAAGACCACAATCGGAACACCTACAGAAACAGCTGTCTCAAGCTAGTGGGAGGGAACTCATTGACACCAGAACGCTGAGGAAACAACATAAGTCTGAACTATACCCTCAGAATGAGGTGACAATTGTGTGGCATGGGCAGTTGGTGGGTCTACTAGGAATGGCATTAGTATTTATCCCAAGTTCATTAACTGGCTTTTTGGAGCTGTCCCATTTCCTAAGGAGAGATATCGTGTTCATCTTAGAAACAGGGGGATGGCCTTGGCCCTGCCTCAAGTGATGTGACAGACTTTGTGGACTCTTCATGGGAGGTCTCACATACTCTGAAGAATGGATGTGGGATGAAGTAGAAGAAGGTAGGAAAAGTGAGAAGACAGGAGAGAGAGGAAATTGAGATTGGTATGCAAAATAAGATTATTTTAAAAAATTTTCTCTTTTAAATTTAAATCTTGACTCATTATTTGTTGTAATATGCTGTTTATTGGGAGTAAGCTAGCCGGGCAGGACAAAAAAAGGACCCATTTTCTCGTCAGCATGGCATATCATCAAGCAGTCCAGGCAAGAGCAGTTTCTTGTTCAAATGCCTAGAAAATTTCATAAGGAGTCTCTTTGATGCCCATCTTTCTCTTGAAGTAGATTGGTATTGCCAGGAGCAGATGCCTCTTATGTCATGAATAGTCCTAAATTTAAAACATTTTAAATGCCATATTCTGTTGTCCTTGAAAGATCTCGAGAATATCTATCCATCTCAAATGCATCTCTATACATCTAGAAAATGTAACTAACATGACTACAGGCTTGACTATTATAGATGATTATCTGTTAGTCTATATTTTAATTATATGTTACATTTTCAAATGAGGTATACAAATACCATACCTCAATAAAGAGCAGAAATGGTATGGGAGGTCCTTTTGTCTATGTGTTGCTTTTATTGGTTAATGACTAAATAAACTGGCTTGACCTGATAGGGTAGAATAGAGTTAGGCAGGGAGAATTAATCTGAATGCCGGGAGGAAGGAGTCAGAGTCAAAAAGAAACCCTGGAGCCACTTCCAGAGTCAGACATGTCGAAATTTTGCCAGTAAGCCACTGCCACATGGTGATATGCAGATTAATAAAAATGGGTTAAATTAATATGTAACAGATTAGCCAATAAAGAAGCTAAAGCTAAGGGGCCAAGCAGTGTTTTAATTAATAGCTACTGTGTGATTATTTTGGGTCTAAACTAGCCAGGACGCTGAGAACCAACAAGTTGTACCCTCAACAAAATTGATCTTAAATTTGTATCAATAAACCAAGATCCATACCAATACAAAGTAGTCATCTCTATAGCATATCCCCCTTTAAATACAAACACATATTTATAAATAATATTTATAAATTAGGTATAATAAACAACCATAAGGAAATGGATTAGGAATTACATGTTTAAGTAACACAAGGACTATTCACTGAAATGTGTGAGACAAAAATACACAGATTCCAATGCTAATAATAATGTCATTCTTCTTGTTTATCAGATACTTTTTTCTTTAGTTTGATATTTGTCAGCATGAATAGCATGAAGATAAACAGTATATCAAGTAATTAAAAAAGAATTAGAGATAATTTTATTCATTTATACACAAGTAAAAATGCAATTCTTTTAAGGTCAGCACGGGGAATTGAATCTATTCCTTCATCTCTAGACAATTCTAAGTAAAGAGGCATAAAAGCACGGGGAATTGAATCTATTCCTTCATCTCTAGACAATTCTAAGTAAAGAGGCATAAAAACACATAGGATTGTTCTGTTCTCAGAGGTAGGCAGAATCTCAATAGGTACATCTACACATAAACCCTTTTCTATGCCTATATGAAAACTAATTCTTTTTATTGTGAGCAGCCCCTGTGACTTCCTTACCACCAGGACATGGAAAAGCTGAGGGTGTAGTTGCTTGTTAATAGATACAGGAAGGTAAAGACATTTTTTGAAAATTGCAGGATTCCCTTGAAATTCTAGCACATTCTACTCTAGTACCGTCACAAGGTGTGAAGGAAAGTTAAAGGAAGAAGTTTTACTTCTGTGATTATCTATTTTGTATAAGGTTCTTTATTCAGACCACTGTTACATATTGCAAATGGGAACAGCTTAGCATTACTTCTGAATGTCAGCAGCCAGTATAGTTCTGAATTATTAATGATGATTCAGCTCATCACCAGGAGACACTGACTGACAGCAGTAACCAATTAGTTTTATCAATATATAGATGAATTATTTTAATTCAGAAGATAAATTTTAGAATTCTATTATATATTACCAGCAGGTAGTATTCTGTAGTTGATCATTACATTCCATTAAAAATTCACTAGAAAAATTGAAATTTGGAGCTGGAGAGATCACTGACTCATCAGGTCAGAGAAGGTACCACTACCCATGCAGACAAACTGAGTTTAGTTCCCACCACCATGCTGTGTGTTCCATGCCTTCCTGTAACATCCAGGGTATCTGACTCCCCTACCCTCCCTTGAGTCTCACATGCACAGACCCCTCCATGACACTTATACAAATAACTTAGGATAAAAAAATCTTTAAAAACAATTTAAAAGGAAAGAATTGAAGTTCAGCAGTACTATAATTGTTCTTGCTAACATCTTTATCATCAGTCTGAAACATGTCAAACCTCTCCTCCTAGCTGAACATGATAAGTGTACCCCAGACAGACTAGCCTATGTCACTATTTCCAGTGTCTCCACTGCACTTGAGAAAAGCAAGCCTAGGGTGGGCTCTGGGCAAAATGTCAGTTTCAAAATCCTTATCTTGTTAGTGAAAGCCTTGGACATTTAATCCCCATCTCCTGTCCTGGTCTCATTCACACTTTCATTCCCATGCCCAGGGTTATTTTATTGTATTAGAATTTCAGGTTGGCCTCCAAAGCCTTGTTCCCTGTCTTTGTCTCTGGCTCTTTGTGAAAATGTTATTTCAGCCTAGGATGCTTTGTTCCCCCATATAAACTGTTTTCCATCTCTGTGTATGCATATATTCTCCCTAAATCCTTTCCAGACATATGTGGAAGTTTTATACCTTTTCATATATTTCAATTACAATATTTACTATGATACATGAAGGAAATGAATGATTTTGATTTATATACAATAATATACCTGGCTGTGAGATCCTATACTTGCATTTGCATTATTATTTTAAAATGATATTGTTATCTCACATTATAAATTTTTCAGTTCAAATTAAACCATAGTTTATTGGATAATATTGGAACTATAAATCATTTGTTTTTGAAAGCCTGAAATCAAAGGTTATTTCTCCCTTATTTTATTATGGAGAATTCAATGCCAAGTCCAATACTCTTGATCTGTAAGATGCAGACAAATTATCTGCAGAAGGAACATAATTCATGAGTTAAAGACCTATAAAAAGTAATAGTAAAAGCAGATAATAAATTTAATTTTTTTCCTGAGTGTTTTGTTCCTTTCTTTTCTCTCATCCAGGAAGAATTCTAACTTTCAGCTTTCACTTTACCTTTATTTACAGTTCAGATAACGTTTGCTTTCACTGGGTTTCAGTCTGTTAATGCAACCTTTATTCAGAAATCTATGTCTATTTTTCTCATTTAAGTATCATATTTAACATTTAAAGTTCTATACAGACTGCCTCTGTGAAACAAATAGAAGACCAATGTCACTGAAAATAAAACATTGAATATGCTCTACTGGAGAGTTTGGAGTTGTGAATGGAGATCAGGAAAAATCTGTCATAACTGAAGACAAGACTCATATTCTCTGAAAGAGAGTCTACGATGTTTCAGAAAAAGGGAATAAAAGTCTCTATGGAATTTGTGTATTTATATTTTACATTTGTCTTCTAACTTTTTCTTCAATTGTCTACATTTTTGGTAGCAATTATAATGCTAAGTTCTCACTTGAGCCTACAGAGTATAAATTCCTGTCTCATAACTCTGTGGCTTTTATATCTATTTTTTAATGACCTGAATGCAAATTCATACTGCATTAAAGTGAAAGTTTTATATAAAAATAGAAATACATGAAGATAACATGAAAATGTTGAAAGTCATGGCATGTAACAGAAACATACTGTCAGGACAATATTATCAGCACAATGTGATGTGGGATGTCCTTTTGTATATGTGTTGCTTTTATTTGCTAATGAATAGAGCTGTTTCACCTAACGGATTAGCAGAGTAAAGCCGGGTGGGAAATACAAACAGAGATACAAAGAAAAAGAAGGCAGAGTCAGGTGAGACACCAGTCAGTCACTGTGGAAATAAGACAGGTAGAAAATGAGTTGATGCAAATGATACATGGAAAAACATAGACTAATAGAAATTGGTTAACCTGAGATGTAAGAGCTAGCTAGAAATATGTCTAAGCCATTAGTCAAACAGTGTTAAAATTAATACGGTTTCTGTATTCAGGTCTGGGTGGCCAGGAAACAAAAGTACAGTCTTTGTTTACAAAAGGCACCCGGACATTTGGCAAGTATTTTTACATACAGCCTGAGAAAGCTTAAAAAAATAGCATTCTTGAAAGAAAAGAAAAAAAAAAGCAAGCACAGCTTTCAGGTAGCAGCATTGTCTCAAGTGAGTTCTGCTTGCAAAAGGCAAGCAGAGGTGTAACGACATTAAAAGGCTCCTGACTCAGAGTTAGTGGCAAAAACCTCACAGCTCTTTTAAGAGGCTCTACTACCAACCATTTAAATGGTGTTTCTGAGCTGTCAGTGACACACTTTCTGTTGGTGATATAGATCAAGAAACTCCACAAAGTATTATCAATATATCTGGCTCTAGCCAGGACCATCACCACGAAGCTACAGTCTCAGAGAGGTCAGGAATGGGGAACCAGTTGCCAATACTGCAGCTTTAATCCTAGCCATATTGCTTAGCAGATTAAAAATTAATGTGCTTAGAAAAGAATTGAGATATACAGTAAAGATAGATTCAGATGGAAATTAGAAAAACTCTATGCAGCTTACAGTGTGTTTAAAACATATGTAAGCTTGTGAGAGAAAAGAAAAAGGATAGGGAAAGTCCTTCAATCCTGGATTTGGGAGGCAAAGGCAGGATGATCTTTGTGAACTCAAAGACACCCTGGTCTAAAGGGCGAGATCCAGGGCAGTCAAAGATACAAAGAGAAACCCTGTCTCAACAAATCAACAATTAAAAATCAAAGGTAAAAGAAATAGAGTTTAAAAAGTCATATAAAATGGAAAATACACAGTGTCTGGATTATGTACATTATTGTATTTTATTCAAATTTTTTTGACTGTGAATGTGCTAACTATAGAGAGACATTTCATTGTTTGGGCTGCTAAGCTAAATCAACATATACATTTTCAAAGGTATCTTGACTTCAAAGTATAGAAATATATAAAAATAGAAATATTACTGACTAATATATTTTCATCACACAAAACCCTTGGAATGATGATCCAGGTAGTCAATAATCCACAAACACTTCAGGACTGCTGGGTGGGATGGACCAACCACACTGGGTACCCATGAAAGACTTGATTAACAGCACACCCGATCAGCAGAAAGTAGTCATAAAAACTACACCCAAATTACCAAATACTGTTATTAATGTTTGTTTTTATTTAAAGGAGGTTGATTATAAATGAGCAACGGTCATAGTGAAGGTCTTTCTAAAGAAAAAAGGGAGATATGATATAGAAATGATTATTACATTGGTATGGACTTTGGTTTATTGATACAAATTCAAGGTCAGTTTTGTTATATGTATATTTCTACTCTTGTTTAAGGTATTATGTTTATATAGCTCACTTAAAAACATAATAAAATATGCCTTCCATGTGATAAGGCTAGCCATTTGGACAAGAAACTATTATTGCCAAGACCTCTTGATGGTATACTGTATGAACTGGACATACAGGACCCATAGAAAAGTGACTGCTGAGGTTTCCAAAGAAGGGATGGTCCTTCAGGGTTCTTGATTTACAGAAGAAAGTGTCAAACATTCTGCAGGACACAGAAGAGGAAAACAGCAAACTTTACTAGTACAAGGCAGAACAGATCTTCAAATTTCCTGCCAGATACTATGGGCCTGTAGGCTGAGATGAATGTCCCAATATTACAGAAGAACCTTGGGTGACTGCCCTAGAAGTGAGATGTCTCTATCAATTCTAGAGTTTTGGAAGTTGCTTACAATGAACTTCCTACTTACCTAGGAAATATTATATCCTTCTGGAATCTTTGATGGAGTTGAACCTTGTAAGAAGCATGCAGGCTGCATCCCACTCTTCCTCCATACCACATCTGTGGTAGAGAGAGTGTAGGCCATGTCCCACTGGCTGACTAGCTTAGTCACTGAAATAACAACACAGAAACTGTGTTAATTAAAACACTGCCTAGCCCATTATATCCAGCCTCTTCTTGGCTAACTCTCACATCTTGATTCAACCCATTTTGAATAATCTGTACATCACCATGAGGTCGTGGCTTATCAGGAAGGATTCAACATGTCTGACTTGGTAGTTTCATGGTGGGTGGCTCTCTCTGCCTTCTTTCTCCCAGCATTCTGTTCTGTCTTTCCCGCCTACCTAAGTTTTTGCCCTATCAAAAGGCCAAGGTAGCTTCTTTATTTAACCAAAGAAAGCAACACACAAACAGAAGAACCTCCCACACCAGTTGAAGACAGATAGTTAAAATTATAGTTTTCCTTAGTTGTAATAAAAGATTAAAGCAGGTGTGAAACTTGGACTCATAGAGACAAGCTGGTTGATAGACTATTTTCTTTAATTGCTGCCTAATACAAATAAACTAAATATTGTAACTATAATTATTCCTAGATAGCTATTTTGTATGTGCAATTTTACTATGTTAATGTTAAATCCTTCTTTTATAGTTGGAGAGAAAAGAGTATATGATGTGGGATGTCCTTCTGTATATGTGTTGCTTTTATTGGCTAATGAATAAATTTGTTTAAGCCAGTGGCTTAGCAGAGTAACACCATTCAGAAATTATGAGCAGAGATTCAGAGAAAAAGAAGGCAGAGTCAGATGAGACACCAGTCAGTTACCAAGGAAACAGGGCATGTAGAAAATGAAGTGACGCCATGGTCTCATGGCAATGGGCACTTTCTAGAAAGTGTTGTTTGTTATTGAGTTCATTGATCTTATACAAATGCAAAGCAAGTTAGGAAAATTATTATGAAATCAGGAAGCAAGTGAACTATTTTATACTTTGAATCAGTCATTCTCTGAACTGTGTTTCATATTAAAATAGCATCCAAACCAAATAGCAGAAAAAGTTGGAATAGTATAATCCATTTCACCAAATTACTAATTATTTAGACATTTTTTTTCAAATTACATTTAGGTTTCCATTTTACTGTTTATATAGTGTCTTCAGCAAATATAGCAGCAAAAAAATCAAGAAATATGTAAAACAATTTTATGATAATTTACTGTGCAATTTAGTAAGGATGATACAGTGGGAAAATGAAAATTGAAGTCTAGACTTCTTTTTTCCCCTTATCCAGCAATGTAGATATGTCGTGCTGCTTCTTCAATAATGATGATGGTGATTTTTTGATTATAAATAAAAATTGAAAAATACCGGCATTCAAAAGTGTTTGCTGCAGGAATTTAACATCTATATATTTCAGATTTAAGCCATTGAGACACAAAAGGAAACTAAATAAGTTCTATAAAATACATTCCATGAAAATTGCAGATAATCACCTTTATTAAAATCTGAATTGTAGCAATGAAGTTTCTCTAAGTGCACATATCTTTTTTTCTCTTCAAATTAAGAGATTTCACAAAATCCTATTTACTGAGGTTTGCTTATAAAACTAAAGTGTTATTTTGTCATCTTACTTCAGTTCCACCCTATTCCCTTATTTTGAATGTGAACTGAAAGGTCATACTTCAGACATGCTGAGCAAGATGCCATGCTAGGCACTGGTAGATAACATCGCAGCAGGCAGGCATCTTGCCACAGACGAGTTCACAGAAATCGATATGCAGTCATCACCAATGCCATCCTAGTCTTTCTGTCAGCAAAAATCGATCATATCCTTTCGTGATGAATTTGGAAACTAGTATTAATATAATTTAGAGTTATCTACACTTCAACTACATATAAAGTTCTGCACTTTTACTCAATCAAATTAACTTTTATGAGTAAACACTTTCCAGTTTTCCATTTCTTCAGTTTTCTTAATGTTTAATCCATTTTACTTAGTCTCTATTTTATTTCCCTAACGTAAAAAAAAAGTACCATCTTTAAAGGAATAAAGGAATAAAATGGGTGTTGAAGAAATGACTTGGTTGACTGCACTAACTTTCTCCAAACCCACATGGTGGCTCACAACTGTCAGTAATTCCAGTTCCAGGATATCTAATGCTTTATTTTAACTTCAGGGATTGTAGGCATGCTTATGATGCATAGACAGAGATGCAGGCAGAGAACACTTACACATGGAATTTTTTAAAAATAAATAAAGTAGACATAAAATTTACAGTCGTTAAACTAAATGTGTTGATATACTTCTATAATCTCAGCACTTGGAAGAATGAGGCAGCAGAATAGAAAATCCGTGGCAAGCTTGGGATACAAAATTTGTGGCAAGCAGGATCAAACAAAACAAAACAGCAAACAACAACAAAGCAACAAGGACAACAGCAAACCCAACGCAAACAAAGTAACTTACAGCCGACAAGCAGTAATTGAAATTCTTAAATTTCCTTAAAGGAACTGTAGGCTTCCTAAAGGTTGTGACATGTGCTGTCTTGATGCTTATAACCCATTTTATTATTATTATTTGGTTTTTTTTTTCAAAATAAGGCTTCTCTGTGTAGTTTTGGAGCCTGTCCTGGAACTTGCTCTACAGACCAAACTTACCTGAAATCCACAAGGACCCGCCTACTTCTGTCTTCTGAGTACTGTGATTAAAGGCAAGCGTCACCACCATCTGGCTTTTATTATGCATTTTTTATTGTCATATAAATATACGACAATTCACAGCTTCTTTCTCATAGTCTTCATAACTCCATTTCACTGGAAAACTTTCTTGAATTTTTAAGCCTTCTTGGTTAATTTGGCTCTGAGCTTATTATTTTTTTTATATTTGAAATGTTATTTTGTATTTTTCTTTCTAGAATATTTTATATTATTTTTACAATTCAGGAAGCTTTTCCAGTGCTTTCATTCTGTGAAACTGTGACTGTAAATAAGTTCCCACCTCTTTCTTTATACCAATTGATTTCTCTATGCTAATGGGATGCAATGGGTAGGACTGGGATTCAGTCTCATCTTTCTCATTCTATCTCTTAGAATAATTTTGAATATGATATGTTGTTGTTGATTATAATAAAATAGTCCCACTCTAGCTCAGAATGGAGTATAGCGAAGGTTTCTTTAGTTTGGAGTAGAATCACAGAGCAGCAGTCCTCTGCATGAGCAAGGAATAGGAACTGAATCTAGCAGCCAAGGGGCCAAGCATATTTTTACATCTGTATATATAGTAATTTGACCACGCCCAAAGTGGGCCAGTATCTTAGAGGTTATTGGCTGAAGGAGTTCCCAGAGCAGTGTGTAATGACCACGTGGCCTGACTTACTTATCTGTGCATGGGTACTTAACCTTTAGCACACTATTTTTGTGGTGCTTCATCTCTCTGGATCATCTGCCCATTGATTGTCTTCAGCCACTTAGTATTCCTTGGAGTAGAGACCCCATTCCCTTCTGCTGGTCCGGTAATGTATGTACTTACCCCTCTCCCAGTCCTTTCCTCAGGGAAATTAAGCCTGATCTTGACCCACCTTTCATCATTACCAGAGAAAGCAGGTTAAAATGCCTACTCCAAGGTCCCTATTCACAAAACCTCTCCATCTTTATCTTCTCTTATTATACAAAAACAAACAAGCAAACAAACACACTGCTCATGGCCAGAAAGGTATTGTTTGTGTCACTTTTCAAATCACTCTCCTTCCTGGGTAATATCCAGTTCTCTATCATGCACAGTAAATATCCATCAATGTGATGTGTTCATAATAACATAGATTAAGTATGTCAGTTTCCCATGCTTTAAAAATTATGCAAATTTAATTTTCCCTTCTGAAATCTCTTCTGTATATACCCTGTACCAATGTGTACTGTGGACACTCTTGTTGTCTCAATGCACCATTGAGGCATTAACTACCACAATGCAGCAACACAAAGCCAATGTTTCCCTTTTGTTCTAATAAAGAAGCTTTATAATTTCATTTTTATTTTGTTTTCTTGCTGTTCTAACAAAACATAGTTAAAGTGCTGACATTTGGAATAAACTACTGACCATATTGGATCTTGAATCTCCACAACAGCTTATATTGAGTCAAACCAGCACTTTAGTGCATACACTTCTCAAAATGCATCAATATAGAGCTTCTCATTTTTATCACTTCTACAATTTTAACTAAGTGGGTAGAAGCCCTGCTATTGATAAATTTTGGAGTTGTTTTTACTTAAAGGCAAGTGAACTTACAGACTGGGTAGATTCAAATGGAAGTGGAGAAAAGAAAGATTTTATTGAATATGTGGGAAGAGTTCAGAAAACTGGAGTTATTATTATCTGTCAGTGTGTCAGTTATGGAGATTTTACAGAAGAGGGAAAGTATCAAGACATAAGGAGTTCCTGTGGAAATAGGGTCTTCTCATCAGCAAAGAAAAACATTCTTCTCTTAGTCTCATAGGACACTAAATAATTTGTTTTTGATCTTCAAACAGCAAATTATTCTGCATCTGCATCAATGACATTATTCAATTGATCTTTTATAAAAAGCAAAGAGGTGGGCTAGAGCTGATTCAGTGGCTAAGAGCAGGCATCGCTCTTGCACAGGACCTGAGTTCGTATCCCAGCACCCTCATCAAGAGACTGTCAGGCACCTCTAACTTCAGCTCCTGAGGATCCAGTATCCTGTTCTGATCACAGACATTGCACTCATGGGCTTGTGTTAATAAATACTCGGACATGCGCATAATTAAAGAAAAATAAATCTAAAAGAAAGAAACAGAAACAGTGAAGATCATGACCCATTGCTCTTGTAGTCATTACAATACAAAAGCCATGGGTTTGAGCTTGACTTTTTCCTGCATCTGTCCCACTAACTCTCATAATCCATCCTGAATGGGTATATGCTGCTTTTATGAAACTCTGCTACCACCAGAAAATTTTCACACTTCAACTATGAAAGTAGAGAGCTTTTCAAAGACTGCACACAAATTATTCAGAAATAAAACACACTTAATTTTCAGTTTAAAATGTTGTTTAGGGGAGGAGAAATGGAATCAACCTTCAGATAAAAATCATGTTGCCTCTTGGAGGAAATAAAAATGATGTTCACCTATTAGTTCAATAAAGGGAAGATTTAATGGTGTTTTTAAAATGTTTGAATACAATTTCTTTGTTCTATTTGTCCAGTCTTCTCATAAAATACCTATCAATCACACCCTCCCCTCTCTCCTCTCCTCCCAGTTCCCTCCTTATTTTACCTCTTCCCCAAATCCTGTTTCTCTTCAGGAAAGAGCAGTGTTCCCAGAGATAACAACTGAACACACCACTTCAAGACACAAAAGGAATAGGCAAGAATCCTCACATCAAGGCTGGACAAGGCAATCCAGTAGGAGGATAAGGGTCCCAAGAATAAAAAAAGGAGTCAAAAACACGCCTTCTCTCACTGTTAAGAATAGCACAAAAATTCCAAGCTAAATAATCACAGCATGTATGAAGAACACCTAGCACAGAAAGACTCCTTCAGGGTCCATGATTGCCACTTCAGTCTCTGTGAGCCCCTACGTTCCCTGCTTAGTTGATTCTGTGGGCCATATTCCCTTGGTGTCCTGAACCCCTCTGGTTCCTACAATCCTCTTTCCTACTCTTCCTTGGGATACCTTGAGTCTTTCTAATGTTTCGGTGTGTATTACTTAACCTCTGATTCTGTGGATTATAGTATGGGTATAGTTAATAGCCAATATCCACTTATAAGTGAGAAGATAGCATGTTTATCTTTTCAGGTCTGGGTTGCCTCATTCAGGATGACAATTTCCCTGCAAATTTCATGAGGCCATTTTTTTTTTTTCGAACACCTGAGTGATATTCTACCATTTAAATATACCACATTTTTTAATTCATTATTTTATTGAAGGACATCTGGGCTGTTTCCTAGTTTCTGGCTATTTTTATAAATAAAGCCATTATAAGCATAGTTAAGTAAGCATCCTTGCGGTAGGAGGGAGCCATTTTTGGCTATATATCCAAGAGTGGTATAACTGGCTCTTCAGGTAGATGTAGATTCCCACTTTTCAAATCATTTCCACAATCATTTCCAAAAAGCTGTACAAGTATTCACTACCACCAGCAATAGAGGAGTGTTCCCTTTATTCCACATCCTCCTCAGCATAAGCTATCATTTTTGTTATTGATATTAGACTATCTGACAAGTATAATATGGAATCACAAACTAGTTTTGATTTGCATTTCCTGTTGAAGTATAGCTTAAGATTTTCTCAGCCATTTGAGATTTGTCAATTGAGAATTCTCTGTTTAGCTCTGTACCCCATTTTTAAATTTATTGCTTGGTTTGTTGATGCCTAATTTCTTGAGTTATTTTTATATTTTGGATGTATGTCTTCTATTATATATTTGTGTGTCAAGGACCAGCCATGACCAAAATAATTTTTGCAAGGGTAAAGGCATGTGAATTTAAAAATATAGTAAAGGATATAAAGACACAAATGAAAATAATAAAATGGAGAAACATATAGGATAGTACCAGAAGGGAATTCCAGTGAATACTGAAATTCACCCACATTATATCTCTAACTGCTTAAAATACCCCTTATTCACAAAGGTAGGAGTAAGACAAAAGACTGCATTAACATGACACAAGGAAATAAACATACCAATTGAAAGTCGTGGGTACATTCATAGTTAAGCATTCTGTTACTAGAACAAATCAAGTCACCAAGCTACATTTATACTCTAGACCAAGACATTCTGTAGGCAAACCACTCCTTGGGTGGAATCCCAAGTTATCTCCATAAAGGGAACTGGAACTTAATTGGATCCTTGACTTTTGTTTAAGGTAGGATCATATGTACTTCTCTATTCCTGGAGCACAGTGTCTGGCCATTAGCCACACCTGTTGACAATAACCTTGAGAGAGCAGAACTCACTGCTCAACATTCTGGTGGAACCTTGTTTGAGGTAAAAGTGCAATAACCTTGAAGGAACCAGAGGAAAGTTCCAACTCTCTGACCTTTGGTCAACATGGAAACAGGCTCACATTTTTGGGCCTCCACATTTGTGAAAATTCTTTACCATTCTGTAAGCTGTTATTTTCTCATATTTACCACATCCTTTGCCTTACAGAAGCTTCACAGTTTCACAATCTTCCATTTTTTAGTTGTTAATCTTAATGCCTATATTATCAGTGTTCCGTTTAGGAAGATACCAGAAAATGGAAAGATCTTTTGTGCCCTGGATCAGTGGTAAACACTGTAAAAAAATGGCCAACATACTAAAAGCAATCTACAAATTAAACACAATCACCATAAAAATTCCAACACAATTCTTTACAGATCTTGAAAGTACAGTATTCAATTTTGTATAGAAAAATAACAAGTTGAAGATAGATAAAACAGTCCTGAACAGTAAAAAATCTTCAGAGATATCACCATCCCTGATTTGAAGCTGCTATAGAGAGCTTGCTATAGTAAAAACGAAAACAAAAACAAAAAGCTAAACAAAAAACAAAAACAAAAACCACACAATGTTGCCATAAATACAAACATGATTATTTGCTTAAAATTCATTCAAATACTGAAAGACCTGGATAAATCCAGATCCCCCTAGCAGGAAAAAATAGAGCCAACAATCTAAGCAGGGAGGGAAGAATCAGAAATCTAGGACTAGCTGGTTCAGTGTTTCAGGAACTAGCTGAAGATAAAGTTAGATTGTAATCTTGAGAATAATCTTGAGAAACAGGGAGTTTCCCCCCTTGTGATTATCATTGGTATTTTGGGATACTGTGTTTCAGGAACTAGCTGATTATAATCTTTAGAATAACCTTGAGGAACAGAGTTGTCTCCTTGTGATTGTCATTGGACCTCCCTACCCACTTTGGATTACTGGGCTGTGGTTTCTTCCCTTAAAAACCCCTTCTCCCAGCTACTCGGGGTCGAACTCTTCACCTGCGTGGGTTATGAGTCTCGACCCCAGTGCACTGGTTCCCATCTTGTCGATTAAACCTCGTGTGATTGCAGCAATGATCATCTCTCGTGAGTTACTGGGGGGGGGGGGGAGTCGTGTTATCCCGAGACTTGAGTGAGAGTCTCCCCACACTGGGGGTCTTTCAATACTAATCTTCATCTTTTATAATAATGTCCATTTTCTTGGATATTATCTTCTCTGAATTATGCGGTATTCTTGTTATTATTATTTAAAATTTTAAGGCTATAATTTTGGCAAACAACTTATTGGCTTGCCTTTTCTATAATAGCAAATAATTTTTTAGATACATGTCAAACTATTTAAACCAGAAATGATATATCTTCTACTGTTGTGGAATAGAAGATTTGTTTAACAATGAAAGATGTGTTGCATTTGAGTGTCTTGAAGAATAATTGTTTAACTGTGTAAAAACGTGTTGCATTTGTTTATGTTGCATTTTTTTTATTTAAAAATGTTGTTGCTTCACCTTCCCTGCCTAAGGCACCAGATTGATCTAATAAAAAGTTGAACAGGTAATAGGTAGGCAAAGCAGAGATAGACAGGACTGGTGGACAGAGAGAAATGGGGAGCCACCCAGCCAGCGAGGAGCCAGCCAGCCAGAAACCAAACAGATAGACACAAAGGAGGCAAGAAAGTATGATGGACAGCATGCAGATGAGGTAAACAAAACTCAGGGCAGCACATAGACTAATAGAATGGGTTGACTAAGGTTAAAAGAGGTTGCTAGATACAAGCCTAAGTAAGCCCAAACATTAATAATGTCTCCATGTCATGATTTGGGGGTAAGTGATCCAAGAAATTCTGTTACATCCTACAATGCTGTATTTGCACAAATATAGAGTTGAGAAAGATACAACTTTTTTTAACCCCTTCTTTGCTATTTCACATAAAATCCTTTTTCTCACTGTCCATCTTGATGTTCTCAACTCTGGTTTTCATCTCTTCATTTTAGCATCCTCAAGTGATATTTGAAAATATGAATAAAGGTTTTCAAGACTAGGGTTTGAAGTTTTATTTCCAAATCTGACACTTTACTTAAGATATTAGCGTTTTAAATTCTTGCTTTTTAAATGAAAAATGAGGGGATTTTCTGCTCACAATGGAGTATCTGTTTGAATGAAATTCTAAGTTCATTCTGTTGTTTGGAGATGACTTTTCCTAGAAGAGTGTCACACAAGGCACATTGAATTAAAGAAAATAAAGCAAACAAAACACCAAATAATCAAGACATAATTATACAAAATATTAAAAAGACAATTTCAAATGATGAAATACAAGCATTCAAAACTTGTAGCCACCTTTAGCCATCAGGTAAAGTGTCGTTAACACGTTATATTTTCCCAGGTGCTATGTAAAGGCACCATATATTTTTTCTATTCTTTCTCCTCTTCCTCCCCATCTTCATTCTTATTCTGTACAAGAATGATGAATTTCAGTCTCTTAAAGTTTTCATGAATATTCATATATTCATTCATTAATAAGACTTCAGTATTTATAGTAAATTCTGTGAACACAAATGAATGTTACCATTACTCTTTACGCATTATATATCAGAGTAGATTTTATTAACATATTAATATTGAAATAAGAAAATAACATTTATTTAATTATTAAGAATTATTATTTCAATCAGTTCATAGTAAATGGATTTTCTGTTTGTTAAACAACAAACTAAGAATTATTTTAATACATTACATGCTTTCCAAGAGTTCTAGGTGCAGGAGTCCAAGATCTAAGTATCTGAAAATAATCATGCATAACCATTTCCTGATGTAACCTCACATGTTAAGTAGAGTTTTTGATTTATTTCCTTCTAGGGGAATAGTACCACTTTGTAAGGCTCTGTATTATCTAATTTGGGGGGTTTTTTGGTGGAAGGAGTCACCCAAATTTAACTTAAGAGAAAGATATATATTGGCTTATGTTTTAAAATCAGTGTTATCTATTGCAGCAGGAAAGCAAGGAAACAAGAGTGGGAGTCCTCTCGTCGTAGTTCCACCTGCCTGGTTACATGGTGCTTGCAGGCAGTGAAGAAGATACAGTTAACACCACTGTTTAGTTGGATTGTTCCTTTTCAAATCGATTCATTTTGGGATATCAGTTCACAGAATGATGTGACAATAATCACAGTGCATGTCTGTCCTCATGGCAGCCTCTCTGAAAAATCTTAAGACACATGCCTTTGGGTGTGCCTCCTAAGTGATTCTAAATACAGTTAATTTATCAATGATGTTTAATAACTCAGCCATACTTCCTCTTAGTCTATTCATCTCTAAATTGCCCAGCTCCAGGAACTATTCAGTGTGAGACCTGAGCTTATTGTCACCAAAAAATGCTAATCCCAAGTGCCATCAAACAAGATATGGGCTTTCAATTTATACTCTGTGGATTACCACATTCAGGGAAGAGTAGACACTAACTTTTGCTATTAAAAACTCAACTTTTCTACAATGTTATCTTAAAATGTGAGACTCAAAAATATGAGTTTGTTCCACATAATGCAATGAGACTATTATCGGAGCATATGCCCTACTTCTGTGTTAGAATTTCATTGGAATTTGGGAGCTGGTGCAGTAACTAGACCAATAATAAAACCACAGCCAGGAACTGCTGCTGAGGACTATTCAGTTGGACTTTCTCTAGAATTTTTATAAAAAGAATATGCAAATATTCAAATTCATAACTTTATTAGGTTCTCATCTGTTTTCATCTTCATGTAAGCTTATTACTGAGTCAGTTATGCTGTTAGGTATTAAAAAGCCAAACCTTTGCTTAAGATGAAAAAGCTCTTTATTAACATTAGAACAGAAAACCACAAGAAGATATTAGCATAGTAGTTAGAAAAAATAAATTGTATTGTAAGAAAACCTCCTTGCATATATTATCCACTTGGTGGTAAAATCTAGATGGAGACCTCATTTGTGCAAGTGCAAGTTCAGCGGAGCACTGCACAGGCCAGCAGGGTTGTCCACTCTTTATTTTCTTGTCTTGAGAAAGGGCAATGATCACTTAGCAATTTATAATTTTACTCTGACAGGTTACATATTTACCCATTCTTGCAGTTCCCTGGGTGATAAGAATTTTGTATATCAATGATGCCTTTTCCAAATTCAGAGTTTTATCTCATACTCAGAAATAATGTGGGCCAACTTCAGTCTCCAAGGAAATAGCTTTGCTTTCTTGATGATGAAAGTAAATTGCTTTTATTTCCACAGAGAAATGCTATTCTCTAAATGTGTCATTTACACAGTGTGGAAAGATGGGAGAAATATCTTTAAATGCCACATGGTCGGACATTTTATTAACCTTTGGAAAGTTTGAATCCTCAATATAATATGCTATGGACATATATACTCATACTTGTACATACCCAATTCCAGCAAGAAAAGACATAACATACTGTACTATTTTATTAGAGAAACTCCCATTGATGATCCATCAATTCCCACTACTGACTACATACTCACAGAAGGGGAAATCAGCTTGCTGAAGAGATGCTGAATGCCTCAATTTTATCATAGCATTATTCACTACAAATTTGAAAAGAGAAGAAGACAGAGCATATCTGGACCTAGGCACATCTTGTCATTGACCCCAAGCCAAGTATTCTTAATATATCCTCAAGACATAATTCCCATTGTCATAAGGCGAAGTAGTTGATTCTCTTCTTTGAAGCATTTCTGCTGTATCTTTTACTCCTGATTCTCACTCTATAGCTGTCAAAAAGCAGTTAGCAGCAGTAAGAGTTCCACAATCTGAGTGACAGACTGCCTCTGAATTTCCTCTATCAGATTAATTAGTCATTCATCTATCTTTTATCCCAAACTCATTCAAAACCTCAAAGCATGAATTGAATATGGAGAGATTTGTCTGCAGGATGCAATATAAAAGAATTTTATCTTAATTGCTGAGAAATTCCCCAATCTGTCTACGCTGCTGTTGGCATTCTTCTTTTCTGATCTCCTATTAGATTATCCACTAAGCTGTGCTTATAGCATCAAAGACTCTTCCAGTGCACATCTCCAGACATTTTGAAATTGGTTCCAAAATTCAATTCCCAAAGTCTAAAAAATCCAGGATCAAGTTTAGTCACAAGAACAACCTGCACATCTAATGTAAAATTCAATTTTCTATATTAGGTGCAATTTTCAAGAGTGCATTAGATTTAGCACTCTTGATCTGACCCAAGACCTGGTCTTTAGGCCTTCAGTACAAAAACTGAAGAAGCTGGGTTCTGATGGTACTACAGGAGTGAAGAATTCTCAGAGTATTGTCTTTTGATTGATTCTAGATCCAATCAAACTGAAAATCAAAATCATCTATCAGAAGATACAAAGTTTTGTTTTGAAAATACGCATTCTGGGTTATGTTGCACTCTGCAGTAACTGAGTTAATAATGGCACATTCATTTCTTTACTTTAAAGTAATTCAAAGGGCTTTTAAATGTTTTCACATAAAGCAATGGCAAATTGTTGAGGCAACAGACTTGCTCCTTAAGGTAATTTAAAAGTTCCACAAGGTACACATGATATTTAAACATCATATGATTCATTGCATCAATATTTAGCATTATTATTTTTCATTTAAATAAAAATAAAGCTTATAAAAATAAACTGAAGATATACATGTTGGAAGAGGGGCTGCTTGTTTGTTCCTGGCTGCTCAACCCTGACATAATCACACAAATATTATATTAAGTAAATCACTGCTCTAGCTTCTTATTGGCTAACTCTTACATATTAATTTAAGCCATTTCTAGTAATCTGTGTATTGCCACTTGGCTGTGGCTTACCGGGTAAAGCTCCATCCAGGTCCAACAAAACTTCATGGCTTCTCTCTGACTCTGACTCCTTTCTCCCAGCATTCAGTTTAGTTTTCCTTCCTAGCTCTATTCTACCTTATCAGGCCAAGCCAGTTTCTTTACTCATTAACCAATAAAAGCAACACATAGACAGAAGGACCTCCCACACCATATACATTCAGTGTGAGCAACAGAAATTCTAAGTCATATGGCTACATTTTGACAGTAGTTCACTTATCCTTCAGGGCAATAATTTCAGAGATTGGTGATGACCTTCAGGAAACATTAAATGCCCAGAAAACTTTCTTTTCCAACCAAAGTTAAAGAAAGACAATAAGTAGCATTTAATGAAACATGATGATTAATATATTGTCAACTTGACTGGCTTTAGTATCACCTAGGAAATTAGGAAGGCATACCCCTGGTTGTATTTGATTGAGACTCTCTAGAAAGAATTAACAGATGGAAAAGTTCCACTCTCAGTATGGGAAGTATGTATTCCTTGATCTGAGATCTGGGACTGAATAAATGGTAGCACAAAAAGACAGTCACTAGAGAATGCATGCCCAGTAGAGAATTTTGCCTGGTTGTATAAGCATAATGCTTCACCAGAGCTCCCAGCCATGATGGACTGAACCCTACACAATCATGAGCACTGATTTGCTGGTTCACCCCCAAGCTCATGCTTAGTTACCCAGTACCTCCTTCCAAAGAATAGTGGATGATGCTCACAGTAACTCAGGCTCTCCCGCATCACTTAACTATTCCTCAAGGACCTGCCCACAGGACATTCCGGTGTAGGCGGTCTAACAGTTGAGACACTCTTCTCAGGCGATGCTAGGCCGTGCCGAGTTTTCACTCAAGGCTAGTTGATAACCTCCTACTTGCACCCACAAAAGCTCAGAACAATCTTTAAGAGAGTAGCTTCAGCCTGTGGTATAGTTCCAATTTTACCGTAGTTTAACTTAGTTAATATTAGACTCCTTCTAGCTTTTTTCAAAGTTCAACTATCTAATAAATATTTTACATTCTTTAAGTGCTTGTTCATTAAGTGTATTTTGAACACTTAAATGGTGAATTTCCCATAAAGCAACAAATGCATAACACTTAACTGAATATTTTGCGATTATACAAGAATTTTCCCCAAGGCTCTCTGTAAACAGAATGTTCAATGACAGATATGTAAGCACAGCTGATAAATTAACAGAGACTTCATATTATCAAATATTTTTAAAATCATTGTCCTCTATCCACACAAATGCTTTTTTTTTCTTCAGGACATTGGATTTTATAATGCAATCATATCTGAAGATGCATAGATATTCATGCACATGTTACCTATATGTCTGTGATGGCTAGATGAAGCGAGGATAGTGACTTATGACTGTTGAGCAGTCACTTATGTTCATATGGGAGACTGGAGTCTCTAATAACTATCTCCCAGATGTGGCCTTTGCAGCAGGAAACGTTTTTAAACATGGGACAAAGTTAAAAACTGCACAGAGTTACTCCATGTGTCTATTTCATGTGACCAAGAAACATTTCACAAATGACATCAGACTTAAAACATCATGTCTAGAAAAGAATGAAAGCTGCTAAGGAACAGTTGGCCACCAGTAAGCATAGACAAACGGTAACTGAAATTACCCGGTATGAGTAAGAAGGAGACATGGAACACACAACAAACCCGCTTAGGAGTTTATTTAGAGGGGGCATGTACAGGCCTAGGGAAGTCAGTGTGCAAAGAGAGAGAATAAGATGGTGCATTCAGCTTTTAAAAGCTGCCTAGCGCATACACACAGGGGGTTGACGTGGCTATGTCATACACAGATGATGGGGCTCACACATGCACTCCAGGGCTTATCTGAGTCATCTATGGATGATGCAACCAAGCATGTGCTCCAGGGTTTTGCTGAGTCATATGTGGATGATGTAATCATGCATGTGCACATACATAGATGATGTAATCCACACTTCATGTGGGTCATGTGGGGCCCTTTAAAATCCCTGGGAGCCATTAGGCACTTCTGCCTGTTTGCTTGTCTGCACATGCATGGCCCCTAGAACCTCTTATGTGGCTGAAATCTTTACAGTAACACCACCTTTTAATCTTTCCTTCCGAATATAATGTCATATTTCTACTACTCCACAGTTTTAATTTAATCTTTTCTCTCATCTCTTTTTCTCCTTCCCACCAACTGACTCTGTCTTTATCCAAGTACTGATACACAGAGCCAGCAGGAACAAAACTTCAGATTCTTAACTTCTTTCATTCTTTTGCAGATGGAGCCAGAATAAGGAAGTACAGATTCTTAGGATGCTTGCATTCGTTGCCATGGAGCTGCAAACACTGCCCTTACTTCACTATTAAAGAGAAGTGACAAGCCACATCACTGTCCTCTAGTAATCAAGGGTCTGTGTTTACATGTATCTTTTCCATGTTATCTTTGGCAGTCTAGTCCTTCTAATTCACTCTATGTAAGGAAGCTGCCCTTGTGTAAAGATTATATTAGTGTTTTGTGTAAACCAAGCCTGCTATTTGCATACTTTATAACACATTTGAATCAATGCTCTGACTCATAAAAGCTACTTGTAAAGATTCTGATCACTGGGTAGCAAAATATTCAAATGTTTAACATATTCATTTCAATTTTCAACCCACTTGTTTCTTTGTTCATTGCAAGCTATCATTTTGAATCCATTTTTGCATTGTTTAAGGTAACTGGGTTTATTGGTTATCTGACACAGAAGCAGGAGAACCAAGATAAAAAGTTCTTCATTAGAAAATCATATAGTTATCCTCCTGGATATTAGAAGTAGACAAGATTGCCAGGCAAACTTGCGTGCACGGGGGGTGGGGGGTGGAAGTAAGGGGAGATGATTAGGAAGAGGGGAGAGGGGGAGGATTGGGGATGGATTGGGGGAATGGGAGGGGGGAGGGAGGAAGGATGGCTTTGGGAGCAGGGAAGTTTATACCTCAACTAAGGGAGCCATTTTAGGGTTTGCAAGAGACTTGATTCTGGAGGGGTTCCCAGGCCCAAGGAGAGGTCCCCAGATTGTTCCCTGGGCAGCAGAGGAGAGGGTACCTGAGCTGGCCTGGGCCCATAACCATACTAATGAATATTTTGCATGTCACCACAGAACCTTCATATGGCGAAGGATGGAAATAGAGACAGAGACACATATTGGAACACTGGACTTAACTCCCTAGGTCCAAATGAGAAGCAGAGGGAGGGAGATCGTGAGCAAGGAAAGCAGAACCAGAGGGAACCTTCATCCAATAATGGATGGAGATAGAGACGGAGATCCACATTGGAGCACTGGACTGAGCCCCCAAGGTCCAAATGAAGAGCAGAAGGAAGGAGAACATGAAAAAGGAAGTCAGGACCGCGAAGGGTGCGTTCACCTACTGATACAAGGGGACTGATCGAATGAGAGCTCACCAAGGCCAGCTGGACTGGGACTGAACGAGCATGTGATCTAACCGGATTCTCTGAATGTGAGTGAAATGGGGGCTGACTGAGAAGTCATTGGCAATGACACTGGGTCTTGATCCGTTTGCATGGACTGGCTTTTTGGGATCCTGGTCTGTTTGGATGCTCACCTTCCTGGACCTGGAGTGGGGGGGACTTGGATTTCCCACAGGGCAGGAAACCCTGACTGCTCTTGGGAATGGGGAGGAAGGAGGAGAGGGAGTGGGGGGAGCAGAAGCAGAACTGGAGGGTATTGGGAGGAGGGGAGGAAGTGGAAATTCTTTAAATAAATAAATAAGGAAAAAAAAAGTTCTTCATTGAGTTGATAAGCACACAACTTCATATTAAGGCTAAAATTGCCTTAAGTCAAAGCTCATTGATATTTTTTCCTGGGAGTGTAGATGGCAGGCCAGTACCATCCACTTATCATGTATAAGCTGATTTATGAACTCTCATTGTGTATTTAGTATGGACTTTTTGTTTAACAAAGTCCTTTTTTGTAATATAAGTTTTTTGAGGATTTTGTTTTGTTTTGTGAGTTTTGTTTTTTGTTGTTTTGGTTTGGTTTTGGTTTTTTTGTATATTTGTTATTGTTTTTGATTTTTAAGACTGAGTTTCTCTGTGCATCAGCTCTGGCTTTCCTGGAACTCAAAGAGATCTGCTGCCTCTGCCTCTTGAGTGTTAGAATTAAAGGCATGTGCTAACACCGCCACCTGACTTCTCTGATATTTATAGTTAATAGTGTTTTATACTTGTAGAGAGACAAGTGGAATTTTGGCACAGCTATATCTGATGGAAAGAGCAAAAGTTATAAAACCAGCACAGCTGCTTGACAAAGATCCAGGAAAGGTGAGGTACATGACAGTCACAAGGCCACTTTTGGTTTTGGTTTCGGCTGCATATTTGGGGGTAGTTTAATATTTGTGCAATTTGGGAATATTGGGTTGATGGAAAATGTCTTATGAATCTTTTAAGCCTTCTCCCAGAAGTACTGCTTCTAAGGTTCCCCAAGAATGTCGTGAACATACTCCTCCACCTCTTAGGGACATATCCTTATCTACTCGATGATCTTTTTTGGAGGTCTTGGCAGAGATCTTTTCATGAGGCCATGAGATATTCTTGAAACATCTGTCCCTGTATTTATTCAGGAAAAAGGTAATCAAAACAAAGTATACTTTAAAAGATCAAAAATATTCAGTTTGATAGAGGAATTGGCCTCTCTCCTATATAACACTTGGGCATTTACATGGCATATGTAGGAACCAGCCATGATAAACTAGATAGAAACAGACCACCCAAAGGAAGTTCTTAACTTCCAACCATTATCACCTGTCAGAGTAGGACTCAGACATCTATACGTTTAATAGGGGCCTCAGTCTCAGTAGTTTACCCTGAAGCAATACCTGACTGCAGGAAGAACCACAAACTGAGATTATCTGAGCATTACACAAGAACAGACCATCCAAAGGTAATGCATAACATTTCAACTGTTGTAGATAGGATCACCTGCCAGCACACTCACTAGGACACCCCTAGACAAATCAGGGGTCCTGAACCTTAGGAATCCCTCACCTCCACCTTTGTTACTATTAAAAACCCAACTTTAACTGAGCTAGGAGCTCTTTGATTATTCCAATACGTTAGACATGCGGAGAGACTGAGTTTACAGACTTGTATAAAATAAAGACTTTTTTATTTTATGTATGGGAATCAATCTCCTTCTTGGTTTTGGGGGGACTTCATAGATCTGGGCATAACAGCATATACTGTTAGGATTATGTTGGCCTTCCCTGTCACAAAGCAGGATGAACCTATAGAATACCTTGTCCTATTTAGAGACAAGCTCCGCCCACTCCCAAATCTCTCTCTTCTCACCCAGGCAAGCTCATCAAAGCCCTCACTTCTCTCTCTCTCTCTCTCTCTCTCTCTCTCTCTCTCTGTCTCTGTCTCTCTCTCTCTCTCTATTTCTGTCTCTCTCTCTCCCTGCACCATTCTTCTGAATAGGCAGCTCTCTGTCTCTCTCCCTCCTTTCCCCTCTTCTCTCCTTCTTTCTCTCTTTTTTCTCTCTCCATCTATGTGTCTCTTCCTTCCTACCCCCCTCCCAATACTCTCTTCTTAAATAAACTCTACATTAAAGCTCTCTTTGCATGCATTATTCTGTTTCCTACTGGCATTTCTCACTTGCCATGAGTTCCATAAAGGTCCTTCTCTGTTGTATCTTTCATATACAGCAGCAAAATTAGATTAGGTAAAGTTACCTCTGCCCTACGCAGAGACTTATATTGATGGACAAAGAATGATGTAAAAAGATGATAAAGAAATAAGATGTCAGGACTTCCCTTTCTCAGAAATGTAAGCACATACAGAGCCACTGTGGTGTCTTATGATCAAAAAACAAAAGAATGCCAGAATGCCAGATACATAGACAAATTCTATAACAACATATAAACATATACAGTCATAAAAATAAATTCTATAAAGATATAAAATGTAAACATTGTATTGTGCCTTAATTTGAATAATAACTGCAGCAACTTTAGCCTGAGGTTTCTTCTTGGGCACTCTGATCATTAAGAGTTAATACAATACTGCTTGGGACATGGCAATCTGCCTGGATTGGGTTGGATATTTTGTTTAGGTCAAGGGTCCTTGAAGCCACAAAAGCTACTAGCCTGAAAATAAACTGTCATTTGCCTCGAGATTCTTAAAAAATTGGGTTATAAATGAGTAAAAAGCTGCTTATCAATGATGATTAATCTTGAGGTAAAATGAGTCTAAATGATAACTACTCTTTCACAGTTTATCAGTAGTCACTAAAATATGCAAGAGGAAGTGAAACAAATATTGAAAATTAAAAGCAATATGATCTATGTTTTGGAACAACATGAATCTATTTCTGCTAACTGAATTCTGTGTAAATAAACACTCTGACTGCTAGTCAGTCGAGCTGCAGGATTCTCCCAGCTATCAAGCCAGTCTCTTCTATGCCTGGGCAGCACCTTACCTACTCTTTGGGACTTATCCAACACCATGGAAGGCCCCTATCAGAATGAACATCTCTTTTTTTTAATACTTTTGCTAATCTTAAATACTATATCTCACCCTCCCTGCTTATGTCATAAACTCCACCGATCACTTCTAATACCAAAGAGGAAATTGGCCTTCTGTTTCAACCTTCTATATAAACTTGAAAACTGGTTTTTAATAAGAATTAATGTATCTCTGCTTCAGGTCTTTTCCCTGACTATAGGTTCTTCCATAAGCATTGACTGCACTGGAGCCCACTTGTCATTAGGTGGATTTAAGGCCAGATCTAGAATATTACTTAGGAAATGACAAAATAGTCACAGAAAACATGGATATTTTCCTTTTCTTCTGGCCCTAAAAATTACAGAAAGAAATTGTAATATCCTCCATTAAATGAAGTACATTCTCTTCTTAAATCAGAGTATGGCTTCCTGCAGTGGTGAATGGTACCTGATCAGACATCCGTCAACTACATGGTATGTTAGAAAGAGTCTTGGCAGTTGTAGAAAAGTTACTTATTGTTTATGCTGATTGTAATTCTAATCTTATACATGATATTTGTTCTTAGTGTATACTGTTTTGTGTTGGGTTTGTTACTCTTTTATTTAAACAAAAGAGGGAGGTACTGTGGGAGCTCCTTCAGCTCCTTCAGCCAATAGCCTTTAAGATACCAGTCTATTTGGGTATGGTCTCTTTTGCTTTCAAAAGCAGCAGTAGCCCTGTTCTAGCTTTCTTGCTTCCGGCTTCCGCTTCTGGCTGCTAGACTCAGTTCCTGTTCGCTCGGGGGGACGTTGTCTAGGACAGTGATCTATCTGTAAGTTTTCCCCTTAAATAAATAACCCTTTTATTAATCATGATTCCAAACTGGTGTGGGATTGTTTTGTGACTTACGCTTTAACAGGGGCAAAGATCTAGAGACAAGGGCATAGTGGGCACAGCTGCAGATACTCATGAAAATCCCATGGTACTAGAGTCCTTTATCATGTGAAGATGGTATTTCTAGAAATGCAAACTCAACCTGTCTCTACCCATCTAGCCTTTGGGTTCTGAACTGAAAGCAAAGCTGAAGAATATCTGTAGACAGACTTGTTCAAGTAAAGCTCATATTCCAACACTGATGCAGTGCCTATATTGATTGAAACAAATAATTGTCTCTGTCTGTCATAAAATTTATCTAGCATTCATAGTGGCATGTCAACATTAGCACATTAAACAAAGAACGCAATATCTTTCAGTTCAACCACAGTTGTTCTCTTCTTTAATACACAAGGTGATTTGCATATCTCTAAGGAAACAAAGTGACTTATTGGACACTATCAAAATAATTGCAAATTAACTTTGACTTTACTGAAAAGGATATTGAGAAGAAAGTATTTGCTAAAATCAATTACATTATAATAGTGCCTTCTAGTTTTTTCTTAGCTTATTAATACCATATCTGCAATAGACAGTTTTATTGCCATTATTTAGTTTTCTATTGCATATTACAAAATTGCTATAAAAAAGAAATGTGACATTAGTAGGAAAGAATAAACATTTTATAGCTAGTGGCATTGGAATGATTGTCTAAGCAGTTTTTAAAAAGGAAAGGAAGAGATCTTTTCTCCAAACCAGAGAAAATTGCCTTAACCATGAAGAAAACAGCCCAAACATCATGATTAAAATCAATCACCCTGTATAATGCTGCTGATATGCATGTTTGGGAAGCTGACCATTTGACACTGGAAATCAGCTGTGTCCTCGTCACTGGAGAGACTATTTATCCTACTCTCAGCATTTCTTTGCTGCCTGTAGCTCTTTCTGTAGCTTTAGGATTGTGGCCTCCTGGCTCTCCTCTGTCCACTTTGGCATATGTCTTCTTGTTGATCCTGTTCATCTTATGTTAAGACAGTCATGCTGTTGGACTTTGCAGATGTAGTATCTGAAATTACTAGGAGACACACCCTCATAGCAATTTCTATGTACCTCTAACCCTTACAATTTTTCTACCTCCTCTTCTGAAATGTTTCCTGAACTTTAAATGTTTTGTAGATGTCCACTGACAGAGGGCTCCATTACTCCATATTTTGATTGGTTGTGGATTTATGTAATTTATTTATACAATTTATTTGTATATATACATACACATATGCATGTAACAATGATTAATAAAAAATGAGGTCATTGTATTAGCACATTTTGCAGGTAGGACAAATTATACATCAAGGTTTTGTGACTGAATTGGTATCCAGGTTTATCTTTCAGTAGCCTGCAAAGTCTTTTCTGCAACAAAGAGACTGGAACATAGAGGTGAAAGCTCCATGCAGCACCAGCTTAGCTTGACATCACTAATTCAAAGAGCTGTGTGAATAGTATCCCTAACCATGGGGCCCTGCTGATAGTTTTCAGAGATTGGACCTCTGTTCTAGCATCAGCCAAGGTTGATTGGGGGAATCTCCATAGGATCTCTTTAGCCAACATCTTATGTGAATGCAAAACCAGCACACCAACAAAAGTCTTACCTGGCTACAAAAGATAGTGATAATTAATGAATTTGTTTGGATTCTTTAACATACACTGATTCAGTTAGACTAGCATTATTTGTTGAAGATTTCCTTTTTGTCATTGTGAATTTCTGGCTTCTTTATCAAAAATCTGGTATCCAGGGAAGTGTGGGATTATGGCTGAGTCTTTGATACAATTCCATTGATCATCTATCTTGTCTGTTTCTATGCCAATACCATGTGGTTTTTATTACTATAGCTCTGTAGTACAATTTGAAATCAGGAATGATGATACCTCCAGATGTAGAAGCTCAGTATTGTTTTTTCATGGTCTGTGAAGAATTGTGTTAGAATTTTGATGGGGATTGCATGAAATTTGTAGATTGGTTTTGGCAAAATGACCATTTTTATTGTTAATCTTGCCGACCCATGTGCATGGGAGAAATTTCAACTTCTGATATCTGCTTCAATTTATTTTTTCAAACAATTGAAGTTTTTATTGTACAGATCTTTCAATTGTTTGGTTAGAGTTATTCCAAGACATTTTCTACTGTTTGAAAATATTGTGAATGGTGTTGTTTTCCTTATTTCTTTCAGAGTCCATTGGCAACTTGTATATGGGTGGGCACTGTTTATGTTTTTGTTTATGTCTTGAGTTAATTTTATATCCATTCACTTTTATGAAATATATGAAATATTTTATGAAATATTTTATGAAATTTATAAAATATATGAATATATAAAAAATATGAATATAAATATATATTTATAAAATATATGAATATTTTATGAAATATATATATATGAAAGTATATATCATCTCTGGAAGTTTTCTGATAGAATGTTTAGGGTGATTCATGTGTTTTATTATATCATCTGCAATAGCAAAAGTTTGACATTTTCTTTCTGTCTTGAATCTCCTTGATCTCATTGAGTTTTAATTTTATTTAATCTAATACTTTAAATACTGTATTGAGCTAATATGGAGAGACTAGACAACCATATTTTCTTTCTGATTTTAGTGTAATTGATTTGAGTGTTGGCAGATATTTTCTATCATTGCCAGTTAATTCCCAAATAACCACATGGATATTTCTTATTAATTATGAAAGCTCCGCCAATAGTTTAGACTTGCATCTACCTAGTTCTTATGCTTTAAATCTCCATATATTTTAATCTATGTTATTTTATGTAACATGATTATTTTTACTTGGAAAAGTCTATGCTGCTTTTTCTACATCCCTGACATTTTCTCAGGACTCCACCCTTCTTTTCCCCAGTGTTCTTTCTGCCCCCAAATCCTGCCTAGCTATTGGTTGTTATTTTTTTTTATTATATCAATTCAAGTGACAATTCTTCACAGTATGCAAAGGATTATTTCACAACATTTCCCCCATTTGGCTAAATAAAATGGAAAGTTTTTTAGCTTTAATGTAGTAAAATTATGTACAATAGGAACAACTATCAGGTAAGAATTACATTTATACTGTTTGGTTCATTTTTTTATTTTATTAAATTATAAAAGTTTCCATTTCCGCCCCTCCTCCCAACACCCTCTCACTCCCCCCAGTCCCTCTCCTCCACCCTCTCCATCCCTAAGAGCAGTCAGAGTTTCCTGCCCTGTGGGAAATTCAAGTTCCTCCCCCCTCCGTCCAGGTCCAGGGAAGGTGAGAATCCAAACAGACTGGATCGCCAAAATCCAGTATATGCAGAGGAAGCAAGTCCCAGTGTCATTGTCAATGACTTTTCAGAAAGGCTCCGGGCCAGCCACATTCAGAGAATCTGGTTGGATCAGTCCTCCTTCAGTCCCAGTCCAACTGGCCTTGGGGAACTCTCATTATATCAGTCCCCTTGTATCAGTGGTTGCTCGCATCCCTCGCAGTCCTGATTTCTTTTTTCATTTTTTTCATCCTTCTGCTCCTCATTTGGACCATGGAGGGCTTAGTCTGGTGCTCCAATATGGGTCTCCGTCTGTATCGCCATCCAACATCGGATGAAGGTTTCCTCTGCTCTTGCCTTCTTTGCTCACGTTCTCTTTCCTTCTGCCTCTCCTTTGGACCTAGGGAGCTAGGTCCAGAGTTCCAACGTGGGTCTCCGCCTCCTTCTCCATCCATCGCCAGATGATGGTTCTATGGTGACATGCAAAATATTCATCAGTATGGTTGTGGGCCAAGGCCGGTTCAGGCACCCTCTCCTCTGTCCAGAGAACAATCTGGGGATCTCTCCTTGGACCTGGGATCCCCTTTATAATCAAGTCTCTTGTAAACCCTAAAATCACTCCCTTAGTTAAGGTATATACTTCCCTGATCCCATATCCATCCTTCCTCCCTCCCCCCATCCCAGTCCCCCATCTTTCCCCATGCCTCCCCTACTCCCTTCTCTCTAACCCTCTCCCCTTCCAACAGCCCCCAGACCCCCTCATGCACCCGAGGTTACCTGGCACTCTTGTCTATTTCCAATCTCCAGGAGGATAGCTAAATGATTTTCATCAGGTTCACCTTCTTATTTAGCTTCTCTAGGATCACAAACAATAGGCTCAAAGACCTTTAATTATGGTTAGAATCCACTTATGAGTGAATACAAACCATATTCCTCTTTTTGGGTCTGGCTTACCTCACTCAGTAAAGCGTTTTCTATTTCCATCCATTTGCATGCAAAATTCAAGATGTCATTGTTTTTTACCGCTGAGTAAAACTCTAATGTGTATATGCTCCACACCTTTTTTAACCATTCTTCTATTGAGGGGCACCTAGGTTGTTCCCAGGTTCTGGCTATTACAAATAGTGCTGCTATGAACATAGTTGAACAAATGCTTTTGTAGTATGTTAGGGCATCTCTTGGGTATATTCCCAAGAGTGGAATTGCTGGGTCCTGAGGGAGGTTGACTCCCAGTTTCCTGAGAAACCGCCACACTGATTTCCACAGTGGCTGCACAAGTTTGCATTCCCACCAACAATGGATGAGTGTTCCCCTCATTCCACATCCTCTCCAGCATAGTCTATCATTGGTATTTTTGAGTTTGGCTATTCTGACAGGTGTAAGATGATATCTCAAAGTGGTTTTGATTTGCATTTCCCTGATCGCTAGGGAGGTTGAGCATGACCTTAAGTGCTTTTTAGCTATTCGAAGTTCATCTGTTGTGAATTCTCTGTTCAGTTCAGTACCCCATTTTTTAATTGGGTTAATTAGAGTTTTAGTGTCTAGTTTCTTGAGTTCTTTGTATATTTTGGAGATCAGACCTTTGTCTGTTGAGGGGTTGGTGAAGATCTTTTCCCAGTCAGAAGGCAGCCTTTTTGTCTTACTGACAGTGTCCTTTGCTTTACAGAAGCTTCTCAGTTTCAGTAGGTCCCATTTACTTATTGTTTCTCTTATTGTCTGCGCTCCTGGGGTTCTGCTTAGGAACTGGTCTCCTGTGCCTATATCTTGTAGACTACTTCCCACTTACTCTTCTATCAGGTTGAAAGTGGACGGATTAATGTTGATGTCTTTAATCCATTTGGACTTGAGTTTTGTGCATGGTGATAGATATGGATCTATCTTCATTCTTCTACAGGTTGACATCCAGTTATGCCAGCACAATTTGTTAAAGATGCTATCCTTCTTCCATTGTATAGCTTTAGCTCCCTTGTCAAAAATCAGGTGTTCATAATTTTGTGGGTTAATACCCGGGTCTTCTATTCGATTCCATAGGTCGACTTCTCTGTTGTTATGACAATACCAAGCTGTTTTCAATACAGTTGCTCTGTAATAGAGTTTGAAGTCAGGGATGGTAATGCCTCCAGAAGTTCCTTTATTGTATAAGATTGTTTTGGCTATCCTGAGTTTTTTGTTTTTCCATATAAACTTGATTATTGTTCTCTCAAGGTCTGTGAAGAAGTTTGATGGGATTTTGATGGGAATTGCATTGAATCTATAGATTGCTTTTGGTAGAATTGCCATTTTTACTATGTTGATTCTCCTAATCCAAGAGCAGGGAAGGTCTTTCCATTTTCTGGTATCCTCCTCAATTTCTTTCTTCAAAGACTTAAAGTTCTTGTCAAATAGGTCTTTCACTTCCTTGGTTAGAGTTACCCCAAGATATTTTATGCTATTTGTGGCTATCATGAAAGGTGATGTTTCTCTGATTTCCCTCTCTGCTTCTTTATCCTTTGTGTATAGGAGGGCTACCGATTTTTTGGAGTTGATCTTGTATCCTGCCACATTACTAAAGGTGTTTATCAACTGTAGGAGTTCTTTGGTAGAGTTTTTGTGGTCGCTTATGTACACCATCATATCGTCTGCAAATAACGAAAGTTTACCTTCATCCTTTCCAATTCGAATCCCCTTGGTCCCCTTATGTTGTCTTATTGCTATTGCTAGAACTTCAAGCACTATATTGAAGAGGTATGGTGAGAGTGGACAGCCTTGTCGTGTTCCTAATTTTAGTGGAAAGACTTTGAGTTTCTCTCCATTCAATTTGATGTTAGCTGTCGGCTTGCTGTATATTGCTTTTATTATATTTAGGTAGGATCCTTGTATCCCCAGTCTCTCCAACACCTTTATCATAAATGGGTGTTGAATTTTGTCAAATGCTTTTTCAGCATCCAATGAAATGATCATATGGTTATTTTCTTTCAGTTTATTTATGATGGATTACATTGATAGATTTGCGTATGTTGAACCAGCCCTGCATCTCTGGGATGAAGCCCACTTGATCATAATGGATAATTTTTCTAATGTATTCTTGGATTCGGTTTGCCAGTATTTTATTGAGTATTTTTGCGTCAATGTTCATGAGTGAGATTGGTCTGTAATTCTCTTTCCTGGTTGTGTCTTTGTGTGGTTTTGGTATCAGGGTAACTGTAGCTTCATAAAAAGTGTTTGGCAATGATTCTTCTTTTTCTATATTGTGGAATACATTAAGGAGTATAGGTATTAGCTCTTCCTGGAAGTTCCGGTAGAATTCTGCATTGAAACCATCTGGTCCTGGGCTTTTTTTGGTAGGGAGACTTTTAATAACAGCTTCTAATTCTTCATGACTGACAGGTCTATTTAGATTGTTCACCTGGTCTTGGATCAACTTTGGTATATGGTATTTATCTTTAAAAAATGTCCATTTCTTTTACATTTTCCAACTTTGTGGCATATAAATTTTCGTAGTAAGATCTAATGATTCTCTGAATTTCCTCTGTGTCTGTGGTTATGTCCCCCTTTTCATTTCTGATCTTATTAATTTGCATGTTCTCTCTCTGCCGTTTGATTAGTTTGGATAGGGGTTTGTTAATCTTGTTGATTTTCTCCAAGAACCAGCTTTTTGATTCATTGATTCTTTGGATTGTTTTTTGTGTTTCTATTTTGTTGATTTCAGCCCTCAGTTTGATTATTTCCAGTCTTCTACTCCTCCTGGGTGAATCAGCTTCTTTTTTTTCTAGAGCTTTCAAGTGTGCTGTTAAGTCTCCAGTGTGTGCTTTCTCCGTTTTCTTTAATTGGGCACTTAGTGCTATGAACTGTCCTCTTAGCACTGCTTTCATAGTGTCCCATCGGTTTGAGTATGTTGTGTCTTTATTTTCATTAAATTCAAGGAAGACTTTAATTTCTTTCTTTATTTCTTCCTTGACCCAGGGGTGATTCAGTAGTTGACTGTTCAACTTCCATGAATTTGTTGTCTTCCTGGGGGTAGCACTGTTCTTGAATTCTAACTTTAATCCATGGTGATCTGACAAGACACAGGTGGTTACTAATATTTTTTTGTAACTGTGGAAGTTTGCTTTGTTACCCAGTATGTGGTCAGTTTTTGAGAAGGTTCCATGAGCTGCAGAGAAGAAAGTATATTCTTTCCTATTTGGGTGGAATGTTCTATAGATGTCTGTTAAGTCCATTTGATTCAATACCTCCAATAATTCTCTTATTTCTCTGTTAGGTTTATGTCTGATTAACCTGTCCATTGGTGAGAGAGGAGTGTTGAAGTCTCCTACTATTAGTGTGTGTGGTTTGATGACTGCCTTGAGTTCTAGAAGTGTTTCTTTTACATAAGTGGGAGGCTTTATATTAGGGGCGTAGATATTCAGGATTGAGACTTCCTCCTGATGAATTGTTCCTGTTATGAGTATAAAATGTCCATCTCCATCTCTTCTGATTGATTTTAGTTTGAAGTCAATTTTGTTGGAAATTAGAATGGCCACACCTGCTTGTTTCTTAGGTCCGTTTGCTTGAAAAACCTTTTCCCAACACTTTACTGTGAGTAGTTGTCTGCCTTTGTGGTTGAGATGTGTTTCTTGTAAACAGCAGAATGTTGGATCCTGTTTTCGTATCCAGTCTCTAAGTCTGTGCCTTTTTATAGGTGAATTGAGTCCATTAATATTAAGTGATATTAATGACCAGTGGTTGTTGGCTCCGGTTATTATTATTTTTGTTTGTTTGTTTAATAGAGTTTGTATGTGTCCCTTCTTTGAGTTAAGCTCATGAAGGGTCGCTAGATGTCTGAGTTATTGTAAGCAGTGCTGGCAATGTTGGATTCCTTGGGTTGCGATTTTCCTTCTATTACTTTCTGTAAGGCTGGGTTTGTGGCTACGAATTGTTTAAATTTGTTCTTATCCTGGAATATTTTGTTTTCTCCATTGATAGTGAACGATAGCTTGGCTGGGTATAGTAGTCTGGGTTTGCAACCATGGTCTCTTAGTTTCTGTAGTACCTCTATCCAGGACCTTCTGGCTTTCATGGTTTCCATAGAGAAGTCCGGTGTAAGTCTGAAAGGTTTACCTTTATAAGTTACTTGCCCTTTTTCCTTTGCATCTCTTAATATTCTTTCTTTAATCTATATGTTTTGTGTTTTGATTATTATATGGCGAGGGGATTTTTTTTTTTTTTTGATCCAGTCTATTCGGTGTTCTGTATGCTTCTTGAACCTTCATAGGAATATCATTCTTTAGGTTGGGAAAGTTTTCTTCTATAATTTTGTTGAATATATTTTCTGGTCCTTTGATCTGCAGTTCTTCTCTTTCTTCAATCCCTATTATTCTTAAATTTGGTTTTTTTATTGTGTCCCAGATTTCTGGAATGTTTTGTGATGAGAATTTGTTGGATTTTCTGTTTTCTTCGACCAGAGCATTTATTTTCTCTATGTTATCTTCAGACTCTGAGATTCGTTCTTCCATCTCTTGTATCCTATTGGTTATGCTTGATTCTGTAGTCTCTGTTCGTTTACCTAGATTTTCCATATCCAGTCGGCCCTCGTTTTGTGTTTTCTTCATTGCCTCCATTTCAGTTTTCAATTCTTGAACTGTTTCCATTACCTGTTTGATTGTTTTTTCTTGGTTTCCCAGTGTATCATTCATGGATTTACTCATTTCTTCGATCTTTTTGTTATACTTCTCATCCATTTCTTTACTCATTTCTTCAATCTTTTTGTTATACTTCTGATCCAGTTCTTTAAGGGAGTTATTCATATCCTGTTTAAGGGACTCTATTGCTTTCATAATGGCATTTTTTTCTGCTTCTTCTGAATTAAGAAGTTCAAGTCCTTCTATTGTAGGGTCATTGGGATCTGGTGTTTTCATGTTGTTTTTTAGCTTGTTGGAGGAGTTCTTGCCTTGGCATCTGCCCATCTCTTCTTTCAAATGCTCCCTATTGGATCTTCTGGTACCAGGTCAGGTTCCCTTGTTGGTCAGGGACTTCACTGACAGAAGGCCTACCTTTCCTCAGGCAGTCTATTGAAACACATGCACTCCCTCCTGCCCGGTTGCACTCACAGCCCAGTCCCAGCGAGCAAGGGAGCTGCTCTGGGGAGATCTTGTGGCCCCAGAGGGGAGGGGGGAAGAGAGGAAGGTGTACCTGGATAAAGGCTGTGACATGATTCTGGAGAGCTCTGCAGGGAGGAGCCGCCTCTGCCAGGTGACCAGAAAATCGAGGGGAGCGGGGAAAGTCTGAATTCCTCCTAGCCGAAGCCCTCGGGACAGGAGAAAACGCACCCCTCCTCCAATGGATGTCTGCTAGAAGTTCACTGTCTCTTGCTGGCCAGGAATGTGGCTGAGCTGAGACAGAGCTTGCCTGTCGTTAGGCAGGCTCTCAAAGCACAGGAACTGCCCCTGACGGACTGAGCCCACAGCCCAGGCCCAGCATGCAAGGGAGCAGCTCTGGGGAGATCTTGTGGCCCCAGAGGGGAGGGGGGAAGAGAGGAAGGTGTACCTGGATAAAGGCTGGGACGGGATTCTGGAGAGCTCTGCAGGGAGGAGCTGCCTCTGCCAGGTGACCAGAAAGTCGAGGGGGGCGGGGAAAGACTGAATTCCTCCTAGCCGAAGCCCTCGGGCCAGGAGAAAACTCACCCCTCCTCCAATGGATGTCTGCTAGAAGTTCACTGTCTCTTGCTGGCCAGGAATGTGTTTGGTTCATTTTTATTTGGCATATTTGGGAAATATTATTTATTATATTTTGATGAGTCCAAAGCTCTGTCTAATTTACCTTTTGTCATAACTAAGGAAAACTGTAACTTTAACTACCTTGCCTTCAGCTACATCAAAGACCCCTTAAGGAAATAATTTTACCCAAGTAATCAATAAGAACAGCACAAGCAACTTACAAACACACAGACATCTGGATGCCTGGATAGTCATCCAAGTTTTCTCTGCAATGTTAGGGCATCCATATTAGGTCAATAATCCTAGAATATCCGACACACTTTTCTGTGAAGCAGGAATTTTGAGGGAGTGTCGTAATCTGTCCTGAAAAAGTTCAGCAGTTGTTCATCTTTATATCATGCTGGTCCAATTTTGGCAGCAGACTGTCAGCAACCGAGGCAATGGCAGTTTCTTGCTAAAATGAACAGCTTTTTTTTGTATGCAGGATTTTCTCTGTCTCAGAAGCCACTCCTAAATAAACACACAGGGACTTAATATTAATTATAATTATGAAGTTAATAGCTCAAACTTTTACTAGATAATTCTTCCATTTTAAATTAACCCATATTTCTTTTAGATGTTTGACCACATGGCTTGGTACCTTTTCTCTGTATGGCAATGCCCATCTTGCTTCTCTCTGTATCTGTTCACTATTTTAGACTTCTGTCCTCCTTCTTTCCAGTATCTTCCTAGTGAGGTTCTCCCACCCAATCTCTTCCTGACCAGCCAAAGGCCAATCAGTTCTTTATTAACCAATAAGAGTAATATATGTCCACAGTGGGGTAAATAAGGATTAATCTACAGCATTTTGACACAAAAAAGCA
Source organism: Myodes glareolus (assembly GCF_982192425.1). Taxonomy (NCBI): domain Eukaryota; kingdom Metazoa; phylum Chordata; class Mammalia; order Rodentia; family Cricetidae; genus Myodes; species Myodes glareolus. The sequence goes on from NC_142049.1 coordinate 51,815,566, forward strand.
ACCTCAATATAGAAGTTGTTCAATGTCCATCCTTCTTTTTTTTTTTTTAACTGAATTGATGTATCTCACAGTCCTAAAAAGCATTACATTATTGAAGCATTTGGAGTTACAGAAACATATTCTGTAGGTCTTTGTCCTGTTTGAAGATCACCTGTCTACCTAAATATATCTCTATATGACCTTGAAAACACACCTAATATGGCTATAAGTTTTATAGTTATAGGTGATATTAACCTGTATTTATTATTTTAAATATCTTTCAACAACTGAAATTTTACAAAACCTTTTAAAATGATGTACATAGATATAATACCTGAAACTTAAAAACAAATGTATAAAATAACACAGATAACCTTATATTTGTATCGATATACAAAAATTCATACCATCATAAGACATTTGAGCATAGTGCTTGTTTAAAAGTAGACTTAACAATCCATTCTTTTCTCTCGTCAATTTGATATTGAATTCCCCTTTTTTTCTTCAGAAAGAGGTCCTTGACTTTAATTTCTTTGTTGAGCTTTTTTTCTCATCATGACCAATAAATATTTTTTCAAATCCCATAATGAATAACAAACATGTATAACCCATCAAATGACTAAGAACCATCCACCCCACCTCTTAGAAATGTGGGAATCATGTTCTCTATCTTGCTTCCTGTTGTCTGGGGTATTGGCATATTTAGGAGACCCTGGGAAAATAGGGACAATTTGTCTAGTCCTAGGAGAACTAGCTGTTACTTGTTGTCCAGTTTCTGTGTAATGGGAAAGTGCAAGGCTTATCTGAAATCCTGAATGGAGTAGTTTGTAAGTCTGGACTTCTCAACCAGAAGTAATGAAGCTGAACTGGACACAGAACTCTGAGGAATCTGCAACAGAGGCACTCTGAGATTCTGGATGAACATTTTTTTTTTTTGGTGTTTGGTCCATTTATTGTGAAAATGTAAAGTTTCAAGGGTAATATACACATTGCTTTAATGGAAGTATGCAATTTATGGTGTGAAGAAGTCAGTTAAAGATTGGATGTAATAATGTCATGAGAAATCTGTATCCAATAAGATTTATCATGTCTCATCTCATCTCAGACCTGTTCTGAGTCAAGGGATCAGCTTGCACATCACCTGTACTGAAGACTTTTTTTACTTTTCCCGTCATGTCTGTAGACAAGATACTCACTAGGTATCCCTGCTCAAATATTATCTGTATTAATCAGGAAGAAATTCAAAGGAATTCCTGTGGAAACAAAAGCATAACCTCTCCCCCAATATAATACATTGTCCAACTTCCAATTTGAAGTTAAAACATTTTAAAAATATATGGTATGGTTTACTTTAGTAGTTTCCATAATTCAACATCTTTCAACAGCTGTTGTTTTTTGTACATTGGCATTTGAATAATTTAAAGATATCAAGACACCATATAACATTCAGACTCCCTGTGTATTTTGGATTTTTTTGTGGCTTATTAATTTTAAATAATTTATTTTCTCTTTAAAGACTTTGTTTTTTAAACATTTTAAACTGTATTTTTATGACTATCTGTATTTTTCTTAAGCCTATGCATATTGTTAAACACACTGTAAATTATTTAGAGTTTTTTTCTGTCTGAACCTGATTTACTGCAGCATCTATATCCTTTTATGTCTTCCTGACCAGAACCTTAAACTGCTATACAGCTTAGCTTATGATATGCAGGCTGCTGGGTCAACCTCCCTCAGTTCTCTGACAGCCTATCCCTATGGCAGAGATACTGGTGGAAGTCATATTACTGCCCCAGCTCTGGTAAGTTTCTGAGTCCATGATGCAGTAGGCCTTTCTCCCAAGTCTCACACCACTGAGTAGCACACTGCCCACTGGTCATAGAACTCATTCAAATGCTCAGTAGTCGGGTCTTTTAAAATACATACACCTCTATAAATCAGTAGCAATGAGACTACCTAAGAGAGTACTGTCATTAGGAATGTGTGTTTGACTCCATGTACCAAACACTTTTAAAGTCTTTTTAGGTCTTCTGTGGAAATATGTCACTGGACATTAGAAATCCTTTTTAGGCGAACTTTTTTTCTGCCCAATAGTCAGCTCCCAAATAATCACATTGAAATTTCTTATTAATTATGAAAGCTAAGCCAATAGCTTAAGCTTGTATTTCACTAGTTCTTATGACTTTAATTAACTCATATCTTTTAATACGTGTTCTTTTACTTGGCTCAGTTAGCTTTATTTTGTAAAGACTATGCTAGTTGCTCTACCTCCCTGGTGTCTCCTTGCAAATTCATCCTTCTTCCCAGTGTTTTCTCTGCCCTCAAAAATCCTGCCTAGCTATTGATCATTTAGCTTTTCTTTAAACCAATGGGAGTGGCATTATTTCACAATGTACAAGAAGATTATTCTAGAACATTTGAGTTTCTCTCAGTTTAGTTTCATTTTAGCTGTAGGCTTGCAATAAATTGCCTTTATTATATTTAGGTATGTCCCTTGTCTCCTTAATATCTGTAGGACATTTTTCATAAAGGGTATCAGTTTTGTCAAAGGCTTTTTCTGCATCTAATGAAGTGATCATGTGCTTTTCTTCTGTATATTTATATTGAAGATCATATTTACTTCTTCTCGTCGGTTGAACCACCTCTGCATCACTGGAATGGAGCCTACTCAATCATAGTGGATGATTTTTTAAAAGTGTTCTTGGATTCAGTTTGCAAGTATTTTATTGAGTATTTTTGTGTGTATATTTATGAAGAAAACTAGTTCATAATTCTCCACATTAACAAAATCAGAAACAAAAAGAAGAACATAGGAAGAGACAATGAGGAAATTTTAAAAAGTTTTTAAAAACCTGTACTCCACAAAGTGAGAAATTATAAAAGAAATTGATTATTTTCCCTATATGTACCACTTACCAATGTTTAATCAATATTAAATAAGCAATTTAAATAGATCTTTAACCCTTAGCGAAAGAGAAGCAGTAATTAAAAGTCAATTAGGCAATATTTTACTGAGCATTTTTGTATCAGTGTTCATGAGGACAATTGGTTTGTAATTCTCTTTCTTTGTTGGGTCTTTGTGTGGTTTGGGTATCACGGTAACTATAGCCTCATAAAAAGAATTTGGCAATATTCCTTCTGCTTCTAGTGTGTGTAACAATTTGAGGAGTATTGGTATTAACTCTTCTTTGAAAGTCTGGTAGAATTCTGCACTGAAAATCTGCCCCTGGACTTTTCTTTTTTCTCTTTTTAGAGTTTATATGTCTATTTAGATTATTTATCTGGGCTTGATATTCTAATTTTGTGGAGTATAGGTCTTTGAAGTATGAACTAATGATTCTCTGTATTTATTCGGTCTCTATTATTATGTCCCTTTTTTATTTCTCATGTTTTTAATTTAGATATTTTCCCTCTATCTTTCAATTAGTTTGAATAAGGAACTGTCTATCTTGTCAATTTTCTCAAAAAATCAACTCTTTTTTTATTTTCGATTCTTTGTATTACTTTCTTTACTTTTACTTTAATAATGTCAGCCCTCAGTTGATTATTTTTGGCTATCTACTCTTCTTGGGTATTCTTATTTCTCTTAATCCTAGAGCTTTCAGGTGTGTTTTAAATTTGTTAAAAAAATTTTTTTTTAGTATAGATACTTAGTACTATGAACTTTTCCCTTAGCACTACTTTCTTTGAATCCCACACAAAGTTTGGATAAGTTTTAAATTCATTTTCATTGAATTCTAGAAAGTCTTTAATTTCTTTCTTTATCTACTTCTTGACCCATTTTCATTCATCAGACACTTGTTCAGTTTCCGTGAGTTTTGTGAGCTTTCTGCTGTTGTTGATATCCAGCTTTGGTACACAATGGTTTAATAGGATGTAGGGAGTTGTTTCAATCTTTTTGTATCTATTGAGACTTGCTTTGTGTTCCAGTATGTGGTCAATTTGGAGACTGTTCTATGAGTTGCAGAAAAGAAGGTATATTCTTTTGTGTTTGATGGAAATGTTCTGTAAATATTTGGTTTATAATGTCTGTTAGTTCCAGTATTTCTGTTAATTCCAGTTTAGGTTTAGTTTTGTCTGGTTAATCTGTCCGTTTTTGTGATATTGTTGTAGTAATGTCTTCCGCTCTCAGGGTATAAGTATTAATTTGTGATTTAAGTCATGCTAGTATTTCTTTTTCATAAGTGGGTACCCTTGTACTTGGGCAATACAAGGTAACAATTGAAATGTCATCGTGGGATTATCCACTGAAGCATCAGTAAGTCCGGAGACACAGATGACACATACATTCTTTGTGAACAGTCCAATCTCTAAGCCCTAGGTTTTAAGGAACATTTCTTACCCCTCCCCCATCCATCAGAGCCCGAATAGCAAGTCAGCAGGCAAAATTCCTGCTGGCAGGGGGCCTAAACCTACCCCATTGGACCCTGTAATCTAAAAGTCACATTCCACTCAACAAACTCAACCATCCACCTTGGATTCAGAGACCCCTGAAAGCACAGACACAGATTTACCAATTAGAGAAAAAGATAAGTAGACAATAATGCAAGAACACAGTCAACAACATCAAGAGGAATTTGGCACCACCAGAACATAGTGGGCCTACAACAAAAAGACCTGAACATCCTAAAGAAGAAGAAGCAGAAGAAAGTGACCCTAAATAAATTCATGAAGATGATAGAGGCTTTTAAAGTGGAAATGAAAATTTCCCTTAAAGAAGTCAAGAAAAAGACACACAAAAAAGTGGAAGAAATCAGTAAATACCTTAAAGAAAGTTAAGAAAAATAAAACAAAAAAGTGAAAGAAAAAAGTTCAAAACTTGAAAATTGAAATAGAGGCAATAAAAAAATAGAGCAAGAACTACAGATACAATTATAACCAACAGAATTGAAGAGATAGAAGAAAGAATCTCTGGCCTTGAAGATACCACAGAGGAAATAGAATCATTGGTCAAAGAAAACATTAAAACTATAAATATCATGACACAAAATGCCCCAGAAATCTGGGCCACCATGAAAAGACCAAACCTAAGAATAATAGGAATAGAAGAATAAAAAAATATGATTTTAAAGGCATAGACAATAGATTCAACAAAATTCATAGAAGAAAATTTTCCTAATCTAAAGAAGAATATGCCTATGAAGATACAAGAAGTTTAAAGAACATCAAATAAATTATAAGAAAAAGGTTCCCTCAAAACATAATAATCAAAACACTAGACATACAGAATAAAGAAAGAAAATAAGAACTACAAAAAAAGAGGAAGAACAAAAAGGCCAAGTAACATATAAAGACAGACCCATCAGAATAATAACTGCCTTTTTAGTCGAAATTCTCAAAGCCAGGATGTCCTTAGCACACATTCTGCAGACACTAAGAAACCATGGATACCAGCACAATTTCAATTACCATAGACAGAGAAAACAAGATATTCCATGACACAACCAGATTTAAACAATACCTATCCAAAGATCCAAACCTACAGAATGTACTGGAAGGAAAATTCCAACCCAAGGAAGTTAGTTACACCCACAAAAACGCAGGCAATGAGTAATTCCACACCAGCAAATCCAAGAGGAGAAGCACACACACTGCCACCAAAAAATAACAGAAATTAACAATCACTAGTCATTAATATTCTTTAATATCAATGGATACAATTTGCCCATAAAAAGACAAAGGCTAATAGAATGGATGCAAAACATGAGCCGACATTCTGCTTCATACAAGAAACACCCTTCAACTTCTAAGACAGAGGAGATTAGGGGAACGGAAAAAGGGAGGGAAGAGGAACTGTGGTTGGTATGTAAAATGAATAAAAATTTTATATTAAAAAGAAAAAATGTCATCTTGGTTGATTTTTCCTGTGATGAGGTATGTAGTGTAATTCTGCATATCTTTTGATTAATTTTGGTTTGAAGTCTATTTTGTTAGATATTAAAATGACTACACAAGCTCCCTTCTTAGGTTCATTTGCTTGGAATATCTTTGTCCAACCTTGTATAATGTCACTCTTTAATGTCAATGTTTGTTTCTTGTCTTCAGAAGAAAGATGAATTCTGTTTTCTCAGTCATCCTGTTAGCCTGTGTTTTTTTGTTGTTGGAAAATTGACACCTTTGATCCTGAGAGATATCATTGACCAATGGTTTGAAATTCTTGTAATTTATTATTGTTAGTGGTGGTTTTGCTCTCTTTCTCTTTCTCTCTCTCCCCCCTCTCTTTCTCTCTCTCCCCACCTCTCTCTCTTTCTCCCTCTCCCTCTCTGTGTGTGTATGTGTGTTTGTGTGTGTGTGTGTGTGTGAACATGTGTGTGTCTATTCTTTTGATTTTGTTGGTGTGAGATTATTTCCTGTCTTCTCTTATGTATACTTAGCTTCCTTGTTTTCAATTTCCTTCCATCACTTTCTGTAGGGCTCAATCTCTAGACAGATATTGCTTAAATCTGGCTTTACTGTGGAGTATTTTATTTTCTCCATGTATAGTTGAAGTGTTGCTGGAGTTTGTTGTTGCTTAGAGTATATGGTACATCTATCTAAATTTTATTTTAGAGTCTCCATTGAGAAGTAAGATGTGATTCTGAAATGTCTGCTTTTATATGTTACCTTTTTCTTTTGAATGTTTTCACATTCTTTGTTCTCTATGTTTAGTGTTTTGATTATTTATTTACTGGTCCAATGTATTTGGTCTTTTTTTTTTAACTCTTGTGCCTTTGGGATTTTTTACTTTCTTCAAATCTTACTATCCTTAAGTTTGGTCTTTTAATAGTGTTCCAGGTTTTCTGGATGTTTCATGCAAGGAAATTTTTAGATTTAATATTTTCTTTGACTGGTCCATCAATTTCTTCTGTGATATAATCAGTGCCTGAAATTCTCTCTTCTACCTCATTTAGTCTGATGCTGAAGTTTCCCTCTCCAGTTCCTGTTTGTCTTCCTAAATTTTCCTTTTCCTGAATTCTCTTCACTTGTGTTTTCTTTATTGGTTCTATTTCCATTTTGAGGTTTTGAATAGTATTATTTGTTTCTTTTTTCCGCCTTGGCTTTCTTTATGGGATTTATTTATTTCCTGTGATTGTATGTGCTTTCCTAGCTTTACTTGAGGTATTTATGCACTTATGCATTTCCCCAAATTGTTTGTGCTTTCCTGTTTTTCTTTCTATTATTATAGGGGATTTATTAATTTCCTCTTTAAAGATGTCTATCATCTTCATGTGGTTGGTTCTAATGTCTTTGCTTCCAGCTTTATTGGAATATTCAAGTCCTGTTGTGGTTGGATATCTGACCTATGATGGAGACATATTGTTCTGGCTGTTATTTATTGTATTCTTTTGTTGTTATATACACATCTGAGTTTTACATGATTATAGATCCAGCTAATGATTTCTGGAATTTTCTTTGATGGGTGAGTGTTATGTTCCTTGGTTTCTGTTTCCTCTCTGGATTTTTAGAGAATGTTCCTTGTTTTGTTGGCCTGCTTGGCTGGTGTGTTCATTGGGAATGCCTTCTGGTGTTAGAGGCGGGGATGCAGAGAAGAGAATTGGGAGGGAGGTCAGAAGTGTATGGTCTCTGGGATCCACAGGAGGCATGAATTTAGGGAAAGGGAAGCTGCAGCTGGTATTCTGTTGCAGCACTGTGGACAACCCTGAGAATTAGGTATGGAGGAACAGAGAGAGTGGAGCGTGTCTGTGAGCAGACGATCTGGCCTTCTACCAGGCATTGCCTGTAGTTGAGTAGGGGATATCCCAAAAATTTTAAGATAAAAACTTAGACAATGAACTAAAGATTTGACATATTATAGAAAGAGACATTCATATATTTCTTAAATATAAAATATTCAACAACATTTTCATTATTTCAATATACGTATGATTTTTTAAAAAATTATTATTTTACTATCTCATGTATATGAGTATTTTTCCTGTATGTATATATGTCTGTATGTCTGTACTACATACATTCTTTTTCCAGAGGAGGTCAAAAATGCCTGACAAAACCACTGGAACTGGAGTTTCAGAGGATGTTGAAGAGCTGTCTGGGTGCTTGGAATAGAATCCTGGTCCTCTGACCAAGAAGCTGGAGTGATGTTCTTGACTGCTGATATTTTTCTTTGATTTCATATTGTCTAATCCTCTAGTTTATTTTCATCTAAAAAATATCACAGCACAAATGAAAAGATATGCATCATCTGTATGTGTGACGATATTTTCAGTTTTCAGGACACAATGATTATGGAGAAGATACTCAAAGTATTCTGTGCAGCATATTAAGGAAAGACTCAGAATTAATGTGGCAACTTTCTGTCCTTGTCTATTGTCTAAATGTAAATTTAGGATTTTATATTGAGAGGTGTTCTTAGGAATAAACAACAACATTATAAAGAATTATGTTCACAAAGCAATTAATACTGTATCAAATAAAAATAATGCAAAATCCACTTATTTTAGAGGTTGTGGTGATTTCTCCTGGGATGCTCTTGGAATATGTAGCGGTCTCACTCTCCACCAAAAGGAACAGGTACCTTCCAAGAGACAAGTTCAAACAAACTCTGCTTTTATGATGTGTTTGCTTTCTCTCCCTCTGCTTTCCGCTAACCCTGTCTTCATTTTCATTTGTAAGAGATTATTCTAATCATCCTTCTCCTGTGTCCTCTGGGAGAAGCAGCTCAGGAAGGGAATTACTGATATGACTGCAATGTTTAATTTACAAATCTGCCAGGCTGAGGTGGGCGTATTAATCAGTGGCCTTGTTAAGACTTGGTGACAAACAGTGGAAAGACAGCACCAATTGGATTCCTATTTGTTAAAGATGATAATCCTTCTCTCCGCGTGTCTTGATTCAACAGTTCTGTGCACCACAGGGGAGAAAGCTAAGGACTATCAATGGCAGCTTACAGGGGTCTCCACTGTGCCTTTCACAGGAAGCAGCGATTTTCCAAATGACAGAGGCCTCCTGCAAAGAAAGAGAAGGGCATGCTTTGCATAGGATAATGAAAATGATCTATTGTCTTAGAAATAACCCAAGAAATGCTTACTGATGCCACCTGAAATGCTCTTAGTTCAGTATAAAAGCGGATGCACACACTAAAGTCTTAAACCTGAGTGATAGGGCTCATAACTAACTTCCACCTGCGAAGCGTATAGTAGATTTTCTTACCCATTACCAATTCAATTTGTTTCCTCAGGGAATGTGGCTGGAGATGCTGTATCTATCCTTATTTTACTGATTAATAGGGAACTGTATAATACTCTCTAAACTGTGGTATTTTCAAATACATGACTGTCTCTGTGACTATGGTGTAAGGCATGAAACCCCAGTATGGGCAGAAGGAGGGAGAATAAAGGTTATTTTATGGAATGGTTAACTTTTATTCTCCTTTCTCAATTCCGTATCCCGAAGAATTAGCAATGAGGCTTCAAAACTTTACTAATGAGATCATTAATGTTCACTTCACCTTCTGAGCCTTCTTTTAAAAAATAAACTATCTTATGAAAAAAATAAACAAGAAACAAACATCCAAACAACTATTCACTATTTAACCAAGTTAAAGAAATTTCATTGAAAGACACACACACACACACACACACACACACACACACACGAAAAACAAAACACAAAATAGCAACAAAACAAAAACTCAAACATAAATAAAAAGTGCAAAATGAAACTCAGGAACAGGATGGGATAGGATGGGTCTGGGTTAAAGAAAAATAATGATTTATGGAGAAAAAATTAAAGGGGAAAACAAAGGGTGAAAGGGAGGGCAAAGAGAGAGAACTCAAGGGTGCAGCCTCAAAGGAAGCCAGGAATATGTTGCAAGAACATTAGAATGGAGACATTGCAAATGAAGCCCTAAAAATAATGAATTCCATGTTTTAAAATTCTGCCTACACCAAAATGAGCAAAACCCAAATCAATGAATGGGAGTATAACTTAAAAACTCTGCAGAAAAACAACATAGATGCAAACAAAGACAAGAAAAGAACCACAGTTGGAAGCTTCAGAATGAGTGAGTAGCAGTCCAGAAAGGCAGAGACAACAGAAGAGGTTGTCACAAATGCAGCTTAGAGGGCATCCTAACCAAGTACTAAACATGTATATGAAAACACTTGTATATGAAGCCCTAATTCATACATGGATACAAGCATATTCACCTGTGTACACCTAGTTTGCCTATTTGACTCTTCTAACAAAGTCAATTTTTTTTCTGTATCCACTAGTTATAGACAATATATTGGAGACCATGATTTGCTCTGCATTAATGCAATAGATAAGACATTGATAATAAACTAAATGACTTTGCATCAAAATAATTTACCTATCTGAAAAAGGGATTCAGATTTTACATCTCCTGGGTGCCACTTGTCACACCGAAGGGATTAGGCAAGTCTCATTAGCCAGGTCATGTCAAAGTATTTAAAATAATGGATAGAAGAGAGCATGAAGAACAATAATGCTCTTCTGGCTTATTTAATGAACTCTTGGGATTAAACCAACATCCACACAGGTTAGCTGAATCACACTTCTGCTTTAGAATGTGTGTCTATGGAACCCAATCATCTCACATTCCAACAGAGTCAAATCATATAGCCAAGAATAAAAGAATTCCAGGATTTTATATTTTAAATCATTAACCATTTGATGACAAATTTGTTTTTTTTTAAATTTTACACGTGCGTAATGCAGTTACTCATAATGCCCCCACACAACAAAACACAAACCTATCAAGCAAAAACATAAGTGAGGAAACATAAAGAGGATGACAGATGTGCGAACCATACAGACTGAATCGTTGTATGCGTGCCAGCAAGCAGAGGATTTGTACCCATAATAAGGACAGATAAAAAAAAATAAGAAAACTAGGTGTGGTAGCAGAAGTTTGTCATTCTAGGACTGACAGTTAAGGAGAGAGACTCATTAGCTCCCCAGACTGGGCTTTATGGCAAAACCTGTATCCAAACAATGGAATAATATGCATTAGAAATTCTAAAAGGATTATTCAATTATAAACTTAAGTACTTTAAATGTGTTCTGTTTTGGAATTCTCCCCTAGTTTCAAGACCCTTTAACTTTTGCATAAAGCTTCATAATAGCTTTCATTTTATTTTGAAGAAGAAAACAGACCATCCCCACAGGAAAGCATTTTCTACATGTTTATTGTCCTGATCAACATTTCTGATCGTGTTTATGCCTAATAGGAGAAAAAGTATATATGGAACCCCACAACACTAATTTTCTGCCATTAACCTGACATTGTTTTTCATGTTTGGGCCATAGGAAAGAAATGGTCTGTTCATATTTATGGTCTTTCAAGCCACAAGGAACTCATAATTTAAATGTAAACGAGGTGGTGAGAGGTGGCATTTGCCAGTGACTGCCAGGACTCTCCCACTCCACATGAAAAGAAGACAACAGTGATGAAGACCACACATAGGCACAAATTTAAATGAGGTGTACAGTGTTACACCTCTGTCTTACTCAACTTGAACATGGCCACTGTGTATTAAGTCAAAGCTGCTAGGATCATCCTCCTGAAATCCTGAGTACATGCATTCCTTTTTGGAGGGAAAAGTAAGGTCTGAAGGTGCTCACAAACCATCCTGTAATCATCAGGTATCTCCTCCTTTCCGGTGAGGTTATAGAAGAAGGACACTAAACCTGGGACTCTTTCACAGTGTAGTTGGCCATTCCTTGCCCAGGGAACTCTAGTGCTGCAATGTTCTTTCAGTCACACCCAAGCCCCTCTATGTAGCCCCAATTTAGTCATCATTTTTCCCAAGCTTGGAGGGAATCCTCTCAGGGATGTGTCAGGGACCTTCCCATATGGAGTTAGTAGACATTTCTTTTTCACTTCTCCTAACACAAAAGGCCATTTTACAAGAATAAAAGAAAGTTGTAACTAGTTTGATTACATTTTAAATCACATAGTACATGAGATTATTACATTTAAAGAAAGTCCTCATTTTGATAATATTGTTTGCCATTTTCTTCCTATCTGAACCAAGCACAGATTTTGTTCTTACTAGTAAGGAAACAGTTTAGACAGTCTATAGAACCCATACTAAGAGAAAGAGTAAATAATTTGAAGAATCTAAAATATAAAAAAACTGTATCATGCACTCTAATATTAATATTAATAATTTAAAATACAGTTTTTCTTCTTTATTCTCTGTCATTCAATGTGAGAACCACAGGGATCAGATGAAGATGATTGACAGTTTTATTAGATTGTCTAGAAATGATACATTCATATAATATTCTCACATTGATTATATCTTTTCCATTATTTATCTGTTCAACTACATGAAATTTATATAATGCATGGCAGATCTCACACACTGGAGAAATGACTGAGATGCCTATTTAACATATCAAAGCAGAAGTAGTGATATAGGAGTCCCTCTGTGTGCTGTGATTACCATTAATATAAAGAACTGCTTCGGACTGCAAGGCAGAACTTAGGTAGGCAGGGAAAGACAGAACTGAATGCTGGGAGAAAGAAGGACAGAGTCAAGAGAAGCCATGGAGCCCCTGCCAGAAACAGACACTGGAAACTTTACCCGGTAAGCTACTGTCACATGGTGATACATAAATTAATGGAAATGAGTTAAATTAAGATGTAAGAGTTGGCCAATAAGAAGCTAGAGCTAATGAGCTTAGCAGTGGTTTAAATAATATGGGTCGTGTAATTATTTCAGGTCTAAGATGACTGGGCAGCCAGGAACCAACAAGCGGTCTCTAGCTCCCATGTTTTTCCAATATCCCTCAGTCCCCCTACCATAAACTTCTCCACCCCAGGGCTAGGCGGTTCTTCCCCCAGCTGCCATTTCCTATATAATCCACCATTTGGGCTATTCAGTCCTTTTTGTCTACCCTTTACCCTCCTGGCCTCTTGGTCCCCTGCTCTCCTGGTTCTCTCCTCCCCCCAAAAAACTTCATTCTACATCATACCTTTAATAGGTGATGTCCTCCCTTTTTTCATTTGGTGCTCAGTGCCCAGTGTTAAATCCAAATACCACCTGCTGCTACATATCACCTCCTGCATCATGCAGTAATTATAAAACATTATATTTTAAAGATATCTCACAGTCAGGGACATAAGAGATGACTTCAAATATTCAGGAGACAAGGGGGAAGGAACATGAGTCTCTTTAAGTTACTGTGGCCAGAATGGCATTGCTAATACAGTAAACACATAGTCCAAAACACCATGCATAAATGTCTCTGTGAGACTCTTTATACGTAGCTAGTGTCTCCTGGAAGAGGTGCTCAAGAGACATGCAATGCTGTTGAATCAGAAGACAAGCATTACCTGACAAGTCTTTCATTGCTTGCTATAACATCTCTTGCAAGTACTAAGAAACTAAGAGTGTATGCCTTGTATTGATCTTTGATAAAGTAAATAAGCCATTTACTCTCTGGGAGAAAGATGGCTTAGTTCCTTCCTTGGTTCTGCAATGACTCCACTTACTCAAAACCCATCTAAGGACTGAGTGTCAGCTCAGGGAGATTTGTGAGACTTGGCTTCCACTAACTTTCATGCTATTGTGCTTCTTTTTAAATATTTGTGTGTGTCTGCATATGGATACAGTTGTTACTTTATTGTATCAAGGGTTTTGTAGTTCTTAGCCATTTTCAGACTGCCAGTGACTAACTACTTCATTCTTAAGGACATAAACAAGAATGGCTCTGAAGGTCACTCACAATTGGATATAGTTGACAGTTAACATTTGCGCATGCTAACTCTTTCAGGATCTTGTGCTCTCAATTCTGAACCTCATTGCAGAAATATGCCTCTTTAATAACCAAGTGGTGTCCTTAATTCAAGCATGTTCCCTCTGTATCTGTGCTAATTTAACAAACACTTAAATAATGCATGACGTTCATTTTTCCTTACAGGAAAAGCTTATAGAATTGCTTCAGAAGTATGCTCAGACACACCAGAGATTGTGATTTTGTCTTAGTTTTAACCAAAGCTATTCAATTATTCTTATATTGTTGTGACCCATCATTGTTCACAATTACACTAGTGTTTGTTGAAACTATACCAAATAACATAGTTATAAAAGAAAATTAAATTCTCTGCAAAGTATTACTGACCATCTTAGTACCATAAATTCAAGTAACATATAAATGACTAAATAAAAACATACACAAGGATAAAAATGTCATATTCTATGACGTTTCACTCAGATGTGGATTAAAGGCTATCCTGTTTTTTTTGCCCATCATTCTAGTACAGATACTGCTTAGATAGTGAAGACAGAGTTACTGTTCTCATAAAACTGCTATTTTATTTGGGGTGTAAGCAAACAAGTCAATAAGTAAATGCACAAGGTAATTTTAAAATTTTAATGTAAAAAACAAGCAAAATGAGGGAGGGGTAGAGTGATGTCTCAATGGTTAAGAGCACTGGCTGTTCTTCGAGAGGTTTGAGTTTGAGTCCCAGAAACCACATTTGCCTCACAACCATCTATTGAGGAATCTGATGTTCTCTTCTGGGTTAAATT